>NC_089513.1:49704846-50304846 GCF_036850995.1 Saccopteryx leptura | reverse complement strand
CTCAGATCGCTGGGCCCTGCCAGATGCAGCATGTGCTGGGCCCCCGAGCCCTCCCGGAGTGCGCCTGCCTTCCTGTGGGAGCGCCCTGTCCTGCCGCGGGGCAGGCCATGGCCGTGGGCAGAGGTTGGGGAGGGATCTCAGCTTTTGGGGCTGTGCTTTGGGAAGAGAAAGGAAGTTCTTCACAGGGAGGTTGATTATAAAGGAAATGGCTTTTGCCCCCACAAATGGCTTCAAGCACTTTAGGGAGGAGCCGCATGGGCTCCATCCCTGAGCTCTCGTAGACCTATGTCAACTGTAGCTTCCTTCTGCTGCCCTCTGCACCCCTTAGAGTTTGCCCGGATCCTTCCTTGTCCTTCCCTGACAGGGCAGTGTGGGGAAGACGCGTATGTGTTTAGAAAGTGGCTGTGGATATGCAAAGGCACATTCAAGAATGGAAGCGTGGACTTGAGTGTGTCTCTGATCACAAATACCTCTGTCCTTTCAAACCACAAATCAAAACAGTTGGAGAGAGGTTAGAGTCACTGAGAGAGCTAGATTAATGCGCTAACATGGAAATAATTTCAGGTGCAGTATGCATTGATTTGCATTCTGTATTGCTCGGATTCTTCTGTTTTCAGTCATTTCAAGTGTGGCCATTCGTCGTGTTTCACGCGAGGAGAAACAACGTCCAGTCCTCTTTCTCTCTGCTCACCGTAGGTACTCTCCCTGTTTCTCAGCAGCAGCTCCTTTACTGAGTCCTCACTGAGGCCCAGGGCTTGACCCACTCACCCTCCCCGGCTTTCGGGGGCCCGCAGCCTCCAGCCGGGTGATGCGTGGTTTCTCTTGGCCTTTCCATTCGGAAAGATGCTTTTTCCTACATGGAGCATGATCGGGTGTTCTTCCTATTTCATCTTGAAGTGAATGCAGGACTTGCTGCAGTTCCTCTACCTTGCCTATTTGGGACACAGCTGAAATTCACCTGTTTTTCAGTAAGTGAGTCAGAATGCCCTGAGGGAAGACACGTGTTACTTGGTGCTCTCCAACCGTCTGTGGTCACTGCCTTCCAACTGTCGCACATTTATCCCCTTTGGCACCGAGTTAAGGTCTTTTCCAGGGGGTGTGAGGACAAGAGGGCAAAAGCATTTGTGTGCCAGCCGGGTTTCCGAAAGTGCGCCATTGCCCTGGGGTTTTTCCCATGAGTCATTGCTAGGAAGCCAGCGATCCTCGGACAGCCGCCCTTAGCCAGTTCCCAGCGGGGGAACAGGGTGAGAATGCCACTCCCACCCAGCCCCTCGGGTTCCTGGGCACTTCTCCCTCGCCTGGTGGTCGGGGTGAAGGGGAAGGCTCCCCTCTGCAGTGGCCAGTGGCCCCCCTGTCGTCTACCGGCAAGCAGCAGTCCGGGACAGTCCAAAGTGATTTTTATAGCATAAGCGCATGTGGGGCTGATTCAGGCCACAGGAACGTGTCTGTGTCCACATCTCTCCCTGGGCTCTGGGGGACTCGCCTCCCCCAGTGGCACTTGAGTGCCCAACAGATTGTATCCACCTGGTGAACAGAGACCACCTGGAGCTGAGGGTCTGATGTGCCTATCGGATTCTGAGGCTGCTGGAGGGGGAGGAAGGTGCCTGCACTTCCCGGGACAGAATGTGCTCTCCATGGGGGGAGGCCTGCTTCTCTCATGACCTCAGCGTTCATTTGTGTGCTCAGCTTTATGTTGGGCCTCTTGTTGCCTGGGAACCCGGGGCTCTTAAAGCCACGTCTGTGCGATGTGGGCAGCGAGCGGTCTCATTAGCGTGGGCAGCTGCTAATTAGATGTGAATTTTCAGCATCCCCTGGAGGGGCCCCTTCAGCTGCAGGGCTCACATGGGGCCTGGACCTCCAAGCACATCTGGTCTGTCTTTACAAGCAAAACAGAACCAAGAGCGCATCTTGGATGCTAAGGGGTAAGTTAATGGTTTAGATTCATTTACTCAAGCTTATCTTCTACAGTTACCAAAAAAGTCAATTACCTTTCCACAGTTTACTTTTAGCAACAACTCTCAATCCATAAGGCACCAGGTTTAATAACTCGAAGTGGTTTAGTGGTTTTACATCTTTATTGATACTCCCTGTCTTTGCACTTAAATAGTACATGTCATTCAAGGAGCCCAACAGCTGCACAGACAGTCTCACTGGATCCCTTCACAGGTGCTGAGCCCTGGTGAATCCGGCCTGGGGCGGCCCCGACTGGAATCCCAGGTCTCTTTGTGGCCACGTGCCACTTCAGTGTTTGAACTTCTCTCCTGCACGCAGTCTCAGCACAAAGCCAGCAGGGGACAGGCCTGCTCTCGGGTGAAGACTAGCCACCTGGGCCGGCCAGCCTCCTGGGACTGCATCCAGCGGCTCGCCTTCGTCAGCAGGACGCGATGCTGCAGCCTCGCCCTGCGGGGCGGCCCTGGGGGCCCAGCGTAGGCCCACGGGGAAAAGCCAGAGATGGGGCCCAGGAGGACCTGGCTCGTAGTAGGGGCGTGTCCGTCTCTTCAGCTGGCCTGTGGGAGCGACGGAAATTGGTGCCCACGTGTTTGGCTCCCTGCTGCATGCTGGGGACTCTGGGGTGTGGTGGTGGCCCCCAAAGCCAGATAAGGCCTTTATCTTGAGAGAGGTGGTGGGATGTTGGCAGAAAACTAGACCAGTGCTCCAGTTACATACATAAAGTGAATATATTAAAGCTTTCCAGGTCTTATGACTTTCCCTCGTGCCCTAGATGGGGGAAAGGAAGGGGTATAAGAAAACCCCGCTGAACGTGGAGTACATTTCATCAAAGTCTGTGTGAGCCAGCCTGCCCCCCGTCACCACGATGTTGACACCGTCCCCCGCCTTCAAGTGCACGATGAGGTGGAACGCTCCTGGGCCCCCGCACGTGTGCAGAGCCCCTGGGGGCCGGTGGTATTCCAGGAATTCTCTCCGGTAGCCAGCCGTGTGCAGCTGGGCCACGCTGGCGTTGGAGACGGACAGGACGGCTTCCACATACGCGTCCCTCTCTGGAGTGAGGGTGGCAGTGATCAGGTAGCGCCCGTCGTATGGAGCTGTGAACACCCCTGGGAGGAAGAAGGCAGACACTTGTGCTCATGTGACAGCATCACAGCCCTTTGAGACAGCGTACCAGGTCTCAGGAGAGGGAGCCCGCCTGCATCTGCCCAACCGCACGCACTGCTCTTGGCCACTCACCCTGTCTGCATAGCAAGATCCACTGCCTGATGCTTGTCACATCCAGAAGAGGGTAATACTGCAGAACCCCCGGCATCTGGCCTACTAGACCTCACCTCTGCCCAGGGCAGCTGCGGGAGAGTCCTGCCCCCGGGCGCCGTGCACCGTGCAGGGGAGTCCTGCCCCCGGGCGCCGTGCAGGGGAGTCCTGCCCCCGGGCACCGTGCAGGGGAGTCCTGCCCCCGGGCGCCGTGCACCGTGCAGGGGAGCCCTGCCCCTGGGCACCGTGCAGGGGAGCCCTGCCCCCGGGCGCCGTGCAGGGGAGTCCTGCCCCCGGGCGCCGTGCAGGGGAGGGCCCTCTGGCCTTGCTGGGACAGAGCTCTGTCTCTACCATTGCAGGCAGCCCAGTCCAGCCTAGGCACTGGCCTGCCTGGTGGAGGTGCAGGGCTGAGGCCCAGTGTGTGGCCTGCTACCCCGCCCCTAAGGTGCAGCGGGGAGGCAGCAGCCGCCCAGGTTCCAGCTGCCTTTTGGGAGGGAGTGTCCTCCATCTGAAAGTAGCCCAAAGCTAACTTGGAACCGCCGCCCAGCTCTGCCTGTGGGCATCATGTCCATAAAGCCCTGCACTGCCCCCTGAGGAGGCAGGACCCCACAACTCACAGAGCTTGCCGTGAAGCTTGGGGACAAGCACAGCCGGTTCTCCCGTGGAGGAGCCGGTTTCCCACACGGGACCAGCGTGTGGGTGGCATCCCTCATAGCCAGAAATTAGCTGATTTTCACTTAGTCCAAAGTCCACAGGTTCTGGGCCCGGGGAGGCAGGGGAGTGGTAGTAAGGGGCGTGGAGACGGCGTGAGAAAGAGGAAAGGTTTGTAGATATACCGACTGCAGAGCAGCTGCAGGCGGCCCCACAGCGGAGGCACGTCCCACACCACACCTGCCGGAGCAGCCGCTTCCCCTGGGCTCGGGAGAGCACCAGCCTGGGAACACGAAGCCCGTGCCAGGAGCTGACAGCATGGAGGCCCCGGAGCTGAAGAGGAATCTGGGTTCTGGGTCTCCACTCGCCCTGAAAAATGCCAGGCCACCCAGCCTCCTTTCCCAGCTTTTAATTGTCCGCTAAAGCTCCAGGAGTCTCCCAGGGCACCTGGGCCTGAGAGCAGACTCGGCCAGCACTCCGGACACCGGGCCTCCACGGTCCCTCCGTCCGCCTGAGTGGGGCCTTGCTCGGAGCCACCAGAATTTCCTTCACTGAGGACCTGCTCAGTGAGAAGCTCTGGGCCGCACATCCTGGGACCGTGGGAGAGTGTGGGTCACCATTCCTGCTGGCAAAGGTCCCTGACCTGTCGCAGTGGACAGGCTGTCCCCAGTACCCAGGCAGCACGGAGTGGGGGCCGTGGAGGAAGCTGTGCTTGAGAGCAAGAAGCACTTCTCCCACACTGGCTGCCTGCTCGGGCCTCGGGAGCTGTTAGACACGCAGGCTCCCCAGTGCCCCGGCAGTCATCCTGGAGGATCCGGAGTTCTGTTTTCCCAGGTTCTGCACATGATGGATGCTCACTGACACCTAAGAACCACTGCCCTAAGAACAGGTGGGATTTGGCCTGATGGCCAGGAAGGGCAAACAGGGGCGATGGCTGAGAAGGAACTCAATACCACCTCCTGGAAGTCCACCGGCCATTGCGCATGTGCACACAGCCCTTGGAGGACCCACGCTGGCACTCAGTCTGCTGGCTTTTGACAGGAGGTCTCCGGGCTCCTCAGGAGAGAACCCCCGAGGCCGCCCGGGCCCTCAGCACCTGCCTCAGAGCCCGCCCTGACTGGCCCCAGGCACGCCTGCAGCTGTTTCCCCAGGGCTGCCAATGGCCTTGTAGGGAAGCACACACAGCCCCTGGGACACGCCCGTGGGGCCCTGACCCGCCTTCCCTTCCACCGGAGACCAGATGCCCAGGTCTGGCCTGGTGGAAGGGCTCTGCCTCCAGTCCCCAGGGACAGAATCCCAGGCTCGGGGGGCGGGCTGGCGGGAAGCCCCAGAAGCAGGATCCTAGGGTGACCCGTTCTTGTGGGCCGGGGGGGGGGACAGTACGGGTGCCCCAAGCAGACCGAGGCAGCCACAGTGGTTCTGTCCCGGAGCAGGAGACCCTACACAGGCCACTCTCCCGGAAGGGATCCCGCCCTTTAGGGGGGCTCTGTTCATCATAAACCACAAGCTTCTCCCTGAGTGTGGCAGGGCGGGCTAATCTCCCGCTGGCCTGCTCCGGGTGCGAGGACGACATACTGACAGAGCCCCTCGTGGCTGCACAGTCAGGGACAAGCCACGGCGAGGGCTGGCGTGCCGACTGGAGACTCACTGCACACCCACCGGCCCTGCAGCCCGCGAGCCGGAAACCTTTGCACCAGACCCGCAACCAGAAACAGCAACGCTACCAACTGCCCCTCGAGTGCCGGCAGCTGCTGGGGCGTCTCCCCCATGCGGCTCCACTCCCAGGACCCCGGATAGCCCGCCCGCAAGACTTACCAGTTCTGGGGTCATACACGTCCCCGTCGTTGACCAGCACCTTGTTAAAGAGGACGACGCCTCCATCACTGGGGAAAGGCTTCTGGGTGAGCCCCGCAGAGAAGGACACCAGAGAAGGCACTGGAACCCCTGGAACAGACAGGACGAGGGGGTCACAGGCCGGTGGTGATGGGGCCTGGGTGCCTGTCCCGAGAGGCAGGCTCGCCATTTGATTTTTGTCTTCAAGTGAAGCACGCAGGGACGGGAGGGCAGTGGAGCTGCGTGGTGGGACAGGCACTGCTGGGGGTCTACGTGTGACACTGCCTGTATGGGTGGGCGGGGCGGGGACTGAGTAATGGGAATGCCAGGGAGTTGCTTGCTTACTGAAGAACCAGTAAAGCCTGGAGCCCCAGGGGGCTGGTCAGGGCCAGCCTAGGCTTGGGTCCACCCCGTGGTCCTCTCGGCAAGCTCCACAAGCTGGAATCATGCACGAGGGGAAATCTCATGTCTCCAGCATGACTCGGACGCTCTCTGGGGAGCCAAGTTTGCAGGGCTCCACCCACTGCCGTCAGCAGAGGCTGTGCCTGCAGCTGGCTGGTGGGGAAGGGCTGTGCCCCAGTGTCCACCCACACAAACAGCCCAGAGGGAGGAGGACACGCGGGGCAAAGGCTGCCCTGGCCTGGCAGACGCACCTGGGGCCGCTATGGGAGGTGACTTGAGGTAGCCTGAAAAACAAAATGGGAAGGGAATGGAATATCAAAATTCTAGAAAGCACCTCATCTTCCAGAGCCCCTCTTTCTCTCCCTGCTCCTCGTGCTATTTCTTTAACTAGACAAAGAGCAAGGGCACCCACTCCAAGCCACCTTCCTAGGCACAGATGCACCTGCTGCACCGGCTGCTCACTAGCCCGCCTTTCCCTGGAGCAGGAGGCTCTCCTGGGGGTGAGCTGGATGAGGGAGAGGAGGCGCTGGCTTCGCAAGCCATGGAGAGAGGTCCACAGACTGAATCGGGCTATGCTCATCTACCATGCTGCCCTCTAAGAGCACTGTCTGTCCATGGGCTTCACCTGGATGCGTGGGTGGGTGGGTGGATGGGTGGGTGGATGGGTGGATGGATGGGTGGGTGGGTGGGTGGATGGATGGATGGATGGGTGGATGGATGGGTGGGTGGGTGGATGGGTGGGTGGATGGATGGATGGATGGGTGGGTGGGTGGGTGGATGGGTGGGTGGATGGATGGATGGGTGGGTGGAAGGATGGATGGGTGGGTGGGTGGATGGATGGGTGGGTGGATGGATGGGTGGGTGGGTGGATGGGTGGATGGGTGGATGGATGGGTGGATGGGTGGATGGGTGGATGGATGGATGGATGGGTGGGTGGATGGGTGGGTGGATGGATGGATGGGTGGGTGGAAGGATGGATGGATGGGTGGGTAGATGGATGGGTGGATGGATGGATGGGTGGGTAGATGGATGGGTGGATGGATGGATGGGTGGGTGGATGGGTGGATGGGTGGGTGGGTGGGTGGGTAGATGGATGGGTGGGTGGATGGATGGATGGATGGATGGGTGGATGGATGGATGGATGGATGGGTGGATGGATGGATGGATGGATGGGTGGATGGATGGACGGACGGACAGTAGCCCAACAGTGTATAAGCATCCACAATGCATGAAACTAATAAAAAAACAAACTGCTTAAAAATATTTGTTTACATGTCATAGCCCTGAGCCTCAGTTTCCTCATCTGTAAACAGAACGAACAACTTGACAGTGCTGTCAGGAGAGCCATAAGAAATCGAGTGCCTGGTTTAGTCCTTGGCACATGGTGGGGATCCCACAAATGCTTGCTCCCCTTTCCTTCCTTCTCCGGCCTTCACCCGACACCACCCCACCGCTGCTGCCTGCCCCCCGATGCTGTGGACATAACTTGCACGGAGCACTGATTAGCCGAGCGCCAAACTAGGCTTCCCTCCCTCACGCTCACAGAAACTCCGAGGCCAGCGCAGGCCACCCGGCCGGCGGCTGTCTTTGCTGCTGCACACGCGCACACAGCACACATCTGGTTTCCCGGGAGCACTTACTGCTGGGGGATCAGCGAGTTCTCCCCGTGGCCTCGGGTTTCCAGCCCATAGGGTGCAATTCTAAGACTAACTTACTGCACTGTCCCTGGGGTGCCCGAGGCTTTGGGGGTTTCAGCAGCATGAACTGGTCCTTCAGGATCGCAGCACCTTTGGAGAGCTAAATTTTGGACCTTGTACCCTGAACCCTCAAAGCCCCTGCAGCAGACCCGGGAGGCTCGGGCCGCCCCTCCGCGTAGTCACACCCTCTGCGGCTCAGAGGGGCCTGCTGGCCGGGAGCCTTACCTGGTGCTCCTGCGAAGCCTTCCGTGCTGGGGACGGGCACCTGCCCGGTCTGGCCGTCCACCCCGTGGGGCAGGCCCCTTCCGGACACGCCCATCCTCCCCGGAGGCCCCGCCTCGCCAGTCTCCATGAAGACCCCGCTGGAGCCGGGCAGAGAGGGCAGCCCTGTCCAGCCGGGCCGCGCTGGCGGGGGCAGTGGCTGCTGGGGTCTCTTGGGCAGAGCAGGCTGCTGCTGCTCAGCGTCCTTAGAAGGTGGGGGGGCACTGGGCCTTGGCGGCAGTGGAGGGGTCAGCTCTGGATGAGATGGCTCCGTGGGGACCTCTGCCAGCTGCGGGGGCTTCTCGGGGGCCTGGGGGGCCTTCCCTCGGGGTGGAGGCGGGGGCGCTTCTGAGGGCTCCTCCGCTGAGCATTTGGGAAGTGGAAAGAAACACAGAGTTACAAACCTCAGGTTTTAGGGAGGGGGCAAGGGAGATGTTGAGGGGAATATGAGGGGGGGATGCATTCGGGGTGACCCTAGAATCTATGTAAACACAATTAATTAAAAATTTTTTTAAAAAAGCATTGTTGTAGCATCATAGTAAAAATCAGAGTGTCAAAAAAAAAACCACCTCAAGTTTGACTGCTCGGCCACAGCCCCTCGGTGAGACCGAAGTGTGTGCCTGGGCGGCTGTGCTGTGGTAGCACCGACCCAGTCGTGGGCATGGGGCACGGGGCCAGGAGCAGCAGAGCAGCCCCCCTGCGGACAGCCTGCCTGCCCTCCGGAAGGGGCCGCGTGTCCAGCTGCCCTCTGGCGCCTGGGGGCCACTACGAAGGCCAGCGGCAGCCCCCCTGCCCTGCCCTGCCCAGGGAGCGGCTTTTCAGCCTCCCGACATGATGGCTGCACTCTCCAAAACCAGCCCCAAGAACTGATTCCACTGCGTAACACACCCCAGATGCACCACCAATCAGGGCAGGCAACCTGCTGCCTTACCTTCCCACCACTAGCTCGTGGACGGCTTCACCAGCTGAGGGCGACCAGGGGAGAGACACCGAGGTGGCCCAGGCAGGTGTCAGGGAGCTCCGGCCACCTCTGCAGCCAGAGCGGCCCCAGAGCAGCAGCGGGGCCCTTGCCTCTCACCACAGCCTGGCCGTCACCAACACAGGAAGCGTCTCTTCACACCTTCCTGCCCTCTTGTGATGGCGCTGGGACACAACTGCTGCCCCCAATAAATACATTTTTGGAACTAGCCTGCCTTATCTAAAAATCACCAGGACTGGCCGGATACCACCCTCAGAAGCCACACACACACACACACACACACACACACCCCACTCTGGGCCCCCATGGTGCCTGCAATACCCAGGTTCTGCGGCTATACAATTTTGTCCTGGCAAAATCGGTGACTGCATTCTGACCCACTGTCTAGTTTAATTTTACTACTAAGGTAATTATGACACATTAAACACACACCCTCTCTACCCACAGAGCTGGGCTGCTCAGCCACCCCCACCCCAGAGGGAGCTGGTTTCTCACACCCCGCCTTTCCTGCCGAGCGCTCCGTGAGAGAACTGAGCCCTGCAGAGAGCAAGGCGGAGGGACCCTGTCCTCCGTTCTCCCAAGGAAATACAGAGCTAGGACCACTCTAGATGAGAAGGTAATTCATGCCAATCAGTGGAATGGGTCAGGCCCAATTCTCTTCAGGACCCTGTTTAGGAAGGGTTGGGTTAGAGAAACAGGCAGAGGGATTCGGACACGGAGGTATCAGCCACGGTGGAGGACAGGGAACAGTCTGAAGACACTAAGGCACAGTCTGCACACTGAATTAGGAGGCTCCCAGCACCTTTCCCCTGCTCAGCTTCCGGGATACTTATTAGCTAGCTCAGGTCAGAGACAAAAGGGACCTTCAAATAGACTCCAGAGGGAAGCCCACAGGCGGGAAGCCCTATCTGTGCCTCATCTTTAACTATGAACCACAGTCAAGATCACTTGACGTGCAAGGAAAGCCTTCAATATGAAAGATCCAAACCAAAACAGCCATCCAACCAACTAAGGCAAAGAACTCTGAAGAAACAGACAACGCGGGAAAATAAACATGTTATACCCTCAGAGAAACAGAAGACATCATCTAAGAGGCAAGAACAGACTGATATATATAAAAAAGAAAAAGGAGCCCTGGCCGGTTGGCTCAGCGGTAGAGCGTCGGCCTGGAGTGCAGGGGACCCAGGTTCGATTCCCGGCCAGGGCACATAGGAGAAGCGCCCATTTGATTCTCCACCCCCACCCCCTCCTTCCTCTCTGTCTCTCTCTTCCCCTCCCGCAGCCAAGGCTCCATTGGAACAAAGATGGCCTGGGCGCTGGGGATGGCTCCTTGGCCTCTGCCCCAGGCGCTAGAGTGGCTCTGGTCGCGGCAGAGCGACGCCCCGGAAGGGCAGAGCATCGCCCCCTGGTGGACAGAGCATCGCCCCTGGTGGGCGTGCTGGGTGGATCCCAGTCGGGCGCATGTGGGAGTCTGTCTGACTGTCTCTCCCCGTTTCCAGCTTCAGAAAAATACAAAAAAAAAAAAAAAAAAAAGGACATGGTAAGGATGAGACGTTGCTGATCTAAAATATGCTTGCCAAAAGGAAGAAGATTTAATGAAAGAGTTGCTAGATAAAATCAAAATGACCTTTCAGAAGATAGGATAGGAAGACAAAAGGATGGGCAATAGGAGCGAATAAGAAAATCAGAGGGTCAACCCAGAAGTCTTTGCCAAGAAAAACTGGGATGTAGGGATGGTGAGATGGTAAGGAGAGAATTATCAAATACATACACAATTTTTCACACTGAAGAAGATAATCCCAGTGCAATTCTTGAAAAAAGACCCAAACCAAGGCATATTCTGAACACTGAGGATAAACAGGAGATCGTATAAGCTTTCAGGGGAAAAAGGGTTTTTCAGGTGACTTTGAATGAGAAGGGGCGCATCAGGCTTCTCAACAACAGTATTAGAAAGTGGAAAACGAGACCAGCACCTGGTAATTTTGAGAGAACGTCATTATTAACCTTGAATTCCATAGCCAGCCACAACCGTCTGTCGATTAGACTACTAGAAAAAAGACATGTTTAAGACATGCCATATTTATAAACCAAACAAAACTCTCCCTCAAGCATAGTTTCTTTAAAAAAAAAAAAAAAACAATTGAGCCTGACCAGTGGTGGCTCAGTGGATAGAGCATCAACTGGGATGCTGAGGTCCACGTTTGAAACCCCAAGGTCGTTGGCTTAAGAGCAGACTCATCCAGCTTGAGCACGGGATCACAGACAGGAAGCCAAGATTGCTGGCTTGAGCCCAAGGTCGCTGGCTTGAGCAAGGGGTCACTGGTTTGGCTTGAGCCCCCCAGCCAAGGCACATATGCGAAGCAATCAATGAACAATTAAAATGCTGCAACTACGAGTTGATGCTTCTCATCTCTCTCCCTTCCTGTGTCTGTCTGTCTATCTATCTGGCTCTCAAAAAAGAAAGAGAGAGAGAGAGAGGGAGAGAGAGAGAGAGAGAGAGAGAGAGAGAGAGAATTGGAAAATGTGCTCCACTGAAACAAGAAAGTGAACCATGAAAGAAAGAAACTTTTTTTTCCTTCTTTTTTCCAAGTGAGAGAAGGGGAAATAGAGAGAGACTTCCACATGCGCTTCGACCTGGATCCACCCAGCAACCCTCGTCCGGGGCCGATGCTCTGCCCATCTGGGGCCATGCTCGCAACTGAGCTATTTTTAGCATCTGAGGTGGAGGCTCCATGGAGCCATCCTCAGGGTCTGGGGCTGATATATTCAAACCAATTGAGCCATGGCTGCAGGAGGTGGGGAAAGAGAGGGAGAAGGAGAAGGGGAAGAGAAGCAGATGGTCGCTTCTCATGTGTGCTCTGACCAGGAATCAAATCTGGGACATCCACACCCGTCCAATGCTCTGCCACTGAGCCAACTGGCCAGGGCTGAAAGAAAGAAACGAAGTAAAGAAAAGGGTCTTAGACAGGAAAGAGGTTCAGGAAATTTCTAGGATGGTAGTGAAGGAAGTTTCAGCCTCCTAGCAAGACTAGAGAAGCTGTTCAGATTGGATGAGGAAGAGAATTCCAGGAGGGGAGTCAACAAATACGATTCATTTGATTCTGTGGAAAACTGTATTAAGAGAGTGCTGAAGGGCGAGAAGACTTCAAAACAGATACATAAAATCTAGCCAATAACGCAACACTACTACTAATTCAGCAAAAAAGCAAAACCGAAAGTGTTAGCTATGATTGAGCTGTTTACCTCATAGTAGCATCAGGATTGACTTGATTTTTGTGGGAGCGGGAGGAGGGGAAGCAGGGAGACATGAGAGACTCTAATATGTAGGCCGTCTGTAGCTGACAAGTAATATAATCTATAACATCTAAATACTACAATCTACAATATCTGCATAGAGACATCTAAAGCTAATAAATCAATTTAGAAGTATGGAGGCGAGTGTCAAGGGGGACGGGGACCGAAAGAGTGGCACGTGTCTGCCCCCGGGAGCGAGAAGGGCGAAGGGAGGTGTGGGGCAGTGATGCTGACTTTTGTTATAAGCGTCTCAGCACTACTTTTCCTATTCGTATAAATGTAATTGTAGCAGACACTCACCACGGGCCTGTTTCTTCCTATCCCTTCCCGGCATGCTTAAGTCCGTTGCTTTTCTTTTCTTTTCTTTTTTTTTTTTTTTTTTTTGTATTTTTCTGAAGCTGGAAACCGGGAGAGACAGTCAGACAGACTCCCGCATGCGCCCGACCGGGATCCACCCAGCATGCCCACAAGGGGGCAACGCTCTGCCCACCAGGGGGCGATGCTCTGCCCCTCCGGGGCATAGCTCTGTTGCAACCAGAGCCACTCTAGCACCTGGGGCAGAGGCCAAGGAGCCATCCCCAGCGCCCGGGCCATCTTTGCTCCAATGGAGCCTCGCTGCGGGAGGGGAAGAGAGAGACAGAGAGGAAGGAGAGGGGGAGGGGTGGAGAAGCAGATGGGCGCTTCTCCTGTGTGCCCTGGCCAGGAATCGAACCTGGGACTTCTGCATGCCAGGCCAACGCTCTACCGCTGAGCCAACCGGCCAGGGCCAAGTCTGTTGCTTTTCCATCTTCTCTTCCGCCCTCCTTACTGGTTCCCGGTTCAGAAGTCATCCTTCCTTCTCAGGCACATTGCTGCCCAAATCCGGCATCACTCCCGCCTGTTCACCCCTCTTTCCTCCCTCCCCACCAACTTTTCCCTTTAAGCCTCAGTGTAGGTGTCTCCTTCTGAAATTCAAAAATACTTTTCCTCAATCCTAAAACCCTCAGTGAATTACAGTCAACCAAGTACCTTAAAATAGCAAAGTCTGGCCCCTCAGACAGGTCCTTCTTTTTTTTTACCTCTTCCCATCAAGTCCTGCACACCAGCTGTCACTCTGAAATCCAGCCCTTCTCCTGGTCACCTCATCCAGGCACTGAGAGTCACAGCTTCCTCCTCCTTCTCCCTTAACTAACACACACGCATACACACATGCATGCACGCAGGCGCACACACACATGCACACACGCACACATCTGTTGCTAAGTCCAGCTGATTTTAATTCTGAAATATTTTGGCTCCTTCCTCCACACTTTTTACACAATGCTCTTTAGAAAGCATTTGAGTCACCTTCTCCCTGCTCAAAAATCTTCCGTTGTTTTCCACTGCTCATCAAACCAAATCGAACCTTATCCGTCTGACATCCCGAGTCCCCACTACCTGCCCGTCTCCTCCTGCAGGCTGAATGCAGTACCTCCGTGGTGCTCTGAGCTCCATTCCTTTGTGCCTCTGCTTGCACTGTTTGCACTCCCTCAGTGGCCTCTGCTGGCTCTCTCACTGAGAGAAACCCACGGACTGAAAGAGTGGCCCGTGTCTGCCCCCGAGAGTGAGAAGGGCGACGGGAAATGTGGGGCAGTGATGCTGATTTTCGTTATAAGCGTCTCAGCACTATTTTTCCTATTCGTATAAATGTAATTGTAGCAGACACTCGGCACGGGCCCATTTCTTCCCATCCCTTCCCGGCATGCTTAAGTCTGTTGCTTTTCCATCTTCTCTTCCGCCCTCCTTACTGGTTCCCGGTTCAGAAGTCATCCTTCCTGAGTCCCAGCTCACACACCACCTGCTCCGTGAGTCGGCCCAGTAGGACCTGAAACATTCTGTGTCTGAACCATGAGGCTCTTTGGTCCTCCAGAGATTCTTTTACTTTCTTCTCTTTACTCTCTTGCTGGGTGATGAGGACACACTTTAATGATCTTTATCCCCAGGGCTAGGCACAGGGCCTGGCACGTGTAAGTGCCCGGTGAAAAGAAGGAGGCTGGAAGTATGGCACGGACTATGGGCCCCACCCACATTCCTGCCAGCCATTAAACTAGCTCCCTAAGTTTGCCAATGACTGCCTCTGTGGGGGCTGCTAACTGGTCACAGAGACAGCGCTAGCTCTCTCTGTCATGGCCATGACTCCCTCAACACTCAGGCCCATCACACCGAGCGGAATTCAGAGGAAAAAGCACGAACAAATACAGTGCTTGGGCCAGTCTCCACTAATGGCCTCGGGGAATCCGTCCACGAGAGCTGGGTGAGCTCCGAACCTCCCGTCATGTCACAGCAAGAGTAACAAGAAGGCTGCAGGGACGGACGGCATAGCCCCAGCCTGGCCTCCGCAGTGTCACGTGGTGCTCCTGATTTACTACAGTTATGAGCGCTGAAACAAAGACTAGACAGTGTTTTGCTCATTCTGGGAAGATAACTCTCTGGCAGTCAACGTCTTTCTGAATTGAACATATGTTTCTAATTCAGAGAGTGACCATTTGAATCGAGTTCCTAGGAGCCCAGGGTTGCTGCCCTGCTTTACTGCGTGAGGAGTGGCGAGGAATGGGTCAGCCACACGTGTCCTGGCTCCGGTGCTGAGAACCCTGCCCTGTGGCACTGTCCTGATGCCAACATGTGGCCTCGTGCCACCGGGAGCAGGTCAGACATGACACAGCCTTACCGTGGATGGACCCGACACTTGGGTAATGAAATCCACTCCCTCTCCTTTTAAGTTCTTAGTAAAAGCCGATTTCAATTTTCCTAGAACAAGGATCTGCCTTTAAAAGTCCTCAGAAACCCATGAGGCTGATGCGCTAAGAACATGTGTCTTCTGGCTTGTCAATGCCCTGTGTCCCCGACAAGAGCCGAGTAGTCTGTCCCCTCCTGCAGCCACCCAGGGACCCGGAGGCAGGCCGGCTGCACTGTGAATTTAAGTCATAAAAATTAAGGCTCCTGAGCATGTTCCCAGTGCCTTAGTGGTGTCTCAGCACCGAACAAGAATCTGTGCGGACAGACACTGGCCTTAGACATTAGCGTCAGTGTCACGCGCTGGCTGTGGGGAGGCAACTGAACCCTCGCAAGTCCTTAGCCCCCTCTGTTACCAGGTTAACCTGGCCACACCTCCTGTCACCCAGGCAGCCCTCAGGGCCAATCAGATGACGGGCGGGGTGTGAGCATGCTTCCCCAGTGGTAAAACACAGCCAGAGACGGTGCAATTCCTCAGAAGTCAGGTTCCAGTGAAAGGCAATCTGCCCGGCATCTGGAGCACCTGTCTGCAGACCAAACGCTGCAGCCACAGAAGTATTTTAAAGATGTCAACCAAGAGAACTGGCTTTAAAAAAAATTCATCACATGCTGACACGGGGTAGCAAATTGGTGGGACACAAGATGTGCTACGTTGAGCAGTGAACGCGCAGTTCCTGGGGACAGGCCCAAGCCAACACTGACCGAGGTGACAAACGCCGGCTCACCCTGCTCACCGGGCAGTTCAGAGCAGCTGCAGCCCCCATCGCAGGCAGGGTGGGCCACGGGAAGGGGCTTCTTGAGGAAATGGTCACCGATCTTCCTTTCAGGAAGGCTGAGGTGACAGCAGGTGAACTTGCCCTCTAAACGGAGGACATGTAAGTACATGAAAGGCTGACGAGGCAATCAACAGAAAACCTGGCTTGTCCCCCGACGACACAGGGAGGGAGCGCGTGTACTCCCTGGAATGGCTCCCCCCTCACCAGACGGCAGCCTACACGCTGCTTCTGGCTTTGGTTGGAATGAACAGAAAAACACCCTCCCACTGGTACCAGGGAGCACAGTGCTGGAGACAGCACAGAGGGGCCCGCTGACTCTTCCCGGGAGGGCAGAGCCAAGTGGGCCGAGCCTAGAGAGCGAGTCCAGATGGGACCACAGAGAAAGCCCACGGAGTCAGGCTAAACAGGGAAAATGGGACAACTTCTAACACTTCTAACAAGGACAACACTGAAATACAGTAAGTCCCTGAGTTACAAATATCCAACTTACATGCCAGTTGCACTTACGAATGGAGCACCACAAGGGCTACTGGTAATCAGCTGCAGTCAGACATCAGCAAAATGATGTCATCGAGTTACTCAACTCCCAAAGAACTAACCAGTGAAGACCTTATGGAGCTGGAGCAGCAGATGATAGCATTTAGGGAAGAAAACAGGAACTCAGAAACTCCTGAACCAAAATGTTTTCTACAAAAGAGCTAGCTGATGTTCTTCATTTTACTGAAGCAGGAATGGTAAAATTAGAGGACCAACACCCTGATACACAGAGGTTCACCAAAGTTTACCGCACAGTTACTGAAGACCTGAGATGCTACAGGGCCATTTATGATGAAAAGAAAAGCTCTGTACAAACCTCCCTGATGCCTACTTTAAGAAACTGACTCTTGCCTGACCCGGCAGTGGTGCAGTGGATAGAGTGTCAGACTGGGATGCGGAGGACCCAGGTTTGAAACTCTAACGTCGCCAGCTTAAGTGCGGGCTCATTCTGCTTGAGCGTAGGGTTGCTGGCTTGAGTGTGGGATCATAGATATGACCCCATGGTCGTTGACTTAAAGCCCAAGGTCGCTGACTTGTGCCCAAGGTCACTGGCTTGAGCAAGGGGTCACTCGCTCTGCTGCAGCCCCCTGGTCAAGGCACATATGAGAAAGCAATCAATGAACAACTAAGTAGACTAAGGAACTGCAATGAAAAATTGATGCCTCTCATCTCTCTCCCTTCCTGTCTGTCTGTTCCTATCTGTCCCTCTCTCTGTCTATCTCTCTGTCCCTGTCACACACAAAAAAGAAAAGAAAGAAAAAGAAACTGACTCTTTCTAACACCAGTCTCATCCTCTTCAACAAGTCCATCATCTTCTGCATCATTCAGGATTGCTTAAGGTTGTATTTAAAAATATTTAAGTGTCGCCCTGGCCGGTTGGCTCAGCGGTAGAGTGTCGGCCTGGCGTGCGGGGGACCCGGGTTCGATTCCCGGCCAGGGCACATAGGAGAAGCGCCCATTTGCTTCTCCACCCCCCACCCCCTCCTTCCTCTCTGTCTCTCTCTTCCCCTCCTGCAGCCGAGGCTCCACTGGAGCAAAGATGGCCCGGGCGCTGGGGATGGCTCCTTGGCCTCTGCCCCAGGCGCTGGAGTGGCTCTGGTCGCGGCAGAGCGACGCCCCGGAGGGGCAGAGCATCACCCCCTGGTGGGCAGAGCATCACCCCTGGTGGATGTGCCAGGTGGATCCCGGTCGGGCGCATGCGGGAGTCTGTCTGTCTCTCCCCGTTTCCAGCTTCAGAAAGAAAGGAAAAAAAAAAGAGAATAAAAATATTTAAGTGTCCTTGCTGGTTAGCTCAGTGGGCTAGAGCGTCATCCCGAAGTACAGAGGTTGCTGGTTCGATCCCTGGTCAAGGCACATACAGAAACAGCTTGATGTTCCTGTTCCTGTCTCTGTCTCTCTCTGTCCCACTTCAACTCTCATTAAAATCAATCAATAAATATTAACAAGTAAAATAAAATAAAAATGTTTAAGTATTTATATGCACCGGAAGGTAAAAATAAATACTGTGTTAAGACAAACATCTAAGTCGCATTTAAATGTACTGTTTCAACTTACACACAAATTCAACTTAAGAACAAACCTACAGAACCTGTCTTGTTCGTAACCAGGGACGACTGCACAGATACTGCTTTGCTTGCATTTGGTAAAATCTGTGGCAGTACATCTGAAACGGAAAGTATGTCACTGAATCTCAGGGAAGAGCTCTAGCTTATCTGAGTGAGCATCAGCATCACCTGGGAATTTGGTTTTTGGCAGAAATACACAAGCTGATTCTGAAATGTATATGGAAAGGCAGAGAGGATCTACATTACCTGATGTCCAGACTCACTGTATATAAGGCTGCAGTAATCAAGACATAAGGAAAGACCCGTCAATACTGAACAGAACAGAGTTCGTAACGACCCATTCATGCACAGTCACCCTTGTGCGGGTGGCAGGTGTCAAAGTCAGTGGCTTTATTCTGTCCTCACCTGTGTCTCCCCTTCTTTCTGGGTAAAGTGGGTCCTAGGCAGTTGTCCCCTGATGCCCCTGAGCTGGCCTGCCTTCCACTTCCAGGACTAGAGCTAAAGATATATTGTTCACTCTCTCCCTCACCCTCTATTTTATTTATTGATTTCTAGAAAGAGAGGAAGGGAAAGAGACAGAGAGAGAAACATTGATTTGATGTTCCACTTCTTTCTGCATTCATCGGTTGATTCTTGTATGTTTCCTGACTGGATCAAGCCCACAACCTAAGCATGTCGGGATGATGCTCTAACCAACCACCCGCCCAGGGCCTAACAGTTTATTGTTTTAATTACAAATGTAATTACAGACTCCTGGATCTCACCTCATCCCAGCTGAACAGGAATCCCCTGGAGCTCCCAGAGGATTCTGCCTGTAGCTGTGGGAGAGCTCAGTCCTCAGAACTCTGCACTTCGAAATTCAAGGTTAGGATGGAGAAAAGCGGATGCTATTCATACACCTAAAGAGCGCCACAAAAACCAGATGCCTGTAGGGTCAAAGGCGGCATGTTGTCTGCAGTCAGTCTGGTCCGAGTATGCAGTTTATATAGCCTGTAAATATGTCCATTACACTCCAAGTCCATCATGCTGTCTTAGCCCTAAGCTGGCTTCAAAATGGACCAATTTCAAGTTAAGAGCAAAAAAACCCATCATAACACCTGCATCAGGCCACTTCCCCCCCAGCCGGACTTCATGCTTAGATACGGATTTGAAAAATCATGCATTTCCATTCTTCAGCACATCTTAAATTAAGCAACTTGGTATTGATGGGATTCTTAAATCTGAAACACTTCTAAATGAAACATTACTAATATAATTGAAGTAGTATAAATAAGAAATTACTCAAAAACGCCTGACTGGTTTGAGCGTAGGCTCTCCAGCTTGAGTGCGGGGTCGCTGGCTTGAGTGTGGAATCATTGATATGATCCCAGGGTCACAGTGACTTGAGCCCAAAGGTCACTGGCTTGAGCAAGGGGTCACTGGCTCGGCTGGAGCCTCCCAGTTAAGGTACTTAGGAGAAATAATCAATAAACAACTAAAGTGACACAACTACAAGTTGATACTTCTCATCTCCTCCCCCCCCCCCCCCCCCCCCCGCCGCCAAAAAAATAAAGCAAGAAAGAAATTACCCAAAGACATGAGAAGAAACAGGTGGGCGATCAGAAAGGGCAGTGACGCTGCTGTGTCGAGGATGTTGAAACGACGTTGTGGCATCTAGGCAGGCACCCTTCCTGGAACCGTGACGCAGGGAAAGGGAGCTTCCCTGTTGCACAGAAACGCTCTGCCTCAGCCTCTGCTCGGGGAGCCCCAGGTTTCTCAACACCGGAACTCCCCTTCTCTGCCGACTATACGAGGAACAGTACAAACGCCGCAGTCAGCCGGGCTCAGCCTCTCTGTCAGACCAGGAGCAGGCGGGCAGGTGCCGGCTGCCCATGGCCGCGGCCAGTCCCGGTGTTGGGGATGCTGGCCGTGCAGGCTGCAGGGTCCTGGTCCCGGGCAGAGGACAGACCCTGCCGGTCACCCTCACCTGGGGATGGACACTGGAGCTGCCAGCGGCCGCAGCCGGTCCCGGTGTTGGGGATGCTGGCCGTGCAGGCTGCAGGGTCCTGGTCCTGGGTAGAGGACAGACCCTGCCGTTCACCCTCACCTGGGGATGGACACTGGAGCTACTGGCAGCAGGGACACTCCCTACTTGACTGACTTCGGTGAGGATGAAACTGCGCAGCTTGGGGACAAGATGCCACTAAAGGAAAGGGAGAGGAGGGTGCTGATGAGAAGGTGTGAAGGGACAGTGCCCACACCCGGCTGTGAAAACGGGAATGACTGTGTCCATGCAGAGGACAGAACCCCTCAGCCGTGTCGGACAGAAGAACAAAGGAGGAAGGAACCTCCTTGTTCCTTAGAAGCTAATGTATCCCTGAGTGCCAAGCCTCTGGGCGCTGCAAGTACACTGCTCAGAGAAATTAGGGGATATTTCAAAATGAATATGAAGTGATCAAATATCCCCTAATTTTTGTGCACAGTGTATTTGAGCATGAATCCTGAATGCTAAGGAGGAGGGTTTCTGGGCTTTTTACACTTTCTACCCAATCCACAGTTTATAAGTTCAGCCGAGAGCAGACTGAACATCCAGAGGGTTAAAATAATAGGTAATATTTATTGAGTGATTACCAAGGACTATGTAATACTCCACTGCCGAGGATATCAATCTTCTTAACAACTTTTAAGGTATTATTATCATTACCTTTTCCAATTAACAGATGTGGAAAGTGAGGCATTAGGTAGATAAATAACTTAGCCAAAGTTAAAAAGTATGGGTTTAGATGGAATTGCAAACCTGAGAAATACTAATCTCTTCCTGTCTAAAAATCCTCTCATAGTTTCTTATTATACTTAAAATCCAAGTCCTTTACCATAGCCAAAAAAATCCTACATAATCTGGGTCCTACCCGCTCTTTGACTTCACTGTCTAGGACTTCCCCTTGCTCACAGACTTGCTCAAACTGGCATTCTGATTTTCAAACAGGGCCAATTTATTCCTGCCTCAGGGCCTTTGAACATGCTGTTTCCTCTACCGGGAACATCTGTCCCACAGATCTCTGCAGGGCTTGCCCCTCATTTCATTCATGTATATGGTCAAATATTATCTCCACTGAGCAGCCCTCCCTGATCACTCACTTAAAATATATTGTCCCCTAATCTCGACTGCCTAGCTCTGTTATATCTTTCCTCACACGCTGACCGCTAGCTGAAATCAGACCTTTATTTCCTTGGCTTTGCATTGTCTTCTTAACTGCAGTGCAAGATCCCTGAGGGCGAAAACTTCAGCACTAGGACACAACTCAGTAAATATCTGTTGAATGAATGGGTGGGACTATACAGGGGCCACGGAGCTGAAGGCGAGACAGTGATGAAAATACAGCGATTCTTCACCTTGTGAAAGTTAGGCACCTGTCCAAATACTAGATGAAAGTCATTGACCATATGTCCCCCCAAATAACAAAACATCTGTACTAACAGGAGAGACATGAAAGAGACTCGAAGCTATTTAGACATCGGCTGAGGCCCCTCTGCCCGCCCCTGCCTGGCCACTGGCTGCCCCTAGATAATTCGGCCACCATTAGGGGTGCTTCTGAAGAAAAGAATGTGACCTGTGAACAGGGTTGTGGACGAAGTGAGAAGTCTGCATCCCTGGTCTAGAGGTCTGGTCTCTGGTACCGCATACACTATATTATGCACCCTCACCTTTGGCCCTTTGCTCATGGGAGAGGTATGAGGACTGTCATTAATATTCTTTCCCTCCCGACACATACAAGCCACATTGGTCTTCAACAGAGGCCTTCGTTTGACCAACAGAATGTGGCAGAAGTGACACCGAGACAGCTTTAGGACGCGCCTGGAAGAGGCCCAACAGCCTGCAACTTTCCTTGTGGCTGGTTGCCACGTAATAAACCTTACCACCCTGAAACCACCATGCTGTGGGGAAGCCCAAGTCAGCCACATGGAGAGAGAGGGACAATGGCCAGTGGAGGAATCATGAGGCCCAGACATGTGGCTGAAGTCTGCCTGGACCTCTCAGCCCAGCCAGGCCCCATGCCAGCTGATTGTAGCCAAGTGGGTGACTCAAATGGAGCAGAAGAACCGCCAGGCTAAGCCCTGCCAAGTCCTGACCCACAAAATAGTAGAAAACAATACATATTTATCTTTTAAGCCACCAAGATTTGGGGTAGGTTGTTCCATGGTGATAAATAACTAATTAATTCACACCAACCCCTCACAAGGCATGCCCTCATCCTCCTTCATGCTTCTGCTTTTCTGAAGCTCGCCCACCCCTCACTGGAGCAATATTAGCTCCAGTAACACCTCCTTTCAGAAGTCTCACTTAGCACATTACCCCACTCCTCATGCCACCAGCCTCTGAGCTCTCAATCTACTCAGTTTTGAATGCTCGGCTCAGCAGTTCTCTCCTCTGAGAAGTCCTCCTCAATTTCCACAACAGCCGTGGGGGCTCCTCCACACCCCCATTCCCATGACCATCTCTATTTGTTTCCCTCAGACTATCACCATCACATACCGTCATCCACATACTCCACACACATAGTTCTTTACCTCCCACACAATAAGCATTCTGTAAGAGCCTATGAACTAAAAGAGTGACCGCGGCCCTGGCCGGTTGGCTCAGTGGTAGAGCGTCGGCCTGGCGTGCGGGGGACCCGGGTTCAATTCCCGGCCAGGGCACATAGGAGAAGCGCCCATTTGCTTCTCCACCCCCCCCCCCTTCCTCTCTGTCTCTCTCTTCCCCTCCCACAGCCGAGGCTCCATTGGAGCAAAGATGGCCCGGGCGCTGGGGATGGCTCCTTGGCCTCTGCCCCAGGTGCTAGAGTGGCTCTGGTCACGGCAGAGCGACACCCCGGAGGGGCAGAGCATCGCCCCCTGGTGGGCAGAGCGTCACCCCTGGTGGGCGTGCCGGGTGGATCCCGGTCGGGCGCATGCGGGAGTCTGTCTGACTGTCTCTCCCCGTTTCCAGCTTCAGAAAAATACCAAAAAAAATAATAATAAATAAATAGAAAATAAAAGAGTGACCGCTGCACTTCTCACTGGACCTTTACATACCATCCCATTCCCTCTCTCTGCAGCCCTGGGTGTGTCTTCACCACTGTGACTGAAGAGGCCTGGAGGGCGAGGATCACGCTCCTCATCTGCATCTGCCACAGAGCCTTGCTCAGAGGCACTCAATAAATGTCCTGCTGACTTTTCCACTAGGTCAGCGGTTCTCAACCTGTGGGTCGCGACCTTGGCAGGGGTCGAACGACCAAAACACAGGGGTCGCCTAAAGCCATCGGAAAATACATATTTCCTGATGGCTTTAGCCGCTGAGAAGCCGCGCTAGCGTCTGCAGCAGCGCTATTCAGCTTGAACGCACGTCATTATGGACGTTCGTTGGACGTGCGTTTCAAACTGATTGCCTGCGGTCATGCGCAGACGGGATTGCATCATCCGTCCGGGGCCTAAGGGGTGGGGGGGGAGCGGGGGGGGGGGGGGGGGGGCTCCACAGTCCATAGCAGCGCATTACGTGTGTCCGGCGCTTGCTGATGTCATCAGTGGGCGGGTGCAGCAAGCGCCGGAGGACAGAAGCCTAGGAGGCAGAGAGGCAATGAGAATACATAATGCATATCAGGTATTTACATTCCGAATCATAACTGTAGCAAAATTATAGTTATGAAATAGCCACCAAAATTATTTTTCGGTTTGGGGTCACCGCAACATGAGGAACTATATTGCGGGGTCACGGCATTAGAAAGGTTGAGAACCACTGCACTAGGTGATGTATGACTTTTTGTGATATTTAACTCCTGCCTCACCCCTGGGCCTCCCGTACTCAAGACACAGATCCCCTTGCCCTGGATGCTCTCCCAGGACGGATCAAGTTCTGCTGGGTTACTTTTGGCTCTTTGAAATCCCTGAAAGTCCATGCATTCTAAATTCGCAACATTGAGTTCATTGCAAAAGGATAATCTTTTGGAAGCCACACACCACCAACTCCTACTTCAACAGACAAATGTGAAAGAGTTCATACAGCTTCCCACACTGCCTGGGAGCTGCAAACCAACTGGAAATATCTGGTTTCATCTGTTGTTATAAGGTATTGTCCATACAGCCCTGTCACCACAAGAGACAATCATTCTGTGAACACACACACAGTCTTGTGACCCTTACTCAACATTCCAGAGATATAGGAGCTTCATGGGCCTGGGGAGGAGGAGAGGAGAGTTATAAATAGCGTGGTATGGCGGGCCCAACACTGGGCAGAGGGTAACTTCCTGCTCTTGGTTGACATGGTAACTCCTTATCTACAAACCTTCTAACTCTGAGGACCTGGGACCCTCCCCACATCTACTGAGGAGAGGCCCTGCCTCTCCCAGGTCAGGCCAGGGCTTGTCTACCTCTCGGGTGTTATGTCTCAGCTGGAACCTGATCATAAAACTCTACAGGCTCATAGCAGGACATAAAATCTCAGCTGAGCTCATAAGGACCTCCGTCAGCTGGAGGTGAGCAAGGTGGTAAAGATAAGGAAAGCTCAAAGAGGAGGAGAGACAAAAAGAAAACGGGGTGAAGACAGGTCAGGAGGCGGGGTTTTTTCTGGGCACATCATTGCCCTAGACAAGTCTTTATGGACCCAGTGAGTCAGCATTCAACTCGGGAGACACAAGGGAGTTTGTGCTAGACCTGAGGACAGCAGTTCATGGATGCAGCCCACACTCCTGTGGTTGGATGCTACAGTAATGTCAAATTATTTTAAAAGTTTCTAAACATGGCCCTGGCCGGTTGGCTCAGTGGTAGAGCATCAGCCTAGCGTGCAGAAGTCCCGGGTTCGATTCCCGGCCAGGGCACACAGGAGAAGCGCCCATCTGCTTCTCCACCCCTCCCCCTCTCCTTCCTCTCTCTCTCTCTTCCCCTCCCACAGCCAAGGCTCCATTGGAGCAAAGGTGGCCCGGGCGCTGAGGATGGCTCCATGGCCTCTGCCTCAGGCGCTAGACTGGCTCTGGTCGCAACAGAGCGACACCCCAGATGGGCAGAGCATCGCCCCCTGGTGGGCATGCCGGGTGGATCCCGGTCTGTCTGACTGCCTCCCCGTTTCCAGCTTCAGAAAAAAAAAAAAAAAAAGTTTCTAAACACTAAATACTCTCAAAGTTGGTATTTCTGTCATCACTCCCCAGCACCAAACATTTCACAAACTGGCGCCAGTCTATGGAGCACATTTAGAGCGGCACCGATGTAACTAGTCCCCCAAACTGTCCAAACTGTAGCATGCATGCCGGGAACACATACAAGAATGACACAGGAGAGGTCAACTTACTTGCTGATGGCTGAAATTTGATCAGATCTTGCAAGTCGGTAGAAATCTGGAAAACATGGCTATAGAACTGCTGGACAGAATTCTTCAGACCAGAGATGTCTCTGGAATGCGCCCGGAGCGTCCCGTTCATCTGCCGGACACAACTCCACAGGCTGCTCACGTGCTTGTGGAGCCCCTCCTTGATCCTCTGCAGACTTCCCGAGATGGCGTCCAGTCTGCTGCACGTCTTCTCCATCTGCGACACCCGGGCCTCAACCGCGGAGACGTCACTTTGGACCCCCTGCGTACTGTCCTTACAGGTGTCCAGCTCAGAGAGAAGCTGGCCGTGCAGGCTCTGCCACCTCTCCTCCAGCTGGCCGCAGCAGGGAGACACCATGTCCTGGGGGGAAGGGAGGGGCTCCACCGGCCCTTCTTGCTCGCCCCCCTTAGAAGGCCCGCCTACTCCAGCGTTTTTACCGTCCCCACACTTGCTCACCTCATTCTGAAGATGGTTCATCTCGTCTTCTGTGTGGTTTAGTTGAGAATAAAGAAAACTAAAATCTTGTTGAAGTTTCTGGATGCTGCGTTCAGTTTCTTCAAATTTCCTATGCATCGTCTCATTTAGCAATTTCCAAAGGTTCAAACTATCACCCACTGTGTGGTCGTCTCCGTTTGGCAGAGTATCTTCTATCCCATGAAGCTCTCCTTGGAAGTTCTGTAGGCAAATATCCTCAACAACTTGAACTTTGTTCTTCAGGTCATTTAATTCTATAATGACCTGTTCCTGCCCAGCCCCCGACACACCTGGTCGGGCTGACGCTGGGGGAGTGAGTTCTGCATAGGTGTCGTTGCCCACCTCCAGGAGACCCCCCAGACGCTCTTCCAGAGATCGTATTCTCTGATCGAGAAGCTGCTTCAAGTCATCTACCTCTCCATTAATGGTACCCCGAAGAGTTTCTTCAACATAAAAGCAATGTTCTTCTGCATTCCTCTCCGTCACATTGATCCTTGCATCTAGCTCATTCCATCTTGCATCAAAGTCCACATCTGGCTCTGAAATCATCAGTCGGTCAAACTCATTGTCCAGTCGCCCATTTAGCATTCTGGTGGCTTCAGCAACTCTCTCAATTTTCTGGTCTAACGCCTTGATCTGTTGCCCAAAGTCACCAGTCTTTTTGCTATCACAGCAGTTTGATCGGGCTGAAGGCTCCTGTAGCTGGGCTCGAAGGTCATTTATTTCTTTTTTCAGGTTTGTTTCTTTCTCTCCTATAAGCTCGATCACTCCCTGGTAGCTGCTCCCATAGTCATCACACTGCTGTTGGAGACCAGTGAGCTTGTACTCACACGAGTTCTTCAGATCTGCCAGCTTTCTGTCCATTCCCTCCAGGAGCTCCTCTCTCAGGGCATCAATCTTATTGTCGACATAGGCTTGGAAGAGTTCATTGGTCGTCATGGTCACCGTGGGGCCCTGGGCAGCCTCTTGGAGCTGTTTGAGCTGCCCTTCATAACCCTTCACTTTCCCATCCAGCTCTTCCAGCTTGTCACTCTTGGTCTTCAGAGCATCTTTGACTTCAGCTAATTCAGATTTGATGTCCTTCATGCCAGATTCCTTTTTGTTGACACCAGGATGCTGGGCCACTTCAGTGTCTCTACCAACAGCACTGCCAGGCACTGGCTGCGGGTGCATTTTGCTGGCATCATCCTGAATGGTATGTTTGAGGTTTTCATTCACTCCAGCAATGGAAGACTGGAGGTCAAGAACCGTTCTTGTGAGTCGGAGAACCTTCTCCTCGAGCACTTGAATTTTTTTATCCTGAAGTTCTTGGGGCCCCTGTTTTGGATCTACTGTCCGGCTTGGTTCTGCTGCATGAGTTGGTGACAAAGTCTTTTTGGGCTCTGAGACTTGGCTTGGTTCATCATCTGTTACGAAGAAAGAGTTGGACATGACTTAACATTTTCTACCTTTACCTTGTTTCTGCAAAAACAATAAACAGGGTACTTACAGAATACACTGAAACCTCCACTCTCGCTGCAGATGATTATTGTGGTAGAATGGAAAAGACTGTGGGCTTTGAGTCAAACCGATTTCCACCTGCCTTCTGCCTCTGTAGTTTACTCTCTGCCCTTGTGCAAGTTAGTTAATGTTTGTAACTATAATCCCCTCATCTGTGAAGCAGAGGTGCTACCTTCCCTCCTAGGTTTTTTCAGAAAATAGGTACATGGTACATGACACTTAATGGTCTCTTTCACCCTGAAGGGAAACATTCCTATCTACTTTATCATATGAAACTATCATCCCCACATTAGCAAACTGCAGTTACATCCCAGTGGTTGACTACATACTGTGAAACCACAAGAAGCCACTTTTGCAAGACCCACCCATTAGCTGTTGGGTGGTATGATGTCATAGGAGCAGCAAGTTATCCTCCCTGTAACTCCTCAATATCCTCTTATTTTTATTACCATCCTCTTTGCTACAAGAGTCTCAGAGACACTGGTTAGTCTTATTATTCAGTTGGGGAAACTAAAATGAAAAGAGAAATAAAGCAAATGATTCTATTGCTATCTCCAAACTGAAGTCATCTGGCCATATGTAGGAAGGTGCACTAAGTCAAAGAATACGAACATTGAATTTTTGATAATCCTACTTTGAAAAATATAACTCCAAGGAAATAGTCCAAGAGAGAAGAAAAAATATTATAAAGACGATTGTGATGAGTCATAAAGTAAAAATAAACTGATAGGTATAGGGAAAGATAAATTAAACTAAAAGGAGATTATCGAAACCACAGGCAATTAAGAGAATAAGGAGCAAACCACACCCCTGAATGCAGAGCAGGATGCAAGGAATACTAGGAAGGGGTTAGTTAGCATGGACAAGCCTGCAAGTAAAGTGAAAAAGTCAAACACAGAATAGGTTACAATGAAATAAAGTGCATTAATGGACCCTGACAGACATTAGAAACAAATTGAGACTGTTACAGAGATTTGAGTTTAATGTTCATTGTTTTTATCTCCTCTAAACTTCTACACATGGTCCTAATAACAGCTATTATTAATTAAAACTGATTTAGTGGTAAGAACAAGATTGGAGGCCAGACGACCAAACTCCCAAGTGGAGAACTTATTTTCCATACTGGAGATGTATTTTATTTCGAGACACTAGAAGAAGAAAACAAGTTATTGAATCGCATACAAACAAAATGTTATTGTGAACGAAGGAAATAAAACAAAGGGCAGGAGACTGGGGATGTAAGCAAGTGCTTCTTGGCCCTGGCCGGTTAGCTCAGTGGTAGAGCGTTCGCCTGGCGTGCAGGAGCCCCAGGTTCGATTCCCGGCCAGGGCACACAGGGGAAGCGCCCATCTGCTTCTCCACCCCTCCCCCTCTCCTTCCTCTCTGTCTCTCTCTTCCCCTCCCGAAGCCGAGGCTCCATTGGAGCAAAGATGGCCCGGGCGCTGGGGATGGCTCCATGGCCTCTGCCTCAGGCGCTAGAGTGGCTCTGGTCGCAACAGAGTGACACGCCAGATGGGCAGAGCATTGCCCCCTGGTGAGCGTGCCGGGTGGATTCCGGTCGGGCACACGCGGGAGTCTGTCTGACTGCCTCCCCGTTTCCAACTTCAAAAAAATACAAAAACAAAAAAAAAAAGGAAGTGCTTCTTTCTTCTGCTGGGGACTGTGGGGATTGCTACAACATTTTGACAGTATAATTTGGCAGTACGTGTCAAAATACTCAGAATCCTTTGACGCTGCAATTTACACTCCTAGATATATATTCCAGTAATCAGGGATGAGTCTAAAAATTAGCAGGAAAAAATGCTTTTTCAAATATTATCTGTATTAATGAAAACTTGAAGACAATCTAAGTGACTATCAGTATGGGGTTGTGTTCCAATAATCACACTGACTCTCTAAAGCCATTGTATGATATTGTAGGATATTTAATAACATGGAAGGATGTTCATATAAGTTAAGTTAAAAAATGAGTTCCAAAAATAATATGTTCTTCATGACAGTAGATTGAGTATAAGCATCTCCTTTCATCCCTTTTGAAATCCTACTAAAATGAAAAAACACACACACAAAACAAAAACCACCAACTCACACATAAAAAATGGGAATCGGCCCTGGCCGGTTGGCTCAGCGGTAGAGCGTCGGCCTAGCGTGCGGAGGACCCAGGTTCGATTCCCGGCCAGGGCACATAGGAGAAGCGCCCATTTGCTTCTCCACCCCTCCGCCGCGCTTTCCTCTCTGTCTCTCTCTTCCCCTCCCGCAGCCAGGGCTCCATTGGAGCAAAGATGGCCCGGGCGCTGAGCATGGCTCTGTGGCCTCTGCCTCAGGCGCTAGAGTGGCTCTGGTCGCAATATGGCGACGCCCAGGATGGGCAGAGCATCGCCCCCTGGGGGGCAGAGCACCGCCCCTGGTGGGCGTGCCGGGTGGATCCCGGTCGGGCGCATGCGGGAGTCTGTCTGACTGTCTCTCCCGGTTTCCAGCTTCAGAAAAATGAAAAACAAAAACAAAAACAAAAACAAAAACAAAAACAAAAAAAAAAAAAATGGGAATCAGAAGGGTTTTGGACTTCTAAACAGCTGCATTGGAAGCTAGAAGAAAACTGAGCAACACTTTCAAATTATTTTTTTCTTTTTTTTTTGTGACAGAGAGAGGGACAGATAGGTACAGACAGACAGGAAGGGAGAGAGATGAGAAGCAACAATTCTTCACTGTGGCATCTTAGTTGTTCCTTGATTTCTCATATGTGCTTTGATGAGCGGGGCGGGGGAGGGCTACAGCAGAGCGAGTGTCACCTTTCTCAAGCCAGAAACCTTGGGCTCAAGCCAGCGACCATGGGATCATGTCTATGATTCCATGCTCAAGCCAGCGACCCCATGCTCAAGCCAGCTACCCTACGCTCAAGCTAGTGCGCCTGCGCTCAAACCGGTGACCTCAGGGCTTCAAACTTGGGTCTTCTGCTTCCTAGTCCGACACTCTATCCACTGCACCACCACCTGGACAGGCTATGCTTTCAAATTCTAAAGGAAAATTATTTCCAACCTAGAATTCTAAAACTAGAGTAAAAAGTATATTTAGACATTATAATATCAAAAAGTTTATCTGTCATGCAATCTTTTCATGAAACTACTAGAAGATGTGCACTAGGCAAGGGCATGAACTGAGAAAGAGCAAGCAGGGGGCACAGGAACACAGACTCAACAGAAGCCAGGCCCGGAGAGCTCACGAGGCAGCAGCTGTAAACCAGGAGAGGAGGGTGGCCAGCCCAGGTGGGGCAGGCAAGGGGGCTCCTGGGGAGGTTTCTCCAGGAAGACAAAACTGATGTGTTGAATATAAGGACAGGACATGTAGTTAACTGGAGGAGAGTTTGGGTTGAACTAGAGATAAAAACAGGCCCTGGCCGGTTGGTTCAGCGATAGAGCGTCGGCCTGGTGTGTGGGGGACCTGGGTTCGATTCCCGGCCAGGGCACATAGGAGAGGCGCCCATTTGCTTCTCCACCCCCTCCCCCTCCTTCCTCTCTGTCTCTCTCTTCCCCTCCCGCAGCCAAGGCTCCATTGGAGCAAAGATGGCCCCGGGCGCTGGGGATGGCTCCTTGGCCTCTGCCCCAGGCGCTAGAGTGGCTCTGGTCGCGGCAGAGCGACGCCCCGGAGGGGCAGAGCATCGCCCCCTGGTTGGCAGAGTGTCGCCCCTGGTGGGAGTGCCGGGTGGATCCGGGTCGGGCGCATGCGAGAGTCTGTCTGACTGTCTCTCCCCGTTTCCAGCTTCAGAAAAATACAAAAAAAACAAAACAAAACATAAAAAAACAAGCAAAGAAAAATATAAGATCGTCATTAACTTGACAGAAATCAAAAAGCTGTGTAGGAAAGGCAACAGATGCATAGCATACCACAGCTGTAACTAGTATCTACACAGCCAATAGTAAATACTGAATGAATAAAACACGCTATAACTATATGGAGAAGATGGAGGCAAAGGAGCAGTGTGTTGGCGGGTGGACGAAAGGGAGTCAAAGCCTCACCCTCCATAACGAGCAGTCAATAGATATGAAGGTAAATTACAAAAGGGCGCCTTCGTGTTTAATTATCCCTGGGAACAGAAAGGGGTTTTCCTAACAGTCCTTATAAAGCAATTCGACTCATTAAACTACATCTATGTTTAAACTTTTATAAAATGAAAACTGAAACTAAACAAAACAGAAACAAACTGCTATCAGCCAAAATCACGTGTGCCCATTACAGTACCTAACATGATTTGTTGTAATTACTTGGCTAACGTGGACCTTCAGTGAGGTCAGGGACTGCGTCTGCCTTGTTCTCCTCACTTACCGAGTACCTAGTACAGATATAGAAGCTCGATAAATATTCATGGGATGAACGATACTGTATATGCCAACCCAGGAAAGAGTCATGTTCCGTAACAAAACATGAATAACAGTCATCACATGGTGGTGAGAGTATTTATATTTAAACATTGTCTTGTGTTTTATATACATTCTTTAATTGATATGCATTACTTTTATAATAAAATATTATCTGAAAGTCTATTTTACAATGTTGGGACAAACTACCAGTTTCTAAATTGAAACACTTCATGGGAAAAATAATCGTTTCAAAATGACTTAAACATTTAATTCATAAGGAAATCTAAGTTACATTTATTCTGATTCAACTTAAAAAAGAGGAAAGAGAAAGTGATGTAGATAAAAAAGACAAAAAGTACCCATACAAGTCACTCTCTTAACCGTACACTTAAAAGCAAAGGTGTACTCTGGTGAAAATGATCTTTTCTTTCTTAGCGATGCGTTGAGTTTCTGCTACTTCAGTTAAAAAAATAACAAATTATTTGAAACAAATTTAAGAACCACCTCACTGGAGGCTTGTGATGTGGGGTTTAGCTTTGCAAATATCACACCCAAACAGAATGAGAATGATTCTATTTTTAAAAAAGTAATTTTAACTCCTTTAAAGTCAGGTTTATAGGAACTTATAGATGAAAGTAAAGTAAAAACAAAGCAGCATTGCTCTATTTGGGGAGGGGGTATTTTTCTGAATAGTAGGGAGGCAGACAGACAGACTTCCACATGGGCTCGCCTGGGATCCACCCAGCATGACCACTAGGTGGTGATGCTCTGCCCATTTGGAGCGTTGCTCCTTTGGAACCGGAGCCATTCTAGCGCCTGAGGCAGAGGCCATGGAGCCATCCTCAGCACTGTGGCCAACTTTGCTCCAATGGAGCCTTGGCTGCAGGAGGGGACGAGAGAGATAGAGAGAAATGAGAGGAGGAAGAGTGGAAAAGCAGAGAAAGGAGAGGGAGAAGGGTGGAGCAGATGGGTGCTTCTCCTGTGTGCCCTGGCTTGGAATCAAACCCTGGACTTCCACACGCTGGGCCAATCCTCTACCGTTGAGCTCATTGGCCAGGGCCCAAAGTGGCATTGCTCTTGAATCTCTCTCCACCTCTGCCTGGGGCTACACAAGTCATACCACCAACCTCTTCTATACTGATTTCTAAAGCCTTGGCTTTCACAAATTGGCCCTAACAAAGCCATTTCCTTGCAAAAATTTTGTCTTTTTATTGCTACTGCTTCTGCAAATTTGTGTGCTGCACGTGTCTACTGCAGGCACACGCTATAGTTGCGTGCTTTGAAGACCCTGAAAAGCTCCACATCACGAACCCTAAGTCGTGTTGTCTGAAGGAGCACTGGGAATATCAGCGGTACCCAGCACAGCCAAGCACAGGTAAGAAGTTACCGGTGGGTTTCTTCAAGCTGTTGCGAGGTCGAGCGGGCGTGGGATGCAGAGTCTTCATGGGTTTTCTGAGACCTTCTTGGCAGTCTGCCCCCCTAAAGCCAGGGCAGCACCTCCACTCCAGCTGAGTCACCATCTTGAACCTGGTGACATATCTGGGTCGGAAGTTCACACGGTACCTGTGGGAGGAACGGGAGGAAAGGGCGGCATCTCTCTTTACTGGCTGCTGTCACAAGCACCCTGCCCCCCCCCCTCCCCCAAGACTCCAATGAAGAGCATCCAGGTCACTGGGCCCTGCCTCTTTCTCCAGGTCTCCTCAGAGCAGCAGTGGCGCCCTGGGGCTCGGCCAAACCACCGTTGGCCCCCTTCCTCCATCTCTTGGCTTCCACCCCAGCCCCAGCCCCTTCCCACTAAAGGCTGGAGAAACAGACAACCTGGAAACACTTGGCCCCACGATCCCCATTGGATGAGGACATTCTGCATACACTGAGCTTTTATTCCACCAATAAACGTCTGTTCTAGTTTGTTGCTTTGTGGACAGTTTTTCAGGTGTAACTCAAGGTCATTTGCTTCGTGTTTTAAAGAAGTATCCCTGCACCTTTGTCTCCCATGGCATCCAGGTTATTTATCTAAGCACCTGCTCTCCCTGACACTGACAAAGATGGCGGGCCACAGGCCTTTGGGGATGGTACCTCCCAATATTTGTGTCCAGATTCTTTGAAAAGATACCCTGATTCATACAGCTAATGAGAAAAATAAGAAAGCAGAACTGCAACCACTCAGAAGTCCCCTTTAAAAGCGCACGTCCCTGATGCACATCACACAGCCCCTTGTGAAGAGCTGCAAAGTCCCCACGGGCACTGGGCCTAGAACAGGCAGTGACCACCCAGCGGCTGCCGGGCACTCGGAAGGACGGGGCTCTCGGACTGTAGCACCCCAGGGCCCCGGCTTACAGCTCAGATGCAAGCCAGCTCCTTCATTTACCCCAACTTCTATTTCTGCTTCAAACCATGACATTCTTGAACCTCATCCCTTTCTCTTCCAGTTGAACACCAGCACTAGCAGCTGGTCGTCTTTTTAGGGCCAATTCCCAGAAAGAAAGGATCTTTGTATCGCCTCCCAGGGCTGTCGTGTGCTGCTCAGGGGTGGGGTTGGGTCGACCAGCTGCCGGGTGGCCTGCCGTCCCTCTGCCAGCCAAGCCACTCCGCCTCGGGCTCCAGCCTGGCGATGGGTGTTGTTCGAAGTGATCTTCCCGAGAGAACTGGAGATTACTACATGTCATGGACTTCAACATCTTCTAGGAGGAGCCCTGGCCGGTTAGCTCAGTCAGAGCGTCATCCCAAAACACCAAGGTTCTGGGTGCCATCCCCGGTCAGGGACGTGACCAATGAGTGCACAACTAAGTGGAACAACAAATGAATGCCTCCCTTTCTCTGTTTTTCTCCCCGAATGCAACCCCTTTCTCTGTCTCTCTAAAATCAATGAATTAACTTAAAAGAAAATCTTCCACAGAAGGGTCAAAACCATGTCACCCAAAACCTCAAATGTAAAAATCTACTCCACCACCTGACAGACCAGGTATTGAATTCCAAGAGGGCCCTGCTCCAAGCATTAGGGTCCCAGCACCTGCCACTGTCCCTGTTTTACTTGGTGTTTTAGGACAGTGGTGCTCACCTTGGCTCTGAGAATCCCCAGGGTACTGTAAAAAAGTACTGATGCCTGGGTCTCACCGTCAGAGGCTCTGAGTTCATTGGTCTGTGGTGAGGCTGGTGTGTGGATTTTGAGAAGGTCCAGTGGGAGCCTTTCTCAAGTAAAACTGAAGAGAAAGCCCAGTAAACAGAAAAGAGGCTGCTCAGGAGTGAGCGGTTAGCAGGGGTGCAAGCCCGCCCTCCTCAGCTCTTCATTCTGTCTCATTCCCACCACACACCCAACCAGTCCCCACAATCCAGACTGTCCTCTTTTCACAAATAAGAAAACAGAGGCTAACGGACTTGTCCACGTTCCAACAACCAGGAAGGGTAGGGCTGAGATCTAAACTCGTGTTCTCCTCTGTACCCCACACAGCCTCCCAACTCGCAAAATCAGCGAGTCTTGCTGGCATTTGCCCTAAATTCGAAATGGCCACACCCACCCGCAGATGTTCCAAAGGACATCTGTTAAGAAGGTAGTCACTGTCCCTAATTCGCCTGTGTCTAATTCAGCCCTTGGCCCTACCTCCTACCTAACCAGAAGAATCCTCTGTGTAGTCCTAGAAACTATAAAAAAGAAAAATTCCACTTCATTGTTTTGCATGCTCAAGCACAGCATAATGCTGGAAAAATGTGTAACCTCAGAAAAACTTGGTTCCTCTGAGCATTAAGATTGAATGTGAATATGAGTTTGCTCTGGAGTTTTGTTCCTGCGCCAGTAGATGACAGCACATATTAAGCTCTCCTGGAGGCGCCGAGCTGAACAGGAAAGCAAAGCCTGAAGCTCGGATGCCCTGGGAAGAAGGTCGGCCTCTCATCCCACTCGGGAGCCTTAACCCCTCTTGCGGTGCAGCTGTGAGAAACTCCAGCTTTTCCAGCACGCTTCATTCTCCTCCGTGAAGGCGGCTATGAACTGTGGAGCCGCCCCAGACGGGGGATACCCTGGAGTGCCCGCCTCCCTTTCCTTCCTCCTGGGTCTCCTCCCCCGCCCTCCCCCTAGGGTTTCCGGTTGCAGGCGGAGGAGTTGGGGTTGCCGGTATCTCTCCTGTTTTCAGGTCTAGCCTGTGCAAGGGGCCTCCCTGGTGACGGCTGGAAATGATCAGGCCGCCACCCCTAACCGTGGGAAAGCTCGCGTTCCAGCTTCTCTGTGCTGGCTACCTGGATCGCAGAGGGGGCCTGGGGTCCCCTTGACCTCAGTGTGGGGGTGTGAAGGAGGAAGGGAGGGGTTATCGCCCTCTGCAGCCATACTGGGATCTTCCTCCCAGAAAGGGGAAAGGGTTCCTGCTCCCACCAGCCCCCGGGAGGTTCCACAGAGGACAGGGAAGAACCCAGAAGGATTTCCAGGACCCTGCCCCCATCAGCCAGAGCACCACAGGACAGCATCCTGGCCAGGGAGCTTTACAAAACGTCTAGGCCTTTATCCCTCAGCATTTTACTTATAATTGGTTTGAGGGCAGGGGCACCCAGGTCTGTGTACCTTTCAAAAACTCCCAGACTGTTGGTCAAGCCCAGCGGAGTTGAGAAGCAGGCCCAGGGAACCCACTGCCCTGAGGCAGCCAGGGTTGGGTCTCCAGGCAGGGCAGTGCTCAGGGCCAGAGCAGCCTAAGTGTTAGCAGGGACCCCTGGGCTAGGAGCTCTCAGAGAGGCTCAATAGATGCGTACTGAACTGGCTAACTCATGGCATCCCCTGGGGGCCGCCAAAGGGCAAGTCTGGAGGTGCCGGGACAGCCGGAAGGCTGACCCAGGCTGCAGCCTTGGCCCCCATCCCAGTCTGGGTCAAGAGTATAACAGCATCCCGCCCCTTGGGAAGCACTGTCCCCGGCTGCCCAGGACTTCCTGGGGTCCCGGGGGCTGGTGCAAGGAGCTGCCTCAGCCGGAGCCTGCCCCAACCCCTGCCTCAGCTAAGCCCACTCGCTCCAACTCCCCTCTCCCTCGGAAACTTTTTGGGGTGAAACAAAGGTTCACCATTTTTATGAGTTCATTCTGTGTAAAGGCGCCAACTCAGACCAAGGAAATTCTAATGAGAAGGAAGGTAGCAAGAAAAGAACTGAAGACGTTGAATCAGAGCCTGACCTGTGGTGGCCGCAGTAGATAGCCAACCCCTAACACTGAGGTCACCGGCTCGAAACCCTGGGCTTGCCCGGTCAAGGCACATATGGGAGTCAATGCTTCCTGCTCCTCCCCCCTTCTCTCTCTCCTCTCTAAAATGAATAAGTAAAAGGTATTTTTTGTTTGTTTTGTTTTGTTTTATTTTGTTTTTTTTTTTTGAAAGATGTTGAATCAGAGTTCAGGGAACACATAACTGGAACTGTCCGTTAGAACGGTATGTGACAAAATGACTGTACCTTCATTTGACCTCAGTGCCACAAAGACTCCTTCCTGCTGACTCAAGGTGAGATTTTTCCCAAACATGTCAGTTCACACCTGCTTTTGCTTGTTCAATGTCTGTCTTTCCTGCAGACTGGATGCCCCATTAGGGCCAGAAGACCTCTGGGGTTTGCTCTCTACAACATCCCCACTAAAAACAGTGTCACTCCTATTGTAGGTGCTTGATGAACGATTATTAATCAGTTAATAATTGATTTTTTAAACAATAATTAATAATAGCAGGCCTACTTTTGACAGGGTTTGGGGGAGTCCACTATCCTAATTAAAAACTCCAGAATGATCCTCAGGTCTAACCCCAATCAGATGTGAACTCGTAAGTCTCCCCCAAACCAAACCAAGCTGCAGGGTCTCACATCATGATGAACTGGGTGAGAATCACACACCAGGTGACCTAGCGTTGTGACCATTAACCACCTCTGGCTACTTACATTTACATTAAATAGAATTAAACATTTAGCTCCTCAGTCACATGAGCCACATTTCAAGAACGTTTCATTGGACAGGACCATCCTAGAGAGTCACAAGATTGTCAAGGGAACAGCAATGGGCACATGTTTACGTCTATCTGCTCATCGCTGGGTCTCTATCTCACATTCACTGGTTGTCTTTCTCTTCCCACAACCTAGAATCGCTGGTAGAACATCTCTCTGAAAAATAACCACACATCCGTCGCTGGCAGAGGATCGTATTGACAGCGTTCTACAAGGTGAGGATCTTTGCACTGCACAAGCCACGAAAACTGCTCAAATCAAAAGCCCACTGGTCCACTGGGGACACACTCGTTTGACTGGGATTTCCCCCAAGAACAGACTTTCTAGTAGTAAACTCTTCTTCCAGTCACTGGCTTGTCCCCAAGAAAACTGGAGCCAGCTCTTCTTGCTTCATTCTGCACGCACGTGTGGTTCTGCATAGTATCGATCGGAACAAGACTGAGGGGGTGGGAAAGGAAGCCAGAAAGAAGGGGTGCTCCTCTCTCCCTGGTAGGCAGCACCCTGGGCCTGGAGAGCTAACCACCTACCTGGACAAGGAATATTAGCATGTAGAGTCGAGAAGTTGTTTCTTCGGGTTTCAGAATGCTCGCCAGGGCAGACCTGGGTATCTGGCATTTAGCTACTACTCCAAGTTTTCCACAGAGCAGCAGTTCAATTCACTCCAGGCACAGTAATTCAATGTTTTACAATTACTGTCACACAGCACATTACATTGAACACTTAACCATTTTTTTTTTTCCCCCTGAAGCTGGAAACGGGGAGAGACAGTCAGACAGACTCCTGCATGCGCCCGACTGGGATCCACCTGGCACGCCCACCAGGGGGCGACGCTCTGCCCACCAGGGGGCAATGCTCTGCCCCTCCGGGGCGTTGCTCTGCCGCGAGCCACTCCAGCGCCTGGGGCAGAGGCCAAGGAGCCATCCCCAGTGCCCGGGCCATCTTCGTTCCAATGGAGCCTCACTGCGGGAAGGGAAGAGAGAGACAGAGAGGAAGGAGAGGGGGAGGAGTGGAGAAGCAGATGGGCGCTTCTCCTGTGTTCCCTGGCCGGGAATCAAACCCGGGACCTCTGCACGCCAGGCTGACGCTCTACCACTGAGCCAACCGGCCAGGGCCAACACTTAACCATTTTTAAGAGTACAGTGGCATTAAGTATATTCACATTGTTGTGCAACTGTCACCACTATCCCTCTCCAGAACTTTTCCAACATTTCAGCTAAAACTCTGTACCCGTTTAACACTAACTCCCATTAGTCCCTCCCCCAAGCCGCTGACAACCACCATTCTACTTCCTGTCTGTATGAATCTGACCACCGTAAGTACCTCATATAAGTAGAATCAGACAGTATTTGTTTTTTTTGAGACTGGCTTATTTCACTTAGCATAATGTCCAGGTAGAGAAGGAAAAAAAAGCTTTCTTCTGTTCTGGGCCTATGAGTTAAACTGACAAAAGACAGGTTAACAAGAGAAAGACACATAACCGTACTTCTGTGTGCACAGCGGCTTCTCAGAAAAGAAAAAACTCCGAAGAAGAAATAAGTTAAACTCGGCTTATCCGCCATTCTAACAGAGGGTGATAAATTCTGGAGAAGTGATTAGACAAAGGAAAGAAGCCCTGGCCTTCGAGAGGTGATGAGCTGTGAGATGGTGACTAGGGAATATATGAGGGAAACTAACGGAAGATAAGGGCTATTTTAGTGAGGTTTGTTTACGCAGACTCATGTCACTGCCAGCTCCTTGTCCTCAGTGACAAGAACTGCCCTCCTCATCCTGGTTCCGGAGAGGTGGGGTATTTACACACTGCTTTTTAGGAGGAGAGGAGGAGGGCAAAGAGCATGGACGGCCCTTCCTCATCCCCTCCAAGGTTCATCCAGGCTGGGGCCTGTGTCAGAATGTTCTTCCTGGCCCTGGCCGGTTGGCTCAGCGGTAGAGCGTCGGCCTGGCGTGCAGGAGTCCCGGGTTCGATTCCCGGCCAGGGCACACACGGGAAGCGCCCATCTGCTTCTCCACCCCTCCCCCTCTCCTTCCTCTCTGTCTCTCTCTTCCCCTCCCGCAGCTGAGGCTCCATTGGAGCAAAGATGGCCCGGGCACTGGGGATGGCTCTGTGGCCTCTGCCTCGGGCGCTAGGATGGCTCTGGATGCAACAGAGCGACGCCCCTGAGGGGCAGAGCATCGCCCCCTGGTGGGCAGAACATCGCCCCCTGGTGGGCGTGCCGGGTGGATCCCGGTCGGTTGCATGCGGGAGTCTGTCTAACTGCTTCCCCGTTTCCAGCTTCGGAAAAATGGGGAAAAAAAAAAAAAAAAAGAATGTTCTTCCTTTTTCTATGCTAACTCACTCTTACAGTGTTTGGCCTCCATGTTCCCATTCAGAACTGATAAAACAATGGGGCAGTTTTCTAGGAACCATGTGTAACAAAGGGGTCCCCGCCCCTCCCCCGGTTTTTGCTTGTTTTCCTATCAATCAATGAATACATACAGGAGTTTTTTATTGAAGTGACCATTGGCCGAAAGTAAATATAGTTTAGCAGTAGAAGCCACCAACTTTGAAATTAGAAGTGATTCCCAAACCGTGTTGAAGGAAAAGTGGCTCTGTACCCGCAGAGGAAACACACGCCGTTCAAATCTACTGTGTCCTACTGACGCTCCAAAATCGGCCGTTATCCACAAAAACAATTTCTGCCATCTGAGGGAGTGACTCTTTCCACCAGGACCCTCCCGATGCTAATTTTCCACATTCTGGCGACATCTCCCCACAGAGATAAAATGAAGGGAATGAAGAGCTAATTTCCAGGTTAAAGCACAGCAAATGCAAAAAAACGGAATTTTTATCTTATCTTTTTCTGTTGCATTACACATGTTTAATTAGATCTCTGAATGGAGAAATTAACAGGGGGGAAAAAATGTAAAATATTTTTCTTGACTTTTTAGGAAAATCCACCACAATCTTAAAAGCCAGAACACTTGGGCAAATATATTTCTGAAATACTAAATGTATCGAAGGAATCTAAAAGTCAGATTGATGAGCCCCGAGTAAAATCAGATCACAATAGAGCTTTGTCCACATTTTTAAAATAACAGATCCTACACCAAAGCAATGTATTCAAAATGAAAATGTGCGGATAAGGGGCTGTCTGTTCCCAGCACAAAGGAGATATTTGCTGCAGAAACCACAATGGTAAGCTGCTTATTTTTCCGTTTCCTCTTGAATTCATTTCCTTCTGTGCTTAGAGTGGCAAGCTAGATTTCAAAACCTAAAATTCTCTTTACTTCTTAATAGTTTTCCCTGATCAGATAGTGTAATGAGTAGAAATTTTCCTCCATAATTTATCACTGCTCTTAACGATGAGGCCAGAGCTATTCTACAGTCCTGAAGAAAGGTGATTAAAGAAAACCACAGTTGTTCAGCTGTGAGGCTCAGTCCAACTTGGCTTCATAGACAGTGAAGTTGTTACTCTTAAGTTCGACTATAAGAGCAATCGGGACCTTCTGACTAACTTGCATTGCTAAAGATGACATCATCTCCAACTGCAGAGTGTATCCAGACCATGAGACACAGCATATGCATGAGTTCCAATAAGCCCGCATTCTTACTTTTAATTTCCTCACTTTGGGAGATACATTGTAAAACTCAATTCTACACTGTGACAGCGGGGAGGAGGCCCAGCGAGTGTGGGGCATCAGGCAGGCCTCAGCGAACTGTGGTGGCTTTCTGGAGGGCTGAATAATCCAAGATTAATGATGGGCCACATTCTCCTGAAGAATTCTTTTGGAAAGGGCCATCACTGCTGCAGGCTGTTCCCGCCAAATACATTCTACACTATTCCGTTTCTCAAGCTGACGTCATCTTTCCTCATTCCCGGAGTCAGAATCACAGAAGGCTGTCCTCCTCATCGGTCCCCCAGGTTCATACTCAGTGTTCCCACCGTGCGGCTGTGCCAACGTCAGCTGGCTCGGCCCTCCGCCTGACACTCACCACAAACATGACTTTCCGTGGTTTGGGAATCCAAACGTTTCTGTTCAGAGCCACCAAATAACTCTATTGTGGTTTTTCCCCTCTTTTTTTTTTTAAGCAGAAAAGGTATTTTCTCAAATCCTCCTATAAAGTCACCATAATTTCAAAATCCTTTTTCCTGTGTTTCTCTTGACTTGGTTTGCAACCTCTGTCCCTCTCTCCTAAGGAATGGATCTCAGTTGCTCTCTGCTTCCTCTTCCTCGACTCCATATGCTCCAGCTCTCCTCAGCTTGCAGCTACCCATCCAGTGTTCTTAGTGTTGCTTTTTGATGCTAAGAAGGAATTGGCTAGCCTGACCTGTGGTGATGCAGTGGCTAAAGCGTCGACCTGGAACGCTGAGGTCACCGGTTCGAAACCCTGGGTTTGCCCAGTCAAGGCACATATGGGAGTTGATGCTTCCTGCTCCTCCCCCCTCCCCCCTCCCTAAAATGAATAAATAAAACCTTTTTTTTTTAAAAAAAAAAAGGAATTGGCTGTGATATCTCATCTGTATTTATGTCAGACCTTTGGGTAAAGACTATGGATGCACCTGGCAAGCTGTTACACAGGTCACACCTGTGACTTGGTGTGGAAGTCACTTAGAAGTTTAAAATACCCTGAGAGAGTATGAGTTTCTCTGCAGCTATGAAGACATTTTCTCCCTTGGGGCCAATTTATTCTCTGTTAAAAATAATAATAATAATAATAATTTGGGAATTGAAAACATAGGAACACTTGCATTTCTTTTCTAAGTTATGACCGCAACGAGGGTGGGGGTAAAGGACAAAACGCTGTAACATAGTTTTCTATTTCTCACATTATCCAAGCTAATTATTACTTTATGGTTTTTAAATCCACACTTAACACAGTGAGGTGGAGACATTTTCTTCACCTGTGCTCTGCTTATGAGGAACACTGATTTTCTTTGAAAGATGCTGCCACAACCCACCCCACCTAGCCCAAGACCTTAAGATGTGGACAAGTAGGAGAGTCAAGATGGCGCTGGAGTAGGTGGACGTACCAACTCCCACCTCCCAGAACCAATGTGGATTACAAACTAATTTTAAGAATCATCATCTGGAAGAACCAACTTTGGACTAAACTAAGAGGACTCTTCAACCAAGGAACACTGAAGAAGCCACACCGAGACTGGGAGGAAAAGCGGAAATGCGGAGAGGGCTGCCCAGCTCCCCAGAGCGAACGGCAGCAGGGAGAGACTCGCGTGGTGGGAAGTGAGTTTAGCAGAGAGGGGAGGGTCCTGAGCCCCAGGAACAAAGCCCCAGCCTACAGCCCCAGAGCCCAGAAGAGGCCTAAAGACAGTATTTAGCTGGAAACAAGTCAGGATACTGTTTGTGAGAAAGAGACTGATTTCTCAGACCCAGGATTCTTCTTAAAGGGACCGCGCAGAACACCTCTCTCACAAGATGTGGACAAGTAGAGAGCAGGGGGATGATTTAGTGAGACAAAAAGTAATTGTATTTGCTTTTAAATGGCGGGTGGTAGTGAAGCAGTAGGACAAGGAGGAATAACTTTCCTCCAAGAAAACTTGGGGTGGCCAATGGACTGTCAAGGTGGGTGATATTTGTGATGTCCTATAGCCACATGTGTCTCTAACAATCTCCAGGACAGTCCGCACTGCTCAGGCAGACTTGGAGGACTGGATTTTTCTCAGGGAACTTGAGAGTATGGCATTCCCTAGCTCAGCCAACCTCATGTGGTTTTAAGAGAATGACCACAGAACCCAGGTATGAAATGGTGATGGGACAGTACACCTTGAGAATTGTCCCAGGTCAGAGGGAAGGTTTTGGGCATCCACAGTTCCTGTATAATTAGAGGTGTTGAAAGAAATTTCCAGATCCAGACAGAGCTGCTTCTGACTGGGTGACACATCAGCAAGCTAAACTTCCATGTTCATCTCAATGCTCCACTTGACCAGAAACACACTCTCTCCAGTTAGCTGGTCCCCAAATGCCAAGCCAGAGTTGGGCTCCGTACCCGTTTCCTTGTTCCTTGATTTCTAAATAAGGTCAGGTATCCAATCCCAGCCAATTGCGCCCTACTTCCGTCACCTCTTCCAACGCTCTATAAAACTTACTCTTGCCTATGAGAAGTAATAAACAGAAACCTCAGTTAAAGGGGACGCAGGAGGCTAAAAGAGAAGACACGCATAGGTGTCATTCAACACATAGTATTGATCCCACAGGAAAATGTTCCTTACGTCTCTGACAGTAAGTGACACTCCTTTACTCACACAGCAGGAGGGAAAGAACCTCCTTGGCCCAGGAACAGCTGAGCCGATGGGAGACCGCTATAACGCAGCCAATGAAATGTCACTACACTTCCAACCTGAGTCTGTCTCCTCCAAAAGACTCTTGTTTACATTAGCCCCTCTCAAGTCCATAAAAGAATGTCCCTTTTCTTTGTTTCTCTGGACCTGCCCACAATTCCCCTTTAAACCACATATCACGAATTGCCATTCTTTGTTGTTCCTGAATTAACCCATTTTGCTGGAGAAATATCTGACTGTCTATTTAAGGTAAAAAATGACCAAAAAACCCAAGACAGGGTGGGCCCCGCATTGCTCGTGAAGCACTGCACTCTCCCCACCTATGGGCTGTCTGCCTTTGAATAAAGGGCCAACCGGTTACTAAATTGTTTCATTAGAAGAGAGTGAGAGCAGTATGTAGACGCTGAATGAAGAGGGGACCAACAGGTATCTGTTAACAAATTGAAAATATGGGGCTTGCTTTCCATTTCTTTAAAATCATATTTAATTTTTTTATAAAAATTTTATGGAGCGCTTTATATTGTTTCCTTTAAATAAGTAAAGCAATCAGATCTGTGGTATAAGTTGTGGTTCTCATCCTCCTAATAAATTGGAGCTTAAGTTGGCTCAGTACCCAAAGACTTCACTAAAATTGCCTTCAATCAATTTCTGCAAATAAAATATAGAAGCAAGCACGGTATTTTCAAAGAAGCTTCAAAATTAATCTTTAAAATAATTTCCTATATTTTTAGTATTTACCTTTTTCAAAATGCAGTTCTATCTTTGGTCACTTTATCTTCCCAATAACACCAAACTATTCTTTATAGTTGTGTAACATGAACCCTCGCAAAATGAAGCTGTTTCACACCCAAGAGAGTCAATGTACACTTACATATTGGAAAAAATCTTTTAAAGATTATACTAAGATAGCCAGTTCAGAAATCTAAGTTATAATTTATATAATTACTTTGATTGATTTCATTGGAATCTACCATATCTCGAATCCTAATTTTAGCTGCAAGTCGTTGCATATTCATTCATTTTTTTGTTGTTTGGCTTTTTTTTTTTTTTTTTTTTTTAATGACAGAGACAGAGAGAGGGACAGACAGACAGGAACAGAGAGAGATGAGAAGCATCAATTCTTCGTTGTGACACCTTAGTTTCTCATTGATTGCTTTCTCATATGTGCCTTGACTGGGGGGCTACAGCAGACTGAGTGACCCCTTGCTCAAGCCAGCAACCCTGGGCTCAAGCTGGTGAGCCTGCTCAAACCAGATGAGCCTGTGCTCAAGCTGGCGACCTCGGGGTTTCAAACCTGGGTCCTCTGCATCCCAGTCTGATGTTCTATCCACTGGGCCACTGCCTGCTCAGGCTTCATTCATTATTAACAATTACTTCTGAAGACTAGGTATGTATGTCACAATTTCCATTTTAAAAACACAAGCCATGGACAGTTGTTCAAATTTATGGTCTCCATACCTGAAAACCAAACTCAGCCACATGATTCTTAACAATGGGAAGGAAGATAAGCTATAGACACGTGATCTCTCAAGAATAAACCCTAATGTAAACTATGGACCCTTGGTGACAATGATGTGTCAATGTAGGTTCATCAGTTGTGACAAAGGTACCACTCTGGTGGAGTATGTCAGTAATGGAAAGGTTGTGCAAGTGTGGAGGAAGGGGTGTACGGGAAATCTCTGTACCTTCCCCTCAACTTTGCTGTGAACCTTAAACTGGTCTTTAAAAAAAATAGCCTCACTAGAAAAATAAAAAAACAACCCCCATGCTGTCTCTTTCATCCATTCATTCAGCAAACATCCTCTGGGCACCTACCAAGTGGTACCAAGCACCACACTATTGCTTTCCTGGAGCCATCAGTATCCAGTATGGGACAATCACATTTATATGGAGACTATATGGAGAATAACATCTAATTCTATTATCCATAACCAGAATCACACCATTAAAGTCCCAACTCAGTCAAAGACCAGTTAGATCAGAGAAGACCCCCAAACTTCTCTAATCCTTAGTTTCCTCAAATACAAATTGGGATTTATAATATTTGTCTCCCTTCTACTCCCAGACAGTGAAAGAATAAAATTAGACAATAGCTGTGAAAACTGTAAAATTATAAAACTTTATATAAATGAAGTTAAAAACTGTGCATGTAATATACATATGTAAACACAAACACACATCATAAGGCAAAATTTGCAGTGACTAAAAATATGGGGTCTTTCTATAGTAATGGAATCAGTCGCCTTAATGAAAGACAACAGTTGATGCCTGATCACCAAAGGTGATGAATAAAGAGGTCCTGATTGTCCCGTGGATAAAAGCAATCCAACCATAAATCTCCAAATGATGGTCCATGAACTAATTTGCCTTCCTTTGCAATGTGTGGTCCTGTTTATCAATACCGTTGACAAAAGACTACACAGACTTCTCAGTGACAGATCTTCACGTATCCTTAAAACCCACGCCGTGCTAATCATACATTAAGCACAGAGACAGTCACCCACCCATCAGAACTGGGTCGCTGCTCCTCATCTTCTCCACAGCCGGGGCCACTTCTCCCACCACACCCACCTCAGGTCTGCCGTGGACGGTGGTCCATCTCCTAACAGGGCCCCTCCTACCACCCCTCGTGCCCACCCCGTTCTCTCCTCTAATTCTCTCTGCACACATGCCAGATCAACATTTGGAAGTGCACCTCTGATGGTGTCCCAGATTGAAAACCTTCCATGAAGCCCCTTTGCCTAAACGATAGAGCCCAAACTCCCCATCTCAGCTGTTATGGGTTGAATTGTATCCCATGCTCCAAATAGATATGTTGGAATCCTCACCCACAGTGCCCCAGAATGTGGCCTTGTTTGGAAATAGGGCCTTTACAAAGTAATCAAGTTAAAATGAGGTCATTAGGATGGGCTCTAAATCCAGGAGGACTGGTTTCCCTATATAAACAGGAAATCTGGACAGAGACACACATAGAAGGAGAATGCTGGGAAGAGAGGGAGAAGATGGCCATCTAGACACGAAGGAGAGAGGACCTGAACGGATCCTTCCTTCACCGTCTCAAAACCAGCTGTGCTTCCACCTTGATTTCCTCTTCACTATAGACGTCCCCGCACCTCGCACCCATAGGCCCTCGCTCATGGTCCTTCTTGACTCTTGCTGGCATTTCCTCTCATCTGCGTATGTTCAACTAGGATCTTCCTTCAAAGCCTGATTAAGGTGTCACCACCTGCAAACAAGTTCTCACATGCCTCCTGGCTGGAAACAGTTTCTTCCACCTCTGAACATCGTCAGCTATTTGTGCTTCTCTTACAGCAATTCTCATTTCTGCCTTTTATTTTGTTATAATTTGTTTAGGTCTCATTTCACCTACAGGATGTGAACATCTGGAGGGCAAGAGAGGGGTCAGTTTCCTTGTTTGTCCTGTGCCAGACACGGGCCCGGCACAAAAATGCTTGTTTAATGAGACTGAGTAACCAAGCATCTTCAAAGAGTAAGTCTGCTTTAACCTTTCTCAGCTTTCTGTCAGTTCAGAATGGCTTATCCTAATTATATAGCCTTAATCCAACATTTGCAGAGCTATAAATGTGAAATGTGGGATTTTTTTTCCCACTCCATTATAGTTTTATCTAATGTTCTACATTTGTTATGTATTTACCGCCTCAACTGGTCTTCAGAAAAATTGGAGAAGTAACCTTACAATCATTATAAATGTTTTTGTACAGTGTATTTCACAATTCCTTGGTTACAAAACAACTACAAATTGTAGTGCACACATACACAAGGGAACACTGATCCACACTAAGTAATCAAACATTGATGCATAGTACAAAACGGATGTACCTCAAAACAATTATGCTGTATGAAAACATGTCTAAAATAAAAACAGCACATACTGTGTAACTCTACATAAAACTAGAAATCGCAAACTGACCTCCAGTGACAGAGAGCACATCAGCCTGGAGAAGGGAGGATTATCAAGGTGTATGAGGAAACTCTGGGTGATGGAAATGTGCAATATCTCCATTGTGATGTTGATTTTATGGGTCATAATATTAAAGTATCCAACTCCAAATATGTACAGTTTATCTAAATTATATCTCAACAAAGCTGTTTTTTAAAAACCAACTACTTTTGTTTGGGGATGTTTTCAAACCTCTTCAGGACTGTGAAAGCGAAGTGCCTGATAGGAGAGTCTTGTCTCAACTATTTGAAATAGAGCTCTGTTAAGCACAAACCAAAACCAGCATCGTTGAGTCTTTTTCAGAATTTCAAAGCAAAAATTTGAGTGAAGTTTTTTTTTATATAATATATCAGATTACTCTTCAGACACACAACCAATTGTTTTTGTCTACTGGACACTCAAGCTTAGGTTTATTTTTGGACTGTCAAAGGTATGGATCAATGATCAAAGAAAGACAGTCAAAACAATATTTTATAACCATTTCCAAATTGTCATTCTGTGTAAAATAACACAAAGCATCAAAGACATAAATTATCAGTTTGAAAACCAGACAGTCCACTCATTGGGATTATTATTTTCCCAGTTGTCACTTCTGACAAGGAGCGTGTAGAGCAGGGGTCCCCAAACTTTTTACACAGGGGGCCAGTTCACTGTCCCTCAGACGGTTGGAGGGCCAGACTATAAAAAAAACTATAAAAAAATCCCTATGCACACTGCACATATCTTATTTTAAAGTAAAAAAACAAAACGGGAACAAATACAATATTTAAAATAAAGAACAAGTAAATTTAAATCAACAAACTGACCAGTATTTCAATGGGAACTATGGGCCTGCTTTTGGCTAATGAGATGGTCAATATGCTCCTCTCACTGACCACCAATGAAAGAGGTGCCCCTTCCGGAAGTGCAGTGGGGTGGATGAATGGCCTCAGGGGGCCGCATGCGGCCCGCGGGGACCCCTGGTGTAGAGGATGCCTTGCAATTTGGCTCAGAAAACAAGCCATAAAAGGTATCTCTGCTTCCCCACCCACACCGTCAGTGAGCAAGAATCTGTGCTGTGTCTTCCTAGGTATATTTTACAATGATAGAATAGAATGACCCCCCCAATACCCCAAGAGTGGCCAGAAGGTGATGCAATATGTTGGGATGGGAAAAGGACACACCATTTGTCACGACCAAGCCGGGCCCTGACCTGCCATTGTCCTGGAAAGTTGCTGCCCCAGCTGAAAGCAGTCGAAGGCTCTCGGAGTAGCCCAGCTGACACACAAACCAGGCCTGAACACTGTCAGGTCAGCAGGCTGGACTGGAGAATCTGGAACCTTCAGAATACTGAGAAAGGCGCGGCTAGATCTCCGCCCCCGAGGCCCTCGTCCCGCCAGCGTGTGAGAGCTCTCAGGGCTGGAATGGACTGAGCGGAGAAACACCGCCCAGAGGATGGAAAGATGTCTCCACGAAGGGCTGGATTGGGAAACTCAGCCCTCCCTCAGCTCTGTCGTAATCACTGCCACAGCTTTTTGGGCTACGTTTTCAGGATGTGTGGAAAAGAAAAGCAAGTGACATTTCACCACTACGGTTTAGAAAAATCTTAGGCTCCTATCTCCTGATCCTTCCACGGCATCCCTGTTGAGATGTTGGAAACTTGACGCAAGAGGGAAATTTTCTAGCAGCTTGTTTTAGAATACATTGTGAGCAAATCTCTGTAAAAGATTACCACATTACACCCACGCAATCTGGCAGATATTGTGCAATCATAAATATATACGAAAATGGGAGAAGTTAGGGGAAAAAAATTGAGAAACCTCATCACCAATTTCCTTCCATCAAAATGACCAGTTTGAGAAGGTTTTGCCTAAACCACCTGTCTCTTAACCAAATTTCTGTTAACCAAATGTACAGTGAAATACCCTCTCCTGAAAGGCTGACCCTGCACAGAGTAACTTTTAGGCATATTCCCTAATCATCTAATATTTTCTTAGGTGGAAAAAAATAAAAAGTACAGCTGGGCCCCGACACACCCAGAAAAGTTTGCTTCTCTAGCATTTTCAAACCAGGAATGTGGCTAGCTTGAACCGTCTCCACTTTTTTCAACATCCATCACCACTTTAAAACAGGAAGGAAAGAAGAAAACTTATTGGTGAGTTTCACTTTAATCATTTCATTATTTTTCCTCCAATGTAAACTACGACCACATTGAAACTACTATGTTCCTGTCTCGACCCTTCCAGGAAAATCATTCTTCGGAATGAGAAGACACACTTGCATCACTTATCAAGCGGTTCATCGGTATTTTTAAGCTTCATTAAGGACAAGAGCAGTTAATGCTGAGTAGTAAGAATGTCTTGTAACCAACAATAAATCAAAACACTTGGGTGACAGTCTGGAAGTAATCTGAGCACTGGCCGAGTTTGTCAGTTGTAGGTTTTAAAAAGTTGTACATAGAAGACTATAACTAGTCGTATCAGTGCTGACCACATTGTTCACACTCAGTAAACATTAGTAAGTAACATCTTAACATTACCAACATGAGGAAAACAGTGTGCTAGCGTCTGCCTGAAAGGTCAGCAGAGTTCACCACTGCCCACAGCAACCAGAACAAGCCCCTTGCCTCTCCTTACTGTTCTACCTGCCACTGACTCTTGCCAAGCCATCAATGCCCACGGCAACTGAAAGCATGTGTATTCCCTGAAGAAACTTCATTGCTGGTTCTGCTTCCAAAGAAGAGTTTAACTTCATGTTTAAAAGTCAATTTTAGGCCTGACCTGTGATGGCGCAGTGGATAAAGCATCGACTTGGAAATGCTGAGGTCGCCGGTTCAAAACCCTGGGCTTGCCTGGTCAAGGCACATATGGGAGTTGATGCTTCCAGCTCCTCCCCCTTCTCTCTCTCTGTCTCTCCCTCTCCTCTCTAAAATGAATAAATTTTTAAAAAAAATAAAAATAAAATAAAATAAAAAAAAATAAAAGTCAATTTTAGTCATTTCAGTTTTGTAATTATTATCTCAGCTCACTGAATTTATTTCATTCTTTAGCACTTCAGTCTTTCTCTAACATGCCAGGAAGCATTCACTTCACAGTCAAAGCCCTGACAGATAAGATTGTCTGAGAGGCAACAACACTTGAAACAAGCAGTGAGAACAGACGTCCCAGACAGTCCGCTAAGTGTACCTTAGATGAGTGCAATGGGGCGCTTCTTCAAAGTCCTGTAGAGATGAGGAAACTGTGCCTCAGAGAGGTAAGGGACTTGTCTGGAGTCCACAGCTCGGTGGTAGTAAGACTCAGGCCAGAAGCCGAGTTTTTCACCTCCTCCACAGAACATGTTGGCCACACCAGCCAGCCTGGGGGGGGGGGGCTACTTCAAGGGATGCTTGCCTCCACTCACCTCCACTTTTCTGCCTACCTTAGAATTTCATTCATTTATCAAGTGCCAATGTGGTAGAAGACATCAACAGAGAAAGACCAATTAACGGGACTAAAACGGGGCTTAACAAGAAGCAAAATTTTCTTTCTTTTTTTTGTATTTCTCTGAAGCTGGAAACGGGGAGAGACAGTCAGATAGACTCCCGCATGCGACCGACCGGGATCCACCCGGCACACCCACCAGGGGCAACGCTCTGCCCACCAGGGGGCGATGCTCTGCCCCTCCGGGGCATCGCTCTGCCTCGACCAGAGCCACTCTAGCACCTGGGGCAGAGGCCAAGGAGCCATCCCCAGCGCCCGGGCCATCTTTGCTCCAATGGAGCCTCGGCTGCAGGAGGGGAAGAGAGAGACAGAGAGGAAGGAGAGGGGGAGGGGTGGAGAAGCAGATGGGCGCTTCTCCTGTGTGCCCTGGCCGGGAATCGAACCCGGGACTTCTGCACGCCAGGCCAACGCTCTACCACTGAGCCAACCGGCCAGGGCAAAGCACACTTTTTCTTAAGGCCATAAGTTCTATTTGAATCCCATTAATTTTCCTCCAAGATAGGGTAGAAAATGTAGCCCATAAGCATACAAGTGTTTTTTTTCCAAGGCCCCCGTCTGTCTCTGCCCTATCTAATCCTCTGGCCGAGCTCGTGATTAGAAAAAAATAAAACACACATAGAAGTGTTCTGGAAACGCCAACGGGGTCTACGTCTTATCTACCGGGAACCTAGGGCAGGGAAAGTGCAAAAGGTCAAAGAAGCTTGAAGGGAAGTCTGAGGGTGTCTAGGGAAACTCAGGAGACGCACGAAAGGCAGATCAGGATGGAAAACCCAAGGCGGGAAGCACACCAGTCACAGCCCAGGGTCTGGGGTCTGGAGCCTCCGAGCACATGTTCACAAGTGTCTTCCCAGGCTCCCTCAGACCTAATCAATTCATTTGAGTTTTCCTCAGCACCCAGGAGAAAGGCTCCTAACAGCCAACTGAGTGCAAGCTGTCTAAAAGCTTCGGAGGGGAAAAATCCCCCAAAGCTATACACACAGAGGCTTTGTTTGAATGAAAGAGAATTCTGTCCCTAGAGACGCAGAAAGTATAGAACTGTCTCTAGAATATGCAAGCCCTTATGTTTCCTCCCCAAGTCCTGAGTGTTCTTAGTTTAAAAAAAAAAACAAACCAAAAAACATTTCCTGGCTGAGATTACTTCCAAATAGACAGCTTTTCTTCCAAGGGAATGACCATCTGCTCCCACTGGAATCAGAGGATTACAGGTGCTCTGGAGACTCAGCACTTTGAGCTCACACCTGCTACACATTCGCAAATTCCTAGTCTGTGTTATTATGGTAGTACAGTTTCTTTCAGTTGGCCTCATTCAGATCCCTCGACTGATGACTTTTTTTTTTAAAAAAAGCTAATAGGAAAAATTTCACCAAGATGCAATATACCCCAGAAGGGGGTGGGGCAGGGCTGGGTAGATGCTGATAAGCCCTCGTCGGTTTGTGGTGTCAGCGAGCAGGAAACTGCAGCCAGACCTGTAGAGCCTCAGCCTGGAGCTGGAAGGGAAGCCAATGCAGGGGAATAATCCTGCCTCACATCTGGGATCCTCAGCTCGCTCCAACAACAAGGCATCAGCAAGGCAGCTGCTCTGCACCCAGGACGCCCCCAAACATCTCCAATGCTGACGTCAGCCAGCTGGACCACTGCGAGCTGAGTGGGAGGTTGTATAATTATCTGGAATGACCACCATGAGGCATGAATGATGCATTAAAGGAAACAACGCCTAGTCCAAGAAGAAGAAAGATGGTGCTGTTTCTACTGGCGCACCCGATTGCCACCAGCCCGCCTGGAGGGGCCTCCTCCCTCCCCATCTCACAGAGGTGCGGGAGTCCCAGTGCTGGGGCAGGCCTCACACATACACACTGTCGGGCTGCCCATCTCAGGGTGAGGGACAACAGGGGTGTGCAGCAGGAAGAGCCCAAGGCTTGGAAACACTAGAAATAGACCTAGATTTGAACCCAGGCTCTGCTACTTCTTAACTACATGCCCTTCTACGAAATGGGGATAACGCCTGCAGGGGTTGCTGTAAAGATGGAAGGCAGTGAAGATAAAAGGGCTCATCATGTCACAACACGCGCTCCAGAGAGACAGTCTCCCCAAGTCGGGCTTGGGATACTGTGTTGAACCTTCCAAACAGTTCTCAATCACTTTTATGTGGAAATGGCCTTAATGAAGGAAGATGTGTTCTTTATAGCTGAGTACTGTGCGATACACACAACAAGTGCATTCTCCACTGCCCTAGGGACAGAGGCCAGTCCCCAAAGGCCAGCAGCCCTGGGTCTGGAAGTAGCTTCAGCCACTTACCATCCTGTGACCACAGGCAAGCCAGGGAATATCTCCTGTCCATTTCCTCACTAGTAAAATGGAGACAATGGTATTCCTCCTGAAAGGTTGTCGCCAGAATTAAAAAACATATAGAATGAAAAGTCCTAACATAAGGTTCTTTATAGTTTCAGAAAAGTGAATGTTCATAATGCCCACATAGCATATAAAAACCTCTGCTCCTAGTTCACTTACTGATACGCAGTTTGCAATCGGGAAGCTAAGGCTCCTCCTATATGCACATGGAGCACTGTCTAAACCAGGGGTCCGGGTCCCCAAACTACGGCCCGGCCCACGGGCCACATGCGGCCCCCTGAGGCCATTTATCCGGCCCCCGCCGCACTTCTGAAGGGGCACCTCTTTCATTGGTGGTCAGTGAGAGGAGAATAGTTCCCATTGAAATACTGGTCAGTTTGTTGATTTAAATTTACTTGTTATTTATTTTAAATATTGTATTTGTTCCCATTTTGTTTGTTCTTACTTTAAAATAAGATATGTGCAGTATGCATAGGGATTTGTTCATAGTTTTTTTTGTAGTCCGGCCCTCCAACAGTTTGAGGGACAGTGAACTGGCCCCCTGTGTAAAAAGTTTGGGGACCCCTGGTCTAAACTCTCTGGAACTGCCCACGGAGGTGAGCACCCAGGGATGCAGCCAGGCATGTCCTCCTCTTGTTTGTGTGAACTTCCCCAGCAAAGCCCTGGCTTCCCAGCCAGTTCCCACCTCAACTTCAGAGCACATTCAGTCTCTCCCTTCGGCTCCCTCACGTCTCTGCTAAAACATGCAGTTCTCTCTTGAATTAATTCTCCACCTGCTTGGCTACTGTCAACTCCCTTTATCCACCCAAGTCTTTGAAACCTTTGATTCTTGGATAACTGGGTATCCTCATCTTAATCTCACAGGAGCTCCAGAAACTGAAACTGCCTCCATCTGCATAAGCAAATCTTCCTGCTCGCTAACACCTCTGGCCCTCTGGGCCCCTCGCCTCCTGGGCCCCTCCTCCTGGGGTCTCTAAGACACAGTTCACTCCCCCAGATCTTGGCTTTGCTCCGTCTCTGGCTTCTCTTCCTCCTTTCCCTCCACGGCCGGTAACCGCCCAGCTCTGCTCCAACCATATCAAGGCCTCGCTAGTCACACCTGCCACTCCCAGGCAATTGACTGTCACCAAGTACCAAACTGCATTTCTAGCTCCAGCATCTCTCTCTTTATCTTTTTTTTTTTGTAAAGTTAATTACACTTTATTTTTTGAGCAATGCTAGGTTTACAGAAAGGTTGAGCAGAAAGTACAGAGTTCTCCATTTTCCTTATTATTAACATCTTTTTAGATTCTTTTTTTTTTTTTTTTAGGCACACTCTTACGTAAGAGGTGCTTTTTTTTTTTTATTCATTTTTTTTTTTAGAGAGGGTAGGGAGAGACAGAGACAGAGAGAGAGAGGAGAGACACAGAGAGAGAAGGCGGGGAGGAGCTGGAAGCATCAACTCCCATATGTGCCTTGACCAGGCAAGCCCAGGGTTTTGAACTGGCGACCTCAGCATTTCCAGGTCAACGCTTTATCCACTGCGCCACCACAGGTCAGGCAACATCTTTTTAAATTTAATTTATTGTGTTTACATAGATTCTAGTGTCTCCCTAATGCATCCCTCCCCCGTGTTCCCCTCAACATCTCCCTTGCCCCTCTCCCAACACCTCCTTTCCCCTTCCCTTCAGGTTTAATTTCATTCCTCAGTTCTCATTGTTCCTTGGATTCCTCAGATGAGTGAGGTCATATGATATGTTTCTTTCTCTGACTGAATTATTTCACTTAACATAAACTTATATGGAACCAAAAAAGAACACGAATAACCTCAACAATCTTGAAAAAGAAGAATAAAGTGGGAGATCACACTTCCTAATACCAAGTTATACTACAAGGCCATTGTACTCAAAACAACTTGGTACTGGCATAAGAACAGGCATATAGATCAATGGAACAGAACAGAGAACCCAGAAATAAACCCACACCTTTATGGACAATTGATATTTGACAAAGGAGGTAAGAGCTTACAATGGAGTAAAGACAGTCTCTTTAACAAATGGTGTTGGGAAAATTGGACATATACCGGCAAATAAAATGAAACTAGACCACCAACTTACACCATTCACAAAAATAAACTCAAAATGGATAAAAGACTTAAATGTAAGTCGTGAAACCATAAGCATCTTAGAAGGAAACATAGGCAGTAAGCTTTCTCATCTAGCTCCAGCATCTTAACCAGCCTCCAGTCCTATAAGGCAAACCTCGGAGATGGTGGGTTCGGTTTCAGATCGCCATAATAAAGTGAGCACTGCAATAAAGCGAGATGTAATCTTTTTGCTGGTGGAAGGTCTTGCCCTCTGTAAAAAATGCAATTCTTGTGAAGTGCAATAAAACAAGGTGTGCCTGTGCTTCTGACACCACCGAGGAAGCATCCCTCAAGCACCTTCATGTCCACAGATCTCATGGTCTAAGGTTTGAATAATGAAGACCTCACCTGACAGTACCTGTAAGTTGAAAGAAATTACTCAGGCTTCTGGACTCATCAGAAAACCTGGGGAATTCGTGCCAAACAGCCATTCCTTATCTTTTAAATACATTCTTAAAATGTCTCTCCCTTTGTCTTCATTCATCTACTAATCTTCAAAATATAAGAAACAGTAGTTGAATAATAAGGTAAACTATTCCTTTCCTGTCTAAAGAAACGGAAAGAAAAAGGCCAGGACTGAATAAGCAGCTTAAATTCAAGATCTTCAGCTTGATCAGCTAAAATAGTCTTTTTTATTTATTTACTTTTATCTTACTATTTTTATTTTTTAAATTTCACTTTCTTTTTTTTGTGACAGAGAGAAGGACAGACTGGGACAGACAGGAAGGGAGAGAGATGAGAAGCATCAATTCTTTGTTGCGGCACCTTAGTTGTTCATTGATTGCCTTCTCATATGTGCTTTGACTGAAGGGCTACAACAGACCAAGCAACCCCTTGCTCGAGCCAGAGATGCCATGCCCAAGCTGGTGAGCCAGATGAGCCTGCACTCAAACTGCCGGCCTCCGGGTTTTGAACCTGGGTCCTCCACATCCCAGTCCGATGTGCTATCCACTGCACCACTGCTTGGTCAGGCTAAACTTCACTTTCAATGCAGTAACTTAAAATGTAAAAACAGCCTGACCAGGCGGTGGCACAGTGGATAGAGCATTGGACTGGGATGCAGAAGGACCCAGGTTCCAGACCTCGAGGTCACCAGCTTGAGCGCGGGCTCATCTGGTTTGAGCAAGGCTCACTAGCTTGAGCCCAAGGTCGCTGGCTCGAGCAAGGGGTTACTCGGTCTGCTGAAGGCCCGTGGTCAAGGCACATATGAGAAAGCAATCAATGAACAACTAAGGTGTCCCAACAAAAAACTGATGATTGATGCTTCTCATCTCTCTCTGTTCCTGTCTGTCTGTCCCTATCTATCCCTCTCTCTGACTCTCTCTGTCCCTGTAAAAAAATAATGTAAAAACACACTTGAATCGTTTACATGGTTATTATTGAAGAAAAATACCAAGATCACTTATTTCGATTTTGTTTAATAAATCAATATAAACATCTGTATTTTTATAGCACTTTTTGCTGTCCTTCCTATTGGGTGGCAAAATTACACTCTACTTGTCTTTCATTAACCTGCTGCTGAAGACAGGATTTATTTCATTAAGTTTAATACAAATACAACAATTAAATTGTTACTGAATTTTCCAAGCACTAAAATAATTTCAGAGTGTTAAAAAAATATCATTGAAATGAAAAATATTACCTCCCCATGTGACAAACTTATTTCTGAGTTGTCACAAGTAAATATTAAGGTTATAGCGAGCCACAAAATCCTATTCTTGTGTAAAACAAACGAAACGTTCCTGATTAACCAATCTAATTTTATGAAATCAATTCAAACTGTATAAATACTTCCATGTCTCCACCACAGTATAAAATTGCTACTTGGCTTTGAATCCGCTGACTGCTAACCCTAGACCAGGGGTCCCCAAACTTTTTACACAGGGGGCCAGTTCACTGTCCCTCAGACCGTTGGAGGGCCAGACTATAAAAAAAACTATGAACAAATCCCTATGCACACTGCACATATCTTATTTTAAAGTAAAAAAACAAAACGGGAACAAATATAATATTTAAAATAAAGAACAAGTAAATTTAAATCAACAGACTGACCAGTATTTCAAAGGGAACTATGGGCCTGCTTTTGGCTAATGAGATGGTGGTGCCCCTTCCGGAAGTGCTGCGGGGCCAGATAAATGGCCTCAGGGGGCCACATGTGGCCCGCGGGCTGTAGTTTGGGGACCCCTGCCATAGACTGTGAGGTATGCACAGTACTGACTAGAGATGCACCTCTCTGACCATCTACCAAACCCAATGTGACAGCCAGGGATTCCACTTCAGCCTGTTTCTCTGTATATTAAAAAGTGGGAATCTCTTCTAAGTCATGACCTAAGAGGAATTATCCCTTTCCTGTTTGCAGTTAGCACTACAGCCATGGGGGGGGTGGGGGGTGGCAGTGATTTAGGGACCACTTGCACCTCACATGCCTGAAGGTTCATCTGTCTTCTGGAATGAGGCTTCTGGAGTACAAGTTTCAATCTGTCCCTTTGCTTTGCCAAAGACAGATCCGCCTACTGGCTATTCTTCTTTGCTGTAATGACAACTGTGCTCTAAGACAAACAACTTATTCTTAGGGGAAAACAATTAATTTCAACCATCACATGTGTTCTCCAACAGCTATTTCTTCAAATGGGCTCATCCTCTGATATCTGACTTACACGGGAACACAAAGACTTGTTGGATGGCCATTGAACGAGTGTGATGTATTTAACAAACCCTGTACTCTATTTATTGCATTGCTTCCTCTTTTTTTTTTTCTTTTAAGATGGTGAAATCTTTATAAGCAAAAAGATGATTAATTCCTCCCCTTTGTCTTTAAGAACCATTCTCTCATCATCACCTCTTAGCCAGTCCCCAAATCTAACCTGAAAAACACAACAACGACACACTTTTAAGCCAGTTACTCCTGGGACGATCTACACTAGAAGAGGTTAGAGGCATAGGGACATTTGAACAAAACTCGTCTGTTTTATGACACTCAGCTAACCCTACACTTAAACATTTCTTGCAGTATACATTTTGGAATTTCTGTATGCCCCAGAACACATAATATGAATTTGATTAGGTCCAGCTGCCATATGTTAGTAATAAAATTGGAGAGAGAAGTGGGGGTGGGGGTTTTGTTCATCCCATTCCTGTGCCCTGATGATCATAAAGCAAGTCTTGCTCATCCTCAGCGCTCGCTCAGGGCAACACATGCTTCTTAAATGCCCTGGCGTGCCCGGGACCCCGCTCAGCGCTCAAACTTTTCGGCGGCAGAGTTGACACCGGGTCTGGAAGAGATCTGCGTACCGACCGGCGCCCACCGCGCGGACCCCACCCTCGCCGCCCCGCCCGGGGTCCCCGCCCCCGCCCGCTCCTCCGCTGCAGAACTTACACTAGCGCCGACGGGCAGGGCATCTGGTTCCAGGCACAGTTGTACTGAGCCTGAATAAAACTCTCACTTCCCTCCAGCACAGAGCAGCTCACATTCTTGTTCACGATGTAGGCGCACCAGTTCCTGGGGTGAAGGAGAGAGGGGCAGATGGGCACCCGGAGAAGAAGGAGGATGCATGGGTGAGAGGGGACGAGGTGATACGGCGGCAGACGCAGCCGGGGTCAGGGGTTCCTGCGGGGACGCGAGCCCCACAAAGCCGACCCCGGGAAGGTGCGCGGACGCGCCGGGGAAGACCCGGCACCTTCTCCCTACGAGAGACGAAGGCGAGTACCCTGGCCCAGGGGCTCCTGTAGTTCCTGGCAGGAGTTTTCTGCTCGTCCTGCTCTGCGGGACACCACAGCGCCCCGCGCCCCGGGGGCAGCACAGCTGAAGGCTCCGGCGGGGTCACCTGGGGCCCCGCGCCGACCACGGAGTGCACGGCCACCTGGGAGGAGGTGTCGCTCTGGGGCAGCCCGAAGGGGCCTCCGGCTGTTGCTCGTCACCTCTGGCTGGGCAGTTTCGGGGCCCGGACGCGGGTCCGGGAAAAGGAAGCAGGAGTCGGGAGTTCTGGGAAGGAGCGTCGCCGTCCTGGGGCGAGAAGAGGGGCCCACACTTACTTGTTCTTGGCACTGGGCCGCGCGGGGTGTGTGAGCTGCGAGCCGGGCTGGCACAGTCCCACGCCGCCCCAGGCCAGCAGGGCCAGCGCCCAGAGCCAGGACGCGCGGGGCCGGGGCCGCGTCCGAGGCCACATTCTGCGCACAGCTGTCGCGGGGAGCGCGCGGGGCTGCGGGCGGCCGGGGCGCGGCGGGAGAAGGCAGGAGGCTCCGGCGCTTCGCGGCGCCCTCACCGCGCTCCGCGGCCGCCCCCTCTGGCTTCTCGCTCCCACTTCTCCTTTTCCACCCCGGGCGCCCGCGTTTCTCCGCGGTCCCTCAATGACGCACAGGTCCCCCCGGGTGCCGCCCTCTTTATTTCACTTCCCTCTCCGAAACACGACTCTCCCTCCACCACGACTCCCTGTCTCCAGTCCCCTTGCCTCGCAGCAGGGGGTTTGGGGTGAAAGGGCTAAAGGGTTTAGGAGAAGGGTCTATGTTACAGAATTTCCAATTACTCATTCCTTTGGTCTCTTCCCAGAAGCCAGGCAACTCCGCCTCCGACCTTCCACAGGCGCGCCCCGGGCCCCTCGGGAAGCTGCCGCAGCCGGCGGGTCGCGGTCCTCAGTCGTGCTTGGGTGCTGGCTTCCCGGGGTGAAAGAGGGACATCTTTATCAGTCCTCTCTCAGACGCGACTCGGATTTCCTCTTCTGGCAAGACGCGGCCAATCCCCCGCATTTGGATTTAGGAGACTTTAAGGGGAAATGATCGCGGATCCTCTTCTTTTTCTTCGCCCAACTCTGCCTCATCCATCCCTTTAACTTTCCAAATCAGCGTGCGGGGCAGCAGGGCTCTGTAGAAGCGACAGCCCCAGGTTCTAACAGACACACTACCCCACTCGCGTTAAAAGGCCATCTCAGTCTCTGCTTCTGATGTTCTCCTCTGAACTTTTCTTTGCTATCGATATGAAAGCCATTTACTCCACAACAGTCGCCTCAGATTCTTAACAGTACAGACACTGCTTGCCATTTGTCTTTTCACGTGCGTGCATATCTTCTGCCTGTTCGTTAATTACAATAATTTCTACCAATTTCTTTTGGGGATGAAGCAACTCCACAGAATAATGTTACATAAAATCCAGACCAAAGGGTTGTGTTCTCTAGGTGTCAGAGAGAGCTGTGTATTTGACTTCACTTGCTGCATCTATTGAACACGGGAGTGCGGTTATTTGCGTAGATGAACTGTAATGTCTGTGAGCTAACAAGGCGCTGCTGAGTGTGAGGCTTTGCTGTGTTCCCTATTCTACTCCATTGAGCCATCGGTTCATTTTATTTCTAATCTGCTTCGATGGGGAACATTGGGCCTTTGGATCTGCAAATGGACGGAAGTTTGCTAAGTAGAAACTTTGCAAGATTGAAGCCCAAAATTATACCATGTGAGGACATAGTCCGTCCACGAACTCTCTCAATGGCAGATCATGCAAACAATGAACTAAAGGCAACCCAGCCTGCAAAAGAGCCATCCTAAGGGGAAAATAACAAAAAGGAATGAAGAGCTGTCCTGCATAACCAATCTGCATCTTTCTGTGGGACTTCACTATCCTCCCCATCCTAACACCATTTTTGTTCATGAAGTGTCATAGGGAAGACACAGCACAGACACGAAAGAGAGAGACAAAAGGAAAAAAAGGGGAGGAAACACAGGTATGAATATATCTAAAACTAATTCCTAACAATGGCTTCTCTTCGATACAGGTAGTTCTCAAACTTGAGACTGAGGTCGAAATGATCAAGTCAAGTCTATGTTTTCCATTGAATAAAAGTTACAGTAAGAAGCTGCATTCTAGTCCCTAAGTTCATTGAGGACCAACTTCTCGTTGAGATGTGTGAATTCTTTTTTTTTTTCTTTTAAATTTTATTTATTTATTTATTTTTAGAGAGGAGAGAGAGAGAGGCGGGGGGGGGGGGGGGGAGGAGCAGGAAGCATCAACTCCCATATGTGCCTTGACCAGGCAAGCCCAGGGTTTCGAACTGGCGACCTAAGCATTTCCAGGTCGACGCTTTATCCACTGCACCACCACAGGTCAGGCATGTGTGAATTCTTTAAAAGCCGCCAACAACCTTGAGCACTTGAAAATTCAGTTTCCTGTACCAATCTAAAGGAATTTCTTCTGCTTCAAAATAAAAAGTGCCCCATTAGTAACTTACCCTCTTGATTATGTGACCAACTTACCTAAAGCAAAAAATGCAAAGTAGAACTACTTCATAACATTCATTCCCTCGCTCTTGGTCATGATAAAAGATGATCATCAGTACTTGGGGGTACTTCTCTTGCAGCAGTGAGCTTGCTGGGCCCCAGGACACCCAGATGGGAGGATGGGTGATCCTTACAGAGACAGCAGGCGGGCACACTTTCGCATCACCATGATCAATCATCTGGGCACAAGACATGTAACAAGATGAAGAAAATTTGCATCTAGGATCTGATCAAGAGTCATAACACTAGCCTGAGCTTTCCACCTTGTTCTTTCTTTGTCTTTGCTACCTTGATATAAGAAATGTCCAAACCAGTGGATAGAGCGTCGGACTGGGATGCGGAAGGACTCAGGTTCTAGACTCCGAGGTCACCAGCTTGAGCGCGGTCTCATCTGGCTTGAACAAAACTCACCAGCTTGGACCCAAGGTCACTGGCTTGAGTAAGGGGTTAGTTGGTCTGCTGAAGGTCCACGGTCAAGGCATATATGAGAAAGCAATCAATGAACAACGAAGGTGTCACAATGAAAAACTGATAATTGATGCTTCTCACCTCTCTCTGTTCCTGTCTGTCTGTCCTTATCTATTCCTCTCTCTGACTCTCTCCCTCTGTCCCTATAAAAAAAAGAAATGTCCAAACCTATAGAGAATTTTCATGAGTTTATTTGAGCCAAACTAATGACTATTACCAGGAAGCAAAATCTTGAATAAAATGCTCTCAAGAATAGCAGCTTTGCAGTTTATTTTATACATTACAATCGAAGGAGGAGGCTAAGGGGGTCACATGAAATCCATTGGTAGATTAAGGGACCAGAGAAAGCAAAGAGGGGAAATCTCTGGGATGGGATAAAAACTAAAATGTAGACACATACTTCTTTCACAGTGGTGGGTTCAGGATAATTAATTACCACTTATAGCTCATAGAGATGGTCTTCAGGGAGCAAGATAATATTGAGAGGTTCTGGTTGGGGTGCTGAGGGGTCTGCAAAAGGAGATGACTCTGTCATTTCAAAGTGTGCCATCTTAGATCAAATAAATAAATAAATAATAAAGACGGGCTCGCTTAAGGCAAAGATGGACCTTTGTCAAGGGAGCTACAGGCCAAGGATGGAATATCCACCATGACTTTCTTTCAGTGAAGAATTTTTATGTTCAGATCATTTTCTGTGGTTACTTTCAGTCTCTGAGTTTGTAGGGCCTCCCCTGCAGGCCTCCCTGAGCTTGCCAGGTTGAGTCTGTGACTCCTTTTTCTCCTCAACTTTCTAGAACTCAAAAAAATTTCCCCCTGATTTCTAGATGTACGTTTAGGTGTCCTTACTGCGGTCTGTGTCCTGCTTATCTAATGATGGAAAAAGAATGTCCTTGTAGACTGTATATCTTGAGTAAATTTTTATTTTAAAGCAATATACTCTAAGAAAATGTTTTACACATTCTTAAGTTAATGATATGATGCTCTTCATTTTATAAAGAAAAATGCAGTTTTATAGGGAAAGAGACACAGAAATCTCTCTGAGAATAATTAACTGGCTGTACTGTTGAGCTTGGTCACTGTTTTGGAATGCTAAGGTTCAGTTTATGCAATCCTGCACGGCTTTCTCCATTTGCCATAGGCATTTCATTGGACAAGGCACCTTCAGAATGAATTCAATGAGTCCTCAGACTTCAACATTTACAAGCAACAGCTACTCGACAACTAACTGTCTTGTTAAATGTTTTGCTCGAATATGGTTGAACAGAACAAACTATTGCTCTCTTCAATTTTTCTTAACTTACTTATTTGCAAATATCCCATTTAAAGAAAAAATTCTGAGGTGTCCTCAATTAAATTATAGCAGGCAGGATTGTGGGAAGAAGAGACAGCAGAGGTTAATCAGTTAACAATCGCAGGGCAAAACCAACAAAACTGCTTGCATTCTAGACTATATGTTGGAACTTTAAATTAACTTCCAGATGACTATTTCCAGGATAATCTAAAGATAACAGCCTGGCGCCAATATACTCTGGAGCCTCCACTTCTTGCTTATGCATGAACTTCCCAGACTGTAGCCCACCACCAATCCACAGGACCTGACACCTCTTCCTTGGGGGCTCTGCACCTATCCCCAAATTAGGCCTGATTCACCTTCTCCAACCCCTTTATCTGTAGCCATGTAAAGTCTTTCAAAATACCTTCCATCTTTCTCCCCCAAACTGTTTCCATAAAAGAGCCTGTAAACTCTAGGACAAGAGACGTCGCCTTTCCCACCTACAGTGCTGCTAGTGGTTCCGACCGCATGCTCTGGCTCTTTTTCTCACTGGTGTAGACAAAATGGGAACACAGACTAAACCTGACAAGCTCAGGGAAGCCTGCATGGGAGGCCCTACAAACTCAGAGACTGAAAGTAACCACAGAAAATGATCTGAACCTAAAAATTCTTCACTGAAAGAAAGTCATGGTGGATATTCCATCCTTGGCCTGTAGCTCCCTTGACAAAGGCTAATCTTTACTTGAAGTGCACCTGTCTCTTTTCTTTTTGCATCTAAGATAGCATACTTTGAAATGACAGAGTAATCTCCTTTTGCAGACCCCTCAGCACCCCAACCAGAACCTCTCAATATTATCTTGCTCCCTGAATACCATCTCTATGAACTATAAGTGGTAATTAATTATCCTGAACTCAACACTGTGAAAGAAGTATGTGTCTACATTTTAGTTTTTATCTCATCCCAGAGATTTCCCCTCTTTGCTTTCTCTGGTCCCTTAATCTACCAATGGATTTCATGTGACCCCTTAGCCTCCTCCTTCGATTGTAATGTATAAAATGAACTGCAAAGCTGTTATTCTTGAGAGCATTTTATTCATCAAGATTTTGCTTCCCGGGAATAGTCATTAGTTTGGCTCAAATAAGCTCATGAAAATTCTCTATAGGTTTGGATATTTCTTATGTCTACACTAGCAATGGCCTAATAAAAACTTTCATTGAAGAAAGTTTTCGGCCTGGCCTGTGGTGGTGCAATGGATAGAATGCCAACCTGGAACGAACCCCTGGGCTTGCCCAGTCAAGGCACATATGACAAGCAACCAGTGAACAGCTAGAGTGAAGCAACTATGGCTCGTCCCCACTCCCCTTAAAATCAATAAATAAAATCTTTAAAAAAAATAAAAAAGCTTTAGCCATGAAAATTTTTTGTTCAACACTATACATAGCTGAAGATTCAAAATATCAATATCTTGTGAACCCAAGATTGATATTACTTATCAGTTGATTGATTTGATGACATTGTTAAGGATTACGGTTATTATTTTAATAAACTTTGTTGAGAGAGGCCAAGAGCAAATTTCCCTAAATTGATCAGGGGTGTGTGCTTTAACACATCTTAAGCTATCACCCGAGAACTTCAACACTTTGAAAAGTTAAAATCATGCCTGAAATCACACATGATGAAAAAATAGTGTTTAAGAGCTCAAGCAACAGAATTAGTGTACTGTTCAAAACTGGGTACCCTCCCAATAGGCCTTTCTCTCCTTCATTTCCTTCTTTGAAAATGGGACTGACTCATGTTGCTGTTGGGAGGATAAGCTGTTGCCACATGTAGACAGATTTCCACAAGCAACAAACAAGCAAACAATACAATTAAAAAAGAAGAGCCCTGGCCAGATAGCTCAGTTAGTTAGAGCATTGTCCCAAAGCACAGAGGATGCCAGTTCGGTCCTCAGGGCACATAACAGGAACAGATCAATGTTCCTGTCTCTTTCTCTCTCTCTTCTTTCCTTTCTTGCTAAAATCAATAAATAAAAAAAATTTAAAAACAAAACATATTTTGAAAATGAGGAGAGAACCTGAACCGACACTTCTCCCAAGAAGACATACAATGGCCAACAGATATATAAAAAATGTTCATCTTCATTAGCTATTAGAGAAATGCAAATCAAAACTACAATGAGATACCACCTCACACCTGTTAAACTAGCTGTTATCAACAAGACAGGTAATAACAAGTGTGCCCGGTGCTTGACACAGTAAGTGGAAGATAAATACTCACAACTGCAACAAATTTGCAGTCAGGTCCCAGAGCTCCACCATGCTTTTGTTGTGCCAGCTGACATGAGAAGCTGACCATCTACAGCAGCTCTTTCCAAATAAGAAATACGAAGAATCGGCTACCAAGAGACACATGCATGACTTAATCAGAAGTGACTCTAAATGTGACAGTGGGGAATGAAATACTGATCTCCCGACTTCTAGGCCAGTTTTCTTTCTCCTGCTCAAAAAGAGAAAATGTAGCCCGGTTCATTGTTTAGGGGAGTTCATCCTCTCCAGGATGGAATTTAGTTCGGGACAACTCACTGGAATCTTTGGGAGGATTAATAACACCACAAAAATAAATGCAGATCATCAGGCAATTCAATTATGATTATCTTCTACTTCCTCAAATAGATGAAATTAATTAATAATTCCATATCCTTACATTTTTTTCAGATGTTTCTTAGTTCTAAAAGTGCTCCCTATAGCTAACTATAGGCCAAGTATTACATATGAGAATTTATTGCTGTCACCCTTATGGTATGGTTTCGAACACATTTTTTTTTCTTCACAAGACATAACTGGCAAAAATACACTCTTAGAATATGTTTGTTTCTTTCCAAGAGAGCTATGATAGCTTAGGCAATAATGTCTTCATTATTATGAGTCACATCAAACTATGTTGTAGTTCATCATTTACTTATGGAATGAGAGTTGACTGTTCTGGAATCAACAAAATGCTTCTTTTTTTTTTTGTATTTTTCTGAAGTTGGAAACGGGGAGGCAGTCAGACAGACTCCTGCATGTGCCTGACCAAGATCCACCTGGCACGTCCACCAGGGGGTGATTCTCTGCCCATCTGGGGCGTAGCTCTGCCGCAATCAGAGCCATTCTAGCGCCTGAGGCAGAGGCCACAGAGCCATCCTCAGCGCCCGGGCCAACCTTGCTCCAATGGAGCCTCGGCTGCGGGAGGGGAAGAGAGAGACAGAGAGGAAGGAGAGGGTGAGGGGTGGAGAAGTAGATGGGCACTTCTCCTGTGTGCCCTGGCTGGGAATCGAACCCGGGACTCCTGCACACCAGGCCGACGCTCTACCACTGAGCCAACTGGCCAGGGCCAAAATATTTTATATAGGCAGAATGAGTTGGATGATTGTAAGTTATTCAATTTTAGCACAATCTAGGTCTATATTCATTAAAGTAATATTCATAAGCAAGTTAACTCCAGTATTTCAGGTTGTGTAGTTTTGAAAAATGGTTTAAGTATTTGAATACAGTCAATTCTCATTATTTAGCACAGTATGTTTTATAAAGTTACTGCAAATACTGCATTAGTGAATACTAAAAATTCCTTCTAGGGAAAATACAAGATAGTTTCTACAAACTTTTGGTCACAATGTTTTTGACAACCAAACAATACATAATCCTGTTTTATAGGCATTTCTATTAAAGAGACCTTATTTAGTATGTATTATTGATTTATTACACTGAACTCATGGCTAACACCACTGTAACTCATGCCTTAACTAACAAACTTATTTTTTCCATAAGGCACATCATAAACTTCTTGTGCTTAGGAACAACAGACAGCACTTCAGAACTATACCCGAAGGCTATTTTACACAGCAAAGGTACCCACAGAAAGCACATACACACAAAAAAGCGGCACTATATTTATCATAAGGGTACTTGCTTATAGTCTGGGATCTAAAACAAGAAGGCAGAGCCTCACCTGGCTGGACCTCAGCTCAGAACATGTGCATTGGGAAAGTCAGGTTTTCCGTGGCTCTGCTCAAGTCCACAAATGACCATGAAAGTGCTACAAGTGTTACTTTTAGAGTTACAGATAAATTTAGCAAGTAAGCTAATTCACAAATACAGAGTCTGTGAATGATGAGAATCAATTATTAGTTTTTCGTTGGGACACCTTAGTTGTTCATTGATTGCTTTCTCATACGTGCCTTGACCACGGGCCTTCAGCAGACACTTGCTCAAGCCAGCGACCTTGGGTCCAAGCTGGTGAGCTTAGCTCAAACCAGATGAGCCTGCGCTCAAACTGGTGACCTTGGGGTCTCGAACCTGGGTCCTCTGCATCCCAGTCCAATGCTCTATCCATTGTACCACCACCTGGTCAGGCATGAGAATCAACTGTACTTCAACTTAAGTCTGCAAACAATAAGAAAATGTTTTCTTTGTGGGGGATAAGAAGTTCTTGGAATTTTGCAGCCATTCAAAGATTTGTTTTGTCAGGAAGCATACTGAGGAAGTCGTACGCGTTGAACACTATACCGGGCAATATGGAAGCCAGAGAAAAACAGATTTAACTCTTTATTATCTTAACTGACTGGGAAGCAAGACACACATGTATGAAATGGCTTCAGAACATGTACTAGGGTACATTTAATAAATAGAATATTGTAAAAAGCAATGTACTTTGGTGACGATGAAGACACAGAGACAACACCTGATCTTAGCCAAAAGGGCGAGAAGCAATGATGATGAACGAAGACACAGAGATTGGAGCAATCGGCAGAGTTGAATATTAATTGGAAAAGGCCATGGAGGAGCGTTTTATTCTTATTTTGTTTTGCTTAAAATCAGCTGATATGAAACATGAATGTGATTGCAATTAACGTGACTTGTACAGTGTGTGTTTTTAATAAAGGCAGGGGCTAGCTAGCAGATGAGCTGGACTAAGGTATGTGGTCTTACAAGTACCCCTGGGACAGGTGAGGTAGAGAGACCAGTTAGAGTTAACGAGTAATGAATGCGAGGGAGGAGTGCGGGACATATCACTGTTAAAGGGTCCAGTACAGGCCGGTGGAGAAAAACAAACTCCAGTCTGTTTTTGTTTTTTCCCCCTTATCTGAAGATAAGTAGGGTGACCAGATATCCTGGTTTGCCCGGCCAGCCCCAAGTTCCCCTTGCTGTGGATCATTTAACAGTGTTAATTATTTTTAGTGTCTCCTTTCATCTTCAAAAGTATCCTGGGTTTGAACAATAAATTACACGGTCACTCTAAGAGACCTAAAATGAACTGAAAGCCACTCTATGTTTGTTTAACACAAACATAGTATTTATAAAGGCTAAACCATTAGTAAATGTCAATGCAAATAATAAAATCAGAAAATGAGAAAGAATTGAACTAGAAGTTATAACTTGACTTGGGGAAAGTTCTCCTGTTCAGCTATTGCCTGATGTAGTTTAGTAACTTTTTGAGGTTTATATTATAAAAATAGAAAGTTCATTAAGCACTGGAAACTTGGTTGTTTAGTTAGTTGTTGATGGAGCAGGATATTTGCATGAGCTTACCTTGGCTCTGTCTTCTGACTTAGTCAATTTCAAACTCACTCTAAGGAGCTAAGGAAGAACACAGCACTATGGTGCAACATTATATTTCAATGCGCTAGCCTGGTCACAGCACGTTTAAATAGTGCAGAGCAGGGAAGGGCCTGCTCAAATGCAGCTCATCATCTAAACCTCACTGAAATCTTTGAACATTTATTGGATGAAAGACTACAACAACATACATAATAAGCCATGGGCAGATAAAAATTGCTAATATCTTCTGACTAATGGAAAATACAAGGAAAGGCAAGAGTTTCATAGAGAATGCGGAGGGGTCAGAGAGAAAAGGATCTTAGTTCTCTATTACAGTCTCACATGTTTTTCCCTAACTTTAAAAATATAAAAACAAAATATTTTATTCCCTGAATACTCTGAGGCTATCTGGTTGTTTGGGGGCAGTGGTGCCATGATCCCCAGAGAAATAGGAAGAACATTAGAAAAAATGTACTAGAACTCAGTTCCAATGTGTTTCAACCCCAAAACAATCTTTCCTTTAGTACTATAGATTTCAATTTCATAAAGGTTTTTAAAAAATAAACATTTGTAGATTATGGTTTTCTAGTGCCGATTTTATCAACATATAGCATTCTTACAAAAAGTACAGAAATTTATGAATGAATTTTCCCAAAGTAAACACATAACCAACACCCAGATCAGGAAGCAACTTATGACCAGCACCCCAGGCCCCTCGTGGCTCCTTACAATCATTAGTCCTTTCCAAAAGCCACATTGATTCTGACCTCCCACACCGTTTATTAGTTTTGAATGGCTTGTTGAAGAAAAACCGTGTTCATACTTTAACCCTATGCCTGGCACAGTGCTGGCATAAATTACTTGTTCACTATCAATGGTTAAGTGAGTGAAAGAAAGCAGATAGGTACCTGACTTTTATAAGACAGTTGACCAAATTAACATTCCTAATATATAAGTGGGAAAGTGGCATTTAATTTGGGCAAGAACTGGGATCTAGGAATGCTAACTTGGAAACAAGTTAGAAACCACTTTTTTGTGTGTGACAGAGACAGACAGGAAGGGAGAGAGATGAGAAGCATCCATTCTTCGCTGCACCTTAGTTGTTCATTGCTTTCTCATATGTGCCTTGACTGGGGGGCTCCAGCAACACAAGTGACCCCTTGTTCAAACCAGCAATCTTGGACTCAAGCCAGTGACCCTGCACTCAAGCAGGCAAGCTCAGGGTTTCAAACCTGGGTCCTCCACATCCCAGTCCAACACTCTATTCACTGTGCCGCCACCTGGTCAGGTGGAGATTAGCTTTGAACAGAAAGGCACACTACAGCTTTATCTTTTAACAGATGTAGACACCATGACTAAATCTAAACCTCCATTGAGTTTTCCTTGGGCCTCTATCCGCTCCACTCACATCATGTTCACTGTACCGGTGAGGCCGACTCCAGAGGCTTGTTTCTCTTGCTCACTTCTAAATGGACGCATATCAGAGAGGCCCTCCCTCCTGACCAGTGCAGCCAAGAAATGACTATTTTCAGCCCTTCTCCACCCCATTCTGAGGCCCCATCAGTCAGAGAACAAAATAAGAGTCACCCTCTCCCTAGGCCAAAGCATGTGATCTGAAGCCAGAGCGCTTCCCACCCTCACGAATGAGGTAATGAGGGGCCAAATAAGGTTGCAAATGTCGGCTGCCTGAGAATTGCAGTTTTCCTTAACTGCACTTTCAAAAAGCCGGAGTTAAGAACCAACCAGTGCCAAATCACGGCTTAGCCAGAAAGATCTGTCAATTGTAGAGATAACAACAACAACAAAAATCCATTTTCAGCTTTGAACTGCTGTTCCAGGAAGTAAAAATAAATTATGTTTTCTGAAGGATAAATTCATTATGAATAATATCATTAGGTTGGGAATTTAAATACTGCTTTAAGATACTTCCAGATTTGAAAGGCAGCAAGTCTGGACAACAATAACAATTTTTCTTAGAGGATGGTTTCCCTCAGTTCCATGGCCCTGGCCTGGAGGTAAGTTGTACTTGATCTGAGGTGAGTCTTCAAAGGCACGGTGCCCGGAAAAGCCCAAGGTGCAGAAACACGCAGTCCGTTTCATCGACATGAAAAATAGTCTTCAAAAATGGGAATGTTAAATCCAGAAACAAATCTAATTTGCCTGAAGAGGAATGGGGAGGGAGAGGGGCTCTTTCTCCTTTTTACCTTTTCCAGTTATGTTTGATGAAGGCCCTGAAGCAAATAAAATCTTCGCGGCGACTGTTTCCTCTGTGGGGAATTTCCTCCACGTCTGGGGACCTCCGCTCCGCCCTCCGCTCCCTGGCGGTTCGCATTCATTCTCTGAAGCTTCCCTCGTCCTCCCGGCCCTCTCCCGTGTTCTCCATTGGTAGGCGAACTGAATGAATCAACAATAATAAATCAATACGCAAAAGACAATACAATAGAAAAATAGAGAAGAGCCTGGAAGCTGCGCTCCACAAAAGAAGAAACTTAAATGGCCAAGTATATAAATAAATATATACGCTCGATCTGTAGTGGTGCAGTGGATAAAGTGTGGGCCTGGGATGCTGTTGGAAACCCTGGGCTTGTCTGGTCAAGGCACAGATGGGAGTCAATGCTTCCTGCTCCTCCCCTGCCCTTTCTTTCTCTCTTCAATCTCTCTCTTAAAAAAAAAAAAAAAAAGCTCAGCCTCATTAGTAATCATGGAAGTGCAGACTAATTAATATCTATGACAAAGATAGTACTACATACTACCAGACTGATAAAAATTTTTAAATCCAGCACACTGAGTTAAGTGTGAATGCAGACAGAAACTCTCATACACAGCTAGAGGGAGTTCAAATTGGCATAACTGCTTTGGAAAACAGCTCTGCACTACTTTGTACATTTAAGCAATCACATACCCTAAGTAAGTTCCATCAATCGCACCCCTAGATGAATAACCTAGAGATCTTACATGTGTGCACCAGGAGACCTCTATTACAATGTATCTTTCTAACAGGCAAATAAATGTCCATTAAAGTAAAACGAATAAATCGTGCAACATCCACATAATATACTGCTCACAAAAATTAGGGGATATTTTATAGATTCATATTTATTTTGAAATATCCCCTAATTTTTGTGAGCAGTGTAGACTCCTATACCACAATGAACGTGGATGAACTACAGATATACACATTGTGGACGAATCTTACAAGCAGGGTTAAGTGTGAGAAGTAAGAGAAGACGATTCCATTCAAGTATGGTTGCTAAATTTATGTAAAATTTAGAAATGCCCAAACTAAACTATGTTGTTCAGGGAGGCATGCTAGGTGGCAAAACTATAGACAGGAAAGAGAGAAACAGAGCAAGATAGTATTGAATAACGTCACGGAAATGGCGCCGTGAGCAGCGCGTCCGACAGATCTCCCCAAAATCTCAACAAATTTATCAACTAGAAACAGGTAAATTTATCTTCGGAGCATTACGGAGTTCCACACAAACTGAAAGCAAAAGGACTGTTATCACTTGAATCTGAGAGACGAGGGTGTGGAGGAAGCTACCGCAGGGACGTTCATTCAAGCCGCGAGGAAGTGCGCCTGTGGTAAGTCATCCCGCACTCGGGAGCCGCGAGCAGCAGCCGCGAGCGGCCACCGCCAGCCGCCGCCGCGAGCCGCCGCCGCGAGCAGCGCCCGGGTCGGTTGCAGAGCGAGCACCGCCCACACTCCGGAGCGGCGAGCGGCGAGCAGCCGCTGGCACGCGCCCGGTCTGGTTGCAGACCGAGCATTGCAGACCGAGCACCGCTAACGTTCCCAGCGGCCCGCGCACGGGGAGCGGGAGAGGCCCCAGGGCGGTATTCCCTACTTGGGAGATTCTCTCCGCGGGCGGGGCACCTCACCCAGCCATTCAAGCTAACAATCAAGCTTTGGGGGAGGGGCGCGCGCAGGCAGCCTGAAATACCTTCGGGAGCACAGCTGCGACCCAATTACTAAAATTAACTTAACCCGTGAAATCTGCGCACCCTCGGTTCTAATTGATAAGATCTCTCTCAGTTCACCGACCCAAGACAAGAGGCGTGATATTTTTTGGTGCCTCTCGCTAAAGGGGCGGGGGCAACTTCTGATTGATAGAGCCACCATATTCAGGGATAAACGCTAACAAGAAGGACTTGGCAGATAATAAGATCTATACCACACTAGTCGCAAGCAGAGACTAGTGCCTCTTCTTACCAGCCAAAACAGGCTACAAAGTGTGGAAAGCCTGGGATGAGAGGTCCAACGGAATGCTAGGCGCTGAACAATCACCTTGACAACAATTGACTCCCACCCCCGCCTGATTACACTGGAGGCCCTGACTGTCAGAGCCCTTCCCAGAGCCTTGCACTGAGTGGGGATAGAGTGGGGATTTCCTAGCTCTTTGAGCCTCTTACTCCCCAGGCAGAAGCAGTGGCAGCCTTATAGCTGGATCACCAGGCTGCTAATTCAGGAAGGGGGGACTAGGAGAGAGAATCCACGAAAGCAAACTCTCTCATCGTTGGACCCTGCAAACGCCAACAAGCCTTGACTACCAGCAAGACTAAAGCCAATTATATGACATTGCCATAGAATCCCATCAACTGCAAATCCCTACCTAAATGTGACACAGGGGCAGAGCCTGGGGTACAGAGTCACCGACTAGGAAGAGGGAGAGAAAAGAAAAAGGAAGAAGTTAACATCTCAAAATCAAGAAAAATCCACAGACTTTACAACTTGTTCCACTAATTTTTTTTTTGTTGTTGTTGTTGTTTGTTTCTTCTATCCTATTGCCTTTATTTCCTCCACCTCGGTCCTTCTATTCTCTGCCCATCTTATGCTTCCCTTTTCTTGAACTACACTACCCATAAGTGTTACATTTTATTTCTCTTCTTCATCCTCACCCTCCTTTGGGGTTATACTCCAGGACACTTAACTCTCACTCTCTCCTCTTTTGTTTTTTTTGTTGTTGTTGTTGTTTTTTGCTTTATTTTGTTTTTTTCTCTTCCTTTTTTATTTCTTCCTTCGTTTTTCTCTTTTTCTTATTTTTTCCTTTCTATTCATTTTTTCTTTTCTCGTTTTACTTTCCTCCCATTTAATCCTCAATCACGAACAAATTAGTTAATTTGGGACTCAAGGCTTTTTTTGGCTTTATTTTTCTTTTTCGCTTTTGTTTTTGTTTTTTTCTTGTTAGTTTATTTTTGTGGCATTTTGGGTCCTCCCAACCTAAGGTCTCCATTGTATTTGGTCTTCGCTCCACTTAATACAACAGATTTTTACTTATTATTTTTATTTTTTTCTTCTTTATTATTCCTTTTTTTGTCCTTTTTTTCTGGTTCCCTCTTATCCCTCTCATTATATCTCTTAGTTGACCATCACCCGCAGGCAGATCAACTTATGCTTGTCTAAGATTTTCTTCCTTTTTTTTTTTTTTTTTTTTTTTTGCATTTAGTAGGTCCCTACTCTCCTTTTTTTTTGCCCCTTGAACTCTTCACCGCAAACCAGGCCCTCCATTATAGGCACGATATTTCCCTGAGGAGGGGAGAGGAGGGAAGGAGAAGAAAGAAAAAAAAGGGGGAAATAATAAATTATTACTGCTTTTTTTTGTGGGGTGTTTTACCCTTTGGTTTTTTTTGTTTGTTTGTTTGTTTGTTTTTTTACTTTTTACTCTTTATTAATTCTAATTAGTGCTATCAACAAGACCACCCTCAGATGCCAATAAGAAAGAGGAAATCGAATATTATGGATACAAAAGAAAGAGAGGTAACACAAATAGATGTGGAAAAATCTATGGAGAAAAGACTTAACATATTGGAAGCCTTGGAGCTAAATGACAGAGAATTTAAAATAGAAATCTTAAAAATACTCAGAGATATACAAGAAAACACAGAAAGGCAATATAGGGAGATCAGAAAACAACTCAATGAACACAAAGAATATATTACCAAGGAAATTGAAACTATAAAAACAAATCAAACAGAAATGAAAAACTCAATTCACGAGCTGAAAAACGAGGTAACAAGCTTAGCTAGCAGAACAACCCAGATTGAAGATAGGATTAGTGAAATAGAAGACAAACAACTTGAGGCACAACAGAGAGAAGAAGAAAGAGACTCAAAAATAATAAAAAACGAGAAAGCCCTACAGGAATTATCTGACTCCATCAGAAAGAATAACATAAGAATAATAGGTATATCAGAGGGAGAAGAGAAAGAAAATGGAATGGAGAATATACTCAAACAAATAATAGACGAGAACTTCCCAAGCCTGTGGAAAGAACTAAAGCCTCAAATTCAAGAAGCAAACAGAACACCGAGTTTTCTTAACCCCAACAAACCCACTCCAAGGCACATCATAATAAAGTTGACACAAACCAATGACAAAGAAAAAATTCTCAAGGCAGCCAGGGAAAAGAAGAGTACAACATATAAAGGAAGGCCTATTAGATTATCATCAGATTTCTCAGCAGAAACTCTACAAGCTAGAAGAGAGTGGACCCCAATATTTAAAGCCCTGAAAGAGAGGAACTTTCAGCCAAGAATACTATACCCATCAAAGCTATCCTTCAAGTATGAAGGAGATATAAAAACATTCACAAATACAGAAAAGATGAGAGAATTTATCACGAGAAAGCCCCCACTCCAGGAAATACTAAAGGGGGTTTTCCAACCAGATTCAAAGAACAAAAGAAAACAACACCACAAGTAACAGCTCCACCAAGAACACAATAAAACCAAACTTAAACTGTGACAACAAAGGAAAAAAAAGGGGGGAGAGAATGGAGATTAACAGTAGCAAAGGACGATGAAGTGCAGAAATACTTATAAGATAGGGTACTACAATGAATATGGTAGGTACCCTTTTCATTACTTAATGGTAACGACCCTAGAAAAAACCACCACAAAAACACATGACTTAAAAAAGGTAGCAACAGAGGAAAGAAGTATGGAACACAAACAAACAGAAACAAATGACAGAAAAACAAAAGAGAAGAATCAAACTAGATACAAAACTAACAGAAAGCAATTTATAAAATGGCAGTAGGGAACCCACAAGTGTCAATAATTACACTAAATGTAAATGGATTAAACTTACCAATAAAAAGACACAGAGTAGCAGAATGGATTAAAAAAGAAAATCCAACTATATGCTGCCTACAAGAAACACATCTAAGCAACAAGGATAAAAACAAATTCAAAGTGAAAGGCTGGAAAACAATACTCCAAGCAAACAACACCCAAAAAAAAGCAGGTGTAGCAATACTCATATCTGATAATGCTGACTACAAGACAGAAAAAGTACTCAGAGACAAAAATGGTCACTTCATTATGATTAAGGGGACACTGAATCAAGAAGACATAACAATCCTTAATATATATGCACCAAACCAAGGAGCACCAAAATATATAAGACAGCTACTTATTGACCTTAAAACAAAAACTAACAAAAATACAATCATACTTGGAGACCTCAATACTCCGCTGACGGCTCTAGATCGGTCATCCAAACAGAGAATCAATAAAGATATAGTGGCCTTAAACAAAATACTAGAACACCTGGATATGATAGACATCTACAGGACACTTCATCCCAAAGCGACAGAGTATACATTTTTCTCTAGTGTACATGGAACATTCTCAAGAATTGACCATATGTTGGGCCACAAAGACAATATCAGCAAATTTAGAAAAATTGAAATTGTACCAAGCATATTTTCTGATCATAAAGCCTTGAAACTAGAATTCAACTGCAAAAAAGAGGGGGAAAAACCCACAAAAATGTGGAAACTAAACAACATACTTCTAAAAAATGAATGGGTCAAAGAAGAAATAAGCGCAGAGATCAAAAGATATATACAGACAAATGAAAATGAAAATACGACATATCAGAATCTCTGGGATGCAGCAAAAGCAGTAATAAGAGGAAAGTTCATATCACTTCAGGCCTATATGAACAAACAAGAGAGAGCCGAAGTAAACCACTTAACTTCACACCTTAAGGAACTAGAAAAAGAAGAACAAAGACAACCCAAAACCAGCCGAAGAAAGGAGATAATAAAAATCAGAGCAGAAATAAATGAAATAGAGAACAGAAAAACTATAGAAAAAATCAATAAAACAAGGAGCTGGTTCTTTGAAAAGATCAACAAAATTGACAAACCCTTGGCAAGACTCACCAAGGAAAAAAGGCACAGGACTCAAATAAATAAAATCCAAAATGAAAGAGGAGAGATCACCACAGACATCATAGATATACAAAGAATTATTGTAGAATACTATGAAAAATTATATGCCACCAAATATAACAATCTAGAAGAAATGGATAAATTCCTAGAACAATACAACCTTCCTAGACTGAGTCATGAAGAAGCAGAAAGCCTAAACAGACCAATCAGCAGGGAGGAAATAGAAAAAACTATTAAAAACCTCCCCAAAAATAAAAGTCCAGGCCCAGACGGTTATACTAGTGAATTCTATCAAACATTCAAAGAAGACTTGGTTCCTATTCTACTCAAAGTCTTCCAAAAAATTGAAGAAGAAGCAATACTTCCAAACACATTTTATGAGGCCAACATAACCCTCATACCAAAACCTGGCAAGGATGGCACAAAGAAAGAAAACTACAGACCAATATCTCTAATGAATACAGATGCTAAAATTCTAAACAAAATACTGGCAAACTGAATACAACAACATATTAAAAAAATAATACATCATGATCAAGTGGGATTCATCCCAGAATCTCAAGGATGGTTCAACATACGTAAAACGGTTAACGTAATACACCATATCAACAAAACAAAGAACAAAAACCACATGATCTTATCAATAGATGCAGAAAAGGCTTTTGATAAAATACAACACAATTTTATGTTTAAGACTCTCAACAAAATGGGTATAGAAGGAAAATATCTCAACATGATAAAGGCCATATATGATAAACCATCAGCCAACATCATTTTAAACAGCATAAAACTGAGGACTTTCTACCTTAAATCAGGAACAAGACAGGGTTGTCCACTCTCTCCACTCTTATTTAACATGGTGCTAGAAGTTCTGGCCAGAGCAATCAGACAAGACAAAGAAATAAAAGGCATCCATATCGGAAAAGAAGAAGTAAAGGTATCACTTTTTGCTGATGATATGATCCTATACATTGAAAACCTGAAGGACTCCACAAAAAGATTATTAGAAACAATAAACCAATACAGTAAGGTCGCAGGATACAAAATTAACATACAGAAGTCCATAGCCTTTCTCTATGCCAACAATGAAATATTAGAAAACGAACTTAAAAAAATAATCCCCTTCACGATTGCAACAAAAAAAATAAAATACCTAGGAATAAACATAACAAAGAATGTAAAGGACCTATATAATGAAAATTACAAAGCATTGTTAAGGGAAATCGAAAAAGATACAATGAGATGGAAAAATATTCCTTGTTCTTGGATAGGAAGAATAAATATAATCAAAATGGCCATATTACCCAAAGCAATATACAAATTTAATGCAATTCCCATCAAAATCCCTATGAGATTTTTTAAAGAAATGGAACAAAAAATCATCAGATTTATATGGAACTATAAAAAAACCCGAATAGCCAAAACAATCCTAAGGAAAAAGAATGAAGCTGGGGGCATTACAATACCTGACTTTAAACTATATTATAGGGCCACAATAATCAAAACAGCATGGTATTGGCAGAAAAATAGACACTCAGACCAATGAAACAGAATAGAAAGCCCAGAAATAAAACCACATATATATGGTCAAATAATCTTTGATAAAGGGGCCAACAACACACAATGGAGAAAAGAAAGCCTCTTCAACAAATGGTGTTGGGAAAACTGGAAAGCCACATGCAAAAGAATATAACTCGACTACAGCCTGTCCCCGTGTACTAAAATTAATTCAAAATGGATCAAAGACCTAAATATAAGACCTGAAACAATAAAGTACATAGAAGAAGACATAGGTACTAAACTCATGGACCTGGGTTTTAAAGAACATTTTATGAACTTGACTCCAATGGCAAGAGAAGTGAAGGCAAAGATAAATGAATGGGACTACATCAGAATAAAAAGTTTTTGCTCAGCAAGAGAAACTGATATAAAAATAAACAGACAGCCAACTAAATGGGAAATGATATTTTCAAACAACAGCTCAGATAAGGGCCTAATTTCCAAAATTTACAAAGAACTCATAAAACTCAACAACAAACAAACAAACAATCCAATAAAAAAATGGGAAGAAGACATGAATAACACTTCTCCCAGGAAGAGATACAAATGGCCAACAGATATATGAAAAGATGCTCAGCTTCATTAGTTATTAGGGAAATGCAAATCAAAACTACAATGAGATACCACCTCACCCCTGTTAGATTAGCTATTATCAACAAGACGGGTAATAGCAAATGTTGGAGAGGCTGTGGAGAAAAAGGAACCCTCATTCACTGTTGGTGGGACTGTAAAGTAGTACAACCATTATGGAGGAAAGTATGGTGGTTCCTCAAAAAACTGCAAATAGAACTACCTTATGACCCAGCAATCCCTCTACTGGGTATATACCCCAAAACCTCAGAAACATTGATACGTAAAGACACATGTAGCCCCATGTTCATTGCAGCACTGTTCACAGTGGCCAAGACATGGAAACAACCAAAAATCCCTTCAATAGAAGACTGGATAAAGAAGATGTGGCACATATACACTATGGAATACTACTCAGCCATAAGAAATGATGACATCAGATCATTTACAGCAAAATGGTGGGATCTTGATAACATTATAAGGAGTGAAATAAGTAAATCAGAAAAAAACAAGAACTACATGATTCCATACATTGGTGGAACATAAAAATGAGACTAAGAGACATGGACAAGTGTGTGGTGGTTACCAGGGGTGGGGGGAGGGAGGACAGGGGGAGAGTTAGGGGAGGGGGAGGGGCACAGAGAATTAGAGGGTGGCGAAGGACAATCTGACTTTGGGCGAGGGGTATGCAACATAATTTAATGACAAGGTAACCTAGACATGTTTTCTTTGAATATATGTACCCTGATTTATTAATGTCATCCCATTACCATTAATAAAAATTTATTTAAAAAAAAAAAAAAAAGATAGTATTGAATAGTTAGTTTCCTCCTGAGAAGGAGGGGGCGGAGAGGAGAAGGCCTCTAGAGTAGTATTCTTGTTCTTGACTTTGAAGTTATTTAGTTATTAAATACGTTTGTTTCATATTATATCTATAGGATTAACATAAATAATACATATTTCATAATAAGAAGGAACCCTTTAAAAAGCATTCTTGGCAAAATGTGAATCTGTGCCCCCTAACTCCTCCTGAAAAAAGCTTTGGGTGCCGCTTTGAAACACAGAAATAAGCCTTTTAGTGAAATTATAGAGCATTTGTATGTGTCTAGGAGACTTTATAAGCCTGATTCCATTCTTTACTCATATTGAGGTTCAAATCATTTTTTGAGTATTTTTCAGAGACCATGAAACACTGTTTCTTAGGGAAGGCGTGGCTCAGAGAGTAGGGCACGGCTTCATGACCTCAGGGTTCCTGATCAAAATATCATTAAACCACCCCTTTCCCTCTCTGATTGCTTAGGACTTTTCTCTTTATTTTCCCCTTTGTATTTTTTATTCAGATTACTTTAAAACTTAGATTTTTTACTTTTTTGAGGACTATTAGATTTAAAAAAAATTTTTAGAATTAAAATTAAAATTTCTTTTTTTCAAATAGAGATATAATTGACATACATTAGCTTTCCCTCCCTCCCTCCCTCCCTCCCTCCCTCCCTCCCTCCCTCCCTTCCTTCCTTCCTTCCTTCCTTCCTTCCTTCCTTCCTTCCTTCCTTCCTTCCTTCCTTCCTTTTGTGACAGAGACAGAGACACATATAGGGACAGACAGACAAGAAGTGAGAGAGAGATGAGATGCATCAATTTTTCGTCGAGGCACCTTAGTTGTTCATTGATTGCTTTCTCATGTGAGCCTTGGCCAGGGGGCTACAGCAGAGCTAGTGACCTCTTGCTCAAGCCAGCGACCTTGGGTTCCAAGCCAGTGACATTTGAGCTCAAGCCAGTGACCATGGGGTCATGTCTATGATCCCACGCTCAAGCCAATGACCCCATGCTCAAGCTGGTGAGCCCCGCTCAAGCCGGCGACCTCAGGGTTTCGAAAATGGGTTCTCTTGAGTCCCAGTCCAACGCTCGATCCACTGTACCACTACCTGGTCAAGCTCAGTAACTTTCAAATATTCACTACCATATTGACTCTAGTCACCATGTTATACATTACATATGACTGATTTATAAGTGTAACTTTGTACCCTTCGCCTGCTTCACCAGCCTCCCATTTCCTGCCTCTGGCAACCAACAGTCTGATTGTTCTCTGTAGCTATAAGCTTGTTTTTTGTTGTTGTTTGCTTTTTAGATTCCACATGTAAGCTCACACTGCATTTGTCTTTCTATGTTTAACTTATTTCACTTAGCATAATGCTCTCAAGGTCCATCCATGTTGCTGCAATGCGAAGTTTATTTCTGTGTGTGTGTGTGGTTGAAGAGTATTCTATTGTGTGTGTGTGCATGTGTGTGTTTGTGTGGATTTTAGCTATTATAAATGCTGCAATGAACATGGGGGTCCGTGTCTTTTTGATATAGTACTTTCATTTTGTGGGGGAAATACCCAGAAATGAAATTGCTGGATCATACCATAGTTCTATTGTCTAATTTTTTTTTTTACTTAAGTGAGAGGAGGGGAGACAGACAGACTCCTGCATGCACTCCGACCAGGATCCACCCGGTGACCCCCATCTGGGGCTCATGCTGTACCCACCTGGGGTCCATCCTTGCAACTGGAGCTATTTTTAGTGCCTGAGGCAGAGGCTCCACAGAGCCATCCTCAGCACCCAGGGCCAATGCGTTCAAACTAATCAAGCCATAGCTGCGGGAGAGGAAGAGAGAGAGAGAGAGAGAGAGAGAGAGAGAGAGAGAGAGAGAAAATGAGAGAGAAGGGGAGAAGAGGGACAAAGCAGATGACCAAGAATCGAACCCAGAACTTCCACATGCCGGGTCAATGGTCTACCACTGAGGAAACTGGCCAGGGCCTCTATTGTCTAATTTTTGAGGAACCTCCATACCATTTTCTATAGTGGCTGCACAGTTTAGACTCCCACTAACAGTGCATAATGGATCCTTTTCTCCATACCCTCACCAACACTTGTTATTTCTTGTCTTTTGATAATAGCTACTCTAACTGATGTGAGGTGATATCTCATTGTAGTTTTTGATCTGCATTTCCCTGGTTTGGGAAAATGTCTATTCAGATCCTCTGCCCATTAAAAAATATTTTTTCAATTATAGTTGACATTCAATATTATTTTACATTAGTTTCAGGTGTATAGCATTGTGGTTAGATATTTATATATTTACGAAGTGATTCCCCTGGACCATACATGTTACTATAATATTATTGACCATATATTCCCTTTACTGTACTTTACATCCCCATAACTATTTTGTAATTACCAATTTGTAGTTCTTAATCCCTTCATCTTTTCCATACTGTCCCCTAACCCACTTTCATCTGACAACCATCAGTCTGTTCTCTGTAACTATGAATGTGTTTCTGTTTTGCTTATTTGTTTATTTTGTTCCTTAGATTAAATAGGTAAGTGTAATAATATGGTATTTATCTTTCCTTGTCCACCTTATTTCATTAGCATAATACCCTCTAGGTCCATCCATGTTGTTGCAAATGGTAAGACTTCATTCTTTTTATGGGCAAGTAGTACTCCACTGTATATTTGTTACACCATTTTATCCAATTGTCTACTGATGGGCCCCTAGGTTTCCATATCTTGGCTATTGTAAGTAACACTGCAATGAACACAAGGGTGCATATATCCCTTTAAATTAGTTATGGATTTCTTGGGAGAAATACCCAGAAGTGGAATTGCTAAGTAATAAGGTAGTTATATTTTTAATTTTGGGGGGAAGTTCCATACTGTTTTCCATAGTGCTTGTACCAATTTACAGTCCCACCAACAGTGCATGAGAGTTTACTCTTCTCCACATTCTCGACACTTGTTGTTTTTTGATTTATTGATGACACCCATTCTGGTGTGAGGTGATACCTCATTGCGGTTTTAATTTGCATTTCTCTGATGATTAGTGATGTTGAGCATCTTTTCCTATGTCTATTGGCCATCTATGTGTTCTTTTTGGAGAAATGTCTACCTAGGTTCTCTGCCCTTTTTTTTTTCCTTTTTTTGAGATAGGCAGGGGGAGAGAGACAGGAACATCCAGCTGCTCCTGTGTGTGCCCTGACCGGGGAATTGAGCTGGCACCCTCTGTGCTCCGGGATGATGCTCCAACCAACCAAGCTATTGGCCCAGGACTTATTTTTTTTATTTATTGATAAAGACAGAGAGATGAAGGGAGAGAGGGAAGGAGGAAGGGAAACATTTATTTATTATTATTATTTTTAATCTTTCTTGAAGATGGAAACGGGGAGAGACAGTCAGACAGACTCCTGCATGCGCCCAACCAGGATTCACCCGGCTCGCCCACCAGGGGCGACGCTCTGCCCACCAGGGGGCGATGCTCTGCCCCTCCGGGGCGTCGCTCTGCCATGACCAGAGCCACTCTAGCGCCTGGGGCAGAGGCCAAGGAGCCATCCCCAGTGCCCGGGCCATCTTTGCTCCACTGGAGCCTTGGCTGCGGGAGGGGAAGAGAGAGACAGAGAGGAAGGAGGGGGGGGTGGAGAAGCAAATGGGTGCTTCTCCTATGTGCCCTGGCCGGGAATCGAACCCAGGTCCCCCGCACGCCAGGCCGACGCTCTACCGCTGAGCCAACCGGCCAGGGTGAAACATTTATTTTTTGTCCCACTAAAGTCGTGCATTCGTTGGTTGCTTCCCGTGTTATCCCTGACCAGGGATTGAACCTGCAACCTTGTCATTTTTGGAACAATGCTCTTAAGCGACTGGGTTAAGCAGCCAGGGTCTCTGCCAATTTTTTGAATAGGATTGTTTTTTTGGTGTTGAGTTGTATGGGTTTTTTTATAAATTTTGGATATTAACCCCTAATAGGTACACCATTGCTGAGTATCTTCTCCAATTTAATAGGCTATTGTTTTTGTTTTGTTGATTTCCTTTGCTGTGAAGAAACTTTTAATGTGATATAGTTCCATTTATTTATTTTTTCTTTTGTTTCCCTTGCCAAAGGAGAATTATCAGAAAAATATTACACAAAAAATGTGTTTATTACCTATGTTTTCTTCTAAGATTTTTATGGTTTCAAGTACTACATTTAACTCTTCAATCCATTTTGTTTATTCTTGTATATGGTTTAAGAAGGTGGTCTAATTTGTCTCTTATTAAATAAAGCCTTAGTTTCAAAATCTATTTTGTCTAAGTATTGTTACCTCAGCTTTTCTTTCATTTCCATTTGCATAAAATATCTTTTTTTCATCTCTTTGTCTCTGTGTGTCTTTTGATCTGAAGTGGGTCTGTTGTAGACAGCAAACAGGGTGGGGCAAAAGTAGGTTTATAGTTGTTCGCATAGAAAATATAGATAATACAATGATTACCCCATGTCTTTTGATTGGAGCATTTAATCCATTTACATTTAAAATAATTATTGATAGGTACTGTATGTAGTTACATTTTATTATTCATATTTATATTATATACTTCCCTTCTTTAAAAAAATTTTTCATTGATTTGAGAGACAGAGGAAGAGAGAGGGGAAAGGTAAGAGAAAAAGAGAGAGAGAAGCATCAACTCATTGTTCCACTTAGTTGTGCACTCATTAATTGCTTCTTGTATATATCGTGACTGGGGATCAAAGCTGTGACCTCATGCATGGGGATGATGCTTCATTCACTGAGCCACCCAGTCAGGACCCTATTCCTTTTTTTTTTTTTCTTTTGAATTTTTTGTATTTTTCCGAAGTTAGAAGCAGGGAGCAGACAGGCAGACTCCTGCATGGGCCTGACCAGGACCCACCCGGCATGTCCACCAGGGGGCAATGCTCAGCCCCTCTGGGGTGTCGCTCTGTTGTAGCCTGAGCTATTCCAGTGCCTGAGGCAGAGGCCACAGAGCCATCCTCAGCATCCGGGCCAACTTTGCTACAATGGAGCCTTGGCTGCAGAAGTGGAAGAGAGACAGAGAGGAAGGAGAGGGCGAAGGGTGGAGAAGCAGATGGGCGCTTCTCGTGTGTGCCTTGACTGGGAATCAAACCTGGGACTTCTGCACGCCAGGCCAATGCTCTACTGCTGAGCCAACCGGCCAGGGCCTATTCCTTTTCCTAAAGAAGTTCTTTTAGCTTGACCGGTGGTGGTGTAGTGGATAGAATGTCAATCTGGGACACTGAGGTTCCAGATTCAAAGCCCTAAGGTCGCTAGTTTGTGAAAGGGCTCATCTGGCTTGAGTGCAGGCTCACTGGCTTGAGTGCAGGCTCATTGGCTTGAGTGTGGGATCATTGGCATAATCCCATGAACTCTGGCTTGAGCCCAAGGGTCACTGGCTTGAAGCCCAAGGACACTGACTTGAGCAAGAGGTCAGTGGCTTGGCTGGAACCCCACCCCAGGTCAAGGCACGTATGAGAAGCAATCAATAAACAACTTAAAGTGCCACAACTGTGAGTTGATGCTTCTAATCTCTCCCTTCTTGTCCCTGTCTCTGTCTCTCTCTCAAAAATAAAAAGTTCTTTTAACAGTTCTTGTAATGCTGATCTGGTGGTGATGAACTCCTTTAGCTTTTTCATGTCTGGAAAGCTCTTAATTCTCTTTTAATTTCAAATGATAGCCTTGCTGGGTAGAGTAGTCTTGGTTGTATGTCGTTGCTTTTCCCTCTGGCTTGCAAAATTTCTATTGAGAAATCAGCTACAGTCTTATGAGAACATCCTTGTAGGTAACTTCCTTTTTCTTGCTGCTTTTAAGATTCCTTGTCTTTAACCTTTGACATTTTAATTATGATGTATCTTGTTGTGGGCCTCATGGGTTCATCTTGTTTGGAAATCTCTGTGCTTTCTGGTTTGTATGTCTATTTCCTTCACCAGGTTAGGTAAGTTTTCAGTCATTTTTTTCAAAGAGGTTCTCAGTCCCTTGCTTTCTTTCTTCCCCTTCTGGTATCCTTTGATATAAAAGTTGTACTCTTGATTTTGTCCCAAAGGTCCCTTAAACTATCCTTATTTTTAAAAATTATTTTTTTCTTTTTGCTGTTCTGATTCAGTGTCTCCTGCTACCTTGTCTTCCAAATTCAATTCAATTGATCTGCTTCATCTATCTTATCTGCTGCTGATTACTTCTAGTGCATTCTTCGTTTTAGTTATTGTATTCTTCATTTCTGACTGGCTATTTTCTTCGTTGGAGTTCTAAGTTCTTCGAGCATCCTTAGAACCTGTATGTTGAACTCTGTAACTGATAGATGGCTTGTCTTCGTTTCATTTAGTTACTTTTCAGGAGGTTTCTTGTTTTTTCACTTGGAATACGTTTCTTTGTCTCTTCATTTTGGATGCCTTTCTGAGTTTGTTTCTATGTATTAGAAAGATCTGTTATGTCCCCCAGTCTTGGCAGTATAGCCTCATATAGAAGTGTTCTGTGGAGGCTTGTTGTTCAATCTACCTGATCACCTTAGTCAGGTGCTCCAGGAGTATACCTTATGTGGGTTGTGTGTGCCCTCCTGTTGTAGTTAAGTCTTGACTGTTGTTGGCATGGGATTGACTTTCATGCTGATTGGCTGTGAGGGCTGGCCAGTACCAAAGAGTACACGCTGCTGTGCAGGAGCTGATCCCTTGAAGCAAGAATTGCCCCAGTGGACTCTGGTGCCTTGTGAGATCACTCTTTGGAATGGCCACTCATGGTGCTAACTGGGGGTGCTCTGTTGTCATATGAAGCTGGCCGTCAGGCATGTTGGTTCTGGGGACTCTTGGGAGGGAGCTTTGGTGCAGGCCAAGGTCAGCAGCTACCTGTGACTAGCCAGGGGCTACCTGGTAGGAGCTACAAAGCAATCCATGGTTAGTAGCTGCCTGTTCTGGACCTGGAGGTGTGTGGGAGATGCCACACTGTGAACTGTGGTCGGCTGACACCAGTACTGAGCCTGAGGCAGCTCAGTAAAAGACACAGGGCAACCTGATGCCTGCTGTCACCAACTGGCTACCCATAACACTCAGCCCCTGAAAGAGCTTTGGACTGTACACAAGTTGGGTGGGTGGGTCTCAGGAAGTTACGAGGCTGGAGCAAGTGGTGTTCACCAGGTCAATGCAGAAGCCAGTTTGGTGCCAGTGCTGAGCCTGGAACCACACAGCAAAAAGCACAGGGCACACTGATGCCAACTGTCACATATGTGGCGCCTGCAGAACTTTGAGTTTTTAAGAAAAAGCCTCTGCCCGTTTTAAAATCAGATTTTCTTTTTTTTCTTTCCTTCCTTCTTTCCAAGTCATGTGAGTTCTTCATATATTTTGTATATTAACCCCTTATCAGGTATATGATTTGCAAATATTTTTTCCCACCTTTACCTAGTCTTTTCATATTGTTGATGTTATCCTTTGTTGGGCAGAAGCTTTGAATTGATGTACTTGCTTATTAACTTTGTTGCCTTTACTTTTGTAGTCATATTCAAAAAATCATCAACAAGACCAATGCGCCTATGTTTTCTCCTAGTTTTATGGTTTCAGGTGTTAGGTTTAAGTTTTAAATCCATTTGGGTTAATTTTTGTGTATTGTGTAAGTTAGTCATCCAGTTTCACTCTTTCGCAAGTGGCTGTCCAATAAAGACTGTCTTTTCTTCATTATATATTATTGGCATCTTTGTCATAAACTAATTAGATATATTGGTATGGGTTTACTTCCAGGCTATTTTGTTTCATTGATCTATGTCTCTGTTTTTATACAAATGACATACTATTTTGATTTAAAATTTTATTCTTGAGCTGTAAGGGTTTTCTCTTTTCTTCCTCCCTCCCTCCCTCCCTCCCTTTTCTTTCTTTCTTATTTTGTGACAGAGAAAGAGACAGAGGGACAGATAGGGACAGACAGAAAGGGAGAGAGATGAGAAGTACCAATTCTTCATTGCAGCACCTTAGTTTCTCATTGGTTGCTTTCTCATATGTGCCTTGAGGGGGGGGGGATACAGCAGAGCAATTGACCCCTTGCTCAAGCCAGTGACCTCGAGCTCAAGTCAGCAACCTTGGGCTCCAAGGCAGTGACCTTTGGGCTCAAGCCAGCAACCATGGGGTCACGTCTATGATCCCACGCTCAAGCCAGCACTCAAGCTGGTGAGCCCTCACTCAAGCCAGCAACCTTGGGGTTTCGAACCTGGGTGCTCTGCATCCCAGTCCAAACCTCTATCCAATGTGCCACCACCTGGTCAGGCTAAGCATTCTTCATATAGTTATAAGTCCCTTAACAGATATTTGATTTACAAATATTTTCTACCATTCTTCTAGTTGTCATTTTACTTTTTCATTTTTTGAGAGCAGGGAAGATACAGACTCCTGCTTGCACCCTAACCAGGATCCACCTGGCAACCCCCGTCTGGGGCCGATACTCTGCCCACCTGGAGTCATGCTTGCAACTGAGCTTTTTATTTTAGCGCCTGAGGCATAGGCTCCACAGAACCATCCGCAGCACCTGGGCCTAACATGGTCAAATCAATTGAGCCATGGCTGCAGGAGGAGACAGAGAGAGAAGGTGGAGGGGTGGAGAAGCAGATGGTCGCTTCTCCTGTGTGCCCTGACTAGGAATACAGCCTGGGACATCCACACACTGAGCCAATGTTCTACCACTGAGCCAAGCAGCCAGGGCCCATTTCCCTTTGATAGTATATTTTGAGGCAAAAAAAACAAGTTTCTAATTTTGATGGTCCTATTTTATATCATTTCATTGCTTGTGCTTTTGGTATGATCATTAAGATTTACCCCAAGGTTTCTTCTAGTTCATAATTTTTGCTCTTAAATTTAGGTCTTTGATCCATTTTGGGTTTATGTTTATACATGGTGTGAGGTAAGGGTTCAAGTTAATACTTTGGTATGCGGCTATCTAGTCTCCACATTGTTTATCAAAAAGATTGTTTTCCTTTTGGTTGGTCTTGACACCATTGTTGGAAAAACAATTGATCATAGAAGCATGGGTTTATTCCTGAACTCATAATTCTTTTTTTTTTTTTTTTTTCATTTTTCTGAAGCTGGAAACGGGGAGAGACAGTCAGACAGACTCCCGCATGCGCCCGACCGGGATCCACCCGGCACGCCAACCAGGGGGCGACGCTCTGCCCACCAGGGGGCGATGCTCTGCCCATCCTGGGCGTCGCCATGTTGCGACCAGAGCCACTCTAGCGCCTGGGGCAGAGGCCACAGAGCCATCCCCAGCGCCCGGGCCATCTTTGCTCCAATGGAGCCCTGGCTGCGGGAGGGGAAGAGAGAGACAGAGAGGAAAGCGCGGCGGAGGGGTGGAGAAGCAAATGGGCGCTTCTCCTGTGTGCCCTGGCCGGGAATCAAACCCGGGTCCTCCGCACGCTAGGCCGACGCTCTACTGCTGAGCCAACCGGCCAGGGCCTGAACTCATAATTCTTTTCCATTCATTGATGTGCCTATCTTTGTGCCAGTATTACACTGCCTTAATTACCATTGCTTTCTAGTAAGTTGTGAAACTGTGAAGTCCTTTTTCCAGGATAATTTCAGCTAGTCTGTATTGCTTGTAACTCCACATGAATTGTAGAATCAACTTATTACTTTGAACAAAGTCAGCTGGATTCTGATAGACTGTGTTGAATCTGTAGATTAATTTGAAGAGTACTGCGATCTTAATAATGTCAAGTCTTCCAACACATGAGATTTTATTTGCATTTATTTCGATCTTTAATTTCTTTCAACATTTTGTAATTTTCAGAGTACAAGTTTTGTATTTTAAATTTATTCATATTTTTTGATGCCATTGTGAGACTTTCTTAATTTTGATTTTGGATTGTTCATTGTAGGTATAGAAATAGAATTGATTTTGTATATTGGTCTTGTACCTGCAACTTCACTACTGTTATTAGTGCTAATGGTTTTTTAAAGGATTAGTTTTCTATATAGAGGATTATGTGATATACAAGCAGAGATAGTCCCACTTCTTCCTTGCCAATCATAAATTACTTTTTTTTTCTTGCCTAATTGCCTTGGCTAGAACCTCCAGTATAATGTTAAGTAAAAGGTCTTCTTGTCTTTTTCCTAATTTTAGAAAAAAAGCATCCAGTTTTATCATTAAGTATGATGTTAGTTAGCTCTGAATTTTTATAGATGACTCACAGGCTGAAGAAGTGCTCTTCTATTACTAGGGTTTTTTTTAAAATCATGAATATGAGTTTTGTTAAATGTTTTCTGCATTTATGCACAAAACCATATAAATTTTTTTATTATATTGAACATAATGTATATATTATATCAGTTGATTTTCAGATGTTAACCCATCTAATCTTGCATTCTGGGGATAAATTCTACTTGGTCAGGTTAATTCATTTTATGTCATTGGATTTGTTTTGATAGTATTTTGTTGAGGATATTTTGCATCCATGTTCATAAGAGTAGTTTTGTTTTTTTTTGTGTGTGACAGAGACAGAGAGAAGGACAGATAGGGCAGGAAGGGAGAGAGATGAGAAGCACCAAGTCTTCGCTGTGGCTCCTTAGTTGTTCATTGATTGCTTTTTCATATGTGCCTTGACCAGGAAGTGGGGGGGGGCCTTGCTCAAGCCAGGGACGTTTGGGCTCAAGCTAGTGACCATGGGGTCATGTCTATGATCCCATGCTCAATCCAGTGGCTCCACACTCAAGCTGGTGACCTCGGGGCTTTGAACCTGGGTCCTCTGCATCCCAGTCCGATGCTATATCCACTGTGCCAACGCCTGGTTAGGCAGTTTTATTATGATGTCTTTGATTTTGGGTATCAGGGTACTTACTAACCTTGTAAAATGAGACAGAAAATATTCTCTCAAATATTTTGGAAGTTTGTGAAAAATTATTTAAATATTTGGTAGAATTCAGTGGTAAAGACTTCTGGGCCTGGGTTTTTCTTTGGGGGTAGCTTTCCTTTTACTATTATTATTAATTCAATATCTTCACTTGTTACAAGTCTGTTCAGGTTGTCTATTTCTTTTTTAGTTAGTTCCAGTTGTTTCTTTCTAGCAATTTGTCCATTTCAGCTAAGCTAATTTGTTCATTGTATTCCTTATTACCAGCAGCAATGTACCTCTTTCCTTTCTGAATCTGGTATATTCTCCATACTAATATATTTTTTTCTTGGTCAAACTATCTATAGGTCAATTTTCTTGATCTTCTCAAAAAACCAACTTTTGATTTCATTGCTTTTCACCCTTGTATTTCTAGTCTCTTATTTATTCATTTCTACCCTAAACTTTTCTTCCTTCTAAGTTACTTTAGGTTTACTTTTCTTGTTTTCCAGTGTCTTAAGGTGAAAGGTTAGGTTACTGAGATCTTTCTTAATGTGGTTATTTAGTTATAAGTTTTCCTCTAAGCATTGCTTTAGATGCATTTCATAACTTGGTATGTTTTCTTTTTGCTTATCTCACTATATTTTCTTAATTCCTTTTGATTTCCTCTATGACCCACTGATTATCTAGGAGTATATTGTTTAACTTCCACATATTTGTCAGTTTCCCAAAGTTTTTGTTATTTCAAATTTTATTACATTGTGACTAGAAAACGACTTTGTATCATTTGTCCTTTTAACTTTCTGTTTTATGGCCTAGCCTATGATCTATCCTGGAGAATGTTCCATGTGTTCTTAAGAATGTTATTGGGAGAAATGTTCTATATGTTCGCTAAATCTAGTTGGCTTGTAGTGTTCCTTAAGTCTTTGTTGGTTTTATCTATTAGTTGCTCTAGTGTTCTATTATTGAGAATGGGGTTTACCTGATACCAAAACTGAACAGACATTACAAAAAAAAAGAAGAAAAGAAAATTATAATCCAATATTCCTGATGAACATAGATGCAAAAATCCTCAACAAAGGATTGGCAAACTAATTTCAGCAATACATTAAAAAGATCAGCCTGACCTGGTGGTGGCGCAGTAGATAGAGCGTCGGACTGGGATGCGGAAGGACCCAGGTTCGAGACCCCGAAGTTGCCAGCTTGAGTGCAGGCTCATCTGGTTTGAGCGAGGCTCACCAGCTTGGACCCAAGGTCGCTGGCTCCAGCAAGGGGTTGCTTGGTGTGCTGAAGGCCCACAGTCAAGGCACATATGAGAAAGCAATCAATGAACAACTAAGGTGTTGCAACGCGCAATGAAAAACTAATGATTGATGCTTCTCATCTCTCTCCGTTCCTGTCTGTCTGTCCCTGTCTATCCCTCTCTCTGACTCACTCTGTCTCTGTAAAAAAAAAAAAAAAAAATTAAAAAAATAAAATAAAAAAGATCATATACCATGACTGCTTGACCTGTGGTGGTACACTGGATAAAGCATTGACCTGGAATACTCAGGTCGCCAGTTCGAAGTGCTGGACTTGCCTGGTCAAGGTACATAATGACAAGCAATCAATGAATAACTAAAGCGAAGCAGCTATGAGTTGGTACTTCTCACTCTACTGCCCCTCTCTGTAAAATAAATAAAATATTTAAAAAAAAGATCATATACCATGATCAAGTGGAATTTATTCCTGCATGCGAAGTTGGTTCAATGTCCACAAATCAATTAACATAATACATCACATACACAAAATGAATAAAAGTCATATGATCATATCAATAGATGTAAAAATCATTTGACCAAATCCAATATCCATTTCTGACAAAAACTCTCAGCAAAATGGTGATAAGAACATACCTCAACACAATAAAGGCCATATACGACAAACCCAAAACTAACACCATGCCTAATGGAGAAAATCTGAAAAATTTCTCTTTAAGATCAGAAACAAGACAAAACTACTTTTACCACTTTTATTCAACATACTATTGGAAATCCTAGGCATAGCAATCAGACAAGTAAAAAAAGGGCATCTGAATAGAAAAGAAAGAAGTTAAACAGTTATTTGCAGATGATATGATACTAAATAGAATCCTAAAGATTCCACTAAAAAATTAAAGTAATTCAGTAAAGTAGCAGTTTACAAAATTAATAGTCAGAAATCAGCTACATTTATACGCTAATAACAAATTATCAGAAAGAGCAATTTTAAAAATCCTGTTTACAAATGTATCAAAAAGAATAAAATCCCTAAGATTAAATTTAACCAAGGTAGTAAAGGACCTGTACTCATAAAACTATTCAACACTAAAGAAAATAACTGAAGATTCAAATAAATGGAAGGCTATACAGTGCTCCTGGATAGGGACAATTAACATCATTAAAATGACCAGACTACCCACAGCAATCTACATACAGATTCAATGCAATTTCTATCAAAACGCCAATGGAATTTTTCATAGAACTAAAACAAATTATCTTTTTCTTTTCTTTTTATTAAGTGAGAGGAGGGAAGGTAGAGGCAGACTCCAGCATGCGTCCTGACCAGGATCCACATAGTAAATGCCATCTGGGGCTGATACTCAAATCAACCAAGCTATCCTAAGAATTTGAGGACAACGCTGGAACCAACTGAACCACTGGCTGCGAGAGAGGAAGAGAGAAAAAAGAGGGAGTGGAAGGGGAAAAGAAGCAGATGTTTGCTTCTTATGAGTGCCCTGACTGGGGATCAAATCTGGAATGTCCACATGCCAGCCTATCCACTGAGCCAGCTGGTCAGGGCCTAGAACAAATAATCTTAAAATTTATACAAAACTAAAAAAGATCCTGCATAGCCACAGCTAACTTAAGAACAAAGTTGAAGGTATCATGTTACCTGATATCAAACTATACGGCCAGGGCATAGTAATCAAAACAACACGGTACTGGCATAACAACTGATACACAGATCAGTGGAACAGAATACAGAGTCCAAAAATAAACCTACAGTATATGGTCAATTAATGACAAAAGAAGCAAGAATATACAATGGAGTAAAAGAAGTATCTTCAATAAATGGTGTTAGGCAAGTTGGATACACGTAAAAAATGAAAATGGATCACTTTGTAAGTTATATAAAAATTAAAGAAAAAGAAAATGCGGTCTGGTCTCTATGATTGTTGAATTTTCTTCATTTCTGCCCGTTTGTGTTTCATGTATTTTGGTTCTGTTATTAGGTGCACGTTTATAATTTTTATATATCTATCTAGATGAATCGACTCCTTTATTATAAAATGTCCCCTCTTTATTTCTAGTAATATATATTTTTAATTTTTCCATTGATTTTAGAGAGAGAGAGAGAGAAGCATCAATTCCTCACTGTCCCACTTAGCTGTTCCATTTAATTATGCACTCATTGGCTGCTTCCCATTCCCATGTGTGCCCTGACCAGGGATTGAACCCATGACCTTGGTGTGTGGGATTGACGGCCACTGAACGGCCAGAACCAATAATATTTTTCTTTTTAAAGTTATGTTGATATGTGCACAGTCCTATTAATGGTTGTATCTGTACTGAACATGTACAAACATTTTTTCTTGTCATTCACTAAACAATATGATATATGAACTATTTACATAGCACTAACATTGTATTAAGTAGTGTATGTGATCTAGAGATTTAAAGTATAGGATAGGATGTGTGTAGGTTATATACAAATACTATACCATTTTATATAAAGGACTTGAGTGGTTGTGGATTATGGTGTCAGCAGGGAGTCCTGTAATCAATCCCCCATGGATATCAAGAAATGAATGTATCCTCTTACAGAAGTCAAAATAGGTACTATGTGTTCAACAGGCATGAAAAATAAAACATCTTAAATTAACCTGCATAAAAGTAATTTTTTTTCTTCTTTTCCAAGCGAGAGGAGGGCAGATAGAGAGACAGACTCCCACATGTACCCCGAATAGGATCCACCTGGCAACCCATCTGGGGCTGATGCTCTGCGAATCTGGAGCCGCTGGCAATCGAGCTATTTTTAGTGCCTGAGGCAGAGGCTCTACAGAGCCATCCTCAGTGCCCCTGCTGATGTGCTGGAACCAATCAAGCCATGGCTGTGGGCAGGAGATAAAGACGGGGAAGGGAAGGGAAAAAGAAACAGATGGTTGCTTCTGTGTGCCCTGACCAGGAATCGAACCCAGGACATCCACACACTGGGCTGATGCTCTACCACTGAGTCAACCGATCAGGTCCTAAAAATAGTTTTATAAATATAATTACATAACCACAAAGGGCAAGAGGTGATTCCGTGAAAATGTTTAGCAGATATAACTGAAAAGTCATTTTAAAAGTATAAAAACAATACAAATTCAAAATTTTTAGTAAAAAATATTATTTGAAAATTATGTACTAAAAATATAGTTGAATTAATCCCACCTATTTAAAATAATTGTAAATAACCAAGTCAGAGAGTCAAAAGTATATTGGCCTGACCTGTGGCGGTGCAGAGGATAAAGTGTCCACCTGGAACATTGAGGTCACTGGTTTGAAGCCCTGGGCTTGGCTGGTCAAGGCACATATGGGAGTTGATGCTTCCTACGTTCCCCCACTTCTCTTTTTCATTCTCTCTCTCTCTCCTCTCTCTCTCAAAATGAATAAAATAAAAAATTTAAAAAGTATAATTATAGAAGATGACACTTATTTTTTTAGCATCAGTATTTAAGAACAGATAAAAACAATTATCACTTAAAAGAAATCCATTTTTTTCTTTAACTAATTCTATTATTGCTATTTTCTTTCTTCACCAAAACAATTAAATGACCTCCAATTATAAAGACCTATATATAGGTTAACATCTATAGTTTTTACTAAGGTAGTAACTTTTATGGTGCTTTCTGTTAAAAAGTCTATTCAACAGGAAAAAAGACCAACTCTTTATTAATCCCAATGTATATTTTAAAAAGGATTAAAAAACACATACATTTCCTGGGACGCAAAACTGTACCAAAAGTATTTCCTTACAAAGTAACTTCACAGACCAATATGAATGGACTTACACAAAGACATACATATTGACATGTTAGCTCTGATTAATACACAATTCAAAGTGTTTGAAGCAATGTTTTAGAAGGCCCTTATTGCATTAATGTAGAAGTTACAACTTCTTTATCCTTTAAAAATAGTAATAAAAAATTATAATACAAATGCAGAATTAAGGCTGAGGCTATATAATCTAGTATTAACAGAGGCAAACAAAACTTTAAAAAATTAATGCTGAGGCATGTTTTTTATATATACCAGGCTAACTTTTTAGAACTTTAAAAATGCTATTGCGGTCACAAGTTCATTCATGGATTTAACATTTTATCATGTATTTTAACATTTGAATTTCCAGATAGCTGTGCTTTTTCTATTTTTATTTTGAATTCTTCATTAAGAGTTTCCTCATATATTTAAAATTAAATACCTAACCTCTGGAAGTTTCCTTAGACACATGAGACAAAAGTTTTGTTAAATAAATTCACACAAAAGTAATAAAATGGTTTGTTTCCAAAAAAAGGTTTGTTTCAATCATATTGAAAAACACTACATATAACTTTATTTCAGAATTAATATATGCTATGTGCCAGTTTTACAGTCACTGCCATATTTGCTCATTTTCCTCTGACACATCTGCAAGGTAACGACAGCCAAAGGGCATGTCGACTGGAATAATTATAGTAAATCCACATTGTCCAGTGAGATTCATCAAGTTGAATGGTTGCTTTCAGTCCCATCTGGCAGGCATGAAAATGAATGCCCCAGATTCTTGTACTGTCCCCAGGAATATTCAGTCTGGTAAGTCAACTTCTTGGTCTTCCGAAAAAGAGCTGTAGAAGGCAGGGCATTCTTACTGAGACCAAAGCTCCCCCTCTCTGTCACCTTTCACACATTTGTTTTATTTATAGTCCTGGTCATAATGAGAAAAAGAAAACATAATAAATTATATGTATCAAAGTTTTCCTTTCCCAAACTCCCTCATCAGACCTGCATGGTTAAGTATCCAATAGAACTATGTTCTATTAATTATAATTCTTGGTATAAACATATTTAATTAAAACAATGTACATAATCACTCCTTTGACATGTATATTAAAAAAGGGTAAGAAAACCTCAAAATAAAAGCAGTAAACATATATAGAAATGGTAAGTAAGTAATCTGTACCATAGTTTTTTACATGGTATAATCTCAGACCCCAAATCTGAAGATTTTCACTTACTTCCCCTTTTCTTAAGTGAAATTACAATTTTAAAAATTAACAATTATAAGGCTTATTACAAAAAAGATATAAAGATAAGCAAAAAAAAAAAAAAAAAAACCATTAAAAAATACCTATTATTCCATTCACATAGGAACATAGTAAATACCTTGGTATATATATTTATGCAGATAATTTTATTTAGGTATATCTAATTATTTTCTAATGATAGTTTCCTAAACTGCTATCTCCAAATAGAAGATGCATATTTTTGATAAAGAGCTAATTTGTGATCTTATGAGTAGAAAATGGATTAGAAACCTAAAGTCTCTATTACAGAAAATTAGTCTGCCCTAGCTGGTTAGCTCGTTGGTGACGAGCGTCGTCCTGCAACAGCAAGACCGCAGGTATGACCCCTAGTACGGGCACACAGGAGAAACACCAAAAAGTGCATGACTGAGTGAAAACACAAGTGCTTCCTCTCTTACTCCCTCTCCCTTCCTCTCTCTATAAATCAATAAAAAATTAAGAAATTAGTCTACTGTGTAGTATCACATATTGCTAAGTATATTTTGTTGACTCTAAATGTTTTTCCACACTTAATATCTCTTAAATTCATCTTTTAATGTCATGAGTTAATCTGCAATGTTTTCTTTAATGTTCATGAAATTGTTTCTCTTTAATTAAAAACATCTTTGAGTTGATAAAATACGATATGTAATCTCTATAAAAGCTTATAATAAATATATAAGTATGCAATATATATACAAATAAAAATAAAAATATATAAATATAAACAAACATTATGTTGCTATGTCCTACTAATAAATTTGTTCCTGATTGTATAGATGAAATATATCACTATTGCAATACTGAGAAACTTTTTTTTTTCCCTTTTTTTTTTTGTATTTTTTTTTTCTTTTTTCTGAAGCTGGAAATGGAGAGGCAGTCAGACAGACTCCCGCATGCTCCCGACCGGGATCCACCCGGCATGCCCACCAGGGGGCGATGCTCTGCCCATTTGGGGCGTCGCTCTGCTGCAACCAGAGCCATTCTAGCACCTGAGGCAGAGGCCACAGAGCCATCCTCAGCGTCCAGGCCAACTTTGCTCCAATAGAGCCTTGGCTGCAGGAGGGGAAGAGAGAGACAGAGAGGAAGGAGAGGGGGAGAGGTGGAGAAGCAGATGGGTGGTTCTCCTGTGTACTCTGGCTGGGAATCGAACCCGGGACTCCCGCAAGCCAGGCTGATGCTCTACCACTGAGCCAACTGGCCAGGGCAAAACTTTGTTTTTGAGATAGTGTCAAATTAATTCAAAATTTATGGAGTACATAGACCAAGACTGTTTATGAGAAAATTAGTAATTAAACAGTAATTTAAATTTTATATAGAAACTTAAGAAATTTAAGTTTCAAATGGAAATTTAAAATGATTTTAAATTTTCTAAGATAAACAAGATGCAAAAGGAGAGGAAGCCATAGGCTTCCAAAATTTCATTCTAAAACTGCCAACACAAAGCTAAACAACAACAATGGCTGACTTCTTTTGTTTGTTTTCTGTGTGCCAACATCTGTGCCGACAACATGTTTCTCCTTTTCATTCTGAAAAAAATTTTCACTCTTCCATCTTGCCTTGATATTCTAAAGTTTTACTATGAATTATCTTGGTGTCCCTTTGTCAGTCATTGTGCTGGGCATTCAATGTGCCCTTTCATCCCTGAAAAACTCTCTCCTACATTTTCTCCTTTCTAGGATTCCTACTAGTCTGCACTGGTCCTCTGTGTCTTCTCCTTTGTCTTCGCATATTTTTTTTTCTAGGAAGTCTTTTTGACTTTCCTCCTTTGAATTTTTAATTTCAGCAACAGTATTTGTAACTACAATCTTGTCCTAGCTGCATATTTCTCCTAATACCCTCTAAGTTTTATGAATAGAGCTCCTTCTGCAATCTCATTAAAAATTATAAATTTAGGCCCTGGCTGGTTGGCTCAGTGGTAGAACGTTGGCCTGGCGTGCAGAAGTCCTGGGTTCAATTCCCAGCCAGGGCACACAGGAGAGGCGCCCATCTGCTTCTCCACCCCTCCCCCTCTCCTTCCTCTCTCTCTCTTCCCCTCCCGCAGAGGAGGCTCCATTGGAGCAAAGATGGCCCGGGCGCTGGGGATGGCTCCTTGGCCTCTGCCCCAGGCGCTAGAATGGCTCTGGTCGCAACAGAGCGACGCCCAAGAGGGGCAGAGCATCGCCCCCTGGTGGGCAGAACGTCGCCCCCTGGTGGGCGTGCCGGGTGGATCCCGGTCGGGCGCATGCAGGAGTCTGTCTGACTGTCTCTCCCCGTTTCCAGCTTCAGAAAAGTACAAAAATATATATATATATATATAAATTTAAAAAAAGTTTGTAAAATTTATCTTCCAGGGTTGGTTTTGCTTTTTTTCCTGGATTTTCTGTCATATGTGTATGCATAAAGATTCTTGGTTGTATGATTACATTTAAGAAAGCAAATTATGCTGCTGGATTTCTTCTCCTATTAAAAACACAGAACTACCAGGGTCCTCGGGTTATGACACAGTTCCATTCCTACGACAGTGATGTAACCTGAATTTTGGTGTAAGGCAAAACATACTCTAGCTTAAGTTACTTACCTATTCTAACACAGTTGCAAAATATAATCTAGAACATAAAAACACAACTGAGCCACAGGAAAATAAAAAGGACATGAATGTACTGTACACTGTACTGCATATTCTTTCACCACGTGCAACCCAACTCATTCACCCACGTAGTCCACAAGTACGATGCTAATGGCGTAAATCAAAACATGTCTCAATTTTTAAAAGTTTTTAGAAGTGAGTGTTGTAAACTTAAAACATCATATGCTTAGACTGTCATAACCCAAGGACCCCCTGTATTTTTCCAACAAGTCTCCTTTCTGAGTGAAAAGTTTAAGTGAGACGGGAGACCTGTGTCAAGAGGATTTAAGTGTGTGGCTGGAGAGCCAACTACCAGGTTGCTAGCTCCCTAGATGCTAGCATTAGATAAGCTTCTAGGGTAGTGGTTCTCAAACTTTTTGAAGTTGGGGAGCATTTAAAATCCTACAAATAATTGTAGGCGCACTATATACAAATTTCTGAGAAATGTTATAATAATTAAGTCAAATATTGAAAAAAATAAAATAAAATCCAAGCATGCTTTTATGATAATTTAAATACAAAATTAAATTTATTCTGACATTAAAAAACATTTTTGCTACATTTTTTGAGTTATGATTTTTAGAATTTGTAAAAAAGAAGGGTTAAAAAAAACGACAAAAAAGTTATCTTTATATATATAGATACATTCTTAGTAAGATTTAGTAAATTTGGCAGGTTCTGGCACAAATGTGTTAAGTTTTTTCTTTCTTGTGTTTATGAGAAACATGAGCCTGATGTGTCCTAGCGATTTCTTCAATGTTTGGGCATATATTTGAAAGGCAAACTCTCATTTCCTTGTCAATACATTGAAGAATTCCTCTCTTTTTACTCTTAATTGTGTTGAGTGCAGAAAACCCCCACCATACATATCATCTTAACTTTACACCAAACAAAGGATAGAAGAAACTTGCCTCCAGTCTTTCCGGGGAACATGGGGGGTAGTGTAAACTATCCAGCACCCCAGCTTAACAGTCTTTTGCAACCTAATCAGGTAAGTGAGGCGGGGGGTTGGGCAGGCTGTCAGCTTACAGCCAATTCCCCACACCTCTGTCCCCCAAAACTCTAAACTCCAAAATCCTTGTTGGTTTTTTGGTCCCTAACAGGCACATATTTCTCTGAAATACCATAGGGCACACCTGGAAATCTTCTAGGGCGCACCAGTGCACCCTGGTGCACACGTTGAGAACCACTGCTCTAGGGTGTCACCAAGTATACCTGAAGCCAATATACCAACATTTAATTAACTAATTATCACTGTAATCTAACTTTGTGGGGCAGCTGAAAAGCTTCCAAAATTTTGGTTTGAATATTTGATCTACGTATATTCTAGGCTGTGGTTTCCTTTCTTTTATCATCTTGCTCCATCCCCCTTTTGTCTCTGCCACTGTCTCTAGATTATTTCCCAGTCCCTCCTCCTTCAGTATATTCTAGCCTTGTTTCTATCCTGCTATCACCAGAAAACTTCAATCCAGTGTGAAGGCAGAATGAAGACATTTTCAGACATGGAAGGGCTCCAAGTTTCTTTGTATATACTTTTCCTAAGAAAAATATAAGAGAAAGAAAATCAAGGAATCCAAGATATAGTGGATTCAACCCAAGATAGTAGCCAAGGAAGACCCAGGAAGCCTACATAGTTACCAGTCACTGGAGCAGGAGGAAGAATATGTGATCAAGATAAATAGTAAAAGAAAAAAGAAAGAAAACAAGAAACTCCAAGAAAATTAATAACATCTTAGAAACAATATAAATAAGAATTAGATTAAAATTTAGGACCTGGCTGGGTGGTTCAGTGGATAAACCATCAACCTGGTAAGCCAGAGGTCGCAGATTTGACCCACAGTTGGGGCACCTGCAGGAGGCAATCAATGAGTGAACAACTAAATGGAATAACTCAGTGAAGCAACAGGTTGATACTTCTCTCTCCCTCCCTCTGTCTCTCTCTCAAATTAAAAAAATTAACAAAAAAATTAATATGATTTTAAGAACTGATATAGTATGGAAGATTTACTTGATCCTGATGTTTTGGAACACTGACTGGTGACCTAGAACATTACAGAGAAGGCAAAGGAATTCTAGCACACAACTTTGGTACAAATTGTTTACATAGTCATATAATGTATGTGGTTTACTAGTCTCTACCTTTTAAAAAAAGCATGGAGAACTTGGTCGTGGTTGCAAGATAGAACACAACAAACCAATCATGACAGAGAAAAAGTTCTAAAATAATTCAGAATAATTCAATCCAGAAGTCATAATGTGGGCCAGGTAAGACAAATCTCCGTACCAAGGGGTTGGGGGAGCTGTACTGTCTGAAAGTTGATTAGACCTAAGTATATTTAAAAAATGGAGGCAACAACAGATTAAACTAAGTAATTAACACAAAGGTTGCCTTTAGAAAATGGAATAAGGTGAAGATGCAAAGACTACAAGATTTCATCATTGTAAGTCTTTCTGTCCAATCCAAACCTGTGCTGTCCAATTTGATAGCCACTAGCTACTTGCAATGTAGTTACTTTTTTCTTTTAAGATTTATTTATTTATTCATTTTTTAGAGAAGGGGGGAGAGAGAGAGAGAGAGAGAGAAAAGAGCAGGAAGCATCAACTCCCCTATGTGCCTTGACTGGGCAAGCCTAGGGTTTTGAACTGATGACTTCAGCATTGCAGGTTGACACTTTTACCTACTGTGTCACCAAAGGTCAGGGTGTAGTTAGTCTTAATAGAGATTTTGTTGTCATCAGAATTTTAGACTTTGTATGAAAAAAAGAGTTAAAATACCTCAGTAATAATTTTTCATGCTGTTTACATGCTACAGTATTTTGTATACTAGATTCAATAAAAACTATTATTAATATTAATGTTTCTTTTCTCTTTTTTGTGCAGCAAGTAAAGAAAGAATTAATTGGCTACGCCGAGGAAAGTTAGAGAAAAGGGGGTCTTGGAGATAGGTTCAGGAAGTTAGCCTGGGATGAGCTGCTGCTGCCCACTGCTGCCCTGGCTGCAAGTCTCCTAGGGTCTGTTTCTTAGTAGAAAGAGAGTGGCAAGAAAAATACACCTGGCAGGAAAGAGGAAGAGAAGGAGGAGGGGGAAGGAAAAGGTACAGGCGTGCTCCCAGAAGGGAGAGCACAGTTTGTTTCTTTTTAATGTGGCTGCTAGAAAATTTCAAATAACATATGTGGCTCACATTAACAGTATAACACAATCTTTCCTATTTGACTTATATAATGTATGACTTCATAAATGATAGTACTAACAACAAAATGATAACCTAAAAAACCTTAACCCATACCATCTCTGAATTTCCACAAAATCTTAACAAGATCCAAATCAATGACACTGTAGTAGTGCTGTTGTAACTGCAAAGTCTTGCTAATTCAGTGCTGAGGCCACGATGCAGCTTCAAGTATACATATGTATTTTAGTCTAGAACTGCTCAGCAGAAATTGCTTCACTGGTCTCTTAGAAAACTGGAAAAATACTCCCCATCTTTAATAAAACATTAATTTAAAAATTATGGGACACCTACATAAAAAAGCTGCAATAATTATAACATTTTGTACAGTCTTGTTTTTATATCTTGTCACATATTTTTCCTCCTGCAGTATTTTAGAGTATATCCAAGACAATAACTGATATTATATCAGTATACATTTTTAATGTTTTAATGTAAATACTATGATGCTGTTATATATAAAATTAATGATTTCCTAATATAGCTAATCTCCAGGTAATATTAAAATTTCTCCAAATTTTTTCAAAGTTGTTATTTTAAAGATTCAAATCCAGATCCAAAAAAGGTCTACATACTACATTTGATTGTTATATATTTCAATCACTTTTATTCTACAACAAACAGTTCATCTTTCTTTTATGTCACTGATTTATTAACAAAAGCAGTCATCTTTCCTGTACAACATCATTTTTTTTTTTTTTTTTTTTTTTTTTTTTTACAGAGGAGAGGGAGATACAGAGAGAGGAGAGACAGAGAGAGAGAAGGGGGGAGGAGCTGGAAGCATCAACTCCCATATGTGCCTTGACCAGGCAAGCCCAGGGTTTCGAACCGGCGACCTCAGCATTTCCAGGTCGACGCTTTATCCACTGCGCCACCACAGGTCAGGCGCAACATCCTATTTTTGACATTCTGGATTCGGCTGACTGCTTCCTGGTGGCATCATTTAACTTGTTTCTAAATTCCCCTTATCTCCTGTACACTCGTAAATATAGCTCTTCTCAAATCTGTGAGACATTTTAAGCTCTAGTGCCTTAAGGTATCTATTATATGAAATGAATTAAATTCCTGCCTATATGTCCCACTTTTATTCATCTAACTCTAGCACAAAAATAGCACTCAAATAATTACTGCATACATGTGGAATACATAGATAGCAAGGGCCTGAAATACCAATTCTAAACACCATAGTCTCAAGGAACTCCTCTAAGGTCAGTATGAGACACACATACAGACAAAGTCTATATTTAAACTTTTTGAAATAATGTACAAGAAACCCTTGTATAATGGCCCTTCTGTGTGATGGCCTTGTTAATATCTAAGCTAAAAAGGATAGTTTTCTTTCCACTGAATTAGGCTGCAGACAGCTTTGCTGGTTTTTTGGTGAGCTATCTAAAGGGTATCTGATTCCAAACCAAACATTATAAAAACATTTTAAATAAGTAATGTACCAATGGTTTTGCTTATTCTATACTTATCAAGTTGCTGACCCTATGAAGCAGAATGCTGTGTATTTGAAAGTTAAGCCAAACAACAGAAAAGCAATTTAAATCTTAACACTGACTTTTAACATAACATATAAACAAACTATTAAACTTTCCAAATAATTAGTAAAATCATTTACAAAACTGGAGCACTCTAGAAGAATATAATGGTTATGTCTTCCTTCATTATCCATCACTTAGTTCAATTTAAGAAAAAATACTAACTCTGACTCAAGAGGGAAATTGTAAATAAACTTATTATTTTTTAACTTGTTTTTTTTTTAAAACATAAAGAGACAACAGCTTTGATAAACTAACTAGTGATAAGTCTTAGGTCTTAAGTAGACTCACCTATTTTGTCTTGTAGCTTCTCTTCTCATTCTTTTAGGAGGAATTGGACAATTTGTCATTTCAACCTTGGTCGGATGACGTAATGAATCATTGCACTTACGTGTGGGAGTCATACCTATAAAGGTAGAAAATTAACTTTTAAAACACTGGAACTATAAGCAAGCCAACTTAATTTGTAGAAAAATAATGAGTAATACTCAGAGTGGTCTTACTACTCCTGAAAGAACAGTTTACAGCCATTTGTCAGATGACTTAGAGGTTGAGTGTCTGATTTACGTTCTGTATCATTCGCATTCTTTCTTCTTATGACTAAACCTCTTTAATCATAACTATTAATCTTCATGCAGAGAAAGTAGATGTTAACAAAAAGTAAGCACATACCTAGTTTTTGCTCAATTATTTTCAGATTTTTCTCTCGTTCATCAAGTTCTTGTTTTTTCTTTTTCATTTCAGGAGACTGAAGATACTCTAACTGACCATTAAGGTCTTTGGTCAGACTGTTTAACTTGTCCAGAGCATTACGATACTGTTGGAGAAGATCTGCAAAGAAACCAAAGACATTTCATTAAAACTATGATATCAAATTAGGGTTTTAGGAAAGAAGAATTAGCAACTGTGGGTATTACATTATAGTAACCTGTGGGAACAACTTTTAAAGTCATAAAACTTTCAATGTAAATAAATGAAATAAAAAAGTACAGCTTAGACCTCAGCACAAGGCTGTTGGCTTGTTAAATCTGAATTTTCTTCAACTGTTTGACTTTAGGTAGACTTTACTAAAAATATTTAGATCTCTTCAAACTTTGTGTTCTACATCAGTGGTTTTCAACTTTTTACATACGGAGACTGGTAGAACAGGAGAATTATTTTGGGGACCAGAAATCACCCTAAGCATAACCATTCGACTTACCGTATCTCCTCATGTATAAGACACATCCTTTTTTGAAAAATTTGGAGTCTAAAAACTGAGTGTGTCTTATACAGTGGTTGTAGATGTTTTTTATTTGCACCGCTTGAGGAGTTGTATGAATTTTATGATGAATAAAACTTGAGTTCAATAACTTTACGTAATACTTTTTATCAAATTTGGGGGCCCAAAATTAAGGTGCGTCTTATATATGGAGGCATCTTATACATGGGGAAATAACAGTAGATCACTGGATCTATAATCTTCATACAACATCAGGGTGGATAATTCATGGACCGGCATGAAATTTCTGGCAGACTAATCTGTAGATCAGTGGTTGAAAAACACTGTTCTATATGATTCTAAAGAACTTATTGGCAAAAAAATGGATAAGCATTGATGACTAGAAAAAATTATATTTTTCGCTCCATAAGACGCACCCCCCCCCCCCCAAAGTGGAGGAGAAAATGCCCATGTGTCTTATGTAGCGAATGTTCATTTTTTTTAGCTGCTGCAGGGCACTGCACTGGTAAACATGTAAAATGAGCGCCAGCTCATTAGCAATGCCTTATCAGGGGTCTCAAACTCGCGGCCCGCCCACCAATTTTGTGCGGCCCGCAGACTAATCAAACTTCATGGATTAGTCTGCGGGCCAGTCTGCGGCCGCACAAAATTGGTGGGCGGGCCACGAGTTTGAGACCCCTGCCTTAGATGGCACTGAAGATGGTATCATATATGATAATAGCAAAGAAAATGATACCAGTGATTGTGAGTAACTGGGCTTTCTTAAATTCTGACACTAGCAATGATGAGTTCCTGGACAATTAGAAGAGTATTTAAACATTAAAGTCTCTTCTCATGTGTTAATAACAGTGCTAATGTTTGTTAATACTGCTGTTGAGTTTACATTGTTGAAATATTATTGTAGTATATTTTATTAAATATTTTAACACACCATTTGGTTCAGAATTTTTTTTTATTTTCCTCTTTAAAACCCTAGGTGTGTCTTATGGTCAGGTGTGTCTTATGGAGCGAAAAATACGGTATATAAAAAAATACTAGAACCTCTGCTTTGACTTGTTTCAAAATAATACACCTGGGGAGAGGAGGAGGGAGGTAAGTTGAGAAGGGTAGGTATAAATGATAAAAGTAGCTAGGTGACAAGTCCTTGGAAATTTATTATACTACTTGATTTATTTCCATAATAAAACAAATCAAAATATTCTTGTCCTAGAAACCATAGCACTTAATCTTGGTTACTATTTCTAAAAACATTAAGAATGATTTAACTTAGCTTGACCAGGTAGTGGTGTAGTGGATAGAGCATTGACCTGGGATGCTGAGGACCCAGGTTCGAAACCCCAAGGTCACCAGCTTGAGTGTGGGCTCATCTGTCTTGAACACGGGGTTGCCGACCTGAATGTGGTATGACAGACATGACCTCAAGGTCATTGACTTGAAGCCTAAGGTTGCTGACTGGAGCAAGGGGTCATTGGCTCAGCTGGTGCCCCCTGGTCAAGGCATGTATGAGAAAAAAAATCAATGAACAACAAAAATGACTCAACTTGAGTTGATACTTATCTCTCTCCCTTCCTGTCTGTCCCTCTTTCTCAAAAAAAATAAAAAATAATGGTTTAACTTTAACAACAACAAAAAACCCAATAAAGGTTGAGAAAAAACTGGTGGGTCTACCATCTCACTTTCTTCTTGTCTTTTCATTCCACAAGTTTGCAGGTTTAATTTTTAACATTCGTTATATATTTCCTAATCATTTTCTCTTAACATTATAATAGGCATTTCCCACTTTTTAAACTCAGTTAAAGCATTAAACATTTTTCCTTGAAAAATAAGGCTATAATACTTTTTTTTTTAAATCTGAATTTTAAAAAAATCTTGTGTTTTTAGGATTGTTTATTCAGGCATGTCTCCTAGAATATAAGTTACTATTTCAAAGAACATAAGTATTAATAAACAATTAGGTCCTGACTGTTTGTCTCAGTGGTAGATCGTGAGCCTGGAGTATGGACGTCCCAGGTTCAATTACTGGTCAGGGCACATAGGAGAAATGACCATCTGCTTCTCCCTCATTCCCTCTCCCCTTTTTCTCCCTCTTCCCATCCTTCAATCAGTGTCTTGACTGGTTCAAGTGTTGGCCTTGAGCACTGAGGATAACTCAGTTGGTCCAAGTGTGTCAACCTCAGGTGCTAAAAATAGCTCAATTTGAGCACTGGCCCCAGATGGGTGTTGCCAGGTGGATCCCAGTTTGGGCACATGTAGGTTTCTGTCTCACTATCTCCCCTCCTCTCACTTAAAAAAAGAAAATTAGTGCACTGGCCAGGTGGCTCAGCAGTGTACCAGGGTCATGGGTTTGATTCCCAGTCAGGGCACATAGGAGAAACAATCAATGAATATACAACTAAGTTGAAAATGTTGATGCTTCTCTGTATCCCCCACTATATCCCCCTCAAATCAATGAAAAAAAAAAAGTTAGTTTTCCTGATTATATTGTAAAAGTGAAACAGTGACACTGTTCACTGAGGTAGAACTGGAAAAATATATAGAAAAGGATATTTTTAAAATATGTGTCTTTGCTTTTTAATGAAAGAACTTTATGTATTTACACGTTATTCAAGGTCTTATTTCTAATCATCTTATTTTATAACATGTTAATATCTTTTTCCTTTTATTTTTGCTCATTTGCTGTTATTTCATATTAAATACTATAATGCAAAATACTGTGTAGGCAAAATTATTTAGAAGACAAACACTCTTGCTTTTAATTGTGCTAATATGATTTTTTGTGGGAACTGTCTAGTTGAAAATTGTTTTTTCTCTGCAAACATCCACGATACACATCCTTTGAGGAAGTTCCTCAAAGCTCTGTTCTATTTGATCTTTACTACAGCTGACTGATTCAAGAGGGAAAATCTCTCTCCTAGGAGTTGTAAATCTGAGCTCTGTTAAAATATGTACCCTAGGGTGAAGGTGCAAAAAAGTCAAGGCTGCTGAATGTCCCAGAGCCATTCTTGGTTTTGTCTTGGCTTGGCTGTTTTCAGTTTCCATTGATTCTGTAATTTCTTCCAATTTCCGTCCAATACATTCCTGTTTTGCCTCAAGTGGACAGGGCTGACTGCGATTACTTACAACCTAAAGTACTTTACACGTATCAGTAATCTTAAACTGTCTCATTTGATTTTTAAAAACTATTTGTCTAATATTTGAGTTTTTTTTAATTAGTGAGAGGAAAGGAAACAGAGTCCCACATGCACCCCAACTGGAACCCACTCAGCAAGCCCACTAGGGGGCAATGCTCTGCCTATCTGGGGCCATGCTCACACTGAACTCTTTTTACTTTTTAGTGCTTGAGGCGGAGGCAATGGAGCCATCCTCAGCACCCGGGGCTAACCTCCAATCAAGCCATGGTTGCAGGAGGGGAAGAGAGAGAGAGAGAGAGAGAGAGAGAGAGAGAGAGACAGAGAGACAGAGAAGGAATTGAGAGGGGAGGGGTGGAGAATAAGATGGGCGCTTCTCCTGTGTGTCTTGACTGGGAATCCAACTTGGGTCATCCACATGCTGGGCTAACACTCTACCACTGAACCAATCGGCCAGAGCCATACTTGAGTTCTTATTGAATCATTAGTCTGTATATGGAATGTATCTTTGAAGATATTTATCAAGAAGGATAAGCAACTGTTATATTTTTGAAATCCTTGTATTATCTACCAACCTTGCATATATGTATAAACAACCCAATAAGGCACAGAAATCTTTAATTACAATCTTTTCTTCCCTAAGATCTATCAATAATGCCGTCCTGTTTTATTGACACTCAGATGCCCAGATAAACTGGAAATCCTGTCAATATGGCAGAATTTCACAGGTAATTCTTTTTGTTTGGAAACACTGCCATAAATTGGAGTGCTAGAGTGAAACGGTTGAAGCTTTTTAAATATTGATTCACTGCCCTGAATGAAATTTTTTTGATTTTTTAAATTTTTAAAATTTTTTTCTGAAGCTGGAAATGGGGAGAGACAGTCAGACAGACTCCCGCATGCGCCCGACCGGGATCCACCCGGCACGCCCACCAGGGGGCGATGCTCTGCCCTTCCGGGGCGTCGCTTTGCCGCGACCAGAGCCACTCTAGTGCCTGGGGCAGAGGCCAAGGAGCCATCCCCAGCGCCCGGGCCATCTTTGCTCCAATGGAGCCTTGGCTGCAGGAGGGGAAGAGAGAGACAGAGAGGAAGAGGGGGGGGTGTGGAGAAGCAAATGGGCGCTTCTCCTATGTGCCCTGGCCGGGAATCGAACCCGGGTCTCCCGCACGCCAGGCCGACGCTCTACCGCTGAGCCAACCGGCCAGGGCCTTTTTAAATTTTTTTTAAAGACTTTATTTATTCATTTTAGAGAGGAGAGAGAGAGAGAGAGAGAGAGAGAGAGAGAGAAAGAGAGAAGAGAGGAGCAGGAAGCATCAACTCCCATATGTGCCTTGACCAGGCAAGCCCAGGGTTGTTGTTTTTTGAACCAGTGACCTCAGCGTTCCAGGTCGATGCTTTATCCACTGTGCCACCACAGGTCAGGCATTCCTGATTTTTTAAGTTTGTTTAGATGGTCATTTATTGTCTACAGAGAAGATTTTTGCAAGCATTCAATGCCGTCATAAACTGAAGTATGATGTTAGTATTGTATATAATTTTAATTTTCTGTATATTATGTTTTAACACCATAAAAAAATACCTTTCTGGCTGGGAGATTGCCCCTCCCAGTTAGCCAATTCTTGGAGATAGCAAAGAGTCCAGCATACCTCTGATATGCAAACTAATCAATCCAGGGCCAAGCCTCCACTATCTGGCCTGTGCACACCAAGAAGCACTATTCTTCTGACTTATCATCTCAGAACCAGGTACCAGGCAATTAGCTAGAGACCATACCTAGGACCCAAAGCCCACTGGAATTAATCAAACTAGTCAATCCTAAACTGTTTAACTTGTCATACCTTGTTTTTCCTGCAGAAACCTCAAGAAAAGCAGCGGTCTAAGAACTCTCCTTCCTGTCTTCTGCCAACTGACCATGTTGGTGTTTTCCCACATGGTCCTGCATAGTATGTGGTGCCTCCTGTCTCTAGGACATGAATGTAATAAACTTTGTTTTCTTGAGCCTTTCCTGTCTCCTCTTATAGATGCATCTGACTGACCATTGCATAAAAGAATACAAAACAACCTTCTCCCCACTATGTTACCCAACTACTACTTTGAACATTGCTGGGGGCTAAAATAATAAGCAAAAACTGGATACCATCCAAATTCCTCACAGTGGAATAAAGAAATAAACTATGGTATATTTACACAATGGAATACAATCCTGTAAAGTAAATGAACTACAGTTACACACATAGTATTAAGTAAATAAAGCCAGACACACAAAAGAGTATGCCTTGCATAATTCCATTCAATTAAGTTATGAAAATGAATAAAACTAACATATGCTGTTTTAAGTTAAGAAAGTTATTCTTTGTAGAGGAGGTTGGGAAGTGACAGGAAAAGGGCCTGAGAGACCTTCTGAGGTGCTGATAATGTTCTATTTCTTAATACAGGGGCAGTGTTCATTTTATGAACATTTATCAAGTGGTATGTTTATGAAATATATACATTAATAATAAAATATGGTACATACACAACAGAATATTATTCAACCTTAAAAAGAAAATGTATTCTGGCAAATGAACCAGCTGTAACATAGATACACCTGGAAGACATTACGCTAAGTGAAACAAGGCAGTCACACAAGGACAAATAAGTATGATTCTACTTATATGCCTAGAAGCCCTAGTAGTTGCCAGGGGCACTAGGGGAAAGGAGAATGAGGAGTTGCTGTCTAGTAGGTATGCAGTTTCTGTTTTGCAAAATAAAAAGTTTTAGAGATTGGTAGTATAACAGTATGACTGTACTTAACAGTATTTATTATACTGTGCATTTACTTTCTATTTAATTTTTTAAAATAAAAGTTCTTTCTTAAAATATTTTTTATTGCTTATTTTATTGATTTTAGAGAGAGGGAGAGAGCGAGAGAGACAAGAACACCGATCTATTCCTGAATGTGCCCTGACTGGGGATCAAACTGGCAAACCTTGTACTTCAGGACAATGCTCTAACCAACTGACCTATCCTGCCAAGGCGAACTGTGCATTCAATGATGATACATTTTTATATTATGTGTATTTACCATTTCTTATAAAATAGTTAATAACAAACTACTTTTTGCTGAAAAATAGATATCCACCCAGATTAGAACTACTATATATAAAATTAAGAGCAAACAGGCTCTAAAGTAGGGGACCTTCCTGAAAAAGTATAGGTGACTTTGAACAACACAGGGTTATGGGTGCTGACCCACTCTCCACCATGAATACCAAAATCCACAGATGCTCAAGTTCCTTATGTAAAATGATGTAGAACAATGCATACAGTTGTCTCTCCACATCCATGAATTCTGCAAATGAAAAATACTGTTTTCCAACTGCAGATGGAAAATATTGTTTTAATTTGCTATTGGTTGGATCCAAGGATGTGAAACCTGGGGATATGAGGACCAACTATATATTTAGTGAAAAAAGTCTACATATAAGTGGACCCATGCATTTCCAACCTGTTGTTTAAAGGGTCACCTATATATGCACTTCAGAGCACAGTTGTAAAAACAATTATATTGGCTGACTAGAAACAAGGTAATGTAGCCTATAGAGGGGGAAAATGGAGGCAAGAAGTCACATGTACATAAAAAACCCATTTTATTCATATTTGGTACTCGTTAATTTTTCATATTATAATAAAATATATCAATACACAAGTCCCAGTACACAAGGAATTAAAATCAAATGAGAAATTACTCAAGTACTTATTCAACCTACCTATTTGTTCCCCTAAGACCAGACACTGTTTTGGTACTGGAGCACCAAATACCATTCCCCGAAGTTTGTCCATTGGAGGAGCTTTATTCTGAAGGCCCCCAAACTTTCCGTTACTTCGAATCCGATCTCCATCTCTGGTGAGCAGGGTAGGACAGTGTGTAATTTTAACAACCTATTTTAAGTAAACAGGTATTAGTGAGTCTAAAACATTTCAATTGTTCTAAGAAAGAGGTAATCATTTAAGGGTTCTGAGATTTAGAAATGACATGGTCATGCCAAAATTTTCATAAGTGTTTTAATAAGCTAATGATAAAAAAATGAACTGGGGAAAAACAGAGGCAGGGCAATGATTTAGGATGAAGAATTCTAAAGTGTGAGCCTACATTAGAACAGAGATAACATAAATGGAAAAAAGTAAAACTGACAGCTTGACTGATAAGAGGAAGGAAGAGAGGGACCAGCCTTATATATTAAGTTCTAATGTATACATTATAAATTAACATGTAAAAATACCTACTCCAATCTAATATTAAGGTAATACTTCAGAAACCTGTGCTTCTGAAAGCCATGGCAATATCAAGGCAGCACTGTAACTCAATTTTCTTCTTTTAAATACAAATTTTCCAAATGATCAAAAAATAGCAAAGAGGGAATACTAAACTGAAGAAAATACAAACGGAAAGCACAGGGCGGAATCTTCAGAGGACAACACTACAATTGCAACTTGGGAAGTAAAAGAACTAGTAATGTGAGAGTTGAGGGAACTAGAATTATTTAGTAAAACCTAAGTCATGGCAAAAAGGTAGCGTTAGTCAAGAATTAAATTCTTCAGAGAAGTGAGAGCATAAAAGAGAGATACTAGATTTAGTATTTCATAATCTTTAAGAGTGTTCTTTCAAAATAGATCTAGGAAATATATACGTATATAAAAAATTAAATGTTCAACTTCAATGGTAATCAGAGAAGCAGAATTCAAATGAAATATTTTTACTACTCAAAATGTGAAACCATGTATACCGCACCACACACCACACTGAATGTCAAGAGAGCTATGGAGAAAGGGTCTTCTTGTACTAATATGCTCTGGGACAGCCCTTCTAAAAGGAAATGTGACAAGTATTAAACAGCTAACATTCTTCATGAGCCAGTAATTACACTTCTAAAAATTCACTCTAAAAAAATAAATCACAGATGCGAACAATGTGCCCTGAATGAAAAATACAAAATTTATGTTTCAGTAAGTTACATAAATAATGGTGTTTCACATAATAAAACAGAATGCATACATTATAAAATGACTGAAGAACATTATAACAACATGTAAAAATACCTACTCCAATCTAAAATTGAGGGTAAAATAGTCTTTTCAATTATGAAAGATTAAATAGAACTTGATATTTAAAAAATGTAAAAGTAGTAGGTCATGTCATAGAAAATCATGACCAGTATTTACTCTTTTAATATAATTCCAGGGGTACTTTGCAGATGTTTCCCCAACGAATTGAATATTTAAAAAAATATTAAATTAGATGCCTACTTGAAGAAACCCTGTTGTGAATTCTTTATTAAACAAACGATAACACCCTACTTTCTTAGTTTTGGTTTGGATTTATGTTTTCTAAAAGTGAACTTTAAAAGTACAAACTGTGTTCATGTACTATCCATTTATCAGCAACCAGGCAATGTTTTTAAGGTTGTTTGTTTGTTTTTTTGTTTTTTTTTAAGTGAGAGGAGGGGAGATAGTGAGGTAGAATCCCAGATGTGCCCCTACCAGGATCCACCCAGCAACTTCCATCTGGGGCCCGATTTGGTTGATTTGAGCTATCCTGAGTGCCCCGGGCTGATGCTTGAACCAACCGAGCCACTGCCTGTGGGAGGGAAAGAGGGAGAGAGTGGGGAAGAGAAGCAGATGGTCGCTTCTTTTGTGTGTCCTGACCGGGAATCGAACCCTGGACGTTCATATGCCCAGCTGATTCTCTATTCACTGAGCCAACCAGCCAGGGCCAGTTTTTAAGGATTTGTACCACTTAAATAATAACAAACACACTCAGATTTACAGACTTGTCTATTTTCTTGTTCACAGAGTGACAATCTAAGTCTTTAGCCTCAGGTAGAAAGGACATTTTAGCTCCCCTTTTACAATTCTGCTGATATTATTTTCATGGACAGTTTTTTAATGCTCAAAGTATCCTTCAATCTTATAATTCTGCTTTACTAAACACTTTATTATGACAAAATTCAATGAGTAAACAACAGTCCGTCACTCTGGGAAATACCTATTCACAACTGCTATAGGAACTAGTAAGGGGTGGAATAAACAAGGGGTTGAACTAGTATAAATGGCATGAAACATTTAGGAAGAGAAAATAGTAACAAAGACTACTGAAACCTAACAATGTTACCAAGGGATTTCATAAAAGCCTTTCTCAGAAGGGCTTTAAAACAATATTTAACCACAGGAATAACATGACTACATTCAAAACTTTGGAAGCAAAGAAATCAATATGTGCTATACCAATTATGAGGAACATAATTTTACTTGCTTTTGTCACATACTGCTCCATGATGTTTTATCTGAAGCTAACTGCAGTCTTTCATCCTTCCTAAAAAGTTTTCATTCATTAATTCTTCAAATATTTCTATGATCCTCTTCTTGGTACTATGCTTAGACTTTGAGATTTTTCTCATTCTGTCCTCCATGACTCTCAACCTTTTTTTCTTACATTCCTTCTCTCTGAGCTGAAGTCTGGATAATTTTTCTTACCTATTTCCCAATTCACCATTCTCTCTTAAGCTGTTAAACCTGTCCAGTGAGTATTTATTTTTTACACACACACACACACACACACACTTTTTTTTTTCCTGAAGCTGGAAACAGGGAGGCAGTCAGACAGACTCCTGCATGCGCCCGACCAGGATCCACCCGGCATGCCCACCAGGGGGCGTCGCTCTGTTGCATCCAGAGCCATTCTAGCGCCTGAGGCAGAGGCCACAGAGCCATCCCCAGCGCCCGGGCCATCTTTGCTCCAATGGAGCCTCAGCTGCAGGAGGGGAAGAGAGAGACAGAGAGGAAGGAGAGGGGGAGGGGTGGAGAAGCAGATGGGCACTTCTCCTGTGTGCCCTGGCCGGGAATTGAACCCAGGACTTCTGCACGCTAGGTCAATGCTCTACCACTGAGTCAACCGGCCAGGGCCTATATTTTTTATTTTTAGAAGCTCAATTTTTTTTTTTTTGAGACAGAGAGGAGTGAAAAGCATGTACTTGTAGTTACTTTACTTTAGTGGTTCAATGATTGCTTCTATAGGTACCTTTACTGGGGGGGGGGGGGGTGACCCCTTTCTCAAACCAGTGACTTTGGGCTTCAAGCTGGCAACCTTAAGGTGTTGAACCTGGGACTGCAGAGTTCCAAGTCAACACTCCATTCACTGTACTACTCCCTGTCAGGCTGAAGCTCTATTTGATTTTTTAAAAGATTTTATTTATTGATTTTACACAGAGAGGAGAGAGGGAGGGAGTGAACAGTATTAACTTATAGTTGCTTCACTTTAATTGGTCATTGGTTGCGTGTCATATGTGCCTTGACTAGGAAGGCCCAGGGCTTTGAACCAGGACCTCAGCATTACAGGTTGATGCTTTATCCTCTGTGCCGCCATTGTCCAGGCAGCTATATTTGATTTCAAGTTGACTTGTTCTTTCCTAATTTTCAAACACTTTCATTTCTTGAGCTATATTAAACATATTTTTAAAACTTCTTCTCTTATATTCAATATGGAAATTATTTCAGTTCTAAGATAAAGGTGAATTTCTCCAGAGAGAATATATGCTTCCTCTCATCAGATATTTAAGATCTTCTTGCTGTTTCCAGAGGTACATGGAATTGAAATGGAAGTGGCAGGTATTATTTCTTTCTTTACCCTCACACTAAGGTTTAGCCCTTTGGGGGGTTCCAGTTTACTAGCAAAGGCCTTCTATCACCACTTGGAGAAACCCACAGAGATATGAGAACTAATACATTATTTTTGTTTAAAGCAACTTTTGGAGTGTTTATTATGTAGCAAGTTACTAAAACATTTATATTGCCAAATTGTGCCTTCAGAGATAAGTTGAATTGTATACCTCAAAATTTGTGTGTTGAAGTCCTAACCCCTAGTTCCCCAGGATATGACCTAATTTAAAGATAAGGTCTTTGAAGAAGAAATCCAATTAAAATGAGGTAATTAGGTTGGGCCCTAATCTAATGACTGGAGTCCTTATAAAAAATGAACATAGTTATGGACAGATGTGAACAGAAGAAGGTAACCACCACAAACCTAAGACACAGGCCTGGAAGACATCCTTCCCTAAGAGCCCTCAGAAAGAATGAACCCTGTTCACACCCTGAATTTGGATTTCAAGACTCCAGAACTGAGAGACAATGAATTTCTATTGTTTAAGGTAATGCGATACTTTGTTACAACAACCCTAACGACTAATAAACAAGGGCTACATAAAATTACATTCCTATCAACATTTTCTGAGAGTACTCTTTTCCAAAACCACCACCAAAAATCAGTTTTGAGTCTTAGATAATTTCATAGCCCCCCACAATGTCTCATTTTAACATGCATGGTGGCCTATTCATATATTTTGCCCAATTTTATGTTGCTTATCAATATGTAGGACTTAAATAGATTTTGACAAGGTTACTTAGTTATCTGCACATGTCATAAAATGAAGTTATTTCTCTTAAGTATATAATATATGAAATATTTAAAAACATATTAGAATTAAAGCTACAAATTAAAAATAATTCAAACACATACCTCTTTTCTATACTGATTGGCAGCATCCAAATTATCCAAAATAATGGTGTCTCCTAACAGCATACCAAATACTAAAAAATTCAATAAATAAAAAATTTAAATTATGACACCTTCTTTGGCCATATGAATATATTAAAACATACTGAATATTTTTCTTACAAAGAATGCTAACATAAGAATTTTATTCAACACTCTCCTATAATTGGAAAAAATTAGAGAATTAAAATTCATAAAACTATCACCTATAAACTAAATAAGAATGTAAGTTCCAAAATTAGTAATTTATATTTCTGGTTCACAAATATAACATCTATATAAAATCAAGTCACCATAGTTTCCTTTACCTGTTTCACAATGCTCTATGTTATCTGGAAATGTTAGCAAATCTCGGGCAAAGACTGGATCTCCAATAGGTATAAAATATAATTTTCCATTTCGGTAATGAGGCAGAGGTCTGAAAGAAAAGAAGAAAATTTTAAAGTATTAAAACTAATACTACATTTTAATAAAAAAATGTAAACTAAGAAAAACATGAATATATCACATTATTGTGATGATTTAATCAACTCTCATCTACAAGTAAAACTCCTGAATTATTATTCCCTTAGAAATAAAAAGCCTTTATCATATAAAAATATCTACTTAATTTTATCTGTATTACTAGCTTCAATTAGTTTGTAAACTCAATATAAACTGTTGCTATTTGACAATGACATAAGAATAGTAACCTCTAAAGCTGGCCCCAAATGAGGATGCCAATAATATAACTGCATCATGGGGACAGGGGCCCTGGAATGGAGTGAAGGGCAGGCTCAAGACTGAGACACAGGTGATACAGGTAGCACCCAGCATACAGAATGAGCAACTGAAGCTGAGAGGTAACAATTGGATTCAAGAGATAGGGGCTGGTTGGGGAGTGGGGCCTTTCCTTTCCATATAATGTACTGGTAGTTTTTCAAATCTTGAAGGTGGAAGTGCTGGAGAGTCGAGGCAGCTCTAGGAGCTAGTTAACTCAATCCCAATTAGAGGCACAATACCAGGAACAGAGGAGATAACTAGTTCCTAGTGCAAACTTTAGCCCTAAATACCAAATTCCTACTTTTCTTGAATCATGGGTTCTTAATTTGGTCTTCAGGGATTATGGACATAAGAGAAGACCTCCTGAAGGGAAAATTATTCTGGCAAAAGTATTATTTACCCTTATCAACACAGTAATTATAATCTGATGGGATTTTCCATGTTGCTTAAAATGGATCTTGAATAGTAGCAGAATGAGAGATTTTAGAAGCAGACAAATTTGAGTTCAAATTCTAGTTGTTTTCTTAATTTATTTTTATTACAAAATGAAATGTTAGTTTAATAACACAGTAGACTTTTAATGAGTTCCCATTCTCCTTAAAGTCCCTATTTCTATGCAACTGTAGGGCTAGCAAAGCTTTGTAAATCTGAGAAAATTCCTGGTCAATATTCTTACACATTCTAATTTTTCTGTTTTATTGCCATTTTCTTCCAGGTCTTTTAAAGTGGATTTTAGGAAATAGTCAAAATAAGATATTTTAAAATTTAGATTAAAGATACCTAATTGATTTGCATGGTAACTACCTAAAATCATATTTTGAAAAGCAAATGAAGAAATAATTTCTTAAATTAAAGAAATGAAGATTTATATTAAAATAGGATATAACATCCTAACTAGATGGTCTTACATTTCACCTTTGCTACTGGCAGTTACAATAGAGATGCTCTCTACCTAAATGATGTCTATTTATTTTCATATTACATAAATAGGACAAAAGACATGCATCTATACCCTTACTCTAAAGGAAGCCATTTCATATTGCTAGCTAATGATAATGAAATCTTTCCATCTTTGCTGAGGCAAAACCCAAAAATGTGCTTTGGGTTTGTGTGTGCATGTGCTATGTGTGTTTCATATATACAAAAAAAAAAATTAGCAAATTACACATAGCCAGCATATATAATTGAATACACTGCTACACTGATCTTAATGAACTATACACATTTATAATGAAGATAAAAGAATGCTGACGATTTTAGTCATTTCTCAGTTTGTTTTAGGCATCTTTTTAGAGAAAGCATTTTTAAATTCTGAGCTTTTATTTCATAAAAAAAATCATTATTTTCACTTTAGCTAACCTTTTCCAATCTGGGAGAGTCTTCTTATAAATAGAATCAAGGGGCAACACCTGCTGACGACCTTGGGTTTCATCATAGATACGACGTGCAGCTTCAGTGGTCAGGGTGACAACACAATCCATATCACTTGCAAGATGCCAAGAAATAACCATTGCAGCTCTGTCATCTTCAATTTGTGCCAGGTGTGCAATCTATAACCCATTTTAAAAAATCAAGTATAAAGCTCTAAATATATAAAAATTTGATATTAAATATTTTAAAAGTCCAAGTCTAAGGGGCAAAAACATTTTTCTGAAACACATGAATTAATATTATCAAATTGTAAAAATCTACTGGCTTGAATATTAAATTGTCAATTCTGCTGTTAAGTTTTAGAAAAACTATTCCACAGAGTAAAACACCAATAAATTTTGCAAATGAGCAAATAAAAATAAATGGAATAGTACAGCTAATTAATAATGTACATTTTTCACATTTAATATCTCTACTATTGGGAACGTGTTTTAATTAAGTAACCATAGAATATATTTAAATAACATACACATATAATAAATGGAGTTTTAAGATTCAATAAACATAAGTACAGTTATATACCATACCCTTCTAAGTAGATATTTTACTCCAATATCATGGAATTTCTTTCAGAAAAACTTCTAAATGTCACAAATAAGAATTATTTCTTCTGCTTATATGAAAACTTTGGAACTTAGGCTCGATAGCCACTCTCCTATTTACAAACACTTGAGTCATAAGTAGGTATTCTTGTTCAAAGTCCAACAAGGGTGAAATTTTGTGGCCAATTTAAAAACCTCATTTACTGCACTGTTATGGTCCAATTTACCCTTTATCTTACCTAATCTGGTGGTAAAAACCTGCCCTAGCAATGAGAAAGTTGTCACTTTTAGAAACATCATAATGCCTAACCATGTACTCCAATTCTCCTGAAGTTAGTGGGAAAATGGTAGGAAAACAGTTATGTGGAGAAACTAACACATGTAAATGAAGATAAAAAAATGTTCTAGCAAACAAAGGAAGGATTAGTAGTGACAATCAAATTAATATGACATCATTCTATTTTTGACCATCAGTGCCAGGACAGATAGGTGTCCATTTTGTGATTGATCATAAGTACCCTAATTTTTTAACTGCAGTAATTAATTTCAAGTGAAGATATGATTGGAAGCCCTCTAGACTCTTCAACACTATACTTTCTCTATAAGCTTTAGGTGATACAAATATACACAGTATTATTTTTTATTTTTCCAAATACTTAACCCTAAGACATGCAGTCACTCTTTTAAGCTGTGTAGCACACACAATGTTCTATTTATTCAAGCTTTAATTACTTTTCCAATTTTGAGTCTACCCTAGCTATTTTCATGGATGTTGCTAATTTGTCCTCAAGGATAAAAGATTCATGGCCCTGAGGTCCCGGGTTTGAAACTCTGAGGTTGCTGACTTTAGTGCAGGCTCGCCAGTTTGTGCTGGTTAATTGACAAGATCCAAAGATGGCTATCTCAATGCTCAAGGTCACTGGCTTGAGCAAGAGGTCACTGGATCAGTTGGAGCCCCCTTGTTAAGGCATGTATGAGAAGCAATCAATGAACAGCTGAAGTGCCCCAATTATGAGTTGATGCTTCTCATCTCTCTCCCTTCCTTTCTTTTTAAAATAAATAAATAAATAAATACATTGTAAACTCCTCTATCTCCTACTATATTACATATTTATTTATTCTAGTTTTAGAATGCCATAAAATTATTTAAAAAATGAATCAAGGAAGAAGATTAAACATAACTTGAAATAATTTTCTCTTGCTGGTTAGGACAGGGCTTATACTTCTGCGAGGACAGAGGAAAAACTACATAAATTTCCGTTTTCCCCCTGATTTTCAAGACATGTTATGATAAACTTCTGCCTGAAAGACTTTTTTTTTAGATTTTATTTATTCATTTTCATTTTCAGAGAGCAAAAAGAGAGTAAGAGAAAGAAAGAGAAGAGGGGGAAAGCAGGAAGCTTCAACTTCCATATGTGCCTTGACCAGGCAAGCCTGGGGTTTTGAACCAGTGACCTCAGCATTCCAGGTCGACACTTTATCCACTGCGCCACCACAGGTCAGGTGAAAGACTTAAAAATACATTTCTTCTGCTAAAATTTATTTTATACTTTGGCAATAATCTTACATATTGAGCAAGAATTTTTATCAAATGAATCACTGAATGTGGGATGGTAGTACCTGAAGTCAGGCTAACTACTATAGGTATCAACGTGCACAAAATCATAGGACTGCTTCTTTCTTAAAATTCTATAAATTAATTCAGAGTAATAACAATTAAAAAATTATAAATTAGCATTTGTTTTCCAGCTTATAAACTTTCTTCCTTCCTCCCTCCCTCCTTTCCTTCCTTCCTTCTCTCCTCTCTCTTTATTTTTATTAAGTGAGAGGTGGGGAGGAAGAGAGACAGACTCCCACATGCGCCCTGCCCAGGATCCACCTGGCAAGCCCCCTCCAGGGCCATGTTCTGCCCATCTGGGGCCACTGCTCCTTTGCTCTTCAATTGAGCTATTTTAGCACCTGAGGTGAGTCCATGGTGTCATCCTCAGCGCCTGGGGCCAACTTGCTCAAACCATTTTGAGCCATGGCTGCGGGAGGGGGAGGAGAAGGAGGAGAGAGAGAGCTTGAGAGATAAGGGGGAGGGAGAGGGGTGGAGAAGTAGATGGTCACTTCTCCTGTGTGCCCTGACCAGATATCGAACCGCTGAACCAATCGGCCAAGGGCCAAATTCACATTTTTAAATTTTCATTTATATTTGGGGTTTTCATATGTAACAGAATTTTGGTAGTAAACATTGCTACACACTTTTAGAGTAAGCATTGTCCCCTATTTTTAGTGTGTAGTTTGCTTGTGAGGTTAGATAACCACTTATAAATAAACTACCATGGACTTCAGTTAATGTCTAAGTTCTGCTTCTTACTAATTATATATCGACAAATTAAGTTCTCTGAACTTCGACTTCCCCACATAACAGTAGAAATACTATAAAAAGTTCACAGGGTAGTTGTAAAAGAATGATGTACAAAGACAATAAAGAACAGTGATAGGCCCTGGCCGGTTGGCTCAGCGGTAGAGCATCGGCCTAGCGTGCGGAGGACCCGGGTTTGATTCCCGGCCAGGGCACACAGGAGAAGTGCCCATTTGCTTCTCCACCCCTCCCGTAGCCAAGGCTCCATTGGAGCAAAGATGGCCCGGGCGCTGGGGATGGCTCTGTGGCCTCTGCCTCAGGTGCTAGAGTGGCTCTGGTCACAACATGGCGATGCCCAGGATGGGCAGAGCATCGCCCCCTGGTGGGCAGAGCGTCGCCCCTGGTAGGCGTGCCGGGTGGATCCTGGTCGGGTGCATGCGGAAGTCTGTCTGTCTCTTCCTGTTTCCAGCTTCAGAAAAATGCAAAAAAAAAAAAAAAAAGAACAGTGATAAACAGCACAGACTATGGGGTCAGACTGAGTGGGCTTGAATCTAGGCTCTTCCACTTGCTTGCTATGTAACCTTGAGCAAGTTTTTAAATCTTCAGTTTTTCAGTTTGTTTCCTCAGTTATAAAACAGAGATAAAAGCAGAAAGCTAGGATACATATTAAATAAAAAAGTTTAACAAGTAAAACACATATTCATTTACCATAAACCTTAACACTATTAAAAACTGTATATATTAGGGACACCTACAAGAAACACTTTCTATAAAATAGAATGTTCAGGTTGAGTAACAGTTGGATAAAAATGAAAATACAATTCGGACAAAAGGTAGAACCAAAAGGGAATAGAAGAAAAGAAAGAATGGCACTCTGGGCAGCAAACATGTATAAAGAGTTCTTTGTTGTTCTTGTTTTTTCTTAAGCTCTAGGAGCACCCCCTAATGAACTCTCTAGTAATATTAGACTCAAATTCTGGTCACTCTCCAGTTGTCTCACTGAAGTCTGAGTCACACAGAAAGGTCTTGGCTACCTTTATAAAGCCATACGACATGAAATTATCTCTAAGTAAACAAAAAGCCTTGAAATAAGACATGTTAATTTCTACCATAGCTCTCAACAGTTAATAAGAATTATGGAATTAAGTATACATTTCAGTTTTGAAGTCTATCAAATCTCTATTATAATGAAAGCAAGTAATTTATTGAAAAAAATTAAAAAGTAAAAAGAGAACACATTTTGAACAAAACAAGATAATAAAATGTACTGCCTCTCAAAAAGCTTAAACACATACCTTTCCCAAAACATTTCCACTGCTTTTAGTATAGTTTGGAAGAGTACATGATCGTCTGGGTTTTTTCTTTAGTTCTTCCTGTTCTAATATCTTTCTTTTCAAAAGTGCTTCAATGTGTGGCATCTGTAATATATAAAGGAAAATTAACTATAAAGCCAAGTACTCTTTCACCAGACTGTCCATAAATAGAGCAAAGAAAAATCAACTGGACAACCCAGTAACATAACGTTACTATGCAAGCATTATTTTAAAGAATATGGTTATAAGCTGCCAAAATAGTTCAGTTGGGAGAGCATTAGACCAGAGATCTAAAGAATATGGTTATAATATTTGTAAAGCTTTTACCTCACTGATTTTTTAACTTAATCAAGAAATATAGGCCCTGGCCGGTTGCCTCAGTGGTAGAACATCAGCCCAATGTGTGGATGTCCAGGGTTCGATTCTTGGTCAGGGCACTCAGGAGAAGCAACCATTTGCTTCTCTACCCCTCACCCTTCTCTTGCCTTCTCTCTCTCTCTCTCTCTCTCTCTCTCTTCCCCTCCCGTAGCCATGGCTCGATTGGTTCAAGTGAGTTGGTCTCAGGTGCTGAGGATGGCTCTCTGCCATCTGCCTCAGATGCTAAAAAAATAGCTCGGATGCCAAGCAACAGAGCAGTGGCCCCAGATGGGCAGAGTATCGCCCCCTAATGGGCTTGCTGGATCCAGGTCAGGGCATATGCAGTAGTCTGTCTCTCTGCCTTTCCTCCTCTCACTAAAATAAAAAAAAAAATAAAAGTAAAAAAAATCTTAAAAAAAAAAAAATACAACTAAATAATAAACTTCTTTTCGAAACATATATGGGTGTGCCAAGTTTACAGTTGTGAGTATGTGAAACAGTTTATTCTTTTATTATTTACTAATTATTGTATTTTCTATACAAATGTAAACCTATTTTTGCCCTACTTGTACATAAAATAATGTAAATTTAAAATATTTTAGTCTTTTGTTACTTTATCCCATTTTCTTTGCTACCATATATACTGACTAAAACTTAGTCTCTTCAATGCAGTTCTCAAGTTGGTGTACAATTAATTCACTTATTGGTGTCATGACATTAGAAATACAAACTTCAATTTGTTTCAAAAGAGTACTCTATTCTTTTGTTAGACCTTTTTAATATCTAGCAAGTGACAAGAATACAATTCACTTATGTCTTAATACCCCAAAACAATAGTGCCCATGAGATTTCTAATGAAGTATAAAAGGTAAAAAGAAAATTATAGACTAGAATTTAATAAAAAAACTCTTTCACATATACTTGGAAACTGTACCTGTTGCACTGCAGGAATGTCAATATTATGTGTTTTTAGTTCATTGCGGATCTGGGCCTCTTTTAATTTTGCCCCTTCAACTTGGCCTAAAATTAAAAACAAAAAACTTGTATAATGTGTAATAACTCCCAAAATATAGTTTTCAAAAGTATTTTCAGGGAACCTGGACAGTTAGCTCAGTTAAGAGCGCTGTCCCAATACAAGGTTGTGGGTTCAATCCCCAGTGAGGGCACACACAGGAAGCAACAATGAATGCATGACTGAGTGGAACAACAAATGGATGCTTCCCTTTTCCCCTCCCGCCGCTCTTCCCCATTCCTCTCCATCTTTAAAAAAAGGGGGGGGGGCCCTGGCCGGATAGCTCGGTTGGTTGGAGCCTTGTCCCAGAGTATGGAGGGTGCCGGTTCAATTCCCCGGTCAGGGTATATACAGGAGCAGTTTGATGTTCCTGTTTCTCATTCCCTGCCTCTCCCTCCCTCTCTCTCTCTCAAAAAAACAAAAAACAAAACAAAAACCCCCCCCCGAAACCCCCAATTTCTTTTGTTTTCTTTTTAATGACTGATCTAAAGTGAAAAATTATAAGTGACTATTTTAGAAATTCAAAATAAAAATTAAGATTTTAAAATTAAGGCTCTGATCCAATATATAAAAATAAGAAACAAAATTAATGTGGTTAAGAGAGATATATTACAGGCCTTGGCCATTGGCTCAGTGGAGGACCATCGGCCTGGTGTGTTGATGTCCTGGATTTAAGTCCCTGTCCAGACACACAGGAGAAGTGACCATCTGTTTCTCCACCCTATCTCTTTCTCTCTCTCTCTCTCTCTTCCGCTCCCGTAGCCATTGATCAATTGGTTAAAGCATATCAGCTTTGGGCACTGAGGACGGCTCTGTGGAGTCTCTGCCTCAGGTGCTAAAATTAGCACCATGGCCCCAGATGGGGTTGCCAGGTGGATACCACTCAGGGGTGCGTGTGAGAGTCTGTCTCTCTATATCCCCTCCTCTCACTTGGAAAAGAAAAAAAAGAAGAAAAAAAAAGGAGATGTTACAATGTTATACTAAAAACTCTAATCTTGGGTAAATTACTTAATCCAAATCCATTTGACTATTTATAGCATATATAATTGAATAAAGTTGTTGTAAGAAAAATAAAATTTTATAAAAATAATTTTAGTGCTAGAAATGATCTCATTACTTAGTTCCTATAACCTTCTAAATATCCATGACTTTGGACAGATAACACAAAAGTGAATATAGTTTGATGCAGGCAGTTCATATTTGTTGGTTAATGAGTCAAAATTTTAACTATGTAATTAACATGAAATAAAAAAACATAGCCAAAAAAATTTGACAAATGCAAAGAGATGACAGTGCACAATTCACCAAATGCCTTGTCTTAAAAGTATACAAACATTAAAAACTGCAGCTAACATTTCCTAAAATGATTAAAAGTTACACATATAGTATGATATACTTAAGATACTTTAAGTAAAACAGTTTCATGACTCAAAATAAAAATCACATTATACCCCCCTACCCCTAGTGATAGTGTCATCTAATACTCTGCCAGAAGCTGGAGCAAGATATAAACATTATCATGATGTCAAAGCCTTCAATTTCCAGGTTTCTAATTTTTAAAAAATCTCAAATTTTTGTAGGTAAATAGGATATAACTTCATTTGAAATGAAGAAATACATCATCTTAATGTAGATCAAATGACAAATATTGTAAACCATCATCACTACCTTTCTGCAATGTTCTGCAGATTACTGGTAGCCTAGGTAGGTAGTGTCTGTCTGAACCTCCTGCCTCATTGTTCCCTCATACAAATCTTTATTACCTTTAAATACAAAAGGACTTACACTTAATTTCATCAATAAGCTGTTTGCTGGTTTCAAACACACTTCTATACATTTCAACAGATTGAGATAACTCATCCTTTTGTTTTGCAAATGCTAGCATTTGTTGCTGCTTCTTAACATCTAAAAAAAAAAATTCAGATAATTTATTTCAATTTTTAAATTGTGACTTTTCAAATATATGCCATAATATAACTAGATAACTATCAAGAACAATATTAATAGAAAGCAAATCAGGTTATTTAAAGTACCATAAACGTAATAGTTTAATCCTCTATTTTCCTAGAAACTTACCATTGGAAAACATAAATGGCAGAATATATGATTCTAATGTTCTTGATAAAGCTGGTAGCTTCGGCTCAAATATAATAAAATATTCGGTGCTATCCTTTCCAGGACTATTTTCTGCCAGCACTAGACTCTGAATAAAGAATAAAAAAAGTAACATAAAAAAAGTTATATGTCAAAGTATAAATGTTTTATCTTTCACTGTGCTGTTTCCCAGTGAGTAGTACATTTTAACACTGACCCTTAAGATTCATTAAACACTTTACCTTTTGATATTGGTTTGAAAGCCAAATAATCTTATCAATAAGTGATTATGCAAAAAGATATACAATAAAAAATAACAAGAAAAAGTATCTTATCTTTTCTTTCAGACCAGAAATATCAATGGCCACTTATATCTTGACCTGTGAAATCTTCCTGATTCCAACCTTTAGGTTGAAGCAGTGTGCAACAGTTGATGGTGTGAAAGTTATAAAACCAACCACAAAAAAATGCCCAAAGCTCATTGGTGAGTTTAAGTTACATCTGTTACCATGGAAGTAGACTTCCTAATCCCAGGTGAATAAACAAGAGGTCCTGAAAAGCTAGAAAGATTGTTTTAATTTGTATTTTCTTCATTAATGCACACACAAAAAGTTTCTGATATACTTTAAGACCATAGCACACAACTAGTAATTAATGCAAATATAAATATCTATATCATAAATTTTTTTCAGTCTTATAGGAAATAGATGATTTTTAGATTACAATAATATAATTCACAGAGAAGAAGAATTTTTAAAAATCTTAATATCACACTGTAAAACCCACAAGATAAAAAATTAAAAATTATAGCTAACAATTCCTTTTTACAAAGAACATAGAATACAAGCTCATCATTCAATTGAACCCCAATTCCACTTAGTTTCTGAAAGATGCTTTCAATTTAATGAATATAAACACATGTAAAAATAAGACATTTTGCATTTAAAATATAGCATATTCTTTATATATCAGCAATGTTTTCAGCACTTGATTTGTTGATCAATTTCAGTGAATGTCTAGATAACCAATTTTAAAAATTTATGCATAGAATATACTACACTGTAATATTCTTTCATGGATGTTGGACATTTAGTTTGTTTAAAAATTTTTAGCTATTATTTATAACAGAAAAGAAAATATCTTTTAATACTTCTTTTGTGTATTTTCTAGAATACATAATATAACTCATTCAAAGTTTAATATTAGCATCAAATTTCCTTTCAAAAGGCTGTATCTTTCACTTATCCTTTCACAAATACTGTATAATATATCTAGCTCTCCTGGTGTTAGCCTACATTTAATAATAACCAAGTATTTCTTTCTAAAAAGATGGATTAAAATCAACTACTCATTTTCCTAATTGGTATTGAGGTCATGATTCTTGTTTACTCATCATTTAAATTTCCTCTTTCATTAATAAATGCCTCATGTTCTTGAGTCATTTATTCATCCACGAGATTGTCTTTTTTCTTTGATTTGCAAGGTTTTTTTAAGATTTAAAAAAATATGTTTAATATACGAATCCTATATTATATAAACACACATAAGATACCATATTTCCCCATGTATAAGACGCTGTCATGTATAAGATGCACCTTAATTATGCAGCCCAAAATTTGAAAAGAAAATGTATTACACAAAGTTATTAAACTCAAGTTTTATTCATCATAAAATTCATACAACTCCTCATCACTGTCAAAACTCCCACCATTTTCTTGTCCTCATCTGTGTATAGTGACAATTTCATTCAACAATGAGCACAAAAACAAGCGTGAAATCCAAGTAAAAAAATCTACAACCACCATATAAGACATACCCAATTTTTAGACCCCAAATTTTTCGAAAAAAGGTGAGTTCTATACATGGGGAAATACAGTGTGTGTGTGTGTGTGTGTGTGTGTGTGTGTGTGTGTGTGTGTACACACAGATAGCAATACATAATTAAATTTTTCTACCCAATTTATCATCTTTAAAATTTTATTATATAGAACAGATGGAGACCCGGAGCTGAGAAAAGGTGCTCACCCCTGCCTGCAGTGCCAAAGCTTGCCGCCCAGGTGTGGTGCAAAACCACACCTGCAGGGGTGGGGCGAAGGCAGAGGCCCACTGAGGCTTGTAGTCCTGGGCACGAGAACATAGCCCCTCCCGATGAGGCTAGGCAGAAACCGCAGATACAGCCCCAGAGGGCCAGCACCGGCAACATCCATACCTTAACGTTGAGGCAGTGGCAGAAGGGATGGTGGGCCTGCACACAGACCACACCTAGGGAACACAGAGGCCACATCCATTGGACTACAGTGGCCAAACCCTTCTTATACACAGAAAAAATGGGAACTCAGAGAAATGCAATCCAAATGAATCAAGAGAAATCCCCAGAAAAGGACCTGAATGAGTCAGATATAACAAATTACCAGAAGCAGAGTTTAAAACAATGATTGTTAGGATGTTCAAAGATCTGAGAACAACAATAGAAGTCATCATGATCACCTAAATAAAGTCAATATAAAAAAGGACACTGAAATAATAAAAAAGAATCAGTCAGAAATGACAAATACAATATCAGAAATGAAGACCACAATGGAAGGAATTAAAAGCAAGACGGATGAAGCTGAGGATGGAATCAGCGAGTTAGAGGACAAGATAAACGAAGGCACGAAAGCAAAGTAGAAAAAAGAAAAGAGACTCAAAAAGTCTGAGGAAACTCTAAGAGAGCTCTGTGATGACATGAAGAGAAATAACATCCGCATCATAGGGGTTCCTGAAGAAGAAAAGAAAGAACAAGGAATAGAGACTTTGTTCAATCAAATCTTAGCTGAAAACTTCCCTAAACTGAGGCAGGAAAAAGTTGCACAAGATCAAGAAGCACAGAGAACTCCATTAAAGAGAAACCCAAAGAAATCTATAACAAGACACATCATAATTAAAATACCAAAGCTAAGTGATAAAGAAAAAATATTAAAAACTGCTAGAAAAATAAAGGCTATCACCTACAAAGGAGCCCCCATAGATGGCATCCGACTTCTCAACAGAAACACTTGAGGCCAGAAGGAAATGGCAAGAACTATTCAAAGTAGTGCAGAACAAGAGCCTACAACCAAGACTACTTTATCCAGCAAGGTTACTGTTTAAAATTGAAAGAGAAATAAAAAGCTTCCCAGACAAAAAAAACTCAAGGAATTCCCTACAACCAAACCAATGGTGCAAAAAATGCTAAGGGGCCTGTTGTGAACAGATCAAAGGGGAAAAAGAATATAGCAAAAAAGGAATACAGCTTTAAAGAATAAAATGGCAATAAACAACCACATATCAATAATAACCTTAAATGTAAATGGATTAAATGATCCAATCAAAGACATAGAGTAGCTGCGTGGATAGGAAAAGAGGACCCATATATATGCTGTCTACAAGAAACACCTTAAAACAAAAGATGTGCATACACTGAAGGTAAAAGGATGGAAAAAAATATTTCAAGCAAATGGAAATAAAAAAAGAGCTGGGGTAGCAATACATATATCAGAAAAAATAAACTTTAAAACAAAGGCTATAGTAAGAGATAAAGAAGGTCACTGCATAATGATAAAGGGAGCAATCCAAGAAGAAGATATAATCATTATAAATATCTACGCACCTAATATAGGAGCATCTAAATATATAAAGCAGACTTTGATGCATTTAAAGGGCGAGATCAAAAGCAATACTATAATAGTAGGGGATTTCAATATCCCGCTAACATCACTCAAGATCCTCAAGAAAGAAAATTAACAAAGAAACAGACTCAAAAAACACAATAGATCAACTCGATTTAAGAGATATCTACAAAACCTTTCACCCTAAAGCAGAAGAATATACACTCTTTTCAAGTGCTCATGGTACATTCTCTAGGATAGACCACATGTTAGGGCACAAAGGTGGTCTCAACAAATTTAAGAAGACTGAAATCATATAAAGCATTTTCTCTGATCACAATGGCATAAAACTAGAAATCAACCACAACAGAAAAACCAAAAAATACTCAAACACTTGGAAACTAAATAGCATGTTATTAAATAACAAATGGGTTAACAATGAGATCAAAGAAGAATGAAAAAATTCCTAGAAATGAATGATAATGAGCATACATCAACTCAAAATTTATGGGACACAGCAAAAGCAGTACTAAGAGGGAAGTTCATAGCATTACAGGTATATCTTAAGAAGCTAGAAAAGCTCAATAAACAGCTTGACTCGGCATCTAAAGAACTAGAAAAAGAGCAGCAAGTAAAGCCCAGAGATAGTAGAAGGAAGGAAATAATAAAGATCAGAGCAGAAATATATGACATAGAGGCTAAAGAAACAACACAGCGAATTAATGAAACCAATAGCTGGTTCTCTGAAAAGGTAAACAAGATTGATGAACCTTTAACCAGAAACACCAAGAAAAAAAGACAGAGGACTCAAATAAATAAAATTAGAAACGACAGTAGAGAAATAACTGACACAACAGAAATACAAAATATTGTAAGAAAATACTATGAAGAACTGTATGCCAAAATACTAGACAACCTAGATGAAATGGACAAATTCCTTGAGACATATAATCTTCCAAAAATCAATCTGGAAGAATCAGAAAACCTAAACAGACCGATTACAACAAATGAGATATAAACAGTTATCAAAAAACTCCCAATAAAAAAAAGTCCTGGGCCTGATGGCTTCACAAGTGAATTCTACCAAATATTCAAAGAAGAACTAACTCCTATCCTTCTCAAGCTATTTCAAAAAATTCAAGAGGAAGGAAGACTTCCAAGCTCCTTTTACGAGGCGAATATAATTCTGATTCCAAAACCAGGCAAAGACAACACAAAGAAAGAAAATTATAGGCCAATATCCCTGATGATTTTAGATGCTAAAATCCTCAACAAAATATTAGCAAACCGGATTCAGCAATATATGAAAGAAATCATACATCATGATCAAGTGGGATTTATGCTGAGGAGGCTAGACTGGTACAATATTTGCAAATCAATCAATGTGATTCATCAAATAAACAAAAGGAAGGAGAAAAAAACCACATGATAATTTCAATAGATGCAGAAAAAGCATTTGATAAAATCCAGCATCCATTCATGATCAAAACGCTCAGCAAGGCCCTGGCCGGTTGGCTCCGTGGTAGAGCGTCGGCCTGGCGTGCAGGGGTCCCGGGTTCGATTCCAGGCCAGGGCACACAGGAGAAGCGCCCATCTGGAGGTGACATCACGGAAATGGCGCCGTGAGCAGCACGTCCGACAGATCTCCCTAAAATCTCAACAAATTTATCAACTAGAAACAGAAAAATTTATCCTCGGAGCATTCCAGAGTTCCACACAAACTGAAAGCGAAAGGACTGAGTGCGCCTGTGGTAAGTTGGCCCACATTCGGGAGCGGCGAGCAGCCGCCGGCGTGCGCCCGGTGCCGCGGTCCGGTTGCAGAGCGAGCACCGCCAGCGTCCCCAGCGGCCCGTGCACTGCGAGTGAGAGTCCCCAGCCACCGGTGCCCGGAGCACCCCATTCACACGCGTGCCCTGGGCGTCCCACGAGCCCAGAGCACCCCACTGGCCAGCACACCCAGGGTGTCCCATTATCCCGCGCGCCTGGTGCGGCCCAGCCGCCAGCGGCGGGGCAAGCGGGACAGGCGCCAGGGCTGTCTTCCTATTTAGGAGATTCTCTGCGTGGGCGGGGCACCTCACCCAGCCATTCAAGGTAACAATCAAGCGTTGGGGCAGGGGCGCGGGCAGCCTGAAATACTTTCTGGAGCACAGCTGCGGATCCAATCACTGAAATTAGCTTAACCCACGAAATCTGCGCACCCACGGGGCTCTAATTGATAAGATCTCTCTCAGTTCAGCGATCCAAGACAAGAGGCGTGATATTTTTTAGTGCCTCTCGCTAAAGGGGTGGGGGCAACTTCTGATTGACAGAGCCTCCATATTCAGGAATAAACGCTAACAAGAGGGACTTGGCAGACAATAAGATCTATAATACACTAGTCGCAAGCAGCGACTAGTGCCTCTTCTTCCCAGCCAAAACAGGCTACAAAGTGTGGAAAACCTGGGTTGAGTGGTCCAACTGAATGCTAGGCGCTGAACAGTCACCTTGACAACAATTGACTCCCAGCCCCGCCTGATTATGCAGGAGACTCTGACTGCCAGAGCCTTTCCCAAAGCCTTGTGCTGAGTGGGGATAGAGTGGGGATTTCCTAGCTCTTTGAGCCTCTTACTCCCCAGGCAGAAGCAGTAGCAGCCTTATAGCTGGATCACCAGGCTGCTAATTCAGGAAGGGGAGACTAGGAGAGAGACTCCAGGAAAGCAAACTCTCTCATCGTTGGACCCTGCAAACGCCAACAAGCCTTGACTACCAGCAAGACTAAAGCCAATTATGTGACACTGCCATAGAATCCCATCAACTGCAAATCCCTACCTAAGTGTGACACAGAGACAGAGCCTGGGGTACAGAGTCACCGACCAGGAAGAGGGAGAGAAAAGAAAAAGGAAGAAGTTAACCTCTCAAAATCAAGAAAAATCCACAGACTTTATAACTTGTTCCACTAATTTTTCATTGTTGTTGTTTGTTTCTTCTATCTTATTGCCTTTACTATTATTATTTCTATTTCCTCCACCTCGGTCCGTTTATTCTCTGCCCATCTTATGCTTCCCTTTTCTTGAACTACACTACCCATGAGTGTTACATTTTATTTCTTTTCTTCATCCTCACTCCCCTTTAAGGTTACACTCCAAAACACTTAACTCTCACTCTCTCCCCTTTTGCGTTTTTTGTTTTGCTTTATTTTGTTTTTTTCTCTTCCTTTTTTTCTTCCTTTTTCTCTTTTTCTTATTTTTTCCTCTCTATTCGTTTCTTCTTTTCTCCTTTTACTTTTCCTCCCATTTAATCCTTAATCACGAACAAATTAGTTAATTTGGGACTCAAGTTTTTTTTGTTTTGTTTTTTTTTGCTTTTGTTCTTGTTTTTTTTGTTTGTTTGTTTATTTTTGTGGCATTTTGGGTACTTTTTATGTTGCTTTTTAACTCACTAGCATTCCTCCCAACCCAAGGTCTCCACTGTATTTAGTCTTCGCTCCACTTATTACAACAGATTTTTACTTTTTATTTTTATTTTTTTTCTTCTTTATTATTCTTTTTTTTCCTTTTTTCTGGTTCCCTCTTATCCCTCTCATTATATCTCTTAGTCGACCATCACTTACAAGCAAATCATCTTATGCTTGTCTAAAATTTTCTTTTCTTTTTTTTTTGCATTTAGTAGGTCCCTACTCCCTTTTTTTGACCCTTGAACTCTTCACCCCAAATCAGGACCTCTGTTATAGGCAGTTTTTGTTCCATTTAGCATAATATAATTCACAGGTCATCAAAATATTTCCCTGAGGAGGGGAGAGGAGGGGAAGAGAAGAAAGAAAAAAGGGGGAAATAATAAATTATTAGTTTTTTTTTGTGGGGTGTTTTACCTTTTTTTTTTTTTTTTTTTTTTTTTTTTTTTTTACTTTTTACTCTTTATTAATTCTAATTAGTGCTATCAACAAGACCACCCTCAGATGCCAATAAGAAAGAGGAAATCGAATATTATGGATACAAAAGATAGAGAGGTAACACAAATAGATGTGGAAAAATCTATGGAGAAAAGATTTAACATATTGGAAGCCTTGGAGCTAAATGACAGAGAATTTAAAATAGAAATCTTAAAAATACTCAGAGATATACAAGAAAACACAGAAAGGCAATTTAGGGAGATCAGAAAACAACTCAATGAACACAAAGAATATATTACCAAGGAAATTGAAACTATAAAAACAAATCTAACAGAAATGAAAAACTCAATTCACGAGCTGAAAAACGTAACAAGTTTAGCTAACAGAACAGCCCAGATAGAAGATAGGATTGGTGAAATAGAAGACAAGCAACTTGAGGCACAACAGAGAGAAGAAGAAAGAGACTCAAAAATAATAAAAAACGAGAAAACTCTACAGAAATTGTCTGACTCCATCAGAAAGAACAACATAAGAATAATAGGTATATCAGAGGGAGAAGAGAAAGAAAATGGAATGGAGAATATACTCAAACAAATAATAGACGAGAACTTCCCAAGCCTGTGGAAAGAACTAAAGCCTCAAATTCAAGAAGCAAACAGAACACCGAGTTTTCTTAACCCCAACAAACCCACTCCAAGGCACATCATAATGAATATGACACAAACCAATGACAAAGAAAAAATTCTCAAGGCAGCCAGGGAAAAGAAGAGTACAACATATAAAGGAAGGCCTATTAGATTATCATCAGATTTCTCAGCAGAAACTCTACAAGCTAGAAGAGAGTGGACCCCAATATTTAAAGCCCTGAAAGAGAGGAACTTTCAGCCAAGAATACTATACCCATCAAAGCTATCCTTCAAGTACGAAGGAAATATAAAAACATTCACAAATACAGAAAAGATGAGAGAATTTATCAGCAGAAAGCCCCCACTCCAGGAAATACTAAAGGGGGTTTTCCAACAAGATTCAAAGAACAAAAGAAAACAACACCACAAGTAACAGCTCCACCAAGAACACAATAAAACCAAACTTAAACTGTGACAACAAAAGAAAAAAAAGGGGGGAGAGGATGGAGATTAACAGTAGCAAAGGACGATGAAGTGCAGAAATACTCATAAGATAGGGTACTACAATGAATATGGTAGGTACCCTTTTCATTATTTAATGGTAACCACCCTTGAAAAAACCACCACAAAAACACTTGACTTAAAAAAGGTAGCAATAGAGGAAAGAAGAATGGAATACAAACAAAAACAAATGATAGAAAAACAAAAGAGAAGAATCAAACAAGATACAAAACTAACAGAAAGCAATTTATAAAATGGCAGTAGGGAACCCACAAGTGTCAATAATTACACTAAATGTAAATGGATTAAACTTACCAATAAAAAGACACAGAGTAGCAGAATGGATTAAAAAAGAAAATCCAACTATATGCTGCCTACAAGAAACACATCTAAGCAACAAGGATAAAAACAAATTCAAAGTGAAAGGCTGGAAAACAATACTCCAAGCAAACAACACCCAAAAAAAAGCAGGTGTAGCAATACTCATATCTGATAATGCTGACTACAAGACAGAAAAAGTACTCAGAGACAAAAATGGTCACTTCATAATGATTAAGGGGAAGTTGAATCAAGAAGACATAACAATCCTTAACATATATGCACCAAACCAAGGAGCACCAAAATATATAAGACAGCTACTTATTGACCTTAAAACAAAAAATAACAAAAATACAATCATACTTGGAGACCTCAATACACCGCTGACGGCTCTAGATTGGTCATCCAAACAGAGAATCAATAAAGATATAGTGGCCTTAAACAAAATACTAGAACACCTGGATATGATAGACATCTACAGGACACTTCATCCCAAAGCGACAGAGTATACATTTTTCTCTAGTGTACATGGAACATTTTCAAGAATTGACCATATGTTGGGCCACAAAGACAATATCAGCAAATTTAGAAAAATTGAAATTGTACCAAGCATATTCTCTGATCATAAAGCCTTGAAACTAGAATTCAAGTGTAAAAAAGAGGGGGAAAAACCCACAAAAATGTGGAAACTAAACAACATACTTCTAAAAAAATGAATGGGTCAAAGAAGAAATAAGCGCAGAGATCAAAAGATATATACAGACAAATGAAAATGGAAATACGACATATCAGAATCTCTGGTATGCAGCAAAAGCAGTAATAAGAGGAAAGTTCAAATCACTTCAGGCCTATATGAACAAACAAGAGAGAACCCAAGTAAACCACTTAACTTCACACCTTAAGGAACTAGAAAAAGAAGAGCAAAGACAACCCAAAACCAGCTGAAGAAAGGAGATAATAAAAATCAGAGCAGAAATAAATGAAATAGAGAACAGAAAAACTATAGAAAAAATCAATAAAACAAGGAGCTGGTTCTTTGAAAAGATCAACAAAATTGACAAACCCTTGGCAAGACTCACCAAGGAAAAAAGGCACAGGACTCAAATAAAATCCAAAATGAAAGAGGAGAGATCACCACAGACATCATAGATATACAAAGAATTATTGTAGAATACTATGAAAAATTATATGCCACCAAATATAACAATCTAGAAGAAATGGATAAATTCCTAGAACAATACAACCTTCCTAGACTGAGTCATGAAGAAGCAGAAAGCCTAAACAGACCAATCAGCAGGGAGGAAATAGAAAAAACTATTAAAAACCTCCCCAAAAATAAAAGTCCAGGCTCAGACGGTTATACTAATGAATTCTATCAAACATTCAAAGAAGACTTGGTTCCTATTCTACACAAAGTCTTCCAAAAAATTGAAGAAGAAGCAATACTTCCAAACACATTTTATGAGGCCAACATAACCCTCATACCAAAACCTGGCAAGGATGGCACAAAGAAAGAAAACTACAGACCAATATCTCTAATGAATACAGATGCTAAAATACTAAACAAAATGCTGGCAAACCGAATACAACAACATATTAAAAAAATAATACATCATGATCAAGTGGGATTCATCCCAGAATCTCAAGGATGGTTCAACATACGCAAAACGGTTAACGTAATACACCATATCAACAAAACAAAGAACAAAAACCACATGATCTTATCAATAGATGCAGAAAAGGCTTTTGATAAAATACAACACAATTTTATGTTTAAGACTCTCAACAAAATGGGTATAGAAGAAAAATATCTCAACATGATAAAGGCCATATATGATAAACCATCAGCCAACATCATATTAAATGACATAAAACTGAGGACTTTCCACCTTAAATCAGGAACAAGACAGGGTTGTCCATTCTCTCCACTCTTATTTAATGTGGTTCTAGAAGTTCTGGCCAGAGCAATCAGACAAGACAAAGAAATAAAAGGCATCCATATCGGAAAAGAAGAAGTAAAGGTATCACTTTTTGCTGATGATATGATCCTATACATCGAAAACCCGAAGGACTCCACAAAAAGATTATTAGAAACAATAAACCAATACAGTAAGGTCGCAGGATACAAAATTAACATACAAAAGTCCATAACCTTTCTATATGCTAACAATGAAATATTAGAAAACGAACTCAAAAAAATAATCCCCTTCACGATTGCAACAAAAAAAATAAAATACCTAGGAATAAACATAACAAAGAATGTAAAGGACCTATATAATGAAAACTACAAGGCATTATTAAGAGAAATAGAAAAAGACACAATGAGATGGAAACATATTCCTTGTTTTTGGATAGGAAGAATAAATATAATTGAAATGGCCATATTACCCAAAGCAATATATAAATTTAATGCAATTCCCATCAAAATTCCTATGACATTTTTTAAAGAAATGGAACAAAAAATCATCAGATTTATATGGAACTATAAAAAACCCCGAATAGCCAAAGCAATCATAAGGAAAAAGAATGAAGCCGGGGGCATTACAATACCTGACTTTACACTATATTATAGAGCCACGATAATCAAAACAGCATGGTATTGGCAGAAAAATAGACACTCAGACCAATGGAACAGAATAGAAAGCCCAGAAATAAAACCACATATATATGGTCAAATAATCTTTGACAAAGGGGCCAACAACACACAATGGAGAAAAGAAAGCCTCTTCAACAAATGGTGTTGGGAAAACTGGAAAGCCACATGCAAAAGAATGAAACTCGACTACAGCCTGTCCCCGTGTACTAAAATTAATTCAAAATGGATCAAAGACCTAAATATAAGACCTGAAACAATAAAGTACATAGAAGAAGACATAGGTACTAAACTCATGGACCTGGGTTTTAAAGAACATTTTATGAACTTGACTCCAATGGCAAGAGAAGTGAAGGCAAAGATAAATGAATGGGACTACATCAGACTAAAAAGTTTTTGCTCAGCAAGAGAAACTGATATGAAAATAAACAGACAGCCAACTAAATGGGAAATGATATTTTCAAACAACAGCTCAGATAAGGGCCTAATATCCAAAATTTACAAAGAACTCATAAAACTCAACAACAAACAAACAAACAATCCAATAAAAAAATGGGAAGAAGACATGAATAGACACTTCTCCCAGGAAGAGATACAAATGGCCAACAGATATATGAAAAGATGCTAAGCTTCATTAGTTATTAGAGAAATGCAAATCAAAACTACAATGAGATACCACCTCACCCCTGTTAGATTAGCTATTATCAACAAGACGGGTAATAGCAAATGTTGGAGAGGCTGCGGAGAAAAGGGAACTCTCATCCACTGTTGGTGGGACTGTAAAGTAGTACAACCATTATGGAGGAAAGTATGGTGATTTCTCAAAAAACTGCAAATAGAACTACCTTATGACCCAGCAATCCCTCTACTGGGTATATACCCCAAAACCTCAGAAACATTGATACGTAAAGACACATGTAGCCCCATGTTCATTGCAGCACTGTTCACAATGGCCAAGACATGGAAACAACCAAAAAGCCCTTCAATAGAAGACTGGATAAAGAAGATGTGGCACATATACACTATGGAATACTACTCAGCCATAAGAAATGATGACATCAGATCATTTACAGCAAAATGGTGGGATCTTGATAACATTATACGGAGTGAAATAAGTAAATCAGAAAAAAACAAGAACTACATGATTCCATACATTGGTGGAACATAAAAACGAGACTAAGAGACATGGACAAGAGTGTGGTGGTTACCAGGGGTGGGGGGAGGGAGGACATAGGAGGGAGGGAGGGAGAGAGTTAGGGGGAGGGGGAGGAGCACAGAGAACTAGATAGAGGGTGACGGAGGACAATCTGACTATGGGCGAGGGGTATGCAACATAATTTAATGACAAGATAACCTAGACATGTTTTCTTTGAATATATGTACCCTGATTTATTAATGTCATCCCATTAACATTAATAAAACTTTATTAAAAAAAAAAAAAAAAAAAAGAAGCGCCCATCTGCTTCTCCACCCCTCCCCCTCTCCTTCCTCTCCGTCTCTCCCTTTCCCTCCCACAGCCAAGGCTCCATTGGAGCAAAGTTGGCCCGGGCGCTGAGGATGGCTCTGTGGCCTCTGCCTCAGGCGCTAGAATGGCTCAAGTTGCAGCAGAGTGATGCCCCAGATGGGCAGTGCATTGCCCCCTGGTGGGCATGCCAGGTGGATCCTGGTCCGGAGCATGCAGGAATCTGTCTGTCTTCCCATTTTCAACTTCAGAAAAATACAAAAAAACAAACAAAAAAAACCACACATGTGTACTTTACCAATGCATAACAAAATATATGAAATAAAAGAAAAAAGTGTCATTTAGTACTGTATTCTTACCTTGGAGACAGACGAGTGTGGCTAATGAGGTGAATGGCGGAGGAGAAGGGAGGGAGGAAGGGATGCAGGAACTGTAGATATGTAATCTAAAACTGCACTTTCTTTACACTAAATGTAAATTAAAACTGCATTTTCTTTAAACAAAACTAAAACTGCACTTTCTTTACTTAAAATGAAACCACAAAAACTTAATTGTAAAAAAATGTACTTTCTTAACTTTAAACTTGACTTAAGCTTAACATTACCTATTTTTCATTTAATCATCACCTGTTTTTGCCTTTTTGGCTGCACTTTCGGCACTTTCACTTGCAGGACTTTTGAATAAAAATCTATCCAAAGAGGTTTGCTTTTGCCTGCCTTTTAAATATGTTAAAGAAATGTGGCAAGTGTCATTAAAAAGTGCTGAAGCATGACCAGTTGAAACTTTTTCTAGGTGTTTCTTTTCAATGAAACTTGAAAGCTTCTCTCACATTGCCAGCATGTCTTTAATTTCACTTGTAGAAATCACTTCCTCCAACTCTTACCTCCTCTTCACTACTGATCTCTTGCAGAAGCTCTGTATGTTGCATCATCTGTTAGCTTCTTCAACTCCTCAGTTCAGAGTTCCTCCTCATTTTCCTCGACAAGCTCGTTTACGTCACCCTCATCTACCCACCGACTTTCCAAGGGACACAATCTCCTCCAACGCTTCTACCTCGGTCTCGGTCTCTGGATTAAATCCTTCATAGTCCGTCTGCAACAACATCAGGCCATAACTTTTTCCATGCCACGTTCAAGGTTCTTGTAACCTCTTGCCATGCCAAGTCAATAATACGTAAACGTATCATGATGTTTTAGTGATCTTTCCAAAACTCTTTAAAGCAGCTGTTCTCAACCTGTGGGTCTCGACCTCGGCCGGGGTCGAACGACCAAAACACAGGGTCGCAATGGCTTTAGGCGACCCTGTGTTTTGGTCGTTCGACCCCCCACCGGGGTCGCGACCCACAGGTTGAGAACCGCTGCTTTAAAGGGTTAGATTTGTATTCTCAGTCACCTCAAAGCAGCGGCAGAACAAGTACTCTGTGTAAAGATTTTTAAAGTCGGAAATGACCTGCTGATCCATAGGTTGCAAGACTGAAGTAGTGTTGGGTGGGAGGTAGAGGACTTTCACGAATTTGAACTCATGGAGAATGTCATCTTCAAGACCAGGTGGGTGGGCTGGAGCATTTTCAAGGATTAATAATGCTTTCATTGGGAGTTTATTTTCTTGAAGATACTTCCTCACTGCAGGACCAAAGATGACATTTACCCATTCAATAAAAAACTGCCAGGTAACCCATGCCCTAGCATTGGTGCGCCACATAACCTGCAGTTTTTCTTTAAGAATCTTGTGAGTCTTAAAAGCTCGAGGATTTTCAGAATAATACACTAGCAGTGGCTTTACTTTACAGTCACCACTAGCATTTGCACAGAGTACAAGTGTCCAACGATCCTTCATGGGTTTATGGCCTGGTAGCTTCTTCTCCTCTGTGGTGATGAAAGTCCTCCGGGGCATTTTTTTCCAAAACAATCCTGTTTCATCACAGCTGAACACTTGTTGGGAGATGTAGCCTTCCTTTTCGATAAGCGCAGTAAAATGTGCAATGTACTCCTCGGCTGCCTTAATGTCAGCACTCGCAGCTTCACCATGCCTCACCACTGAGTGGATGCCAAATTTTCTCTTCTTGAAATTTTCAAACCAGCCGTGACTTGCCTTAAATGTATCTTCTGCTGCCTCTTTTGAGGTTGATGATTCTTTCTTTCTTCAAGTCGCCGTAAATAATACATGCCTTTTTGCATATTACAGTCTCCGTCACTGTATCTCCTGCCAGCTCTTTCTCTTTCACCACAACAGCAGAAGCTTCTGCATTTCTTCATGAATATTTGTCCTTAATTGGGATAGAATTGTAGTTCCTTTTGCTGGATTTGTGCTTTCGATGGCATCCTTTTTTTTAAGGATGGTACAAATTGTAGATGTATTGCGGTCGTACAGCCTTGCCAGTTCAATCACTCATACATCACTCTCATGTTTTTCTATTATTTCTTGCTTTACTTCTATCGACATCATTCTCTTCTTCTCACCATTGTCCTTTACACTCACTTCCTTCAGCCTCATGATAGCACACACAAAAAATTAGTAAAAAATGCAAAAATGATGCAAGAACAAGTACAGCACACGAGATTTGACTTGATTCTGTGGGTAACGTGAGAAAGAAACGAAATGCTGGTGTTGTGCTGCCGATAATGGACCCGTGTGCCAACAAGCCAACCAGCGGCAGCTTCCCGAATCATGACTCGTATCTTGGAATTTCACTCGGATCTCGAACAAAAATACGGACCGAGTCGCAGTTCTATCTTAAAAAATTCATATGTTGGTCTGCACATATCTCAAGGTACCACAGTATATAAAGTTTTAACTCTCAATAGTTAAATATTTTTATTTTTTTTGACAGAGAGAGACAGATAAGGACAGACAGGAAGGGACAAAGATGAGAAGCATCTATTCTTCGTTGTGGCACCTTAGGTATTCAATGATTGCTTTCTCATGTGTGCCTTTGACCAGGGGGCTCCAGCAGACTGAGTAACCTCTTGCTCAAGCCAGCAACCTTGGGCTCAAGCCAGAGACCTTTGGGCTCAAGCTAGCAACCATGGGGTCATGTCTATGATCCCAAGCTCAAGCCAGCGACCTTGGGCTCAAGCTGATGAGCCTGCACTCAAGCCAGATGAGCCCACACTCAAGCCGGCAATCTCAGGGCTTCGAACCTGGGTCCTCCGCATCCCAGTCTGATGTTTTATCCACTGCACTACCACCTGGTCAGGCAATAAACATTTTTTAAAAATCTCTTCCTTTAGGTCTTATTTAAGGAGATCTTTCCTATCAAAGTTTTATAGTTCATAATCTCTGATGTGCAGCTTATCAAGAAAAAGCATACATAGAATAACAAAATGAAGAGAACCCAAGAGTCCAAACTGAATCCATGTAAAGATGGGAATCTGGATATAATAAATAGATAAATGTATAGCAAAATGAAACATATATCTGTTACAAAAAATTCTATATCAAGTAGGCAGACAATATAGAATTTAAATAATACAATCAACAAACCTATATATTCAGATTATAACTTTAAAGAAATCAATACAGGTTCTTTCGAAGCAAATGTGTAACATTTACAAATACTGATAGTGTTCTGGGCCAGTGTTTCCTAAGTGTCCCTAGTGATAAGAATCACTTGCTTATTACAAATCAGATTCCAGAGCCCTGCCCTAGACCTACTAAGTCAATAACTAGGTCAGAAGCCAGGACAGATTTGAGCATTTTCTGCTTATTCGGTGCGATATTAGGAGCCTCCAGTGGAAATTCATATGTATGACATGAAGCTTAGTTAGATTCTGCATACAGCTATAGGAGAATGGCTTACATCAGCATCTCAACCTCAGAAATGTGTCCAGTGGGGCTGGCAATTTGAAAAGCCTACAGGGGGCCAAGGACACGGGATATAATATAAAGAAGAAATAGGCAAAGTGGGTGAGGTGCAGCCTTCTAAAACAAACATTCTTTGCCTGACCTGTGGTGGCACAGTGGATAAAGCGTTGACCTGGAAATGCTGAGGCTGCCGGTTCGAAACCCTGGGCTTGCCTGGTCAAGGCACATATGGGAGTTGATGCTTCCTGCTCCTCCCCCTTGTCTCTCTCTGTCTCTCTCTCTCTCTCTCTTCTCTCTCTCTCTCCCTCTCCTTTCTAAAGTGAATTTAAAAAAAATTAAACATTCTTTGAAGTTCAACATGTCTCCCGCCTTCTCTGTTTTTCAATATATGACTTTCATTACCTAATTTTTGTTAGGGTACAAAAAATTTTCACTTTACTTTCCATATAATAAAAATAAAAGAACAAGTATAAATATAAGTATCAGCTGACATTTGTTCTCAATGTTAAGAAATGAAATGGCATAGATACAGCTGACCAGAAAGTCCTACTGCCATAAGGGAATCTTGGCTCAGTATTGCCAAGTCTTTAGAATTCTCCAAATAAATAAAAAATGTGTATCTTCATGTAAAAATTCCTAAGCTTTAAACATTGGAAACTAATTAAAATGGAAATGCTGTAATAGTCTGTCATTAACAAATCAACTGACATGTCTACCGTAGGCCCGGTGCAAGCTGACAGGCTCCCTGATTATAAGCCTAATGTTATAAAATAATGTGATAGATTGTACACCTGAAACTACTATATCATATTTTAACTATAGCTTTTTAAAAAGTGGTATTAGTATTAGGCCCTGGCTAGTTATCTCAGTGGTAGAGTGTCGGCCCAGTGTGAAGATGTCTTGGGTTTGATTACTGGTCAGGGCAAACAGGAGAAGAGATCATCTGCTTCTCCACCCCTCCTCCTTCTCTCTCTCTTTTCCCCGCCTATAGCCATGGCTCAATTGATTCGAGTGCATTGGCCCCAGTCGCTGAAGATGGCTTTGTGGAGCCTTCACCTCAGGTGCTAAAATTAGCTTGGTTGTGAGCATAGTCCCTGATGGGCAGAGAGCATCGACCCCAGACAGAGCTTGTCGGTGGTTCCTGGTGGGGGTGCATGTGGGAGTGTTTTTATTTATCTCTCCTCTCATTTGGAAAAGAAGAAAAAATGAAATAAAATAAATAAAATAAAGTAAAAAGTGGTATTAGCACTGGATTAAAAATAATGGCAAACACTGACAAAAAATACAAAAGGTGACATGTAAAATTTATTGGTACAGAAAGAATTATTAAATAAATGATACCAAAAAGTATAGTTAATGAATTGAAAAACAGTTAAAAATAAAATTCAGACAAATGAAAAATTAAATGCATAAAAATACTAGAGCTAGCATTGTGAGTATTCTTTCCTTCTGCCCCAATATTATTAGCAAAGCCCCAATAAAAGACAAACTTGGGAAAAAATATTGATATACAAAAGAGCATTAGTATCTTTAATATATAATTAAGGAGAAAATGATGAACATTCCAAAAGAAAAAGAGTCAAGAGACAATCCAATACAGATCAAAAATTCGAAAAATGTACAATGTTTTTAGAAACAAAGAAAAAAATATTTTTAATTTAGAAAACTTGGTTAGAATTTTTAAAACTTCATAATCATTGTTGGTAACATAATAAGAATGGACTCATACTTCTGGTGAGAATATAAACTAAAGAGCAACTGACAATGACTACCAAAATGCCCTGTCTCCAATCAACTTCTAGCAATTTCTTAAGGAGATAATCAGATATATGCAAATGGTATACATAGAAGAAAGCTGATGGAAGCACTCTTGATAAAAATACTTTTGGAAAGAAACTCAATTTTCACTTAGGATTGATCAAATAAATTATCAATGCAATGATTTAAGTATATACTTACAGATAAAGAAATATATCAAAGATATGTTAAATAAGAGATTTTTCTAAAAGCAATGTTCTATTTTATTAATGAAATTTCACCCCCCTCCCCATGTGTACCAATCACACACACAAGGTATCATATTCATGCAGTGTTAGGGAATATACAGAAAAGTCTGGATGTTATACACTTAATTGCTAATCATCATTATCTTTGAAGGCTGATAATATAGTAGTTATTTATGAGTTTTTGCACTATGTATTTTTTACAAGTAAAACTATTTCCATTTTGGAAAAAATAACAAAGATAAGCTAATTTATTAAAATTTTCTATTATATTTATATATTTTTATCTGGGTTATACTTTATTCTGTTTCTATCCACAGAAGCATAGCTTTTCAATGAAACACAAATACATTATCAATCAAGGTAAAAACACAGAAAATCTTATCTACCAAAAAAATTAACAATTACCGTGATTTCAGCTGAACCTTTCACAAAGGGAAACTCAAGTGTTTTAACTTTCCCAATAAAGAGTGGTGTATCATTATCTTCCTCATTAGAACCTTTGATGGTAGCTATTATAGTGCCAACCAAATCAATTCCAGTCTGATTGTTGAATTCATCCTTAAAATAAACAATGAAAAATAACTAATTAGAAGAACTGTTAAGAAGATTGAACCAAGAGAAGATGTACAAATCAGAAATATGACATATCTATAAAGCCCCAAATATTAAATTATCCTGATCCTTTACTCCAAGCACAGAATTCAATTCTCAGATAAAGTGCTCCACAGGCAGAAAGTAATCTCAGAAACCATGGAAGAACCAGTAGCTTCCAGATAACACAATGGTTCCTAACTTTATATATTAAAAGGACTTTCATTTTAAAATTTCACATTGTTATGTACTTTTAGCAGCTAGGGAATAGAAGTTAAGAGTCACTCGTCTATAACAGGATGATAAATAGAAAGAAATTAAGTATCCCACTAGCAAAATTTTCCATAAAGTCCTACTACTCTATTTCACCTGTTTTCGTTAATGTTCATGGCAATTCTATTTCTGTTTACAAGTAATCAGAAGCTCTCGCTGAGGAGCAGCTCACTATGATCAGATATCAGAGCAGATCTCTTAAAAATAATTACTTAAATAGCTCCTTTCTTTCCCTTCAGTGAAAATGTGCATGGAGGAATCAATTTATTTTATTCACGAAATAGGAGATTTAAAGGGGCCATATTAGGAGAAGTAAGCAGATTTCTGCAATTTTGAGTCAGTTCCATTTAGCATACCTGGATATATTTTATGTACTATGTCATCCATTCTCTATTTGTATTCAATGATGCTTAAATTTCATTCATCTGCACAAAATTTCCCTAAAACCTTAAACTGAATAATCAAAATTTGATTTTATAATACGTATTTTGCACCCTAAAATTAGAAATGGTATTTGCTATCCTCTGCAATTTTGGAAGTAAATAAACAATACCGTGATAATAAGATGTAAATCTTTGACCAGGGTCCTATTGGCAATTGAGTGAACATTTGAAACAGCTGGTGTTGCTGGCTGACTTTTAGGCACTAACTTCACAGGTTGATTAGGTTGAACGTCAACTATAATCTTTCAAAACAAAAGAAGCATTCCGATTAACAATACATATAGATGGTTTAGAATTCAAGAGAAGAAATGACAGAATATAGTAAATGAAATGTTACTTTTTAAAATGTATTCCCATTAATCATAAAAGAAATCAACTTTTGGCCCTGGCAAATTGATTCAGTGGTAGAGCATTGGCTTGGTGTGTGGATGTCCCAGGTTTGATTCCCGGTCAGGGCACACGGGAGAAGGGCCCATCTGCTTCTCCACCCCTCCACCTCTAGCTTCTTTTTCTCTTTCTCTCTCTCCTCCCCTCCCCTCCTCCCCTCCTGTAGCCAAGGTTTGATTAGAGCGAGTTGGCTCCGGGTCCTGAGGATGGCTCCATAGCCTCTGCCTCAAGCACTAAAAATGGCTCTGGTTGCAATGGAGCAAGGGCCCCAGATGGGCAAAGCATTGCCCACTAGTGAGCTTGCTGGGTAGATCCCAGTTGGGGTGCATTTGGGAGTCTGCCTCTGCCTCTCCTTCTCTCACTAAAATTTAAAAAGAAGATAAAAAACAAAAAAAACTTTTAAAAACTCAAGATAAGCGGTATATCAGAAATTAACTTTTAAATGTTAATTCCCTAAAAACAAGTTCAGAGGCATCTAAAAATTTTAAAATTTAGTACACTACCATTTATTAAATGAAGATGATGTCTTTTTAAAACTACATAGACTTAATTATCCAGAATTCTAGTACCTGAAATATTATTAATTGGAAAATTTTCATGCATAGAGCTACATTACTGTGATATAAAGAGAGATGGAAAAAATAACTTCTGCATCAGATCATATTAGCAATTTAAATACATTTCTATTTTAATATTCCTAAAAAGTGCATTATTTACACTATGCATACAGTAATTCAGTTGCATTAAATAATTAATTCACTTTAAAACAGAACATTTCATTCCTAAATTGAGCAAGAAAATGTAATGCTAACTGTTTTATATAAAGAGAGTAAGCAAACCTGTTCACTGTGAAGAATGTGGGTTTTATCCATCATAAAGCCAAACTGGATATAATATAGCCCCACTTTATTGGGAATTGCTTTATCCCTAAAATAGAAAGAGAGAAAATTATTCACAATTTTTAAATAAATGGGAAAAGCATTCACAGTATCCATTTTTCTGTTCCTTCCACAAAAAGGAAATGCATAAAAAGAAATCACTACTATTCCATTAGCCTTTGTTCAGCAAATATTTCCCACAATATTAGACTTAACCCAAGTTGCTCTTCCTTGGACTTTCTTTCCACAAAACATCCAGAAACCAGGCTCTGGGTGTGACCAAGTTGAAAGCATAGGAAATTAAGGTTGACAAAAAAATGAACACAAGTAAAAATATTGAATTAGATGTGAATTTTGCTTCAATTCTACATAATAAATTTCCAACTCACAGTTTTATATTCCAAAATTATAGGATATCCTGATCTTTTATGTTGTTTTTATTCTAAATATTTAACTTCACAAGGCATTTACTGCAATTTAATTATAAGAAATTTAGAGACCCTGGCTGTTTGGCTCAGTGGTAGAGTGTCAACCAGGTGTGTGGATGTCCTGGGTTCAATTTGTGGTCAGTGCACACAGGAAAAGTGCCCACCTGCTTCTCCACTGCTCCCCCTCTCACTTCTCTCTCTCTCTTTCTTCTCCTTCCATCCTGCTGCCATGGCTCTATTAGAGTGAGCTGGCCCCAGGAGCTGAGGGTAGCTCCATGGCTTCTGTCTCAGGTGCTAAAAAATGGCTCTGGTTGTAATGGAGCAAGGGCCCCAGATGGGCAGAGTATCAATTGCTAGTGGGCTTGCTGGGTGGATCCTGGTCAGGGCACATGGGGGAGGAGTTTGTCTCTGCCCCTGTCCTCTCACTAAATAAATTAAAAAAAAAACATAGTGCCTAATAAGAGGTACACTTAACAAGCCTGTTTTGATCACACTTAACCACAATGAAAATATGGCTCATGATCTGTATGGTGGTTTTGCATGTTATTTATAGTCTTAAAAACACCTGGCATAATGTAGCAAAAAAAGCAAAGGCTTCCAATATATATATGAATTGAAATCCCAGTACTGTAACATACATGTTTTCTCTAAGAAAATAATACCTAATAATACCTAATAAAGTTACAGTAAGAATTGAACAGAATACTACTTCTAAATGGCAGACTTACCCATCCTGATGAAGATAACCATATTTAAAGACATTTGCTTAAAGATGTTTGAGAGATAACAAGCAAAAAGTGAAAAATAACTCAGCTGGATAAAAAAATAACATGGAAATCCTGGGAGGTAAGTTTCACATTTAAGGCTGCTTTATTCTTGGAATATATTCTAAGAAACAGAGGTGGACCTAAAGCAGACAGGCTCCCAATGGAAAAGCAACTCAGCTTTGAATCATCTCAGCCTCAGAAGCTGGACAGAAATGATAATAGACTGTTAGTGGCACAGAAAACAAACAGAAGTAAATGTAAACCCCATCTAGAGAAAGGTAACATCTGAAACTTCAAATTATTTCCATAAATATTCATAAATAAAATGTATGGTAAATAACAAAAACCAAATCACAAAAAGGAAACAACCAGGTACATGAAGAGGCCAAGACTAGGATGAAAACCAACAGAAACAGATAAAACAAATCCAAAGGAATTCCAGACAGACCTTTGCTTACTACTCGGGGTAAAAACACAAGATGCAAATTCCAACAGAGAACTGGACTGTAAGAAAAAAAAAAAAAGAACTAAAAATACCAAACAGAAACTGATAATTCAAGGATGATACTACTGAATAGAGATTAGTTAACTGAAGGCGGGTCAGAAGAAACTATCTAGAATGAAGAGAAACAAAAGAATGGCAAAGACAGTAAGAGAGAGAGAATACTGGGAGAAGGACTAATGTGCATATGTAATCAATATCTGCCAGAAGGAGAAGAGAGAAAGAAGAGGGAAAGAGGCAGACACATATTTGAAGAAATAATGGCTTACAGTTTTTTAAAACTGAACAAAGACCACACAATGGAAGACTATGAAAACAAAGTAGGATAAATAAGTAAAAAATCCACACACAGGCATGTCATAGTAAAACTTCTGAAAACAAAACTCAAAACAACCAAAGAAGACAAGAAATGATTACTTTTCAAGATAACAAGGATAGCTAAGTTATTTTGTTTTTAATGTGTAATGTGTTTTTAATGTGTAATTTTAATACACATTAAAATTTGATTTGAGAGAGAAAGAGAAAGAGAGAAAGAGAGAGAGAGGGAGAGAGAGACAGGAACATCAATCTGTTTCTGTATGTGCCCTGCCCAGGGATCAAATCGCAACTCTGCACTTCCGGATAATGCTCTTAGCTATCCGGCCAGGGCAACAGCTAACTTCTTAACAGCTGCAATGGGGTAGAGTGAATGGTGGCTTGAAAGTATTGCAAGAAACTGCTAACCTAGAATATCAATTTTAGTATATGTGCTTCTGAAATGAAGACCACCTAGAATTTCATATCCAGGAAAAATATCCATTAAGTGTGAGCGGAAAAATTGATTTTCAGGCAAAAATGAGATAATTCATCACCAGAAATACTAAAGGAAGTTCCTCAGATCGAAAATGATCCCAGATAGAAGCTGAGTTGAAGATTACCAGAAAGGATAAATAAGTTAATAAACCTAAATAATCACCAACTATATAAAATAATAATAATGCCTTGATAGGTTTAACATATATAACAACAAAAGCACATAAGGTGGAAGAGGGAAAATGAAGTTTAAGTGTTCTAAGACTCATGCATTGTCCAAAAAGGTATAAAAATGCAAACTGTCATTACCCATTGGTATGTCAATTATGCCATGTTGGATCCTCAAAAAATAAAAATCACTTATAGAATACGATTGTATAACTACCAACTTAATAATAGATAGAAAATAACAAAAAAAAACCAATAAGTTAAAAATAAATTATTTTTCTCTAACTGAGCAGGCAAGTATCATCAAGGTTGATTTACTTGTTAACAAAGAATGCATAAAAATATGAAATGACTTGAAAAATACCTGAAGTAGAAGCACCCTTCTTCCTTGTCATTATCTTTTATTTTATTGCAACTAAATATTTCTGCCTAGAAAGGGAAGTAGGAGAGAAAGGAAGAGAGGAAGAAACCACATTTAATATAGTATATTTAGGATGAAAAGTTCTATTACCTTTATTGAATGTGAATACAAATCACACTTGAATTTATAAATACACAGGCACATACCTACGAGTTATCTTTACAATGTATATAAGACACAATAATAAGATTAGTTACAGTGGAAAGACATACCACTGTATTATTAATGGGCACATGACAGATCTCGGTGGTGATAAAATTTAAAGTAATAGCTGCTTGATGGGACTGATGGCATAAATTAAAGAAGCTAATTTCCTAAACAGATAATTAAAATAAACTATAAATCCTGACATTGTTAAATTGGAACCTTCTGATATAGTTTAAGGTTTAATTTCCATTTGATATTTTAGATTTGCACTGATCAGTATGGTAGCCAATAAGCGGCAACATCTAGTTACTGAGCAGTTGAAATATGGCTGGTTCAAATTCAGATATGATATAAGCATAAAAATACACCAAATTTCAAAGACTTGGTAAGATAAAAAATGTAAAACCTCAATATAAATTTTAAAATAATGCGTTCATATTGAAATGGCAATTTTCAATACATTAGGTTAAAACTACAATTAAACTAACTTCACTTATTTCTTTTTGCACTTTAATGTGGCTACTAGAAAATGTTAAATATCATGTTACTTATATTTCTATTGGACTACACTACTTCAGATTCTCAAACTGTTCTCACCACTCTATCCCCCTTCTCTAACATTTTCTATATTATCTTAGTGATACTAAGCTTTTTGCTTTGTGTCACTGACCTTTACACAAGATAACTTTACAGTGTAAAGTATCTTAAAGTTTTAGAAATATCATAATATAGGCTGCTTTTTTCCAATAGCATCAACACAATTTTGAAACATATTCTAATATATTTTTAAATCCCAAAGGACAAAGTGGGTTAATTTCTAGTTCTTCAGTACATACACATTGCATACACCTTGCATTTTTACTTAAATTACATTTAACTTTAAGTTAAATATAAGAATTATTTTTAACTTCTAAAATGTTTTCCATGACTCACATTTCCTGGTGGTCGGTTCCCACTGCTGGAGAGATTCCACAATTTCATGGAAATACGTGCTGGATTAATATTTTTAATGATACTACCATCTTCAGAAATCACAGTAATCATAAAATCTATCATGGTGAACATTAAAAAAATTATTGTCTTTCTAGTTCAATTAATGAATTTGGCTAAATAATTGCACAGCAAGTACCCGTAATAACATCCTTTGGTTCAATATTTTTTATTAAGATGCTGATGAAGATGTCACAGGAATCCACTCTTGTTTATATAAATTAGCCTATAGTAAAACTGGTTTTGTTATCTGTCATTTCACTTAAAGTAGCAGAACCTACTGATGACGGTAAGTGAGGACTTCCTGTATAGGCATGCCTCAGAGATATTGCCAGGTTGGTTCCAGGTTACCACAATGAAGCAAGTTACCACACATTTTTTGGTTTCCTGGTCCATATAAAAGTTATGTTTATACTATACTGCAGTCTAGTAAGTGCACAATAGCATTATGTCTAAAAAAACAATGTACATAATTTTAATTAGCCTGTCAGAAAAATGGTGCCTAGAGACTTGATCAACACAGAGCTGCTACAAACCTTCAATTTGTAAAAAAGCAATATCTGAGAGGCTCAATAAAACAAGGTATGCCTGTATATGAAAGCAAAAAACTTGCTTAAATATTAATAAAATTCAGATGACAAAAATACACCATTCTTTAATCAGCATTTTCCAACAATTTGTCTATAAAACTTGCTAATCATGACAGACAACTCTGGTGCTAAATCTTTCCAGAAATCTACAAATACATCTTTGGTATTAATAGTTTCTTGTCTTATTTTCAGTCTGCCATGCTGTAAATTCTATAATGCAAGACCAAAAAAGGTTAGACTGTAGATACTCAGCAACCTATAATTTGGGCAACTGGTCTTAATTCCATATGCTTTATGTATTCCAAGAATACAATGTTTCTTTTCTTTTGATTTTTAAAAGCACACAGTAGCTAAACTATTATTACATATAATATTCATCTTATGTTTATCATCCACAACAGTCATTTGGCATCTGTTGCAGTTTTTTAATCGTAAGAAAATAGGTTTTATTTCCCTAAATTTAAAACTCTCAGTATAAAGGCTATAGCTATACATATATGTAATGTTAATTATTAAAAATTGTTAATTTTTGAATCTAAACTTTTTGGTCTGCTTCTTTTTAACTACGTATATCTGTGTTTAGGAATTCATCCCTTGAAGAAAAGAGAAGTCCTTAAGAAAATTTTACAGTATAAAGCAAATACTATTTCCTATTGACTTGGCACCTGCTACATACACTACACTGAAATTATTTGCTTACCTGATTATCTCCTACATTAAACTGAACTTAAAAACTGTCATATTCGCCCTGGCCGGTTGGCTCAGCGGTAGAGCGTCGGCCTAGCGTGCGGAGGACCCGGGTTCGATTCCCGGCCAGGGCACACAGGAGAAGCGCCCATTTGCTTCTCCACCCCTCCGCCGCACTTTCCTCTCTGTCTCTCTCTTCCCCTCCCGCAGCCAAGGCTCCATTGGAGCAAAGATGGCCCGGGCGCTGGGGATGGCTCTGTGGCCTCTGCCCCAGGCGCTAGAGTGGCTCTGGTCGCAATATGGCGACGCCCAGGATGGGCAGAGCATCGCCCCCTGGTGGGCAGAGCGTCGCCCCATGGTGGGCGTGCCGGGTGGATCCCAGTTGGGCGCATGCGGGAGTCTGTCTGACTGTCTCTCCCCGTTTCCAGCTTCAGAAAAATGAAAAAAAAAAACAAAAAAAGAAAAAACAAACAAACAAACAAACAAAAAAACTGTCATATTCATCATTAGAACTAAGAGCCCAGATAGTGCCTGGACAAAGCAGGTATTTAGTAAGTGGATGTTGCTTGGAAATATCTTTTTAAAAAAAATTTTTAATTGAATTTATTAGGTTGACATTGGTTAATAAAATCATACAAGTTTCAGATGCACAAGAGCTCTATAATATAAGGTCTACCGGAAAGTTCTGTTCGTTTTTGGAATAAAACAAAATACAAACTTTTCTTACCGTCAATAAGCTTTATTAAATAATATAATTGCATTATTAATGATTTCTTGCCAGCGTGAGGACAATTTGTATATCCCATTTTTGAAAAATGTTTTATCTTTTGATGCAAAAAATTGAACCAGTCTTGTTTGATATCTTCTTCATTTTTGAATTTTTTGCCCTTCAAAAAATTTTGTAAGGACAAAAACAAGTGATAGTCAGTATTATTCCTTCACCAAACACTTTCAATAAATTTCTACATGCTTCTGTAGCATTTCTTCCTTGTTGAAATTCATAAAAATTAGTGGCGTAAATAAACTTTATCAGCAGTCATGGATACACTATCGCTTCACACATAAGACTAACGTGAATCAACTTTGTTTTAGTTAACTTGCTATGTCAGTAAGTATACATTAAGTGATAAAAATAGAGAAGCACACATGTGCCAAATAAACATGTGCTTACGTGTCGAAACTTGTGATAGAAACGGACAGAACTTTCCGGTAGACCTTATACATCATCTGCACACTACATTGTGTGTTCATGTATTTCCATTCAAATTATGTTAAACAATCCTGGTTCCAACACATGAAATACATTTAGTAGAGCCCTCATAGTTATCGCCATTTAGCAGTTCATACTTATTTTTGCTAACTGAGTTACCTTAGTTTATGTATGAACTTTCAGTTCCATCTGTACCATTAAAGGCATGTGGTTTATAGGGGTGAGACTAGACACAGCTTAGTCAAATGTACATTTCTTTTGTCATTTAAAAGGCTATATTACATACTAGCTTTTTAAAATCATGCTAAACATCTAGAATATTTTAAAAAAATAAATAATAAAAATTTATTTACTGGACTGTTTACATAAGATTTTATTTTCTATTAAACAAATGACATATGAAATCTTTATTAAAGAAAGTTTTGGGATCATATGTTTGTGATAAAAATTTACATAGTATTTTAAACTATGTTTCTTGGCATCTGTTAAGCAAATTTTGTATATGAAAGCCAGCACTACTGAGTTTTATATACTCCAATTGTCCAAATACCAGCTATTTAAATAAAAACCAAATAACCGATTTTTCATAGAATAATTTATTCCACTAATGCAAAAGGTAAATTATCATTACAAATTTATTTTAAAAACTGAATTACTCACCAGTGAAAAGACCCCCTGCTAAAAAGGAAGCATCTTTGTCATATTTAACATTAAGACGGATGGGTTTTTCAGGGTCTGGAAGAATCATTAACTTAATTATGGGTCCTGCTATGGTATTCTTGTTATAGATGGCTTTCACCTGCACAGTATGTTCTCCTCTAACACAGAAAAAAAAGGAGGGAGGGGTGGGAAAAAGGTTCAAATTACATTAGTTATAATCTAAAATTTCTGGGAATTTATACAAAATTTATCTTATTTAGGAAACTACTCCTGCTCATTCTCTCACCTGCCTAGTATTAAATAGAGGCCTAGCTTATTACTCTTAACCTCAGCAAGTAACAAGAAAAACTAGTCTCTATAATACAAATAACTATTAAACTCTTGGTTCTTACCTAGGGGCATAAACACTGAACACTCCCAAATTAGCCCTGCCCCTTTCATCTGTTTTATGCTGTTGGTTTGAAGGAGTGAGCTAAAAACAAAAAATAAAATGACAATTAGAAAATTCTAGAGATCAAATTCTTTTCCTCTATTACTATTAAAAGTTACAGTTTCATACCCTTCTAAAACCTACAATTTTCTAATTTCACAAACACTGTGTATTCCAAAACTGGGATTTTGGGGGATGACAATGAAAAAATAGACATAAATATAAACACACAACACACACACACACACACATCAAGAAATCAAGGCATCACAATACTATGTCCATTTTTACTTCATCTTTCTCTTTTTGTGTACTCAAATGTGCTCCTAAATTTTTGTTGCAGTACTATCTTCATAGTGATAACCGTGTTTTCACTTTCAGGTGATTAAGAATCATGGTCCTGAACAGTGGCTCAGTGAAGAGTGTTGGCCCTGTGTATGAATGTCCCAGGTTTGATACCTGGTCAGGGCACACACAAAAGTGCCCGTCTACTTCTCTTCTTCCCTTCTTTGCCCCTTCTCTCCCTCTTCCCTCCTGCAGCCAGTGGCTCGTTTGGTTCGATCAACCCCAGGGCCTGAGAATGTCTCAGTCGGTCTGAGCACATCAGGCTCAAGTGCTAAAAATAGCTCAGCTGATTTGAGCATCTACCTAAGATGAGAGTGCCGAGTGGATCCTGGTCAGAGCACATGTGAGAGTCTCTCTCACTTAAAATAAAAAAAAGAAAAAGAAAAAGAAAAAAGCATCAGTTGTCACATTTCCTAATCATTGGATAGAAAAGTCTCTCAGCATTTTGCAAATGCTTCTCTAGAAACCAGAGTCATACTCTTATTTGGAATAGAAAATAACTACTGTTTAACTCTCCTAAAACAAACTTTAAGAACAAAAGTGAATTCGTAAATTGTAGTAGCAGTAAATCACACTCCTAAACCTTAACAGTTATTTCTGCTTACTGAAACCTAAAAATTAGATAACTATGGTGGATGAAGACCAAAAAAAAAGCAATGGTTGGAGAGGCAAAAATTAGTAGTAAGTGAAATGATGGAATAAAGTCCTATACTTGTACCTGTCACATTACCCTCTGATTCATATCCATTGTCTGTCAACCCATTTTTCTCAAAGCATCCTAAAGCCTTGTTGCTCAACCAGAGAAGCAAATCTATTTCAGGCTGTACAGGCATCATAACGTTTTGACAAGTGTAAGACCTCTCTAACCATGGTTCCTTTACCATGGAAAACAAGTCCATGTAAATCACAAGTCATTCTTGGTACTTTAAACTTCCTTATGTCTTTAAGATCAACTTTTCAGGTCCTGGTAAATCCTTGTTGGGGTTCTGATTAGGTTAATTTCAAGAGTTTTTACATAATTTACATATAATCAACTGTTTTCATCCACTAAAATTATAAAATTCAAGCCTGGCTGAATACTAACTCAGGAACTCTCTGTGATGTTTGATAATAACCTTGCTGGGACAAATTAATTCCCTTCAACCACAGAAGGATTGTGTCAAAATACAATTTTCCAAGAGACTGGCAACTTCTCAGTTTTCCCCTCACAGTTGGGCCTCCAACTTTGAACCAAGTATGCAAAGTCCTCAGTAGATCCTAAGCAGTTGGCTATCTCAGTACTCATGTAAAAGTATTTAACCTTGGACTTCCTGATATCCAGCACTGTTTGCTCCCAAACATTACAAGGCCATATTCATGCTTGCCCTACCCTATAACATAAACCAGGATAGGTCGAGCAGGTACGCCCAGGCCATTAGGTAACTCACATGACTTTTTTGCCCACTCTCAGCTTTTTAATTTCCCCAATAATACCTGTTCCTTAACCCACACTGTGGGTCGTTATATCTGCCCTTCAGTCATACCTTGTCAGTATTATCTATTAATCCTAATCTGAAATCCAAATATCATTATGCAATAAACACTCAAACAGTCATAACTGAAGAATGTTGTCCCTTGTTACAGTACTTGCAGGATATAAACTTTACGTCTTCAAAATAATTATAAAAAATCTTTAAGTTGATTTAAACTAAGCAATAATAAATCTTACATAAGACTGTATTAAAAAAAGAAATGTGACACCTAAAGATAGTTATAAGAATGAAATCCAGAATTCATTAAGTAAGTGAAAATTCTCTAAGGACATTTAAAACTTACCCTTAAATTGTTAGGTTTTATGATATTTATTTTAATGTGTGGGACAGGTGCTGGATTATCCCACTGATCACAAAGTTGAACAATGAGAGGCTTCTGTAATTCTTTTCCATTAATCACTGGAATAGACTAACACAGATAGAAATATTTTAAGAAGCACTAAAACGTGTTAAACAATATAATTACTATTTGTATATGTATAAAATAATGATAAATTTCATCAATTAAAATAAACTTTTAAAAGTCAATTATATTATCACTAACAATACTTACAGAAATGATTAATAATTTCATAAAAGGAAAAAAACAGCATTTGACATTTATTGTATTCTAACATATTCCTAAAAGTTATATATTAGAATCACTTCAAAGAAAATAGAAACTTATCTTAGGTACCTGGATTTAGCATTGGCTATCTACAGTTTAGCTCCTCTCTAAACTTTTAGACCTTTGCTATTCTACATGAAGCAGTAATATAGCTTTTCAGACCTTAAATAAAACTAGTCACTGACAATCTACACTGTTCTCATTTGTTTAAAATATTTCTTGCTTTTCCCCTATTTTATAAAAAGCCTATACAATTCTGCTGACCGATACTGCTCACAAAAATCAGGGGATATTTCAAAATGAATATAAAGGGATAAAAAAAGCATTTGAATTTTTTTTTTTTTATTAAACTAGAACATCAGAAAAGCAAACAAATCAAAGAAAGTTGTTTGATTATACAAATGAGATGCAGAACCAACTTCTATTTCATTGGTGAAAATGCACTACACCAAAGGCTGAAAGTACTGGAGTATCTGCACATTCCCTGATCTTGAAAGTGCACATCCTGCAATTTCCCAGCCCTTGCAGTGTCCCTGCAACATGATTTGACCGAATGCAAAGCCTGGAGAGCCATAGGACGTTTTGAAGCTGGTTAAACACAAACAACAGTGGCAACAGAACTTGGACCATGATCAGCAGACTTTGGAATCACTTTCAAGAGACTGGCACAGTACGAAGAAGACAAGGGCAGGGTCGCCCCTCTGCCACAACAGCAAGAGATGACTGCTACTTGACCTTATTGGCAAGAAGGAACAGGTGCAGCAATGCAACAGAGCTGCGGGGAATTTCTTGCTGCCACTAGACGACAGATATGCACCCAGACCATACGAAATTGGCTCATCGTATTGGACTGCATGCCTGGCAACCAACGGTATGCATTCCATTATCTGCTGAATACTGCAGAACACGTAAAAGATGGGCTGATGAGCATCATCACTGGACCTGTAGTGAGTGGTCAACTGTCCTCTTCTCTGATGTGTCATGCTTCAGTCTGTAGCTGGACAATCAGATTATCCTGCTCTGGCATGAACGAGGAACACGGGAGAATCCACATTTCATGTGAGAAAGGGACTTCTTTGGCGGTGGTGGAATCATGGTGTGGGCTGGCATCAGCATTGGTGGTCGTACAGACCTCCACGTTATCAGAAATGGATCACTGACTGCTGTCAGATATCGAGATGAGGTCCTGCACCCTATAGTGCAGGGGTCGGGAACCTATGGCTTGTGAGCCAGATGTAGCTCTTTTGATGGCTGCATCTGGCTCGCAGACAAATCTTTAATAAAAAAAATAACATTAAAAATATAAAACATTCTCATGTATTACAATCCATTCATTTCCTACCACTCATGTTCATGGTTGTGGGTGGCTAGAGCCAATCACAGCTGTCCTCCAGGACAACACCAAATTTTTATTGGATAATGTGTAATGTACACGGGTCGTTGTATGGCTCTCACGGAATTACATTTTAAAATACATGGCGTTCATGGCTCTCTCAGCCCAAAAGGTTCCCGACTCCTGCTATAGTGGTACCCTATGCTGGATCAGTTAGAAACAACTTTCTTTTCATGGATGATAATGCAAGGCCCTATTGTATACACATCAACAACATGCTTCAGGAGGCAGGAATTGAACGCATGGACTGGCCTTCACACTCTCCAGACCTGAATCCCATTGAACATGCTCTGGATGCACTGGGAAGGCGTCTGGCAAACTGTCCAGTGCCTCCCACAACACTTCTTGAGCTGAAAGTTGCCCTGGAGCAAGAGTGGCAGAGGATCCCACAAGAACTGCTGGACAGTCTATCTGATCCTGTCCATGCCCATTGCTGTCAGTGTGTTCTGGCAGTCTAGGGTGACCATACACCCTACTGGACAGTCAATGTGTGGCACTCTCGTGCAGTTTGATATGCTTCTGTTCACCCCCACCAAAGTCACTTGCTACTCAATCACAATAGTTGAGTTTGCATCTCATTTTCATAATCAAACTTTAACTTGTTATTTGCTTTTCTGATGTCCTTGTTTAATAAAAAAATTAAATGCTTTTTTAAATTGCTTTATATTTATTTTTTTGTATTTTTCCTAAGTTAGAAGTGGGGAGGAAGTCAGGCAGACTCCCACATGCCCCCAACTGGGATCCACCCGGCATGCCCACCAGGGGGTGATGCTCTGCAATCTGAGCATTGCTCTGTTGTGGTCGGAGCCATTCTAGTGCCTGAGGCGGAGGCCATGGATCCATCCTCAACACCAGGGCCAACTTTACTCCAAGCTCTGACCGGGAATGGAACCTGGGACTTCCACATACCAGGCCAACACTACTGCTGAGCCAACCGGCCAGGGCGCTTCATATTCATTTTGAAATCTCCCCTAATTTTAGTGAGCAATGTATTAATACTGGATATATCAAAGGAAACATTGTCATACACTAGTTTATCTGTATTTTTTAAACTCACAAATCAAAAAGAATACTCTCAAACTATAGTACGAGTATGTAAACTTTTTTTTAGATGATCTGCTCCTTTACTAGTTTAAATTTCACCTACTACCATGTTAATGAGTTCATTTTCCTCTAGAAAAATGTAAGCTATCATACCAAGAGGTGCCCTTCTATACCATAAGTAAATGTCAGAATCTAAACAATCCAAAATTACTAAATATTAGAATTTTACAAAATTTGTAAAATTTAGTAAAAACTAAACAAAAGTAACAGACTTGACAGGCAGTTGCAGAAATAGTATTTAAGATTTAACAACCTAACTACTTGCATAGGAAGGCATATTTAAGTTTTTAGGGGTATAATGACTTGATATCTGATATGTATTTTAGAACTCCAGCAAAAAGACAGTTTTAAGTCAGTAGTAAAGAACAATAAATCACTAACTATTGAAACTGGAATTTCATTATACTATTTTCACTTTTATGCATGTTTGAAATATAACAAGACTTGACTTGTGGGGGTGGATGGACACACAATACAGTGTGCAGATATGTGCTGTAGAATTGGGCACCTGAAGTCGGTATAATAAATAATGTTAACCAGTGTCACCCCAATAAATTCAATTTAAAAAAAGGATTTGAATTATTACACTATTTTAACAAACAAGGATACAATGATGAATTAAATAATGAAGTATTAAGAATCATATTACTTTGTCCTTTTGTTATTGTTACTATTATTTGTTGTAACTTCAACAATAAAATATATCTTTTGATCCACTGACAAGCTGAAAGAAATAAGCCATGTGACATAAAATTCTTTCAATCAAGGAAGGAAGTTACTTACCTCCTTTAATTCTGGCCAGTCTATCAGGATAAGTTTAGCTGGTGGTCCAGAAACTAGTTGTACTCGAATAAAGTCAGAAAACTCACGCCAAGTAAAACAAAGATCCTTATTTCCAGGAGGACCTGGAATAAATTTGATGCCTCTTACACTTATACTCTGTGTGCTTTCCTAGTGAGGAAAAAAGGACATTGAGTAAAGATAGGGCAATTAAGAAAGTACATAGAGAAAGAACAGGAGTTGTGTTTCTGGGTAATACAATAGCAAATAACTTGCACACTTGTCAATAGTGGCATACCATAAATTTCATTGCCTTGAGAGGAGAAACTGAGTTTATTTTTTGTTAGGGAGAGATCTGAAAACTTGGCTATGCCTTTTTAGCTTACTTCTAATTTCCCTCTTATTTACAGTTGTATGTTCTCCTTTCTGGTCCCCACATAGCCAAACAGGTGCTTGCACAACACCCTTTGCACTTCTGTAACATTCTTTACCAGGTATCTAGATGGCTTTCTTTTAGCTTTGTGAACATAGGACATCTAATTCAGAAGGGCCTTCTCTAACCACTCTATATAACAGCACTCTATTCCTTTACCATGCTTTATTTTTCTTATCACTCATGTCTTACCTACTGCAGATTCTCCACATTACAAGATGATTTCTAAGGTAGGGGCTTTGATTTGTCACTGCATAATCTCTGGTACTTAGACTACCTAATACATTGTATTAATGGGAATCAATAAAACTTGAATGCAATTTTTGCAATGTGATTGAATGAGATATATCAATTACACACTGGAATGAGCACGCAGTATTTGCAATTTAATACAGACCCTTAATTATTTCATCATATTAAATTTCCACTGAGTACAAATCTATCAGATTTTAAAACTAACAGAGTTACAAATCTATCAGAGTACAAATCTATCAGAGTTAAAATTTTATGTCTGAAAACAATTGTTTGTAGAATAGTTTCTGTATAAAGATATTGCAAAATAATCAACATTAATCAATCCTGCAAAACCCCAATGAGCACAGCCAGCAGGAATTTTTCAATATTTGAAAAACAAATTAAATATTCATTGGGAAAACATATTGAAAGTTCAAAATATGTAAAGTCCAATCTAGAATTTCAATTTTAATAGTGAAACAACACCAAAAGTACTTTTGAAGAGATGATTTCTTTTTCATACCATGTTAGAAGTTATTCTGGCTTTACTTCAAATCTCAAAAATAAAATTTGTATATGCCTTTACAGATTGTAGATAAGTACAAATAGAATTAAATTAAAAATTCTTAAAAGTACTCTCTATGGTCTAATGTTGAAATTATCAAAGAAATGTATTTCAAAATAGCAGTACTTCCTGCATGTAAAGTGAATAAATGAGAATGATTTTAAGAAACAATGACATATAAAAACTACTTTTTATTAAAAAAAATGAAAAGCTCTTGTCTCTCTGCAGAGACTGGTGGTAGACTCATATAGTTTGAAAGTGAGTCAAATAGTATCAGTTGTAAAATCACAGTAAGAAGAAAGAAAGTCTATTTGGCTGGAGAGTATTGAGCTATGGGAGGAGAAAGGTCTGAGATTCTGGTGGGTGGAATACTACCAGGTACTTTAGGCCATAATACTAAGGTGATGAAGTCTAAATTTATAATGTCAAATATTACTAAGTTTGATAGATGGCATAGATGAGAAGTGGAATCTGACAATGATTTTGGTTAGGTGGAACAGGGCATAAAAGCATGTTGAGTAGGGCAGGGACTACTTGGGAATGTCAAAACAGAATATATATCACTCTTCCAAGGAGTTATACTCTTAAAAAAAAGACAGAAATAGGGCAATGAATGGACAGGGATTCAGAGACAAAGGAAGTTGTGGAGTGGTATTTATTTATTTTTTTTGGGGGGGGCTGTTTTTTTAAGATGAAAGATATTGTAGCATGTTTATATGCCAATGGGTATCTAATGTAACTAAAGATATAGGCTGTCTGACCTGTGGTGGTGCAGTGGATAAAGCATCGACTTGGAATGCTGAAGTCACTAGTCTGAAACTCCAGGCTTTCCTGGTCAAGGCACACACAAGTTGATGCTTCTTCCTCCCTCTCACCCCTTCTGTCTGTCTGTCTGTCTCTCATTCTCTCTAAAATTCAATAAATAAAAAAAATCCTAAAAAATAACATGTAGGAAGACAGATTATTATTTAGGAGTAATTAGTTAAAGAGTATAGGAGTCTGTGCATAAAGTGGTAGGAAGCAGATTGTTCACACAAAACAGCAGGAGCACAGTTATCTTATCTCATTTACACATAGGGTAAAGCTTGATAATTGAAGAACCTGAAAGTCAAAGAGCTAACATCTTTGTATAGTGAACAAAATATCATTAAAAGTTCTTCAATAATGCTAAAATAGTATTGTGGAAGCAGTGGTTTTAAAATTAGAAAATGATAGTATATCAGATTAATGGAATAGAAACTCTATAGTTAAGAAAGGCAAGGCCCTGGCCGGTTGGCTCAGCGGTAGAGCGTCGGCCTGGCGTGCGGGGGACCTGGGTTCGATTCCCGGCCAGGGCACATAGGAGAAGCACCCATTTGCTTCTCCACCCCCGACCCTTCCTTCCTCTCTGTCTCTCTCTTCCCCTCCCGCAGCCAAGGCTCCATTGGAGCAAAGATGGCCCGGGCGCTGGGGATGGCTCCTTGGCCTCTGCCCCAGGCGCTAGAGTGGCTCTGGTCGCGGCAGAGCGACACCCCGGAGGGGCAGAGCATCACCCCCTGGTGGGCAGAGCATCACCCCTGGTGGGCGTGCCGGGTGGATCCCGGTCGGGCGCATACGGGAGTCTGTCTGACTGTCTCTCCCCATTTCCAGCTTCAGAAAAATACAAAAAAAAAAAAAGAAAGGCAACAAGGAAGCTGGCTATTCTTATGATTATTCTGCAAGGTAAGAACTGCAATGGAGGCTCCAAAAGGAAGAAGAGTTTTTAAAAGCACTAAATACTCTAAATGGATTCAACTTTACTTGGGTCTTAGAATTCTTCCTTCACACCTATTCTTGCCTAAAAGCTTCCATAAAGGTCCAACTCCCAACATCTTTTTCCAACAAAGCTGTCTTTGATCTCTCCAAGTAGAATACATCGTGTCTGCTTGTCTTAATCTGAAATAACTGCAACACAGTTGAAACTTTCACAATTACTTTAATGCAGGGTGTGAGCACTAAGAAATTTTATTAGTGCTCACCCCCTGGTGGGCAGAGCATCGCCCCCTGGTGGGCAGAGCGTCGCCCCTGGTGGGCGTGCCGGGTGGATCCCGGTTGGCTCATGCGGGAGTCTGTCTGACTGTTTCTCCCCGTTTCCGGCTTCAGAAAAATAAAAAAAAAAAACCAAAAAACTGCCCTTACACACATATCAAAATATTTTGGATGAAATAATGTGATATATGGGGTTTGCTTCAAAAAGATACAATAAACCTGACCAGGTGGTAGCGCAGTGGATAGAGCATCAGACTGGGATTCAGAGGACCCAGGTTCGTAAACACAAGGCTTACCAGCTTGGACCCAAGGTCTCTGGCTTGAGCAAGTTGGTCTGCTGAAGGCCCACAGTCAAGGCACATATGAGAAAGCAATCAATGAACAACTAAGGTGCCACAACAAAGAATTGATGCTTCTCATCTCTCTCCCTTCTTGTTTGTTGGTCCCTATCTGTCCCTCTCTCTCTCTGTCAAACACACACATACAAAAGGTCGTATAAAATGAAAGTAATGACTGTTAAAGCTGAGTGATGGGAACATGGAAATTACTTATACTATTTACTCCATTTTTCCATATGTTCAAAATTACTAATTATAAAGTTTTTGTAATGCCTTTTAAGATTTTCATTGTAAACACTAAAATCAAATTTCTTTTAGTTATTTTGGTTTTCCCATAATTTTGTTATATGTAAACCAATGTCAGAAGCCAACTATTATGAAAAGTAGCCATACCTGAAAAGTAGTTTTCAACTGTGAGCTATCAAGTCCATTACCAGCAATTCCCAAGGCAGATAAAGAACTTGGTGAAAATGCTTGAATCTGATTTCCATACTGATCTGTAACTATTACAACTAAAAGGAAAGTTGAATTTTAAAGTGTTATCTTTTAATAAAAGATACAAATATCTATAAATATACTTATGTACTTCAATAAAGTTATGCTTAGATACTTCCTCTTTGTCCTTTTGTATTTTTGTGAAAAATTAACTTCATTCACTTCTTACAATCACAACAAAAATGTCAGGAATAGTCCTGGCCAGTTGGCTCAGTGGTAGAGCGTCGGCCTGGCGTGCAGAAGTCCCGGGTTCGATTCCCGACCAGGGCATACAGGAAAGGCGCCCATCTGCTTCTCCACCCCTCCCCCTCTCCTTCCTCTCTGTCTCTCTCTTCCCCTCCCGCAGCCAAGGCTCCATTGGAGCAGATGGCCCAGGCGCTGGGGATGGCTCCTTGGCCTCTGCCCCAGGCGCTACAGTGGCTCTGGTCGCAACAGAGCGATGCCCCGAAGGGGCAGAGCATCGCCCCCTGGTGGGCGTGCCGGGTGGATCCCGGTCGGGCGCATGCGGGAGTCTGTCTGACTGTCTCTCCCCGTTTCCGGCTTCAGAAAAATACAAAAAAAAAAAAAATGTCAAGAATATACATAAGTACATTTGTATTTATATATTTAAAATAATGCTAATGTTAACCACATTTTTATCATGAAAATTTGAAGATAATTTAGTACTATATAATATTCTAGATCAGCTATTTTTAATTAGTTTGCCACAGGAAATTTATAAAACATGCAATACCTGACTATTTTAGGGGTTCAAACCACTTTTCTCTTAAATTGTCAAATTTAAAAATGACAACAGCCAGTACAACAATAATCTTCAGATGTGAGTATCTTGTCTTGAACCATAAATATACAGGTCATATAAGAGATACGAGTTGCATCTTATTGGTCATATCACATAGTAAGATTACATTTGATTGGTTAATTCTTGGTACTAGAAATCTTTATATACAAATATAGGCACCTCATTTTTTATAAAAGTCACTTTGGAGCTTTCGAGGAAAAAGGTTAGGCAATTACTATTATTATTTTTTGTAAATTAATCAAAATTACACCTATTTTTTTTGGTCAGATAGGCTAAATAGATACATTTTCGGTGTGCCATAGAACTTTAGTAATTAGTGTATGTGTGCTATGAGATGAAAAAGGTTGAAAATTGCTGTTCTGGATATATGAAAATCAAAGGATACATGTGTATCCACTGACAGATTTACTTTACACTGTTAATATTAGCTATTATTCTAGCAAAAATCAACAGTTTTCCAATGAACTAGTTTTACAAAACTGATTTCACAGTTATGTCAGCCTAGGCAAAAAGAGTGAAATTTTTTTCTGGCAATGGATTTTAAAGCAATAATCGTATATAAAGCCAAAGCTTTCCTTTCAGATTATGTATGTCAAAACATGAGTATCAAGTATATAATATATAAATATTTTAAAGAAAAAAAATTAGAACATACTAACCTATTTCCCCTTGAAGCTCTTGGTCCATCTGTACTGTTTTTCCTCCTTTTAACTCACACTTTAGATGTTTAGGTTCATCAGGGAGGGGTCTGAAATTGGGTAACAATTTAAAAGGTTTTATACATTATAGAAAAAAAAATTACACGAATCATTGTAGAAAATATTAAAGATGTTTCTTTCCCTTTCCTTTCCTTCCTTATCTTTCTTTTCTTTCTCTCTCTCTCCCTCCCTCTTCCCCCCCCCCTTTTTCTCTCTTTATTTCTTCTGAGGAGGGGAGATAGAGAGACAGACTCCTACATGTGCCCCAACTGGGATTCACCCTGCAACACCCATTCGGGACCAATGCTTGAATCAACCCAGCTATCCTCAGTGCCTAAGGCTGGCACTAAGACCAACTAAACTATCCTCAGCACCCAGGGCCAATGCTTAAACCAACTGAGCAATAATGTGTGCCCCAATCAGGGATTGAACCCAAAACGTCCACATACTGGGCCAATGCTCTATCTACTGAGCAATCGGGCCATAACCAAAAGTAGTTTTAATATGCTAAAAATACATATAGTACTCACTTTCTAAAACTTAAATACAATAATTCCCCTCCAAATGACTCTATAGAACATCACTATTAACCCAAGAGAAAACAGAGAAAAGACAGCTTGCAAAGATAGAGAATATTTACCAAAGAAAGAAAAAAATTTTTTAAGGTGGGAGGAGGGAAAATAGTGAGGTAGACTCCTGCATGTTCTGCCACTGGGATCCACCCAACCCCTGTCTGAGGCTAAGGCTCAAATACTGGGCTATATTTAGCACTCGAGGCTGATGCACTCAGAATAACAGAGCCATCCCTCAGTGCCCAGGGCCATGCTCGAAGTAATCAAGCCACTGGCTATGGGAGGGGAAGAGGGAAATAAGAGGGAGACTGACGGTGAGAAGCAGATGGTCACTTCTCCTGTGTGCCCTGACCAGGAATTGAACCTGGGACAATCATATGCCAAGCTGACACTCTATCCACTGTGCCAGTGGCCAGGGCCCTACCCCCCAAAATTATGTAAGTGTCAAATCATAGTACTTATGCTACATCAAAAGAGAAATTATAACTAAGAAAGAAAAGATGGGTAAGAATAACACATTAAGAGATTTTAATGGTTGGAGAGTAGTACATCTGAAAATTTTATCTCAATCATTGAGCTATTTTAAGTGTTGGAAATAGTATGGAAACGTGTGGAGGAATTAAACTGAAGGAGGTTACTGTAAAAGAGGTGGCCAAGGAAATGACAGGCTAGGGTAAAATATAAGTTGTTTAATATATTTACCTGTTTTCCCCTGTTCTATCAGTTCTATATATTGGGTCTAGTTGGACTCAGCTTTGAAAATCATCACTCTGAATTGTTCCTTCTGACCAATAAATACATTGACTGTTTACACTGTATATTTTGTATTCTACATGTCTGTCATTTTACAAGTGTTCTCACTGTTGTTTGCAGTAGAAGGACTTTCCTTTAATTAAAGTTCTGACTCTTAAAGATACTAGAGGGCCAGTAAGCAGAGAGTTAATAGTGATATTAAGAACTAATCACGGCCCTGGCCGGTTGGCTCAGCGGTAGAGCATCGGCCTGGCGTGCGGGGGACCTGGGTTCAATTCCCGGCCAGGGTACATAGAAGAAGCGCCCATTTGCTTCTCCACCCCACCCCCTCCTTCCTCTCTGTCTCTCTCTTCCCCTCCCGCAGCCAAGGCTCCATTGGAGCAAAGATGGCCCGGGCGCTGGGGATGGCTCCTTGGCCTCTGCCCCAGGCGCTAGAGTGGCTCTCGTTGCGGCAGAGCGGTGCCCCGGAGGGGCAGAGCATTGCCCCCTGGTGGGCAGAGCATCGCCCCTGGTGGGCGTGCCGGGTGGATCCCAGTTGGGCGCATGCGGGAGTCTGTCTGACTGTCTCTCCCTGTTTCTAGCTTCAGAAAAAAAAAAAAAAAAAAAAAAAAAAGAACTAATCACTATCTCCAATGAAGTTTTATTCCAAAGCCAACCTACCATGTTTCACAGAAATTTTGACATTTTCTACATTAAATCAACTTTAACATGTATTCTTTTAAGAAAACTATTTTTGTTGCCATATGCTAAATTTTGAAATATCTCCACATATAATATGCCCACAAACCTTACTGTAAATGCACTTTCCAAAGACACATGATCATCTTGAAATGAAACCTGGCAATAGCGCATATCTTTTACAGATGTTGGTACTTGTACATCAGGAAGCAGACCCTGTAGCAAGTGTTCTTTGTTAATCTCAGGAGTCCAATTAACCTAAGAGAAAAATTACATACTTAAGAATAAGGTAAAGCTTAGTCTAATACCCTCCTATACTGCCACTTATTGAATGAAGACTCTTAAAGTTAAATTATAACCCATTCTTTCTCCCTCTGAGGAAAAAGAAAGTCCCCTTATGACCAGAATGATGGTGGGTCACGTATTACTATAATAAAAATGTACTAGTATCTTGTCTTTGCTGTTAATGCTGCCATATTTTTCAATGCAATAAAATAAAAATTCTTAAGTCATTTTTTTAGTTTTACCACAAGATTATCACTGGGATCATTACAGTTCAAAAATGATACATAGATCAAATCACATGAAAGGTAATTTTCAATTTTTTAAAAAGAATCTAATATAGGCTTTGAAAGAGATTTGGGTGGACCCTTATTTAGCAAGATGAGAAAACAGAAATTATGTCCACTGATATCATTACCATTCTAAACGTTTACCTTTTGGCCTTAATCCATTCTTGAGTGCTTTTAGTTCTATTTTAATTTTATATCTCTTGCATTCCATATTTTAATGTTATTGGATCCATATTTTAAAGTTGGTTACCCCACTCTATCCTATTTTGAAACTTGGAAGTCTTTTCTACTTAAATTTCTTTTTATTGAATTTATTAGGGTGACACATTTAATATAATTCTATAGGTTTCAGGTGCCCAATTCTACAACATGTCTCTGTATATCATATTGTGTTCATACTCAGCTTTTAGCCTTTGACAGTTGTGATTCTTAAACTATTGATATTCTAATATCTTCATTCCAGTTTATGCTGTTCTGATTTTTTTTTTAATTTTATTTATTCATTTTTAGAGAGGAGAGAGAGAGGGGGAGAGAGAGAGAGAGATAAAGAGAGAGAGAGAGAGGAGAGAGACAGAGAGAGAGAAGGGGGGAGGAGCTGGAAGCATCAACTCCCATATGTGCCTTGACCAGGCAAGCCCAGGGTTTTGAACCGGTGACCTCAGCATTTCCAGATCGATGCTTTATCTACTGCGCCACCACAGGTCAGGCGCTGTTCTGATTTTTTTTTTTAAGTGAGAGGAGGGAGATAGCGAGACAGACTTCTACATGCACCCCGACAGGGATCCATCCGGCAACCCCTGCCTGTCTGGGGCCGATGCTCAAATCAACCGAGCTATCCTCAGCGACTAGAGCCAACAATCAAACAAATTGAGCCACTGGTTGTGAGAGGGGGAAAAGAGAGAAAAGGGCAGAGAGGGAGGAGAAGCAGTTAGTTGCGTCTCATTTGTGCCCTGACCATGGATCAAACCTGGGATGTCTGCACACCAGGCCAATGATCTCTGCACTGAGATAACCGGCCAGGGTCCTTTTTTATCTTTTTAAATAATCTTTTGTTTTATTTATTTATTTATTTATTTTTAGTGAGAAAGACAAAGAGAGGGACAGATAGTGATAGAGAGGAAGGGAGAGAGATGAGAAGCATCAATTCTTTGTTGCAGCACCTTAGTTGTTGATTGCTTTATCATTTATGCCTTGACTGGGGGGCTACAACCAAGCCAGTGACTCCATGCTCAAGCAGCAACCTTTGGGCTCAAGCTAGCAACCATTGGTCATATCTATGATCTCATGCTCAAGTTGCAACCTCGCAGTTTCAAACCTGGGTCCTCTGCATCTTAGGCTGACACTCTAGCTACTGCGCCATCGCCTGGTCAGGCTCTCATTTATTCTTTATTGTAATTTTTTTCTTCTTAAAATAATGGAAGGAACAAGCAGGAGTTACACAAAAGGCTGTACTATCTCTTCAAATAATTCCTAGTTCAGTTTGGGCTGACTCTGAAGAATTCCCTAAACACTACAAAAACCACCTTAAAGACTATACATTTAATAAAATAATAGTATTTAATATCTTTTATTATCAATAAAGAAGTGCATGTTTTAAAATCTTTGAAACCTAAGAAATATGTAAGTAGTAGATCTGAGGCAAAATGTTTCAAATATGGGCCACAAGCTCCAAGAATGGCAAAAAGAAAGTTATATACAGAAAGAACCTCTCTAGTCAATGTATCTCCTTAACCTCAATAAGAAATAGAACGTGGTCCTGGCTGGTTGGCTTAGTCAGCCTGGCATATGGATGACCCAGGACTGGTTTCCAGTCAGGGCATAATAGAGAAATGACCATCTGCTTCTCTGTTCCTCCCTCTTCTCCCACAGCCAATGGCTCGAATGGTTTGAACACTGGCCCCAGGCTCTTAGGATAGCTTGATCGGTCCAAGTGTCAGCATTAGGTGCTCAGCTGATTCAAAAATTGGCCCCAAACAAGGGTTGCCGGGTGGATCCAGGTTGGGTTGCAAGATGGAGTCTGTCTATCTCCCCTCCTCTCAAAGATAAAAAGAAATAGAGAAATAGAACATGGAACCAGTTTAGAAGTCAGGTTCCTGGTACCACTGTTAAACTACTCACTTTCAATCTGCTGATACAGATAAAAATGACTTGTGCTTCTCTCTCTTTCAGGATTATTTCTCTCTCAATCCTCCCTTTCTTCATTAGTGAGGGAAAACATAAAACTGGCTGGAGCAAGGGTTATTCCAAATAAGATTTTAGAATAGGTCAGTTAAACCCCTGGTTAAATAATTCTTTTAAAATATCAGATCCTATATTTGGAAACTCAAGATAACTATGAAATATGACAGTATAAAAAAGTAAGTTTTGTATCCTGCCCCACAACAACTGTCCCAAATATTTAGTTAATTGGAATCCCTAACATAGGGGTCCACAAATATTGGCTTTCCAGAGATGAGGGGATGTTTATCTCCACTGCCTTAAAGAAGCCTGAAGTTTTGAAAATTAATTTCTCACACAAGACTTTAAGTATTTCTGCCTATGAATATCAAAGGGAAAAGTACAGTTTATTCTGCTATAATGCTTAGTTTGAAAATGCAAATTTGTTCTAACACAATTAAAATAACAGGAAAAAATTTGAGTATAAAACAAATTTTACTTTAGAATAGTTGAATACAGAAAACTGTACCCAGGTGAACCACCCCATGTAGGAATGTACACGACAACACACCTCAAACACCTACCAACCACCTCAGATAATCATGTGTACTGAGCCACATGTCCACATATAGTGGAGTTTCTACCACTGCATAGTAGATCACAAGTTGCAAACCTTCCTGAACCCACTTTCACAAGTAAACTGACATATATTTATAAGGCTCAAGGAATTCTTAATCATTTAATATGTGTTACTGTTTTTGGTACTATTCTATTAGTTTCCTATGTTATTTTTTCAATAGGTGACTGATGAGGTTTGAGTATTATGCTTCTAATTTCCATTTTACGCATAAACCCTTTGATTTTTACTGCACCATTTTACATAGACAATGATTTTTAGAAATTTAAGTATTTCATCATAGCAGAATTGATTATACTTTTAAAGAATTAAGCATAAAAGAAGGATACTACATAATGATAAAGGGAGCAATCCAACAAGAGGATATAAATAACCCTTATAAACATGCATATACCCAATGTGGGAGCACCTAAATATGAAAAGCAAATCTCGATGGACATAAAAAAAAGAAACTGATAGTAATACAGCTATAGTAGAGGATTTTAATACCCTACTGACATCAATAGATAGATCTTCCAGAAAGAGAAAAAAAGCAACAAAGAAAGAGCAGTCTTAAATGACACATTAGGATCAGCTGGATTTACTTTATACCTTCAGAGTATTTCACCTCAAAGCAGCAGAATATATATTCTTTTCAAGTAGACATGGTTCATTTTCTACAAACTACATGTTAAGATACAAAACAAGTCTACATAAATATAAGAAGATTGAAATCATATCAAGGATCTTCTCTGACCATAATGGCGTGAAACCAGAAATCAATCACAAGAAAAAACCCAAAAAGCACATAAAGATATGAAGTCTAAATAACATGTTACTAAACAATAAATGGGTTAATAATGAGATCAAGGAAAAAATCAAAATATACCTTGAAACAAATGAAAACGAGAACACAATGACCCAAAACCTATTGAACACTGCAAAAACAGTCCTAAGAGGGAAATTCATAGCATTACAGGTCTACCTCAAGAAACAAGAAAAATATCAAATGAACAACCTAACTTTACACTTAAAGGAACCTGAAAAACAACAGAGCCGAGCCCAAAGTGAGTAGAAGGAAGGAAATAATAAAGAGCACAACAAAAATAAATGATAGAAACTAAAAAAAAAAAAAAAAAATTCAAAAGATCAATGAAACCAAGAGTTGGTTCTTTGAAAAGATAAACAAGATCAACAAAACTTGAATCAGACTCATCAAAAAAAAAGAGGACCCAAATAAATCAAAACAAATGAAAAGAGAATAATAGACACCAAAGAAATACAAATAATTGTAAGAAAATGTTACAACTATATGACAATAAATCTGGATGAAATAGATAAAACTCCTAGAAATATACATTCTTCCAAACTCGAATCAGGAAGAATCAGAGAATCTCAATAGACATACAGGGGTCCTTAGGTCAGGACAGACTTGACATACAAAGTTTCAAGTTTAAAACGCTCAATCCCATGGAGAGGAGTGGTCTGTTGAGGATCTCATTCAGCTGGAGAAACAACTGATTGAAGAGAAGAGATAGAAACCCCAGAACCCAAGAGATTTACTACTAAGGGTTTGGCAGAAGGTTTTTCTATGGTAGAGGATGGGTTGGAAAAATTTCAGGTTGAGGACCTCAGCGATGACTGATTCAGTAAGGTATTCAAAGCTGTTGGATGCCTTGCAATGCTACAGGCAGATTTTGGAAGAGAAGAAGTCACTAACCTTCCAGACTAGCCTGAAACAATTCTTTAAGAACATCAAGAGGCCTGCAAAAGATCCTATACCTTCTACCTCAGGTGCTCTCGAGATGAAAACATCTATGGTAGAGGGAGAATCATCCAGCGTCTCCTGCGTGTTCCTTAGGCAACCCTGATTCACCCGATCCAGTATCTCCAGCACCTTGTGCAGGTTCTCCTGTCTCTCCAGCTTCCTCCTTCCTATAGGACACTCTCTCCCACCTTGCAATGCCCCTCCCATTGTGCAAGCCAATGACAAGAATAAAGGTAAGGAATTTTTTTAAACTAAGTTTTGGTCATTTTTTTCTGTTACTACAGTACAGTATATTTATGTCCTTTTCCTTTTCCTGTGGCTTAGATGTGTTTTTATGTTCTAGATTATGATTTTACAACTATCTTAGGATAGGTAAGTGACTTAGGTTGGATGAGTTTCGACTTACACCAAAAATTGTGTTACGGCTCTGTCATAGGAACGAAACTGTGTTGTAACCCAAGGACCCCCTCCCCCGTATTATACCAGTGAAACTGAAGTGCTAATCAAAAGACTCTCAACAAACAAAAGTTGTGGAAAGGATGGTGAATTTTACCAAACATTTAAAGAAAAATTAACTACTATTCTCAAACTATTCCAAAAAAATTCAAGAGGACAGAAGACTCACCAGCTCATTTTACAAGGCCAGCATTATCCTAGTTCCAAATCCGGATAAAGATACTACAAAGAAATAGCCTGACCTGTGGTGGTGCAGTGGATAAAGCATCAACCTGGAATGCTGAGGTCACTGGTTTGAAACCCCAGTCTTGCCTGGTCAAGGCATATACAGGAAGCAACTACTATAAGTTGATGCTTCCCATTCCTTTCCCTTTTCTTTCTATCCTCTCTCTTAAAAAGACAAAAAAGATACTATGAAGACAGGAAATTATAGGCCAATATCCCTGATGAACATAGCTGCTAAAATCCTCAACAAATATTAGCAAGCCAGATCCAGCAATACATTAAGGAGGTCATACACCACTATCAAGTGGGATTTATTCTGGGGATACAAGGTTGGTACAATACTCACAAATCAATAAATGTGATATACCACACAAATAAAATGAAGGCTAAAAAAAAAAATCACATGATCATATCAATAGATGCAGAAAAAGCATTTGATAAAATTCAGCACCCATTTATGTTAAAAATTCTCAGCAAACTGGGAACAGAGAGAATATACCTCAACACAATAATGGTCATATACGACAAACCCACAGCCAATATACTCAATGGGCAAAAACTATAAGCATTTCCCTTAAGATAAGAAAAAACATAGGGATGTCTCCTATCACCACTCTTATTCAATGTAGTACTAGAAGGCCTAGCTACAGCAATCAGACAAGAAAAAATAAAAGGCATCCAAATTAAAAAGGAAGAAGTAAAACTATCATTATTTGCAGATGGCATGATACTGTGTATAGAGAACACTAAAGATTCCACCAAAAACTTACTAGATCTAATAAATGAATTCAGTAAAGTAGCAAGACACAGAATATCCAGAAATCAGTAGTATTTTTTTGTACCAATGATCCATCGGAAAGGGAAACCAAAAAAATAGTACCATTCACAATTAAGTCAAAAAGAATAAAATACCTAGGAATAAATTTAACCAAGGATGTAAAAGACCTGCACTCAGAAAATTATAAGACACTGATGAAAGAAATTGAAAAATATACAAATAAGTGTAAGCATATATCATGTTATGGATAGGAAGAACTAATATCATTAAAATTTCCATATTATTCAAAGCAATCTATAGATTCAATGCAATTCCTATCAAGATAACAATGGTGCATTACACAGAACTAGAATAAATATTCCAAAAAAAAATTTTTTGAGAGAGGAAGGGGTGAGGGAGAGGGAGAGGGGAAGGGGGGGAGACAGAAAGAGAGAGAGAGAGAGAGAGAGAGAGAGAAGCATTAACTCATTTTTCCAATTAGTTGTGCCATTGACCGTTTCTCATTTGTACCCTGACTGGAGCTTGAACTGGCGACCTCAGTGTTGAGCCAGCAACCCTAGGATCGAACCAGCAACCTCAATGCTCTTGGGCTGTTGCTCTATCCACTGCTCCACTGGCCAGGACCCAAAAATTTATATGGAACCACAAAAGACCCCAAATAGCTACAGCAATTTTGAGAAAGAACAAAGTTGGAGGAATCATGCCACCTGATATCAAACTGTACTACAAGGTCATAATGACCAAAACAGCATGGTTTTGGCATAAAAGTAGACATATACATCAATGAAACAGAATAGAGAGCCCAGAAATAAACCCACACCTATATGATCAATTAACATTTGACAAAGGAGGCAAGAGTATACAATGGAGGAAGACAATCTCTTCAATAAATGGTGTAAAAATCGGATAGGTACATACAAAAAAAAAGAAAGAAACTAGAAGACCTTCTTACACCATACACAAGAATAATCTCAAAATGGATTAAAGACTTCAACAAGTGCTGATTATGGCGTGAAGAAAATGGAACCCTAGTGCAGTGTTGGTGGGAATGCAGATTGGTACAGTCACTGTGGAAAGCAGTATGAAGTTATCTCAAAAAATTAAAAATTAGCCTGACCAGGCGGTGGCACAGTGGATAGAGCTTAGGACTGGGATGCCGAGGACCCAAGTTCGAGACCCCGAGGTCGCCAGCTTGAGCACAGGCTCATCTGGTTTGAGCAAAAGCTCACCAGCTTGGACCCAAGGTCACTGGCTTGAGCAAGGGGTTACTCAGTCTACTGAAGGCCCACAGTCAAGGCACATATGAGAAAGCAATCAATGAACAACTAAAGTGTCACAAGAAAAACTGATGATTGATGCTTCTCATCTCCCTCCATTCCTGTCTGTCTGTCCCTATCTATCCCTCTCTCTGACTCTCTCTCTCTGTAAAAAAAAAAAAAAATTAAAAATTAAACTGCTTTTTGACCCAGCAATCCTAATTCTGGAATTTATCCTAAGAATCCCAAAACACTAATTCAAAATAATATATGCACCCTTATGTTTGATGCAATGTTATTTACAATAACCTAGATCTGGAAACAGCCCAAGTGCCCAATAGTAGATGAGTGGATAAAATAAACACTAGGGTATATTTACACAATGGAATATTACTCAGCCATAAGAAAGAAGGAAATCTTACCTTCTGAAACAACGTGAAAGAACCTGGAAAGCATTATGTTAAGTGAAATAAGCCGGTCAGAGAAAGACAAGTACCACATGATTTCACTGATAGATAGAATCTAATGAACAGAATGAACAAGCAAAATAGAAATAGACTTTTACATAGAGAGCAGGCTGACAGCTGTTGGGGGGTGGGGAGGTCGGATGAGAAAGATGTAGGGATAGAGCAATAAAGGACAAAAAATAATGGAAAACTCATGGACACAAACAATAATGTTGACTGCGGGGTCAGCAGGTGGAAGAGGATATAAGGGGGATAAATGGTAATGGATGAAGACTTGACTTGGCGGGGAGTGAACACACACAATATGGTGTAGATGTGTTGTAGAATTGGGCACCTGAAACCTGCATGATTATGTTACCAGTGTCACCCCAATCAAATTCAATTAAAAAATAAACAGAAAAAAAACTAAGCATAGATTTTCCACTGCTCCTTCAATCAACCATTAAGAAGAATGCTAGAGCTATCTACTTTACTTAATACTATAACCATTTTGATTTGGTTCTCTGTTAAATTAGATGGTTAAGTTTTAATATATACTGTAGATTCACCCTATCTAGGTACCAACAATACATTCAAATGACAGCAGGTTGTTGAGACCCACCTAAAGCTACTAAGAACCTTTAGTGCCTGCTGAATAGCCATAGACTGCTTTGCTAAGGTGGTAATCTTGATAGTGGATACAGAAATACAGCTGGTCAGGTAGTGACAACTAAACAAAATGCCAGAGACTAGAATTTAAGTGTCAAAATTATTTGCTACACATGAATTATACATGTTTCAATCTAGTACACAGAAAAAAAATTCTAATTTAGCCCGAAAATTTAAATAATAGTATTATTTCTCTGTGATAATATTCTTCTTAGAGGCTCCCTACAAAATTTCTTCTTCAGAGTCTTCCAAGCATAAACTAAACAACATTTTAAAAAATAACCAATCTGTTTGAGATACTTACTTTAATTTTCTCTGCTAATGCTGATGTTACATGGATTTCTCTTTCTCCTTCATCATACATTTGAAAAATAAGATTATGCATAACATCGCCTGCTATCCAATTAACCTCATCCTGATGTTTGATCTGGATTGCCTTTTGTCCTTCCACACTGAATATCTGTAATCTTGCAACATGGCTACTGGGAAGCAACTTAATAGTTTTCTCCACAGGTGCCACATCTTTACAACTCTAGGAAGAGGAAAACAAATACAGAGTGACATTGTACTTTCTGAAAACAGTTTTTGGCTTTAATGGTGAATGTTTTATTACACTGCTTAAAAATTTATTCCAATGTTATGGAAGATAATCTCACATATTGTTAACATTCACAAGTTTTGTAATTGAGAGTATACTGTACTTTAAATAATTTCATATTTTATACCATTAAGCTATAAATAAAGATAATGGCCACCCAACAACCACCCAGCTGCGGCCAACACTCGAACCAATTGAGCCACTGGCTGCAGGAGGTGAAGAAGAAAGAGGGGAAGAGAAGCAGATGGTCGCTTCTCTTGTATGCCCAGATGGGAAATCACACCCGGGAGGTTCATACACCTGGCTGACACTCGATTCACTAAGCCAACTGGCCAGGGTTGAAAAACGAATTTTTCTTTTTTAAGTGAAAGGAGGGGAGATAGTGAGATAGACTCCTATGTGCACCCTGACTAGGATCCACCCAACAATCCCCATCTGAGTCAGATGCTCTAATCAATCGAGCTGTTTTTAGTGCCTGAGACTGAGGAGCTCAGACCAACTAAGCCATCCTAAGCACCCGGGGCCAACACTTGAACCAATGGAGCCACTGGCTGTGGAAGGGGAAGAAGGAGAGAAAGGGGAGAAAAGCAGATGGTCGTTTCTCCTGTGTGCCCTGACTGGGAATCAAGCCCGGGACGTCCATAACCCAGGCTGACACTCTATCCACTGAGAAAACCAGCCAGGGCCATGGCCACTTTCTTAAAACCAAAAACTAGCATGTTTGGACTTAAAAGAATTCCATTCCACTAATTTGTAAATTTACTTAAAAGTGCTGCATGAATTTGGGGGCTAACGTTCATTAATAAAAATAAAGATGTAAGAAATTAAAACCTTTCCACAAAATCAGGGACAAATAACTGCCGTAAAGTTTATTTTATTTAATGATATTAGGTTATACTAGTGCTTTTTCAATTCACTATATTTTGGGGCAAGGTGGACAAGTTTGCTTATAACTAAATAAGGACTCTACACATCCAGAAGACTGAGTTGGCATATTTATAATTTATTATGGGCACATCAGTGTTCCACAGGTCAGTAAAGATGAGCTGGATTAAGCTGTATAAATTGATTTTAGGTCCAGACTTCTCCCTAAATCCAAATCATTTCTCCCTGAATCTTCTGATCGTTTGCACAGTAGTACATTCAAAATATGTTTGCCATATTATTGAAAAGAGAAAATGCATAACATATTTGAAGGTTATCAAATACAACTAGCTTGAAAAAATAATTAGAATATAAGTCAGTCATCTCATTTTAATTAAAAAAATAAATAAAAGCTCTCTTTATCCCTTTATGTTATCTGATATTAGTAGGAAAACATCAATCAACTGGACTTAGGTTATTCATCATCTACCGTATCAATTATAAAAACATCCATTTAAGTAATTTACTTGTTATCTCATTCAGCAACCTTAAGGGATCAACTGCTTATATCAGGCTGGCTTCATCTTCAGTCATGATGTACACCCAACAAAAAGTATCCTACTGGCACATTAATATAGAAATCACTTTACATGAAAATACTAATTAACAACCATTGTTTGCTTTTTTAAAATTATATATAAAATTAAGTGCTTATAGTCCTTCAGTAGTAGTTTACTACTACAGTGGAAATATTTACTAAATTTTCTAAAAAAAACAAGTATAAATTATAAAAAATAAAATTGACACATAAATGTCACATTTTTATATAAAAAATTAACTTTAGAAATGTGTAAATCAATAATGCTACAATAGTGTAAAAGATTTGGTCAAGAAAATTACTAATATTTGATATAAAGTGTTAAATTATTCACTATACCACTGCATGCTGCCTTTTTTTCCCCCTTTGGCTAAAAGAACTGCCAATATCTCATTTTTAAGTCAAACAACTTTAGAAAATTTATTGTAAAGCTCTTAAAGAATATTTGCATGAAGACTCAATATAATACCAATGAATAACAACTTACAGGTATTTCAATTTTCGCTTTAAGCATCTGGTCTTTTTTAATGTTCTGAACTTGAATTGCAGATCCTGATAAAATACTCGTTCCAGTACTACTGCAATCCACAGTGTAGAGTGGAAGGTTAGGAGCACCTAAAAACTATTAGAAACAAAGAATAATTTAAGACCTCAATAACTCTGATTATTAAACAATTATTTAAATTTTCAAGTACTTCACTACAGCTATTTCTGACTATAAATTAGAAAATTCTAAGAAGAATTCACTAATATTCCAGGAAATTTCTGAATAAAAATGTCAACTTTCTACACTCTTAAGTAAATTTTATCTGTTTTGGAAGATATCTGACTTCCTCAACCGTTATTCCTCTTTTCTTTTTACTTTACAAACTATTTGGGTTTTCCTTTCCTTTCCTTTTTGTGGTCTTTTAGTCATCTTCATTTATCCATCCATCCTCAATCCTGAAGGATATTTCCATTATTCTATTCATAAATTAAACATTTCACCTGAAATGAGGTAAATGAACCAGAGAAGGAGAGGGAAGAAATATATTTTCTAAGTGAAAGGAGGGGAGATAGACTCCCTCATACGTCCCAATGAAGATCCACCTAGCAATCCCATCTGGGGCCAAAGCTCTGCTCATTTTGGGGCCACTAGCAACTGAGCTATTTTTAGCACCTGCGGTGGAGGCTTGATGGAGTTACGCTCAGTGACTCCAATTGGCCCAGGACCAATGTGCTCGAACCAATCGAACCATGGCCGCAGGAAGGGAAATGAGAGCAAGAGAGAAGGGGAGGGAAGGGAGAAGCAGATGGTTGCCTCTCGTGTATGCTCTGACCAGGAATCAAACCCAGAACTTCCACACGCCAGGTAGATGATCCAAACAGTCAGAGCCAGGGGAGAACTCTTTTAAGTCATAAATCTTTTTTTTTTTTTTTTTAAGAGAGAAAGATAGAGCAAGCAAGGGAAAGAAATGAAAAGCAACAACTCATAGTTGTGTCATTTTTAGTTGTTCACAAATTACTTTTCATACCTGCCTTGACTGGGGGGGCTCAAGCTGAGCCAGTGACCCCTTGCTAAAGCCAGCAACCTTGAGCTCAAACCAGTGAACTCTTCTCAGCTCACATCAGTTCCTGTGTTAAAGCCAGCAACCCTGTGCTCAGGCTGGCAATCTTGGGGCTTCAAACCTGGAACTTCAGTGTTCCAGGCTGATACTCAATCCACTGAGCCACCACTAGACAGGCTCATAAATTTCTTTATGAAACTTGGCATAGCTGGCATCTTTATTGCCTTAGGAATCCTGAAAACTATTGGCAGTGAGACAGCCCACAAATTTCTCCATGGAATAATCATTAAAGGCCTAGATACTACACAAGGCTTACGATAAAGCAGTTAAAATATGTATTCATTCCCATTACTATTATGGGAATCAAAGTAAAATCTACATATTCTTTATCTTACAATAGCTTACCTTACACTGAACAATCAATTTTGGTTGTGCTGTTATATTGCCTGATTCATCCAAAACTTCTACCTGAAATGGGAAAGCTGTTCCATTTTCTATAACTAAAATTTCTGAATCAGGTTTCACTTTCAATCGATGAGGGAGACCTACATAAAAATTATATAATGAAATACAGATTCAAGTTTCTAAGACTGAAATATTGAAATATCAAAACAAATAATTTTTAACATTTCAGGTATTAATATTTGAAAAATAATGTTGAGACAGAAAGTGCTAAGCAATATCCATGTTTTAACATTTCTATCTTCTGAATTCTGGAGTCTACTACGACCAGAATTGTCTCATTTATATTAAAATGTTTGATGTCTAGGCTTAGTTTTAAGCTATGACAGTGATAACTCATGCTAGAAGTCACCTATACATGAAAATTCTTTAAAAAGATCCTGGGGGAAAAAGTATTTAAGAAAACTAAAAGTTTATTAAACTTCTTTTTTATTTAATTTTATTCAATGACTGATTTCTCAGGCATATGTAACTACACGCCTGTTTTAGATGATAATGTTCAAAGGATTCGTGCATGTAACGAAATAGCCAGATAATTTGTAGACTACCCACTACTTTGCTTGTCATAAGCAAATTACAACGCAAGCTTCCTCTAAGATTGATAAAAAGAGGGTTACACTTTTGTAGCTAAGATGACTTGATGAGTTCTATAAACATTGGTACTTTAAAATTCAATTTATGCTAAATACTGGTAAATACAAGTTTACGAAGAACAGTTACTAGAAACACCTATTTTATTTCATTGTATTATTTAATATTTATTTTTTACTATATGCCACGCAACATATTAAGTTTTAATTAAGTACTATTTTCATATAATCCTCACAGTGATCTTAATAAAGAAGGTAACATTATTATCCCCATTTCATAGATAAGGAAACTGAAATCCAGAGAGATTAAGTATTTTACCCAGTTCAAATGGCTAGTGAGTAGGAGACTCAGCTTTAAGGTCTGGTTTGTAACTTGAAACCTGTTGACCACTATCACTATACTGTGCTACTTCCTTCCTTACCACTTTCACTCTTGAATTCCAAAAAAATGTGAGAACTATCTGATTATTTAGAATTTTACTACTCCAACCCATACTTTCAGTTAACTTCTAAAATAAAAGCATTATAAGTGTTTATTAATATGCAATGCTTTTAAAAAAATTATACTTGTACTAATGTAGCAATTTTTATATTTCTAACAATTCATGCTTAAGGAAAATCTCTCGAAATTTTGTAAAAAAAATCAAATAGCTACTAACTTCTTTTTCACTTAAAACCAGTACAAAAAAAAAAAAAACAGTACGAAAGGTCATATATGGATAAAGATATAATAATCATGTTATTGTTAATACCAGAGCTAAAACTTACATCCCAAGCACCATTCTAGGCATTTTACAAGCATGCAGTTCTCACTTTGAACACTACTGTGTTAATGAGAACTCATGCACACTGGAACTGTGTCCTCCATTCAGTTACCACAGAACTATGCAAAGTGAGGGTTGCCTATATTATTTTATTTAATCTTCACAGCTCTAAAAATAAATATTCTCATTTTACACATGAAGACACATAAAACAAGTTTACCTAGCTAATAAGTGATTCAAACCCAAAAGGGCTGAGTCTAGAATGTACTCTTTAAATCTCTAAAATAGCCTCTCAAATTAGCCAGAATTTTCTGCCATGTGTAACTTTAATGCAGCGGTTCTCAACCTGTAGGTCGCAACCCCGCCGAGGTTGCGACCTACAGATTGAGAACCACTGCTTTAATGTAACTTAATTGTCAAATTAATATGTCATTATTAAATTAACAACATAAATATGAGAAACTTTTCTAAAAATATGAAATACAGTTAGAAAAGGCAAGGGTCTAATTCAGTTCTAATATAAGCCTAATATGTGCAGCCCTAAAAATAGTTCCCAAATACATTTTCAATATTCAAATTTTTCTCCAAAGGTTATTTTTAGAATTTCACTAAATATTTTTTCTACATTTTCTTGTTTCTTAACTGGTCATTTCTGTTAGTGCTATGTTTGACATTAATATGTATTCTCAAGACATATCATAATCAAACCAAAAGATAATTTACCTTTATAAGTATCATTATACATTAAAAGAATATTATTTAAAAGGTAAATATCAGAAATATTTCTTAAAATAAGATTACCTGGTAGTAACCTAATTTTCAAAATCTGTGAGTCTTCTTTTAAATCCGGAAGAGTAACCTTCAGATTAAAATTCTGTTGAAAAAAAATTTAATAAATCCAAGTCTTAAATATTTAAAGTATTTTATCACTTCAATTCTGATTTATTTTTGCTTTTTATTTTCACCATTATAGATATATACTTAGCAATTTTATATTGACTAAAATTATACAGATGTATATAAGAGATGCAGGTAAAAAAAATGATATATTGCTTCTTTACAGACAATAGTCTTTTCAGATTTATAAGACATAATCTCTAAATAATGACCAAAATAAAAATGGATATAAAGAATGTAGGGAAAAAGTCAATTGGATAAAATCAAGAATCCAGAAATGTCCAAATGAAACATAGCATTCTGGAATAGATCCTGGAATAAAAAAAATACTAGTGAAAAATCTGGGGAAATATAACTATAGTCCATATTTTTACAGTACTGTGTCAATGTTCATTTCTTTTTCTTTTTTCTATTTTTCTGAAGTGAGAAGCGAGGAGGCAGAGAGACAGATTCCTGCATACATCCGATGAGGATCCACCTGGCAAGCCCACTAGGGAGCAATGTTCTGCCCATCTGGGGCATTGCTCCATTGCAATCAGAGCCATTCTAGCACCTGAGGCAGAGGCCATGGAGCCATCCTCAGCACCAGGGCCAACTTGCTCCCATGGAGCCTTGGCTGCAGGAGGGAAAGAGAGAGATAGAGAGAAAGAAGAGGGGGAAGGGTGGAGAAGCAGATGGGTGTTTCTTCTGTGTGCCCTGGCTGGGAATCAAACCTGGGACTTCCACACGCCTGCCCGATGCTCTACCACTGAGCCAACCAGCCAAGGCCAATGTTTATTTCTTAGTGTGGATAAATATAGAATGGTTACATAAGATTGTAATAGAGGGAGATGGGTGAAGAGTATATGTAAACTCTATATACTACCTTTTAACTATTCTGTATATATAAAATTATTTCAAAATAAAAGTGTTTTAAAATCTAGAAATCTTTTTAGTAAGTTTATCTCGGGAAAATCAAATTTTCCATGAATTCAAGTTCTTACTCCAAAAATATCTGAATTAAAAAAGATGTACAAAACTTGATCTTTGATTTGATTACACACTTAAATATAGTAGATAGTACTTAAATTCAGTTCTAATTTAAAAATTATTTTGAGAGGGAAAAATTTAAATATATATTGGAGGTAATGATATAATAAAAAAAGTAATATTACTTAAGTCAATGGTTCTAAAAGTGTATGCCAGGGCACACTGGTGTGCCCTAGATTCCCAGGTGTGCCCTATGGTATTCCAGAGAAATATGTGCCTGTGGGGGACCAAAAACCAACAGGGTTTGTTGAGTTTAGATTTTTGAGGGAAAGAGGTGTGGGGAATTGGCTTAATTCTGCACCGTTCCCATTCGGGACCTGGAATTACAAGCTGCACTGGTTCGTGGCATGTGCCCAGATATAAAAATACAGTTACTCTATTATACCACTTCATTACGGAAACACCGCTCTTTTTGTTAACACATCATTATTACATTTATCATTAACACATCATTATATTATTTTTTAGGTAAATACACCCAAATAAAATGGATAGATTTCTCAAAAAGAAGCATGATATTGAAGAATCTGATTCTGGAAATGAGCAAAAGTTAAGTGCAAATAAAATAGGACTTGAAGGCTGGTAGGCAGAATTTAATTTATAGCATTTTCCATCACTTAACACTGAACAATACGATTGGATTAGAAACCCACTCATGGAAGATTCAAGTGATTTTGGTTTAAAATTAACAGAAGAAGAACTGGCAGCTATATCCACTGATCGGGGATTGATGATTAAACATAAGGAATTGTGTCTTGAAGCCTTTTGGATTTCTATAAAAGAAGAATATGTGGCAATATCTAAAAAAGCTTTGAACATTTTACTACAATTTTCAACATCCTATTTATGGAATTAGGATTTTCTACCTTAACACAATTAAGAGTAAAAAGAGAGGAATTCTTCAATGTGTTGACGAGAAAATGAGAGTTTGCCTTTCAAATATATGCCTAAACATTGAAGAAATCCCTAGGAAACTTTAGGCTCGTGTTTCTCATAAACACACGAATGAAAAAACTTAACATATTCACACTGGGACCTGCTGAATTTACTAAATCTTAGTAAGAATGTATCTATATATAAAAAAAGATAACTTTTTTGGTGTTCTTTTATTTTTTAACCAGTCTATTTTACAATTTTAAAAATTGTAACTCAAAAAATGTAACATAAAAATGTTTTTTAAAATGTCAGAATATATTTAATTTGGTTGAATTTATTTCATTTAATTACCATAAAAACATGCTTAGACTTTATATTTCTTTAATATTTGACTTAATTATTATAACATATTTCTCAGAAATTTGTATATAGTGCGCCTACAATTATTTGTAGAGTTTTTAATACGCCCCAACTTCAAAAAGTTTGAGAACCACTGACTTATTAACCACAGTGTTCCCTTTAGTCATATAAATCTATATAATACCTAAGTGAAAATTACCATGGCCTTGGCCAGCTGGCTTAGTGCATAGAGCACTAGACTGGTGTGCGTAAGTCCTCGGTTCGATCCCCAGTCAGGGCACACATAAGAAGCGACCATCTACTTCTCTTCCTCCCCACCCTTCCCCTTCTTTTTCTCTTCCCCTCTTGCAGCCAGTGGCTCTACTGATTTGAGCATCCACTCCAGGCACTGAGTATAGCTTGGCTGATTCAAGCATTGGCCTAAGATGGGAATTGTTGGGTGGATCCCAGTCAGGGCCCATGCAACACTCTGTCTCACTATCTCCTTCCTCTCAATTAAGAAAAGACAAGAGGCCCTAGCCAGTTGGCTCAGCGGTAGAGCATTGGTCTGGTGTGTGCAAGTTCTGGGTTCAATTCCCCATCAAGGCACACAGGAGAAGCGCCCATCTGCTTCTCTACCCTTCCCCATCTCCTTCTTCTCTATCTCTCTCTTCCCCTCCTGCAGCCAAGGCTCCATTTGAGCAAGGATGACCCAAGGGTGCTGAGGACAGTTCCATTGCCTCCACCTCAGGTGCTAGAATAGCTCCGTCTGCAACAAAGCAACGCCCCAGATGGGAAGAGCATCGGCATCTGGTGGATCCCAGTCTGGTGCACATGGGAGTCTGTCTGCCTCTCCACTTCTAACTTTGGAAAAATACAAAAAATACAAAAAAGAAAAGAAAAGAAAAGAATATCTATCTTACTGGAGCTTATTCCTCCCTACATATTTCTCTTTGTCCAAATACCAAACCCAATTATGTTTACAGAAATGAGCTAATGGTTTCCATATTATTTGTTTCTGTTCTAAGAATTCAAAAATGGATGGAAAAAAAAAGAAAAAGTGGGTGCTGAAAATACCAGGGGCAACACTTTGTAAAGTATATAATTGTCTAACCACTAAGCTGTATACCTGAAACCAATATAAAATAATATTGAAAGTAAACTGTAATTGAAAAATCAAAAGAAAAAATACAGTACTGGATAACTGTACTGAACAATGGCTTTGAATGTGAAAAGACTGAAATAAAAATTGAGGAAGTTAAACGATATTTAATTAATAAATGTTTAACAAACACAACAGTAGCCAGCACACCAATTTTTCTTAGAGATGTCAATGGTAAAAAGGTGACATGGCCTTTATTACTTTTTAAGAACTTAACATTACTGTCATCCTGTTACAAAAGTAGGTTATTTGATTTTAAATTTACAATTTCATTTTTATCTTATAATAAACACGTATTATAACATTTATGTACAATGCTTACCTTGCCTTGACAAGAGTTTACAGGGCCCTTAGCTGTTACACCTCGAATTATACAATTTGGTCCCTTGGTTATTTCTTCATATTGTAAAGACAAACCACTGGAAAATAATAAATTATTTTTCAAGTTCCCCTCCATTACTTACAAATAAGCTACAAATATGTTTTGTTTTTTCTTATGCTCTACACAGGTTTACTTCACTTTTTAAATAGTATTTTTTAATATGAAATAACTGAATAGAAAAGCAAATTCCTATGATTTCTTTTCCAGAGAAAAATGATCCTACAAATATTGATAAGTGATACCAGTAAGCCAAACACTGCAAATGACAGATGTAATGTAAAATGTAAAAAGTGCATATATGGAATTTACAAGGTAGGACTTAAGTAAATGCTACACTATGCATATAAACCAAAGGAGAAAATAAATCCAAATCGGCCAGGTTTAAGCATTTTTTTAGACTTTGCCATGGATTCTTCCTAATCTGTCACCCGATGAGATTTTAGAGAATTTTTGGCATCTAGTAAATGGCAAATTTAGATGAAGTCCAAAAAATCAAATACATATAGCTTTGCAATGAGGTAATCTTGTTACAATATATACTGAGATCTCAAATCTACTACCATGAGTGATCTGATTTCTTTCCTTTCTCTTTTAAAAATTTTTTCTATTTATTTGACAGAAAGAGAGAGAGAGAGAGAGAGAGAGAGAGAGAGAGAGAGAGAGGGAGAGAAGCATCAACTCGTTTAACTTAGTTGTTTCATTTAGTTGTGTACTCATTGATTACATTTCATGCATGCTCTGATTGGGGGTCAAAACTGTGACCTTTGGTGCTCTGGGACGACACTTTGTCCACTGAACCATCCAGCCAGGGCTGACAATCTGATTTCTAAATCACCTTTGAAAGCATGTAAATCCTTAGAGGGTATTTTACTATACCAAGGAGTGAGGCGAAAAGTAAAAAGGAAAAGTACATTTTGATGGAGAAAAAGCCTAATTTGTCTGAAGAATAAAATTTAAACATTTACAAATTTTTCTGAGTAAATCATAAAAATTAAACAGCATGCTTTGCTTGAAAAAAGATGTAAAGTGGCATATAAGATAAAACAGAGTCCTTGAGGAAGATGGCACATTAAGGGTACTCATTTACTTTCACTATTTCATAAAAACTCAGTAATATGATAAAGATTTTTTTAATTTCCTGTAAAAGACAAAGATACAAAAAAGGGAGGAAAAAGAGACAAGGACAACAAAACTTACTAAAACACAGGATCAACAATAGCAAATGACCTAGAAATTGAAAAATAAATTAACCCTACAACAGCAATGGAAAAAGCTGGAAGCCAAGCTATACTACAGAATTCCCAAGAACCACTCAGTACCTGGGGGTACTAGGTACTTCTAGAAGTGGGGTCAAAAGAGAAAGGCAGGCCCTGGCCAGCTGGCTCAGTGACTAGTGTGTCAGCCCACCATGTGGACATCCCAGGTTCAATCCCTGGTCAAGGTACATATGAGAAGCAACCATTAGCTTCTCTTCCCTGCCTTCTCTCCATACTCTCTCCCACTCTCACAGTCAGTGGCTCGCGTGGTTCAAGCATCATCCCTGGGTGCTGAGTGAGAATAGCTCAGCTGGTTCAAGCACATCAGCCTCAGGCATTGAGGATAGCTCAGTTGATTTGAGCATCAGCCCCAGATGAATGTTGCTGGGTGGATTCTGGTTGGGGAACATGCAGGAGTCTGTCTCACTATCTCTCAACCTCTCACTTAAAAAAAAAAGAAAAAAAGGCAAAACAAATAAACAGACAAATAAGTAAATGTTAAAATCTATATCCCCAGATCTCCCTTCTCTGCCTCTGGCAGATGACTAAAAGTTTATTCTCTGAAAAAGGCTAAGGCAGAGACTCTTTAACCAAGAGAAAGCACATAAGTTCAAGGAGAGGGTAAAATACTAAAAAAGAATAGAAAGGATAATCCTGTATAAATGCATATAAACACTGAGACCTTCCCATACCCATTCTCACTCTAGTCTTGTGACTGGATGGGTTAACAACCTGGAGAGCCCAACTATTCCCCAGGCAAAAGAATAAAGATTTTTGAGAGAACAGCCCAACCTAAGGAAAAATAAAAACAAAAAACAAAACCTCAAGATTGATGACAGGGTTTCCCTCCAAGAAAAGGTTACAGACACATCACCCCATACTGGATGGAGTTCGGTCAACAGGATTTCCCACCCTCTGAGTCTCCCCCATCTGCACTTTAGTTCTCCACTCAATTATAAGTAGATAACCAATGATTACCAGAAATCTGAAGAAAAGAGATGACAACCAACATAAAGCAACTAACCTGGAGACAACAGAGATTAGCTGTGTAGGCAAAGTTTTATTCTTTTTTTAAACACCATTAAATTATCAGGGAAAAAAGGTATTACATTCATAAAACAAAAAGAACATCTTCAAAAGAATATTCAGTAAATAGGAAGAACCTTTGAAAATTAATTATGGCAGAAAGGGGAAACTCAATAAAAAATTATAAACTTGAGAAAAATCTTTCAAAAGAGAAAGCAGAAGAAACAAAAAGATTAAGAAAAACAGAAAAATTAGGAAAATCACAGAACCAGTTGAAGATTCAATATTAAATATATAAGGATCCCAGAAATAGAAAAAGTAATGATGGAAGATAGAAAATGAAGTACTTCAAATAATGACAAGACCTATACAGACAGGTACTGATATAAATTTTTGCTCTGTTAAAAATAAAACGTAGAGCCTGACCAGGCGGTGACTCAGTGAATAGAGCATTGGACTGGGGCACAGAGGACCCAGGTTCAAAGCCCCGAGGTTGCTGGCATGAGCACAGGCTCATCTGGTTTGAGCAAGGCTCACCTGCTTGAGCTCAAGGTCTCTGGCTTGAGCAAGGGGTCACTTGCTCTGCTGTAGCCCCCCGCCCCCGCCCCGTCAAAGCATATATGAGAAAGCAGTCAATGAACAACTAAGGTGCCACAATGAGGAACTGATGCTTCTCATCTCTCTCCCTTCCTGTCTGTCAGTCTCTCTGTCTCTCTCTGTTGCTGTAACAAAAACAACAACAGCAGCAAAACAATCAAACAAACAAAATAAATAAAAGGTAGATCATACAAGTGTCCAGAAAGAACACGCAGAAACATGAAAAGGAAGATTAACCAAGTTTAAATTTATCAGCAACAATGAAAGCTCAACAGCAGAAATGAAATGCTTTTATAATTTTGACAGAAAATTAGTGTCTAATTTTTAATTCAATCAATCAAATGTCAGGGTAGAATAAAGACATTTTCAGACAATAATTTTATCTCAGATGTACCCTTTCCTAGGAAACAAATGAAGGAAGAGCTTCAGCAAAAGAAGAGGGACAAGAGATTGTTTTAAAAAAGTGGAAGGCCCTGGCTGGTTGGCTCAGCGGTAGAGCGTCGGCCTGGCGTGTGGGGGACCTGGGTTCGATTCCCGGCCAGGGCACATAGGAGAAGCGCCCATTTGCTTCTCCACCCCCCACCCCCTCCTTCCTCTCTGTCTCTCTCTTCCCCTCCCGCAGCCAAGGCTCCATTGGAGCAAAGATGGCCCGGGCGCTGGGGATGGCTCCTTGGCCTCTGCCCCAGGCGCTAGTGTGGCTCTGGTCGCGGCAGAGTGACGCCCCGGAGGGGCAGAGCATTGCCCCCTGGTGGGCAGAGCGTCGCCCCTGGTGGGCGTGCCGGGTGGATCCCGGTCGGGCGCATGCGGGAGTCTGTCTGACTGTCTCTCCCGGTTTCCAGCTTCAGGGAAGAAAGAAAAAAAAAAAAAAGAAAAAAAAAGTGGAGGATTCACAAAAGATTAAATGCTAAATAAAATAAGCCACTTCACAGATTCACAATTCAGAAATGTTTTCTCAGGGACCTCAGAGCCATCTCTAGAAAGTATAATCATCAAAGAAAACAAAAGCCCCTATCGCACAGTTTCCTGGATCTGACTTATAGTCAGCTGATTCTAAAATTCAAACCCTACATCTAGACATAGATACTTAGCAATTTATCTTAAAAACATGAACATAATGAGTTGTTTCCACTTATCTATATAAAAGAATAATATCTTCTACTGTCTTTGCAATCTATAATAAATTACCTAAGATGAACATTCTGATTTAATGTTTCTCAATAATAAAATTATTGTCTTTCTCTTCTACATTTGCAAAGTATATATTCTAGGTTGGGAGTAATATTTGTTTTTTATTTTATTTCCCCAATACAGAAGACAAAGGAAATCCCCAGGATAAAGGTGAAGGAAGATCACAGAATGAAAATTGTTACTGAGCATTGAAACATCTGGTCTAGACTGGAACACAACACAAGTTCCAAGAAAGATATCTCCAAGAACATGAAACTAATGGATTATCTATGCACTTAAACATCTTAAGACAAGACCAGACAACTGGCAGATGATTTAGGGTTATTAAACTTAGCAAAGAAAAAGCAAAACAACAAAGTTTTGCAACAGAGAAAGTGATTAACATTTACATACACTTGTAATAAAATAAACACTAATTACAGATCAAGCCAGAATATAACTTTATTGAAGAAGAAACAAGTAGGAGGCTTATTTGTAATAGAAGTGGCATCAAAAGAATATGTTTTCATCTACCAAGTCAACAGATAATGCTTAAAACAAACTGAAGATGCAAGAAATAGCAGTAGTCTGGCCAGTGGTGGCGCAGGGACAGAGAGTTGACCTGGGACGCTGAGGTCCCCAGTTCAAACCCTTGAGGATGCCAGTCTGGGTGTTCCTTGGCTTGAGCACAGGCTTGCTCAGGATCGTCAACATGATCCCTAGGTCACTGGCTTGAGGCCAAAGATCCCTGGCTTAATCCCAAGGTTGCTGGCTTGAACAAGGGGTCACGGGCTCAGTTTGAGCTCCCCAGTCAAGGCACATATCAGAAGCAATCAATGAACAACTTAAGTGAAGCAACTAAGAGCTGATGCTTCTCATCTCTCTCCTCCCTCCATTTCCCTAAGTTAAAAAACAACAACAAAAAAAAAAAAAAAAAGAGAGAGAGAAGAGAAATAGCAATATAAGTTACAGAGGTCCTGGCCAGTTGGCTCAGTGGCAGAACATCAGCCTGGAGAGTGGATGGCCCAGGTTCAATTCCTAGTCAAGGCACATAGAAGAAGTGACCATCTTCTTCTCCACCTGCCCCCCTTCTCTCTCTCTCTCTCTCTCTCTCTTCCTCTCCCCCAGACAAGGTTCAATTAATTTGAGCATGTAGGCCCTGGGTGCTGATGATGGCTCAGTGAAGCTTCCGCCTCAAGTGCTAAAAATAAGGTAGCTCAGTTGAGAGCATGGCCTTAAATGGGTAGAGTATTGGCCCCAGGAAAAGGTTGCCGGGTGGATCCCAGCCAGGGCACATGTGGGAGCCCATCTCTCTATCCACCCTCCTCTCATTTAGAAAAGAAGAAAGTTAAAAAAAAAAAAGAAGTTACTAAAAGATTCAAGTGCAAAAGTTAAAAGTGGTTCACTTCTTAACAAGTGGTATATAGGTGGGATGAAAAGGGCCCACGGAGGAAGTGCTCTTTTTTTTATAACAAGCCTTATCAAATGATTTGATTCTTTAGGCAATATATATAAATAATTTTTTAAAATGTAAGTAACACTAAAAATAAAACAAACCTCACCCAAGAAATCCATTGAGGACAATAGACTACTTTACTGAAGATAAACTCACATTGCTATGTCACCAATTTTTTTAAAAGTCCAAAAATTTAAATATCAATATATGTATATGGCACAGAGACTGCCTTTGTAAGAATATCCTATCAAAAATAAGGTGGAAGTTATAATTGATAACAGGTTAACAATTACAGGTATCAAATAATGCACTAATATTTCCCATTTGTAATTAAATGCATTCTTTTAGTGTTTTATTTTTAAACAAACATGTTTAAGTACACTTAAACCTTGAACAACATGGGCTTGAGTTACACAGGTTCACTTATATGCAAATATTTTAAAATAAATACTGTAAATATAATTTTATCTTCCTTATAATTTTCTTAACATTTTTTCTTTAGTTTACTTTTTAGAAGAATAGAGTATGTAATACATATGACATACAAAATATGTGTTAATTGACTATGTTATTAGTGAGGCTTCCAGTTAACAGGTGACTATTACTTCAGTTTGGGAGGATTCAAAAGTTAAACGCAAATTTTTGATTGTACAGCAATGGATGACCCTAATCCCCACATTGTTCAAGAGACAGCTGTATTAAACTCTTTCATTAATGCTTAATATGCAAATGAATGTGATATGTCAAAAGAAAAATATCACTTTTTGCAAATTAAGAGAACAAAAGTGAAAAATTCAGTTTTGAATAGTTTTATACCTATACATTGCTTCTCAAGAACTTAACCATGGTATAAATCTAGACATTAAACTAACTACACCCCACTAATCTGTGAGCTTCTAGGAGGCAAATACAATGTCCTTCTTCACTTCCATATGTCCAGTTAAGCAAATGCCTGGAATATACATAGTACATGTTCAAATGACTGAAAGAGTATATGATTATACTACAAGGGCAAAAAAATATATACAGACAACAAAACAAAGCATACTTAAAAAGTGGGCCCAAAAAAACAAATTTGGCAGCCAATGCTAAAAAGAAATACTTGGCATTCTTGCTCTAAAAACTGATTAAGAATTTCTTCTTAGGCGCCACAAAAAAAAAAAAAAAAAAAAAAAGGCAGAACAATGAAACTCAATTATATCACTGGACACACTGTTAAGTTTCCAAGAGCTATTTCTTATTTTTTTTTTTTTTTTTTTGTATTTTTCTGAAGTTGGAAACGGGGAGGCAGTCAGACAGACTCCTGCATGCGCCTGACCAGGATCCACCTGGCACGCCCACCGGGGGCGATGCTCTGCTGCAACCAGAGTCATTCTAGAGCCTGAGGCAGAGGCCACAGAGCCATCCTCAGCGCCCGGGCCAACTTTGCTCCAATGGAGCCTTGGCCGCGGGAGGGGAAGAGAGAGACAGAGAGGAAGGAGAAGGGGAGGGGTGGAGAAGCAGATGGGCGCTTCTCCTGTGTGCCCTGGCCGGGAATCGAACCCGGGACTCCTGCACGCCAGGCCGACGCTCTACCGCTGAGCCAACCGGCCAGGGCCTCAAGAGCTATTTCTTAATATAAGTCAATTACATCACTCTAAAGGACTATTAAGTAAAGTCAAATTATGAGAAAGGTCTCGCATTTGCATGAAAAGCATATACTTCATTGCTATAGATTTTAAAATAAATCAAACTAAATTACATTAGCAGGCTAAAAACCTAGTGGGCAGTATCTCTCAGTTTAAAGGGCTGTAACTTCTAAGCAAACAACAAAATAAAGACGTTATAACCATTATTACCAGGCAACATCATATCATACTTGCCAAAAGAAATGGAGTAAGAAAAACAGAGCTATCAGTTTTACATAAACACCTTTAATAGTACCTCCAGTCAAAACGTAAACTTTAGGGAGTCAATTTATACATGACCCTGCGGTCACAAAGGATAGCTTCGGCTAAAGAAAGCCTCCAGTATCATAAAAGCCACTAAACATTTTAATGATAATACTGAAGGTAACCACATACAAAATACTTAAGCCAAAAAAACCAAGAGAGTAAATGCTTATTAACAAATATACAAAGTCAAATACGAGTTGCTACTTCAAATTACCTTGCTTCAAGAACTGGCTGAATATCATTTATTAGTGGACTAGTATGACCAAATTCATCCTGAATCACCAGAGGGATATTGAATGGAACTCCAACACGAAAAGGAGGATCCAGAAGACCGAATGAAAACTTCTCCGGCTTACCCTCTTTAAAAACAAAGGTATAAATGAAAAGCAAATTCATTGGTCAGAAAATTCATTGTAGGTCAGAAACAGATCCATTTATATATGGGAAATTAAACTATGATAAAGATGACATTTTCAATCTATGTGAAAATTACATAAATTGTATCTATAATCCACTTGGGAAAATAGTAGTTAGATATCTATCTCATACAATACATAAAAGTAAAATTCTAAAAGTAGAGATTATTAAAATTTAATAAAGAATATATGTATAACCTTATCACAGGAAAAACTAAGGCAACATATTAAATATATAATAGGTTAAAAAATATTTACTTGATAAAGTTAAAATATCTTATTAGATATAATAAACACAGTTAAAAGAGAAGTCCTATATGAGAAAATATTTGGTTTCGGTCCTGGCTGGGTTGCTAAGTAAATAGAGCATCTTCTCAGTTGTACTGAGGTCACAGGTTCAATCCCAGGTCAGGGCACATACAAGAAGCAACCACTGACTGTACAACTAAATGGAACTAAGTGGAACGAGTTGATGCTTTACCCCCCTCCAAATCTAGGGAAAAAATTTTTTAGACAAAGAAAATATTTGTAACACATGTAACACAGGATTAAAATTCAGAAAACATAAAATGTCCTCTAAACCAGTTATTTTCAAAGTGTTGCGTCTAGTCTAACAGTTTCAGCCATCCCTGGGAAATTATTAGAAATACACATCCTAGGGTTCACCTCAAACCTACTTAGTCAGAAACTCTGGGAGTGATGACCAGTAGTCTGTTTTAATGAGACCTCCAGGTAACTCAAATAGAAGCTCTAATTTGAGAACCACAGCTTTCACTACTGAAATAACAGCAGCAAATGCACAGGCTTTTACGGAGCACATAACAGGTCTAATAAAGGCTTTTAAAGAGATGCACAACTTAATAATTTAAGGCATAATTTAACTGCTAACTAGGGCAGTGGTTCTCAAAGTGTGCGTCAGGGTGCACTGGTGCGCCGTAGATTTCCAGGTGCGCCCTACGGTATCCCAGAGAAATATGTGCCTGTTGGGGACCACAAAACCAACAGGGTTTTTGGAATTTAGATTTTTGGGGACAGAGGTGTGGGGAATTGGCTGTAAACTGTCAGTCTGCCCAACCCCCCACCTCACTTGCCTGACTAGGTTGCAAAAGGCTGTTAAGCTGTGGTGCTGGATTGTTTACACTACCCCCTATAATTCCTTGGAAAGACTGGAGGCAAGTTTCTTCTATCCTTTGTTTGGTGTAAAGTTAAGATGATATGTATGATGGGGGTTTTCTGCACTCAACACAATTAAGAGTAAAAAGAGAGGAATTTTCAATGTATTGACAAGAAAATGAGAGTTTGCCTTTCAAATACATGCCCAAACATTGAAGAAATCACTAGGACACATCAGGCTCATGTTTCTCATAAACACAAGAATGAAAAAACACATTCGCACCAGGACCTGCTGAATTTACTAAATCTTAGTAAGAATGTATCAATATATATAAAAAAGATAACTTTTTGTCGTTTTTTTAACCCCTTTTATACAATTCTAAAAAGCATAACAAAAAATGTAACATATAAATGTTTTTTAATGTCAGAATAAATTTAATTTTGTTGTATTTATTTCGTTTAATTATCATAAAAGCACGCTTGGACTTTATATATTTTTTCTTTAATATTTGACTTATTATATTTCTCAGAAATTTGTATATAGTGCGCCTACAATTATTTGTAGGATTTTAAATGCGCCCCAACTTCAAAATGTTTGAGAACCACTGAACTAGGGTAAATAAAAATATAGGCTGGTTAGGAAAGATTATAGGGAAACCAGAACACTCAGTCTGTTGGAGAGGATACTACAACCTTTGGGAAGGCAAACTGACAGTAAATATATCTAAAATGTTAAAGTGCCTTCACTTTAGTTTGGCAATTCTATCTCTTGGTATCCACCCTAGAGAAATTCTAGCACAAAGCTGGATAACTGTCTCCCCATATACCAATATATTGTAGTTTATAAGAGCCAAAGAACTGGAAAGCAATTAAAATGTGTATCGACAGAAAACTGCTTAAACTACGGCACCCTGATACTATGGAATGTGTTCCACAGTTGTTAAAAAAAAATATGGAAGATTTAGATGTGCAACAAGTAAAAATCTCAGTGGTGGCCCATCTCATTCAAGAAGACAAACTGATCACAAACACTTGCTTAGATCAGCTCTCTCCAAAACCCCATAATAATGACACTACAGAAATTTTATTTTAATGAGAGAGGGAGAGAGAGAGAGAGAGAGCGAGGGAAGGACAGACAGGAAGGGAGAGAGATGAGAAGCATCAACTTGTGGCGGCACTTTAGTTGTTCATTGATTGCTTTCCCATATATGCCTTGATCAGGGGGCTCCATCGGAGCCAGTGACCCCTTGCTCAATCAAGTCAGCAACCTTGGGCTCAAGTCAGTGACTATGGAGTCATGTCTATGATCCCACACTCAAGTTGGTGACCCCACGTTCAAGCTGGTGAGCCTGTGCTCAAGCTGGTAACCCTGGGGTTTTGAACCTGCGCCCTTAGCATCCCAGGTTGATGCTCTATCCACTGCTCCACAGCCTGGTCAGGCAGAAATTTTTTTTTTTAAAGAAGCCTAAGCCTACAAAAACAGCCAAGAAGAAAGACAACAGTAATAGAATATGAAAGATGGAGAATATATAGATAAGTGTCACTGACTTAGCAGAAAGAACCAAGAAACTCAAATCCTCAATCACAACTAAGTAAGCAGAGAAGCAATCTAATACATTCTGTAGCACACCTAGAAGTCTCAGGAATAGTTGAATCAAGTTGGATTGAAAGGGAAATAAAAAAGGAAGACCTGAAGTCTATAGAAAAAATAATTCCACAATCCCCACCATTCGAGTCAGCTGCCTTCCTCAGTCCCAGCAACAGACAGGGAAGACTTAAAAGAGTAGGTCTAAGGAGTAAGGAAAACAGCAGTGTCAAAAGTGTCAAAATTTACTAAAAATAAGAAAATCAAGTGAAAGATTATATAGTAAATGTGAGATTTTCAAGTCTTCTCCAGCTTGGCTCCCAAAATGCTGGCAGCCAGGTGTGTATCCTCCTAGTATGAGACTAGACAGCTCCACTCTGAGGACTGAACAAAAAGAAAAACCTAAATATTTCCACATCATAATCTCCCTAAAATAAAAGCTCTCAAATGTCCTATTCTTTTTTTGTTTTTCTGACAGAGACAAAGAGAGAGACAGAGAGAAAGACAGATAGGGACAGACAGACAGGAAGGAAGAAAGATGAGAAGCATCAATTCTTCGTTGCAGCACCTTAGTTGTTCATTGTTTTCTCATATGTACCGTGACTGGGGGCTCCAGCAGACCTACTGACCCCTTGCTCAAGCCAGTGACCTTGGGTTCAAGCTGATGAGCTGTACTCAAACCAGATGAGCCCGTGCTGAAGCTGGCAACCTCAGGGTTTTGAACCTGGGTCCTCTGAGTCCCAGTCTGATTGCTCTATGCACTATGCCACTGCCTGCTCATGCTCAAATGTCCTATTCTTAAATGTGAGAAGAACACCACTCATATAAGAGAGCATTTAATAAGAAAGACCCACAGCAAACATGAAAAAAAAAGTAACATGGAAGAAACATGTCGAATAAAGTTTAAAAACTTTAAGAAAAATCATCACTATTATTATAGGCTCAGAGAATTAATAAAAATTAGTGAATCCATGAGGTAGGAAGACAGTACACTAAAAGGAAATAAACAGGGAATGAAAAATACATTTTAGAAACTAAAAATAAAATGACAGCTTAAAATAAAAAACTCAATAGAATGTGTAGAACAGATAGAATTTAGAAAAAACAATTATCAGTACTTCAGTCAAGAGGTCCAACATCTTAATTTCAGATGTTAAGAAAGACAAACAGGAAATCAAAGTAATTCAAGGAAAACTCCTAGAATTTAAAATTTCAGATATTGGGACATACAAAAAATAACTAATTCACTAAATATTTGAGTGTTGGAAAAGAAGGATTCACATGCAAAGATCAAGAATCAGAATAGCTTTAGACTTTACCAGCCACAATGAAAGCTAGAAAACAATGTCTTTAAAATTTAGAAGAAATGTAACTGTCAAGAAGAATTTACAGGTCATTTAAGAATAAAGTGCTCATGCAATTGGTTGCACATCTTTTACTAAATTATCAATCTATTCCTCCTTAATTTAAAGTGCCACCTTTGGCATATACTTATGTGATAGTGTTTTGCTTACCTATAACAGAAAATTTAATTGCTTTAGATGGCAGTGGTCTTCCAGCGTAAGTGTCTGCATTACTTTCATTTAACACAACTTGTAATTTCAATGTATAATTCCCCAACTTTTGAATATTTTCTGGAAAAAATTAAGAAGAAATTATAAATCAAGGCAATATAATACTGATATAATTTTTTAACTTTCAGAATAACTTACCCATTTTTTTAAACCAGTAAGGCCATTTACCTCCATGTTGACTAATATGTGAAATAATTTCTTTATTTCCATTTGAAGCTTAATAAAAGAAAACAAAAAGCAATATTTATACTTGTGAAGCTGAATACAGAATATAAATATAAAATATCACAACAGCATCAAATATTTCTTTTTCTGTGGTAATTTTTTTAAATTAATTATTTATTTTTTTAGAGAGGAGAGAGACAGAGAGAGAAAGCAAGGAGAGAGAGAGAGAGAGAGAGAGAGAGAGAGAGAGAAGGGGGGAGGAGCTGGAAGCATCAACTCCCATATGTGCCTTGACCAGGCAAGCCCAGGGTTTCAAACCGGTGACCTCAGCATTTCCAGGTCGACGCTTTAACCACTGTGCCACCAAAGGTCAGGCCTTTCTGTGGTAATTTAAAAACTACTTTTGAAACTCTTAAAGACCTAAAGCTACCCTATGCAAGGTAACAGCATAATGAAAATTTACTCATTCAGCTCACTAAATTCCCTCATTTCAATTCCTAAGAATTATCTGTAAATACACTTGGATAGGACAATCAAAAGAATGCAGAAATATATTTTGATAATAAAGTTCACTTTCTCAGCCCTGGCTGGTAGCTCAGTGGATTGAGCATCAGCCCAGCATATGGACGTTCCAAGTTTAATTCTTGGTTATGGCACACAAAAAAATGACCACCTGCTTCGCTCCCCCTCCCCTCTCCTTCTCTCCCTCTCCCCCTCCCACAGCCAGTGACTTGATTGGTTAGAGTGTTGGCCTCGGGTGCTGAGGACGGCTTGGTTGGTCTGAGTGCATAAGCCTCAGGCACTAAAAATAGCTAGACTGATTTGGCCCCAGGCAGGGGTTGCCAGGTGAATCCAGGTTGGGTGCATGCAAGAGTCTGTCTCATTATCTTCCCTCCCCTCACTTAACAAAAACTCAAATTATGCATAACACACTTGAAATCCTTAACATATAAAATCCAATGGGCCTATCAGACTGCTAGGTGATCATTAATTATATAAAGATATTTAAACCTTTACTATACATTTAAGGACACTATTAAAGATCCAAATTAATTTGTAAATACTTACAGTGTAATATAACTTTGAGCTCAACCAGGAGTTTCTTTGAACCACCATGACTTGTTCCTGGAAGCTTTTGCATTGCTTCCCCTTTTTTATTTAGTATTTCAATCCTTAGCGCACCTATTGGTCCAAAATTTAAAGTAAGCAGAGAGTTTTAGTTACACCTAATGAATCTGACAATTCTGATACGTCTTCAAACTGCACTTTAGAATTGGAAATTAAGACACAAAAAAAGCCTTTCTTCAGTATTAAGAAAAACAAACCAAAAACATACCAATGGGGGTTCCAGCAGGCCTAATCTCATTAGGCTGCAATTCATCTCCTTCAGGCCAAGTTACTGACAATCTATCGGGGAGCCTAGTAGAAAACCAGCATATTAATGTTTCACAAATGGTGTTAATTATGGTCTTAACTAGAAAAATAGAAGTTAATAGAAACGTTAATATTTATTTCTCATATATTTTGAAAGGTTAAATCTGAAATTCTGTATGACTAATAATTTAAGTTTTCTCCCTAACCATCATAGTAGCTACTAAAAAAGTCAGGCAAAAACTCTTGGTACTGAGCCTGAAATTGCCATTTTTTTGTGAATTTTATATTCATTTATAGTATAATTTACCCTTTGGAGATGGAATAAATTCTTAAGAATAGAAGAATTACTAGTGAGAATCAAAATGATTACATCATTAGCTATACAAGTCACAAATTGAGTTTTTTATTCCCATTTCCTTTTACTCCTTTTGTACTAATCTCTACTTCTCAAAATCACTACAATTTTATTTTTTAATTTTTAATTTATTGTGTTAACATGGATTCAAGTATTCCACTCAATATAACAGCCTCACCCTACACCCCCGTGTCCTCTACTATACCTCCTTTGCCCTGCTCCCCCAGATTCCCTCCCTCCTTCTTCTGGGATTTGCTGTCCTGTTTATCTGTATCTATATGTATACAGTGTGTCCGTAAAGTCATGGTGCACTTTGACCGGTCACAGGAAAGCAACAAAAGACGATAGAAATGTAAAATCTGCACCAAATAAAAGGAAAACTCTCCCAGTTTCATACCTATTCAGTGCAGTTCGATATGGGCTCACGCACAGATTTTTTAGGGCTCCTTAGGTAGCTATCCTGTATAGCCTCTACAGACTCGTCACTGACTGATGGCCTACCAGAACGGGGTTTCTCCACCAAACTGCCGGTTTCCTTCAACTGCTTATCCCACCGAGTAATGTAATTCCTATGTGGTGGCGCTTCGTTATAAATGCGCCGATATTTACGTTGCACTTTGGTCACAAATTCGAATTTAGCAAGCCACAGAACATACTGAACTTTCCTCTGTACCGTCCATATCTTGACTGGCATGGTCGTGGGCTGCTCCGCTGTATACAAGGTGTTATGTCATCATCTGCGCATGCGCACATGCTGCCACATCATCCTACATAAACTTGGAGGGTTTCCTCTTATTTGGTGCAGATTTCACATTTCTATAGTCTTTTGTTGCTTTTCTGTGACTAGTCAAAAGTGCACCATGACTTTACAGATGCATTGTATATGATTTCACTAATCCCTTCACTTTCTCTGATGTCATCCCCTATTTCCCCTTCCCTCGGAGAGCTGTCCCTCTGCTCCCTGTGACCCCGCCTCTGCCTCTATTCTGTTCTTCAGTTCACTTTGTTCATTAGATTTCACATATAAGTGAGATCATATATTTGTTTTCCTCTGCCTGACTTATTTCACTTAGCATAATAATCTCCAGGCCAATAATCCATGCCATCGCAAAATGTAAGATTTTCTTCTTTTTCACAGCTGCATAGTAATTCATTGTGTATAGTACCACTGCTTTTTAATCCACTTGTCCACTGATGGACAACTAGGGCTGTTGCCAGATCTTGGCTATTGCAAACAATGCTGCAATAAACATGGAATGCATATCTTCTTTTGAATCAGTGATTTGGTATTCTTAGGATATATTCCCAAAAGTGGGATAGCTGAGTCAAAAGGCAGTTCCAGTTTTAATTTTTTGAGGAAATGCCATACTGTTCTCTACAGTGGCTGCACAGTCAGCATTCCCACCAGCAGTGCAAAAGGGTTTCTTTTTCTCCACACTTTCGCCAGCACTTATTGTGTTGACTTGCTAATGAGCGCCATTCTGACAGGTCTGAGGTGGTATCACATTGTGGTTTTAATTTGCATTTCTCTGATAATTAGTGATGTTGAAAATTTTTTCATATGCCTATTGGTCAAATGTATGCCCTCTTTGGACAAGTGTCTATTCAGTTCTGTTGCCCATTTTTTTAATGGATTGTTTACCATCTTGGGGTTGAGTTTTAGAAGTTCTTGATAAATTTTGGTTATTAACCCTTATCAGACATATTGATGAATATGTTCTCCCATTGTGTGCATTGTCTTTTTATCTTATTAATACTGTCTTTTGCTGTGCAAAAGCTTTTTAATTTGATATAGACCCATTAGTTTATTTTGTCCTTTATTTCACTTGCCCATGGAGATAAATCAGCAAAAATATTACGAGAGACATCTGAGAGTTTACTATGTTTTCTCCCAAGATGTTTATGGTTTGGCAACTTACATTTCAGTCTTTTATCCATTTTGAGTTTTTGTGAATGGTTTAAGTTAGTGGTCTAGTTTTATTTGGTAAAATTGGACAGTGCATGTACCTGTCCAATTTTACCAACACCATTTATTAAAGAGACTATCTTTACTCCACTGTATGCTCTTACCATATTTTGCAAATATCAACTGACCATATGGTATGGGTTTGTTTCTGGGTTCGCAACTCTGTTCGATTGATCTGTATGCCTGTTCTTATGCTAGCACCAAGCTGTTTTGATTACTATGGCCTTGTAGTATAACTTGATATCAGGAAGTGTGATACCTCCCACTCTGTTCTTCATTTTCAAGATTGCTGAGGCTATTCATGTTCTTTTTCGGTTCCATGTAAACTTTTTGGAATATTTGTTCTATATTTTTGAAGTATGCCATTGGTATTTTAATGGGAATTGCACTAAACTTACAGATTGCTTTGAGTAATATAGACATTTTAATGTTTATTCTTCCTATCCATGAACATGGTCTATGCTTCCACTTGTCTGTATCTTCCTTGATTTTTATTTTTTCAATGTCTATGACTTTCTGAGTACAAGTCTTTTACCTCCTTGGTTAAATTTACTCCCGGGTACTTCATTCTTTTTGTTGCAATGGGGAAGAATATTGTTTCCTTAATTTCTTTCAGACAGTTTATTGTTGGTGTATAAAAATGCCACTGATTTCTGAATATTAATTTTATAACCTGCCACCTTTCCAAATTCACTTATCAAGTCTAGTAGTTTTTTAACTGAGATGTTAGGGTTTTCTATGTACAGTATGTCATCAGCAAATAATGACTTTTACTTCCTTTTCCACTTTGGATGCCTTTTATTTCTTCTTCTTATCTGATTGCTGTGGCTAGGATTTCCAGAACTATGTTGAATAAGAGTAGTGAAAGGGGGCACCCCTGCCTTGTTCCTGATGTTAAGGGGATTACTTTTAAATTTTGCCCATTGAGTATGATATTGGCTGTTGGTTTGTCATAGATAACCTTTATTATGTTTTATCATGTTGAAGTATGTTCCCTGTATTCCCACTCTCCTGAGAGTTTTGATCATAAACGAGTGCTGGATTTTATCAAATGCTTTTTCTGCATCTATTGATATAATCATGTTATTTTTATCCTTGATTTTATTCATGTGATGAATCACATTTATTGATTTGTGAATATTCTACCAGCCTCACCTCCCCAGAATAAGTCCCACTTGATCATGATTTGTGACTTTTTAATGTATTGCTGGATCAGTTTCCTAATATTTTGTTGAAAATTTTAGCATCTATGTTCATCAGGGATATTGGCCTATACTTTTCTTTCTTTGTAGCGTCTTTACCTGGACTTGGAATTTGGATTTGCCTCATAAACGAAGCTTAGAAGTCTTCCCTGTTCTTGAATTTTTTGAAATAGCTTGAGAAGGATGGGTGTTAGTTCTTCTTTGAGTATTTGGTAAAAATTAGCCTGTGAAGCCATTCAGTCCTGGACTTTTGTTTGCTGAAAGTTTTTTGATAACTGTTTCAATTTCATTTGTTGTAATCTGTTTGTTTAGGTTTTCTGATTCTTCCAGACTGAGTTTTGGAAGAATGTATGTTTCTAGGAATTTATCCATTTAACTGAGGTTGACTAATTTTTTGTCATATAGATCTTCATAGTATTTTCTTACAATCCTTTGTAGTTCTGCGGTGTCAGTTCTTACTTCTCCATTTTCATTTCTAATTTTATTTGAGTTTTCTCTTTTTTTCTTGATGAGTCTGGTTAAAGATTCGTCAATCAGGTTTACCATTTCAAAGAACCAGCTCTTGGTTTCATTAACCTTTTGTGTTTTTTTTTTTAGCCTATATCATTTATTTCCACTCTGATCCTTATTATTTCCTTTCTTCTACTTCCTCTGGGCTTTATTTATTGTTCTTGTAGATGCAGGGTTAAGTTGTTTGAGATTTTTCTTGCTTCTTAAGGTATGCCTGTAATGCAATGAACTTCCCTCTCAGGACTGCTTTTGCTGTGTCCCATAAGTTTTAAGTTGTTTTATGTTTTTATTTGTTTCAAGGAAATTTTTATTTCTTCCTTGATCTCGTCGTTAATCCGTTTGTTATTTAACAACATGCTCTTTAGTCTCCAAGTGTTTGAATGTTTTTCAGTTTTTCTATAGTTGTTTCTAGTTTCATGCCATTGTGATCAGAAAATATGCTTGATATGATTTCAATCTTCTTAAATTTATTGAGACTTGTTCTGTGTCCTAACATGGGGTCTATCCTAGACAATGTACCATGAGCACTTGAAAAGAATGTATATTCTGCTGCTTTGGGGTGAAAGGTTCTGAAGATACTAAATCCCGTTGACCTAGTGTGACATTTAAGGCCACTGTTTCTTTGTTAATTTTCTGTCTGGAGGATCTATCCATTGATGTTGGGGGGGGTATTAAAAACCCCTACTATTATAGTATTGCTGTTGATCTCGCCCTTTAGGTAAATCAAAATCTGCTTTATATATTTAGGTACTCCGATATTAGGCACATAGATATTTACAGTGGTTATATTCTCTTGTTGGATTGCTCACTTTATCATTATGTAGTGACCTTCTTTATCTCTTACTGTAGCCTTGTTTTTAAAGTCTATTTTTTCAGATGTAAGTACTACTACCCTAGCTTTTTTTTCATTTCCATTTGCGTGAAATCCTTTTTCCATCCTTCACTTTCAGTCTATGTGTATCTTTTTGTTCTGAGGTGGGTCTCTTATAGACAGCATATATACGGGTCCTGTTTCCTTATCCATACAGCTATCCTGTCTTTTCATTGTAGCATTTAACCCATTTACAATTAAGGTTATTATTGATATGTACTTATTTATTTCCATTTTATTCTTTAGATCTACAATTCTCTTTTTCTTGATTTTTTTTTCCTTTGCTCTTTTTCCAGCAGGCCCCTTAACATTTCTTGCAGTACTTGTTTGGTTGTAATAAATTCCTTGAGTATTTTTTTGTATGAAAAGCTTATTATTTCCCCTTCAATTTTAAATGATAGCCTTGCTGGATAAAGTAGTCTTGGTTGTAGGTTCTTGTTTTGCATCACTTTGAATATTTCTTACCAATCCCTTCTGGCCTCAGATGTTCCTGTTGAGAAGACGGTGTCATCCTTATGGGGGCTCCTCTGTAGGTTATGAACCGCTTTTCTCTTGCAGCTTTTAGTATTCTTACTTTGGCACTTTAATTATGATGTGTCTCAGTGTAGGCCTTCTTGGGTTCCTCTTTAATGGAACTCTCTGTGCTTCTTGAACTAGTGTGATTTTTTCCTTCATCAATTTAGGGAAATTTTCAGCTACGAGTCTTCAATTTTCTTTTTCTTGAAGGCCAAACAATATTGGTTTTTCTTTAACATACACTAATCATATTGCTTATAATATTGAAACTTTATATATATTATATATGTTAATTTACTCCTTTTTCTGTAAAACAAATATAGGATTCTGTTTTTTATAACTAGAGCTCTCAATTTCTCCATATTAAGTTTGTCACAGTGTGTACATCTAGACTACAAGTGTCCTATTAGAAGACTTTAACAACACACTTAAGAATAGTTAAAAGCACTGAGACTGCACTAAGATTCAACCTCTTGATTTTTCTTTTTATTTGTATCTTACATCCTGAAATGTAAATTACCTTGCCATTTCATCTTCTACATATTTTTTTACAGCTTTCTCAGCAACTGTCCTATCCAGCTTTGCAATTGGCACAATTTTTGTTTCATCATACAGTGCTCGAGGTTCCTGAATCAAGAAAATAAATTTATACCAGCTTTTGAAAAAAACTGAATTTAGCTGTCATAAAAACATTCATATACTTCTTCCAAAGAAATATATTTTACCCTCATTAATATATAAATCATAATAGTTATTATTTCATTAGATATCATTGTTTATCTCCTTTTTTTTCTGTGACAGAGAGAGGGACAGATGGGAACAGACAGGCACACAGGAAGGGAGAGAGATGAGAAGCATCAATTCTTCATTGCAGTACCTTAATTGTTCATTGATTGCTCTCTCATATGTGTCTTGACCAGGGGAGCTATAGCAGAGCAAGTGACCCCTTGTTCAAGCCAGTGACCTTGGGCTTCAAGTCAGCGACCTTGGGCTCAATCAAGCCAGTGACTATGGGGTTATATCTATGATTCCACACTCAAGCCATGGAGCCCGCGCTCAAGCTGGATGAGCCAGCACTCAAACCAGTGACCTCAGGGTTTTGAACCTGGGTCCTCTGCATCCCAGTCCAACACCCTATCCACTGCACCACTATCTATCTGGTCAGGCTGTTTATCTTTATTTTCCATGTTACCTCCTTAGGCCTAATTAAATATCTTTCAAATATTAACAAGAACATGGTACAGGGATAAAACCCATTCCAGTTTTGGAAGCATTAATTTTTAAGATAGAATTCTGGCTCCATTGTTTACTAGTTTGTATGCCTAGAATGAAATTTGTACTTTACTAAATTATTGTGATAAGTAGCAATAATATATGTTAAACACTAGGCAAACAGATAAGTTCTATAGATTATTAAAAATATCAAATATGAAATATATACATGCTAACACTATGCAATGGAAAAAATAAATGCAAGGAAAATACTGCACCTTTATTTCTACATTTATGCAAAGTTAAGTGGTACCAAAAGTCTTTCAATAAATATTTTGTATTACTTGCTGTCGTACCATTGCAATTTGAACCTCTCCGCCCGTAGCATATACTTCTCCATCATGATCACCATAAAGAAAAAATTTTTCTATGCTTCCATAAAAGAGAGGAAGTGTCTTGATTGTCTTGACCTAATATTTAAGTTTCAAAAAAGGCTTTAGTGTTAATATTTACTAAGAGAAACAGGTGTACTATAATAATTATTCCACAAACCATTTTATACAAATATTTAATAATTAATAATTAATAATATATTTTATTGAACATTATAAACAATATATGTATAACATATTATGTATAATATAACATTACAATATGTATAATATGTTATACATATTATAATTAGTATTATTTATTTAATAATATGTAAATAAAATTCCAATGACTAATAATCCAATAAAGTTGTAATTGTGAAGTTCTCCACTTACTCCCATATTTTGTAAAGACAACAGTACCTTCTTCATACAACAATTTCATGACCACACGTGTCTAAAAGATCCATAACTCCTCCAAAGTCTATTATAAATGCCAGAGTAACTCAAACCCTTTCCCCCATAAAATCTGGCTTTCCGACTATGAACAATGACTTACAAAGTCCAAGAAGTTATCATTTCCTTCAAATAAATTAGTTCAACACATGCCTATACTTCTTGAGAAATCTGAGGATAATTTCTATTAATCCAATTCAGACATCCTTGACAAGGACCAAAAGAGTTTATAGCCAATCTACCTTTCCAGCCTCTTTTCTAAACTATTTCTCTTCACACACCTATAACCCAACTCCACTGCTTGCTGTTTCTCTGAACTTATGAATGTTCTTGTCTGTGCTTACATTACTTCTCTGAGAAAGCATTCTATACAACCATCACATAGAATTTGACGAAGTTGATCACTCCCTCCTTGTAATTCTTCACTTAACTTCAGGTATACCTTATTCTCCTAGTTTCCTTCTATCTTACCAGCTTATCCCTTTTATTCTCCTTTCTCAGCTCCCGTGTATTCTAATTCCTAAATGTTAGAAAAGCAAGGCTACAGCTACACAAAGTACTTCTAGTGACTGTATCCAATTCTGATGTTTCAAATATATCATAATGATTCTCACATTAATGGAGAGAATGGACATCCTTCTAACTCTGTAAAAACTTTTATAAACCTGAGCCTCTACCTCTTTAAGGTTGTTTTAAATGTCATTTCTTGCACAAAGAGTTTCATGATTTACTCTCTTCTCCCAGGCCCATCCAAAGTCAGAAAATTCTCTCCTTCTAAAATGTCAAAGCACTCACTATTCATCCTCTTTTCATAGCAGTTATTCCCTTCTCACCTATTATTATTTATGTTTAGGTTATCTCTATTTTCAGGCTGTATTATCCCTAAGGACAAAGCATATCTAATACTATAGATCTCTGCAATTTACACAACATAGTCAATAAACACATTAACTTATAAGAAACAGATACTTAGTAAAATTAGCTAAGAAGTCAAAATTTCGTATCACATTAGCAAAAACACTTAAAATCTTCTTTTGCGTAAAGTTTATTATAAGAAACAATTTTAAAAACCTTGTTAACTGAGCCTTAGACAAAAAACAGATTGTTGTTTTTTTTTCTAATGCCATGCTAAATTACATAATTAAAGTCACTGGTTTTTTCCTGGCCCCTGAGGAGCAAATCAATACATCCATTTGTAGAGTTGTTGCTATATTCTAATACATCTAACAAATGTCATCCCAGTAAATTCAATAAAAATTTTTTAAAATTCTAATACATCTAATTTAGTTTCAAATTCTACCAAACATTAAATCTAAAAATAAGTTAAACCTACCAGCTGTCCTGCTTTGTATACTTTTCCATCCCATTCTATTGCTGAGTATGTGGCCCAGGGGCCCTGCTTTTTAGAAGGAAGATCAGAACGTGTAATTATTCCTTTAAAAAGTGTAAATTTTATTTGTTTGTCATATTTTTCATGACAGTCCTTGAGCCATAAAGTAAATTCTCTGTCAATTTTCATTCGTTGCTCCTGTAAAATTTTAAAATGTTCTATGAAATAAGGTCAATAAATGCAACCATTGACATTTGTCATTCATTCCATTTTCCTTCCATAGACCCACCCCAGAAAACCTAATAAAAAACTAAAATATTTTGCTGGATCTTTCTCCCATACAAATTTAGATTTCTAATAAAACCATTACTAAAGAAAGCAAATCTTTATTATTAATCTTGGATAATAGTCAACACCAACAATAAAGTTTTTCTTCCCCGCTCTATATCCTAGGATACACCAAAAAATGAAGAGCAGCAGCAGCAAAGTAGGAGACCTAGCTGGCTATAAGAGGTAAATGGAAATCTCACTGTGAATCAGGCACATTCTCAATAGGGCAATAAATATCTCCTTTTATGTATCAAAAACAAATATATACACATATAGTATGTAAATATACCATATATATATGGTATATCTATGGTATTAAAATGTCATGAAGAAGAGCAATTAGGAGAAAAAATTGTCCAAAACAGGGTCCTTATAAGAGTAGTAAGAAAAGAAAAAGGCTGAAAAAACCCTGATAAGCAAAACACATTTTTCCTTTTAATTGTGTAACACATTCATATTATCTATTCAAAATAAATATCATAAAATGAAAACTGTTTCCTAATAATACATAAAAAACATTTTTGCTTATCATTATTCACTCTGCTGAGATAATATACAGATTTATACCAAACATCAGCTACAATATATTGTATATTGCCTGTCCAGAATGAGCAGGGAAGATATTTTACATATTGCATGCTCTGACAAAAGACAATGCATAAAATTACAAAAGTTCTGTCCTTTTTACATACCTTACTCCATAGCATACTATAGTTATCTCCAAATAAAAATTGGGCAAAATTAGAAATGATTTCAGCTTTGAGTAAAAAATACATGGACTTGGTAAAAACTCAAAAATTGGTAAGTTTCTAAGAAAACTTCCCCTAACCCTTTTCCCAAGTACCAACTCCTTTCTGAATTAGCAAATCACTGTTTTCAGTTTATCAGCTTGACAAGGATATTAAAATTATTAACTGGGAATGGGACGGTCTGTCTACATTTTTATATTACACTTCAATGTATGGCCCGTTTATTAGATAAAATTATTCTACACTAAAACATATAGAAGTCTGCAGGATTCATTATCAAACAAATTGCCAGATGTATTAGTTAAATCCAAAGATTAAGTTATGTATCAAAGGACAATGTTACAAGTGTGACAGTTAATCTAGGAGAGGAGTATGCAGATACTCATCATAATATTCTTTCAACTTTTCTGTGTATTTAAAATATCCCCAAATTAGAAAATACATGATTTTAAAATACAATGTAACAAAAAAAAATGACGTATTGTGGGTAACTTTTGGAAGAAAAGTCAAATTGTTTAATAAATGTTGGATAATTACTACTAAGTGTATCATATCTAAGTACAAGTAAGACTTTTATCTGGTGATAATTCTTTAAAAGTATCTTAATCTTCTGATTCAAAATATTTTATAAACAGCAAAATGAATTTCAACATCTTGTAGGAATGACTATAAATATTGTATGTATTTACTGTGCAACAATTTTAGGTTTACTATAAAAGCATCTATCTCTTGGCAACTCCACATTGAACTACTAAAGAGTAGTATATCAAGTAAAAGTTTCTGAGGTATTTAGTAAAATAAAAATATAATAGTATGCTAGTTCAACTTAAAAAAAAACTATTATCCTTGTTCTACCAATCAGTGCATGGATTTTAATACTGCCCAGTCTCAAATCACCTTTTAGCCAAAATTATTTGTTTTCCCTCAATTTTACCCTTAAGATTAGATTAAAATCGCATAGTTTCGTTATTAATATATTGAATACAAACATAAGCGTTTGTGTTAGACAAAATTGTTCTTATATGTTCTCACCAAGTGCATATGCTTCTGTAGCTTCTATTTACTATGTCATGGTCCTGATATTAAAATCTAATAAAGAACTAAAAATTTTATCCAAATGGTCTAACCAGTTTGAAATTTTTGAATGATGTGAACACATAAATGCTCATAAGGGAAAATCTATACATATTCTTTTGATTAAAAAGTATGTAAAATGCCATATAAATTTATACTAATAGTGACTTTTGTTGTACATAAAAATAGAACATCTGCAAATATTCAAAACTTGATACATATAATCATACCTGTCCATTTAAAATCCTTGTAAAAAGGGTGTTCTTGTCTTTCAATTTTAGCTCAAGATCCATAAAAGTCAGTTTATTTGTGCTGACCTGGAATCTGTCATTAGTGAATAATGCACCAGATATTCTATTGTAGCACTCAATTGGTGCAAGCCCTCTCTTCTTAGGAGGAGTACACCAATCAAAGCTTGAACAGAACAAAATATTAGTTAATAAAACGATTTGATTATAAAATTATGTATTTCAGCAAAAATCAGAACTTACTCCTCAACAGTTGTATATGGTATTAGTCGTCCATTCCAAAAACATTCAAAAATAGGCCTTTTTCCTCTTGCTGCTTTTTCAAATATAAAACAATCATCATCATCATCTTCATCTTTTAATTCTAGAGCACAGGAGTAAATAGAGTGAAATGTTTATTACTATAAGTAGCTTTATTCTTAGTTTGTCCTAAGAAAGGTTTATTTCCAAAGTGGTTATACATCACCAATGATGTTTCTCATTTAAAGTCACTAATTACTTATATTTAAGTATATTAGGAGCTACACTAGCTACTCAGCTTGCAATCATTAAAACATGTTTATTAAGCAAAAGAATCATATATTAAAAGAGACTATGCCAGCCTGACCAGGTGGTGGTGCAGTGGATAGAGTGTCAGACTGGGACACAGAGACCCAGGTTTGAGACCCCAAGGTTGCCAGCTTGAGCACAGGCTCATATGGTTTGTGCAAGGCTCACCAGCTTGAGCCCAGGGTCACTGGCTCGAGCAAGGGGTCACTCAATCTACTGCAGCCCTCCAGTCAAGGCACATATGAGAAAGCAAGCAATCAATGAACAACTAAGATGCTGCAACAAAGATTTGATGCTTCTCATCTCTCTCCCTTTCTGTCTCTTCCTGTCTGTCCGTTCCTATCTGTCCCTCTCTCTGACTCTGTCACAAAAAAAAAAAAAGAGAGAGAGACTATGCCCTACCAGACTTCTTCCCTATGAATATAGAAGCATAAATCCTCTGTAAAACACAAGTTTCACAATTTTGTCAGAACCAGTACATTCACCTAAAAATTAGCTGGAAAACATATGGTATCTAATAGCAACAAGTTTGCCTAGTTTGAGCAAATTAATCAGTAATACTATATTTAAGTTTATCTTATATAAACTAAAATTATAATGTTACAAAACATAAAGCACATAACTGTTTAGCATTTTTATGTTTGTTAGCGATACATTTACATAAATCCAGATAAATTAAGATCAAACATTATCATTGTGATAAAGCAACCCCTCAGTTTCATCTGCCTTAAGTCATCTTCACCCAAATAAAGCCTTTTTCCCCCAAAAAACGTTCACAAGGATTACCTAAGTACAAGTTCCTTTCAATCAGACTAATTCGCTGTTCTTAGAGAACTCTTTTAATTATCATTCAATATATTGGCTCTTATTTTAAGAAATCGTTTCAATAACTTTATCTTTTTGTCTACAAGCATACAAATATTAGAAATGGCAAATTAAACAGCGGCCAGAGATATCACAGGAGGCAGTGTCACGGAGTAGTAATATGCATGAGCACTGAATAAATACTGTGGAGCACAGAGTTACAGCAGTTTTTTGTTTAATGCTTATAACACCTCAATGAGGCATTAACTATTATCTCTGCCTCATTCTACAGATAAGGAAAACTGAGTTAGGCAGTAGTTTGTTAAATTCACATAATAGAAAGTCTGGTTCCAGAACACGCAACACTAAGGATATACTGAGGAAGTACTGTGAATGAGAAAAGTTAATACTGTTCATCAATGAATTCAATGAAATCTCAATAATTCCACCAGGATTTTGTTTAAATGAATATACAAAGGGATTCCAAAATGTATGTAGAAGAGGGAAAGATAGAGAAATAAGAATTTTCTCAAAAAAGAATACTGAGGTCCTGGCCAGTTGGTTCAGTGGTAAGTGTTGGCCTGGTGTACAGGAGTCCCAGGTTTAATTCCCGGCCAGGGCACACAGGAGAAGCACCCATCTGTTTCTCCACCCCTCCCCCTCTCCTTCCTCTCTCTCTTCCCCTCCCACAGCCAAGGCTCCACTGGAGCAAAGCTGGCCTGGGCGCTGAGGATGGCTCTTGTTGCAACAGAGCAACGCCCCAGATGGGCAGAGCATTGCCCCCTGGTGGGCATGCCGGGTGGATCCCAGTAGGGCGCATGCGGGAGACTGACTACCTCCCCGTTTCCAACTTCAGAAAAATACAAAAAAAAGAGTACTTGAGTGTCTTGCCCTGCAGATATCAAAATGGAGTATATAGCTATAAGAGAGTATCACTACTCATGTATAAAATACAAATAGATATACACACATATGGGAACTTAATATTATTATAAAAGTGATTACTTCAGCCTCACCAGGCGGTGGCACAGTGGATAGAATGTCAGACTGGGATGTAGAGAACCCAGGTTCAAGACCCCGAGGTCGCCAGCTTGAACGCAGGTTCATCTGGTTTGAGCAAAGCTCACCAGCTTGGACCCAAGGTCGCTGGCTTGAGCAAGGGGTTACTCAGTCTGTTGAAGGCCCGCGGTCAAGGACATATGAGAGGGCAATCAATGAACTAAGGTGTCACAATGAAAAACTGATGATTGATGCTTCTCATCTCTCTCCGTTCCCATCTGTCTGTCCCTATCTATCCCTCTCTCTGACTCTCTCTATGTAAACAAAAAAAAGTGATTATTTCAAAAATCATTACATTCAATATAACTGGTGCTAGGAAACTGAATGCTCACATGGAAAATATTAAATTAAAGCTCTACCTCATCCTACACACAAAAGGGAGATTACAGATGCATTAAAGAGCAAAACATAAAATTTTTAAAAACTACAGGATCCTTTTATAATCTTAAGACTTTATATAATAAGACAAAATCAGTAAGCATAAAAAAAACATAACTACATAGTTTAAAACTTCTTTATAAATACTTACAAAGATACAAAGATAATGGGAAAACAATCTGGAGAATATATAAAGAATTAGCATGCAGTACATAACTAGAAGTTCATGTCAATAAGAGATCGAAGATAGAAGAATATGTAATGTTTCTTAAAGCTGGTGTTTTATTCATCTAAAAGTGAATATACACTAAAAATCAAGAATTATAAAAATTATAAATACCTAACACGTTACAAAGAGTTGAACAAGAAAAAAGGTTTTAATATTTATCTAATCTTAGTAGCCCAATTAATAATAATCATTAAAAGAAGTCATTACCCTAAATCAAAACTTCACATTTTGTAGCTAAGACAACAGATTAACATACTTGATGGAAAGCATGGATCATCAGGATAAGTTTCTCTATCATATAAGAAAGGGTGATATCGGATAATCCCTTCCACTACACCGTCTCCTTCAACATGAGCTTTGAACTCAAAACTATCAGTTGCTGTGTTTATATACAACGTCTGCATGTCATCTTGTACTTCCCTTAGGTTGACAATCTTAGGCGCCTTCCCCTTTTCAAACATAGAAATCTAAAACAAAAACAAAGCAAAAATAATTTAATTCTATGGTGGCTTTTATTCTCAGCAAAAACTACTTTGATTTGATTTGTACAAGTAATAATCAAACTTAATGAAATTTTTTATATTATTTAAATAGCTATAAGTAGCATCTCAATAAGAAACATACTACTAAAAAATAGAAAGTAAGCAAAGAAAAGAGCAAAGCAGAGCTGAAGGAGAGTCATGAGTTCAATAAATTCAAGGTTTCTTGCTAGAGGTAGAAAGTGGGACAATGATGTACATGTGGGCAAGAATACTGAGAATCCAATACTCAAATGTGTTGTGGTTCTAAATCTTATTTTGCCATCATGAGACTTCTGTGAACAAAAGGGAAACTATTTATATCTCTTTTCCTCTGTGCTTTAAGACATAATATTCAGTAACATCTCACATCTCTATAAAAGACAGAGAAAAAAGAAACTAACTATGGTAAATAAAGCTTACAGAAAAACACACCTAGGAATAACCTCTTTAGCTGGACATCAAATCACCAAAGAACTTGGGTTAAGAGAAGAGAGAAGTTGTTTATTTATTGACTGATTTTTCTTATCCAGAGTGACTTGGAACTGGATCAGATACCTAATAATTCACAATACTTGAAGAAAGAATTTTATCTTACTTCAATATCAATGTTGTTGAAAGCTCCAACTTCTTTTGATGTATGTTTTTCATTTCCTTTTGGGCCATGAATATAGTAATGATATATATGCCTAAAATACAGAAGAGTAACTTTACACTTTTAATTCACATAAAATTATAGTTTATACATTCTTCTACAAAAAAATATATACATAATTATTATTTGAAGGTATCTATCAGGCACTATACTCACTCAGCATTTTTAAACACAGTATCCCATTTAATGGTAAAAACAATCCTGAGATCCAGGTATTATTACACCTTATTTTATACACACAGAATAAAGGTAGAAAGGTAGAAATTTGCATACAAAGGGTTTATATAATTTACCTAGGGTCACAGAACTTAAGAGTTTGGGAGAGGGGAGGCTTCGATTCAGGCCTTTGCTATTAGAAGCTTATGTACTTGACACTTCTGAGAAGTATAATTCAAAAAATACTAGAAGGTAAGAGGCTACAATTATTTGTCAGGGATGTCAAGGACTCAAATATCAGAGAGTATATAGGATTGATTGTCTTTAAGCTATCTGTGCAAAGAATAATAACATTCTATAACTCTCATCGCTCCTCTCCTGTAGTACTGAAAAATTTTATCTTAATATTTCCCAAATAAACAGATCTAATGCACTCAGCATTATTCTTCTGAAAACTACCACTTCATTTTTAAACCACTACTTTAAGTAAAGGTTAAGACTGACTATGTGTTAATGATACTGTATTCAGGGCTAAACTATGTTGGATCCATAGTTATTCCTCAAACAGGAATTTATAATATTCCTTCACATGAATACATAAATTTTATTTTTTAAGTGAGAAGAGGGGAGATAGACTCCTGCATGCGCACTAACTGGGTTCCAATGGCAACCCCTGCATGGGGCTCATGCTCAAATCAACCAAGCTATCCTTAGCACCTCAGGGCCGATGCCCAAAACAAACAAGCTAGTGACTGCGTGAGGGGAAAAGAGAGAAAAGGGAGAGAGGAAGTGGAAGAGAAGCAGATGGTCGCTTCTCATGTGTGCCCTGACGGAGGATTGAACCCGGGATGCCTGCATGTTGGGCCGATGCTCTCCACTGCAGCCAACCAGCCAGGGCCTGAATTTTAAATAAAAAAAATTAATTTAATTATCCTAGCTACTGTTTAAAATGCTATTGACAAAATAAAATCACTGAACATCTTGAGATCTTTTTTCAGACATCTCAAAAGTGCTAATATTATAACAAAAGATAAGTTACAATCATACATTAAGAGTGCTATAAATAACTTAGCAACTGTCTGTTTCAAAGAATAGTAAAAGTTGTATGTTATTCTTTGGTAGAGTAATTGTCCTAATTATATGTTATGTATGGAGTGTTTACTGAATTGTTTCCTGAATTCGTAATAGTCTAAATCACTACGTCTTGCAAAAATGAGCACATCTGTAAAAACAAAATTCATGTTTTTGAAAAAGGTATCTTTTCACATTGATCCAAAAGGCTATTGCACTTAATCTGAGATTTTCTATTTTATACATAAATATATATTAAGTTATAATTTTTCTCTTTTATGGGATAAAAGATTTGATTTTAACAATACCTTTTTATCCCCATGAATACTGATATTTATTGGTCCTTTAACCCAAAAGTTTTATATGAACTTTGTATTATTTTTTTCTCTATAAATGCATGTTTTCTTAGTTGTTTTATAGTTATTTGTATTAAATGAAGGAACTTGGTGTACATCAGCAAGTTTCAACATTTTTCATCTCACGGCACATACAAACTATTTACTAAAATTCTGTGGCACACCAAAAATTTATTTTTTGCAGATCTGATGAAAAAAATAGGTATAATTTTGATTCATTCACACTGGATGACTATTGTTGTGTTGGCTGTTGTCATTTTTTTATTTGAGTCTAAGGGAAAAGAGGCCAGTGCCCCTGACTAAATAGTGTGCCTCTTTGTGGCACTTTGGTTGGAAATCACTGGCTTAGATCCATTAAATAAATATTTCTCCAATTTGGACTAATGAAATATATACTCTCTCTCTCAAAGATTTCCTGGAATAGATACACAAAGATTTATTCTCAGCATTACTAAAATGTATAGGCACATAGACTTTTTTTTCATATTCACAGACTTGCTGCATTCATTTGATAAACACTTCAGGAGCATCTACTATGTAACACGACACACTGGGTACACAATAGCACATAAAAAAACGACATTCTTCACTCCATGCTCCCTGGAGCTTTAGCACAAGGGAATGCCCTTGTTAATTAAGCTACCCAAAAGAAAATTATTTGGAGCAACCATGACAGATCGAGCAATTCAGTCTCATACTATTCATCACCAGAACGCTGCAGCCCTGTGGAAACAGTTTCAACTTTCTCGGGAAGCAGCATGGCAGATTGGGAAATCCTACCCAAGGGGTCCTATACTATAATCTGTCCCTTCATTTGGAGTTAACCCTCAAGGATCCATTACCAGACAACTTTGGCAAATGGATGTTACTCATATACCTTCATTTGGCAAACAGTTCTATGTCCACGTTACAGTGGATACCTATTCTGGATTTATAGTAACCGCTGTCAGAACAGGAGAGGCTGCCAAGGATGTTATAGCTCATGGTCTGTATGCACTGTTCTATTATTGGATTTCCTCAACTGCTTAAACTGACAATGCTACTGCATATGGAGCAAAAGCATTTACTGTATTTTGTCAAACCTTTCGAATTATGTGTATTTCTTACAATCTTTAAAGTCAAGGTATTATTAAAGTGTACCCAGCAAATATTTTAAGGTCAATTTAAAAAAATTTAAAAGGGGGGAGTCATATCCTGGAACTCCTACGGTCTACCATATCATGCTTTTTACTTAAAAAATTTTAAATTTCTTTTGAATGCTGATGAACAGGAGACGCCAAATCTTTTTCTCCTGCAAACTTCTACCTTCTTTTATTTGATCCAGCTAATAACAGTTTTGTCTTTTTCCAAATAGTTCCAAATATATGGAAAAGGTTTATATAGGCAGATGGGGATCCTCAAACCCCTCAGCGAGATTTTCTGAGCATGGTTTTTAAGATACAAAGAGGCAGAAAAAGCCCAATAGAGATTAGGGGAACTACCAGCTTTTAGGATATGCCCTTAAAGGCTCCAATGCCCCAAAGGGGTCTCATAGGATGCCATCTGGGTCCTGCTTCAATAGTGGAAAGGAAGGTCATTGAGCTACAGCCTGCCAGACTTACAGGCCTCTGCTATGAGGAAACAGGGACACTGGAAGGTAGGCTTCCCCCTCGCTCCTCTAAGGAAGGGTTCAGTCTCTTCCAGCCCTGCTCCAGCCACCTATAACCTAACCTTGCCCAGAATGCTGGGGTTTGCCACTGAAGGCTGAAAGTGCCCATGGCCGTCGGCCCCATCTACGACACTGTGGACGAGCTTAGGGTATTTCTTCCAAGAAGCAGGTAAACTGATCTCATTTGCACAAGGGCCACTTAACTATGTCTTGCCTGAATAGTCAGGTTTTTTATTCTTCCCTCGAAGATCTCTGTTGTGGGTGTTGATAGTCCTATTTTCTGCTGCTTTGTTTAATATATAGTGTTTCCTTTATTCCTCCTACCTCAATTGCCTCACTCATATTTTAGGCTGGGACCTACTCCTAATTTAGAGCTCTCTTTCCCCCTTTTGACAACTTCTATTATGAATCTACCTTTGCCACCCAGCTTAGTGTATCCCAAGGTTCTCTTTACCATGCCACAGTTGCAGAGCTCCAGGGAAAAGCAACCTGGTCTCATCTCTCCAGGCAGAGAAGAACAGAAGCTCCATCTCCACACATGCTGCAGATGGCTTTTCCAGTCTACCTGAATAATGACCAGCTAGAAGCAGCTGTCACGGGGACTTGGACGTGAGCTGCAAAGTATAGAATTATGACAACAATTCCAGTGCCATGCAGACTTTTCCTGGACTCCTGCTCCTTGTGACAGCTCCTAACAGACTGAACTGGGTTGGGTTGCATTTTCAGGGATTTAGAATGGTGATGGGGCCAACTTGGACTTAGTGAACATGTTAAGGACACTACTCTTTTATGGATTCTTGCTGTATTGGCCAAGAGTTTGCTTAAAGGCTTTAATCACTGTAAAAAAAAAAAATGGAGGACTGGATAAAGAAGATGTGGCACATATACACCATGGTATACTATTCAGCCATAAGAGATGATGACATCGGATCATTTACAACAAAATGGTGAGATCTTGATAACATTATACGGAGTAAAATAAGTAAATCAGAAAAAAACAAGAACTTCAGGATTCCATACATTGGTGGGACATAAAAACAAGACTAAAAGACATGGACAAGAGTGTGGTGGTTATGGGGGACGGGGGGAGGGAAGGAGGGAGAGGGGGAGGGAAGGAGGGAGAGGGGGAGGGGGAGGGGGAGGGTCACGGAGAGAACTAGATAGAAGGTGACAGAGGACAATCTGACCTTAGGTGATGAGTATGCAACATAACTGAATGACAGGATAACCTGGACATGTTTTCTTTGAATATATATACCCTGATTTATTGATGTCACCCCATTAAAACTAATAAAAAATTTATAAAAACAATAACAAAAAAAACGACATTCCAATGAGGAAAAGCAGACAAACAGGAAGTAAAATAATGGCATGGAAGATTACAACAAGCTCTATAAGAGAAGCACAAAAGGGGAATGATGGCACTGAATTTGATAAATTCTGGTTTATTCTAAATTTTATCATAGATGTCCAAATGCCAGTGCCTCAAATACTGACCAATATATTATTATTGACCAATACATATTTACAGAATAGGGAACCACTTTAATGCTAACATCAGAGTACTGGTTACTGTATGGAAGGGAAGAAAATGAGACAGGAGCAAAGCAGACAGCCGAGAAGCTTTAATGTACCTGTAATATTTTCACTCTTAAGAAAGATTAAGTAGAAACATGTTTTGAATCAAATATAAATAATTACTTACGCTAATTGTCTTGTCCAAAGATGGAAATAATTTTTCAAGTACTGTATGTGTTCTGATTGTACCCCTGTGATAACCACAGCAGTAAAGCTATCTTTTTCCTTCTCCTCTGAGATAAGATAATGTAGAAACCTTTCATCATCATTTGTAATGTGAACAGAATCAGATGGCTGTAAGAATGAATGTAAGTAAAACAGATTACATACAATTTATTTGGAGTTATAGAAATAATATTTTATGTGAATCACTTGGATAGCTTCAAATACAGGCTAAAAATATTCTGGAGAAAAATGACCCAATACAAATCATCTGAGTGTGTGACAATGCTGTGAGAACAGAAAAACTTTAACACAGATCACTAAACCGGCAAACAAATCACTAAATCGGCAAACATAAAGGAATATACTGCCATAATGCTAAACTGATTTTAGAATCATGAAGGAAAAGGTAAAGAAAAATAAATACTGACTTTAAAAGACCTGGAAAAAACTGAGGACACTTACCCTAGGTTGGAATGAATCCTTGCTTGGGATACCTATCACTAAATATGGTCAAAACAAATGTCCAGTCCTCCATGTTCAAAAAAAGTAGGATGGCCCTGGCTGGTTGGCTCAGTGGTATAACGTCAGCCAGTGTGTGAATGTCCTAGTGGTATAATGTCAGCCAGTGTGTGGATGTCCCGGGTTCAATTCCCGTTGAGGGCACACAGGAAAAGCGACTTCCACCCCTCCCCCTTCCCTTTCTCTCTCTTTCTTTTCTCCTCCTGCAGCCATGGCTCAGTTTGTTCAAATGCATCAGCCCTGGGCACTGAGGATGGCTTCGTGGAGCCTCCACTTCAGGTGATAGAAACAGCTCAGATGCGAGCATGGCCCCAGATGGGTAGAGCATCAGCCCCAGATGGGGGTTGCCAGGTGAATTCCGGTCAGGACACATATGGGGAGTCTGTCTATATCCCCCCCCTATCACTTGGAAAAATAAGGGAAGAAAAAGAAAAAAGAAGAAAGAAAACTAGGATGCAGCCTGAACTCAGATGGCTTAGTACAAAGACACCTGTGTTTATTAAAAGAAAGTAAAACTATTCTGGGCCCCGGTCTACTTTCAGAGAATATCTATAGCTTACAGAGGGAAGTGAGGAGAGAAGACTGGGGAGGGGGGGGGGGCGGTTTGAGGATATTATAAACTTCTCAACTTTTACTATGAGTCCATATATGTAAAAAATTGCATGTTTATACATGTATACACACACAATGTATGTTGCCATATACACAAAAACTTATAAGAATAAAGATACACACTGAACTCTAATGTCTAGGAAAGTGGCTGATTTTCTTTGTACAATAAGCATGTATGATTACTCTCTTAATAAAAAATAAAAGCAAAACCATCTCAACTATTCCTAACACTAAATCACTAATACAGTGTGTCCGTAAAGTCATGGTGCACTTTTGACCGATCACAAGAAAGCAACAAAAGATGATAGAAATGTGAAATCTGCACCAAATAAAAGGAAAACCCTCCCAGTTTCTGTAGGATGATGTGGCAGCATGTGCGCATGCACAGATGATGACGTAACACCGTGTATACAGCGGAGCAGTCCACGGCCATGCCAGTCAAGATGTGGACGATACAGAGGAAAGTCCAGTGTGTTCTGTGGCTCACTAAATTCAAATCCGTGACCAAAGTGCAACGTGAATATCGGCGCGTTTATAAGGAAGCGCCACCACATAGGAATTACATTACTCGGTGGGATAAGCAGTTGAAGGAAACCGGCAGTTTGGTGGAGAAACCTCGTTCTGGTAGGCCATCAGTCAGTGACGAGTCTGTAGAGGCTATACGGGATAGCTACCTAAGGAGTCCTAAAAAATCTGTGTGTGAGCCCACATCGAACTGCACTGAATAGGTATGAAACTGGGAGAGTTTTCCTTTTATTTGGTGCAGATTTCACATTTCTATCGTCTTTTGTTGCTTTCCTGTGACTGGTCAAAAGTGCACCATGACTTTATAACACACTGAATTAGAGCTACAATACATAATATACAAGTAACATTTTATACACTATGAGAGTTAGTAGATTAATGATGCAGGTTAATGATCCAAATATTTATCAAGCACCTTTTAAATCCTATTTATGACACAGTCTAGGCATGAAAAGATAGGGTTCAAGATAAATAAAACAGTGCTCTTACACCTTTAAATCCCATCTAGTATGAGATGAGAAACAAATAATTACAAAACAATGTGCCATTTTAAAGATATAAACCAACACCTACAGAGTCACTCAACAGATGACTTAATATTCCAGACCACTGAAAACATAAAGGATTACAGAGTATACGGGAAATACGGTAGTTTAGAATATGATGAAAGATGAGACTGAAAACACTGAATCAAGCAGCTGAAATCGGTGGAAGAGAGGGTACATGAAAGGTAGTGAATGCTTAACAAGGATTGCAATTACTAACTGCTTGGTCAGGGAATACTGTTAATTGAAAAGGGTAGTTATGGAGAAGGGAAAGAAAAGGAGAGAGTAAGAAAAGTTTATAGGTAGTGTTTGATTTCAGATGTACGAAAGTGAGTTATTTATGGGAGAAGAACATCTCATTGAAATTGGGAATGAGTTCCTTAGATATGATCAGTTGGTACTCAGCCACCTATTTACACCACCTTTTATTGTCCCCTCCTGGCTCCAGAGGATGGAAAGCCAAAATAACCTATTTCTCTGACTCCCTTACATTTTGGGTTGTGGGTACAAATTACGCTTCACCAATCAGAAGCACTAACCAAAGATTCAGAAGGGAAAAATGAGGCCATTTCTTGAGGTTTCTTAAAGGTCTTCTGTTATCAGGAAAGGTACTGAAAAACCATTACCCAGGTTCCAGCTTTAAGTGTCAGCACTGATATAGCACTGGTTAGGGCCAGAAATTCTGTATTCCAGTGTTGGAGCCATCATGACAGCAAGGCCCTTCCAACTACTGGATCACAAATAAGGCAGTGTGTCTCTAAATTTCAGATACAGGGGTGTTCCTCCAGCTACGTGATTTCAGCATACATTGCTGCATTCCTTAAAGGTCAGTCTGGAGTATCCTGGCATCATTCTGCAAGGCTTAGCCTAAAGTTCATTCTTTTACCCTTCTAATAATCATGTAAGCATCTAATTCTCTTTATTAAATCTTTTTCTGTTTAAAGTACCTAGAATAGTTTATTTCCGTCACAGGGAGTCCAGCCTGATTCAGTGCTTAAATCATAAGAGAAAAGTCACTTGACAAGAAACAGATTTGAGATCTGTTGGAATTAGGTTGGCAAACACATCGAGAAGAAGGAAGACTGCTGGATACAGATCAAGACCCACCAACCCCACATACACTGTAGTAAGTGCTAACAGGAATATAGGAGGGCTCAAAAAAGAGGAGGCTGGAAAGGACAGGTCAGGAAGAAAAAAAGTACATGGACCTATAAGTATTCATGAAATGTTTATGGGATGAACTAGGTAGGTAAGCACAAAACAAAGGAAAAGCTGGCAGAAAGGGTGACTGACCTAAGAGACCTCAGTTGTGGCCAAGCATTACTATACATGTGTATACAGTTTGAAAATCACTTAAATTCTCGATTCCTATTTTTTCAAATGTCTTAACATGGCAAATAATATTTCCACCAATATACTTTTATTTATAGCACTTTGTGTTAATAAGGGAATATGGAAAAGATACTGTTATTAAATATATTAAGATATATAAATTGTTAAATAAATGCAACAAATTTAAAAATGATAAAGTGGGATAAGCAAAATAAAATTTCCTAGACAGAGGAAAATGTAAAGTTACAGAAAAACTAAAAGTAGCTAATAAACATGAAACCAAAACAATTCAGCTCACTAACAATGAAAAGAAAAAAGTATTTTTAACTATTAATTTGTCAACATTTTGCTGTCCTCCCCCATTCTTTTTAAAAATAAGACAATGATCAAATGGACACTTTCATATACTGTTTTGGGAGTATATTTGATTTGGGTTCAACCTTTCAGAAAAGTGGTTTTGTAACATATATTGTAAACGTATATAAAGTTCACAGTATGTCACAGCTGTTAAAATTCTAACAACTTATAAAAATTACAATTCAGGGAAATTTTTATGCAAAGATATTCATAGCAATGTCTTTATAATTATATAAATTATATTTATATATATTCAACAGAGTAGTAGTTAAGTTACAGTACATTTAACCCAAGAAGTACTATGAAGCTACTTAAAGTGCATTGCATTGTTTATTAAGGATAATTGTTCTTAAATTCAGTGGTAACTATAGCTGGGTCCTGGGAGAGGTGAGTGTATCATAGATCTACTCTGCCCCACTGTAGATCAGTAAAGTGTGTTGAGTATTGACATAATTTATAACATGGAGAAATAATAAAAATGTGAGCTCAAACTGTAAGTAAATGATAAAAAGAGTAAGAAAAATTTCAACTAAACATCAAGTACTGTTTTCAGGCATTTGAAACTATTTTTTACTTCTTTATATTTCCCTGTAAAATTCTTACAATTTGTTTTAGAATCAGAAAAGAATTCTTAAATACCTCAAAATTACTTTAAAATAAAAATTGTAAAATTAAAAATTCTAAAGTGTTTCAAATGGAGAAATAAATTGAACGTATACTGTAAGTATCATTCAAATTTATTAACATTCTGCTTATTAAAATGAGAATTTGAAAGCAAATTTATAACACATTTCTCCAAAGCTCTGATTTCCTAAATGTCTATTGTTCTTTCATGTTTTTTACTTTAGCTCTAAGATTACTATACCACAAAGATTTAAAAACTAAAACTCAGGGCGAGGAAAAAAGTTTATAATCCTATGAGTACTTTCCAGGAGGCTTACTCAGCTTTATGGAAAAACTTAATGTCTGAGACTTACAGACTGAGAAAACACATAAATGATCACTTTTGCTATTCACACAATTCAAAAAAAAGAATAAAATAATTTAATTTAAAAATTCCATACTTTCAAAATTTTTAAAGCAATATCTTAAGTAGAATTAGAAAAAAGTATTCTTATTCTATCATCCATCCAAAGTAATACATTTACAATGAGTTAAAATATAGTGTACCTTTCTGTTTCTAATATATCCACTGTATATTGATTCTTTATTTTTCTCCTTCTTCTCAAAATCTTCTTTAGAAAGCACAAGCTCATGAACATCTTGGGAATCTGCAGGTTTGCTTATCATCTGTTAAATATTAAAAAGAGTACTTTAAAAATTCCTAAAAGTTAAACTGATTAACACATTTAGACAGAGTCAAACTCAAAACATTTTGATTGACTTTCATTTATAAGAAATTTTTACTCACTCTGGCTGATTGTCCAACAAAGAAAACAGCCTGCTTGCCCCCAACACCAAAATAGGAAATATCACTATTTAAACTGCGTGGCACTGGTACTGGTCGAACATATCCTGAATGATCACTAGAATAAAACATTACATTAATGCAGTGATTTTAAACCAGGTACTTAGGCACATAAAGTGTCATAGCACTTTTATTAAGTTTTAATAAAATGATCCCCAAGCCAGATAATACCCTATTGAAAGGTAAAGAACCAGAGCCAGAAATCAAGACATCATCTAGTTCAGTGGTTCTCAAAGTTTATTCACCAGACCAGCTGCATCACTGAATAATCTAAGAAATGCAAACTCTTGAGCCTAATAAGTCAGAAAACCTCTCAGCAAACAAGACTAACTCTCTCTCCCTACCCACCTGTCTATCTGTACACCTCTACAACCTTCCCTTCAAAACTGTTTACTGCTGCAAAACTCATAAAAATAAAATCTGAGGAATAATGGGAATTATACCAAAGAGATTATTTCCATGTATCATGACAAATAAAGCAATCTGAATGAACCTCCTACTGCACCACACTGGAAAGTAGATATTCCTGTTTTCCCAAAATATACACAAGGTCTCCAGGGACATTATTTGTAGTATCAGAAATAAACAGAATTGGAAGTGAGGCTAAAACCACTAATACACTTAAAGGGAAGATTAGAGAGATGTGGCATAGCTAAAGGAACTAGAGAAAACATAAAGATATAGTGGAATAACTTATCAGTAAGAAAAAAACAAACAGGCCCTGGCCATACAGCATTGGCCCAGGGGCATTTGGATGTCCTGGGTTTGATTTCTGGTCAGGGTACAAATGAGAAGCAACCATCTGCTTCTCCACACCTCCCCTTTCTCTCTCTCTTCCCATCCCACAGCCATGGCTCCATTGGTTTGACAAAGTTGGCCTCAGGCGCTGAGGATGGCTCCGTGGCCTCTGCGTCAGGTGCTGAAAAAATGGCGCTGTTGCTGAGCAATGGAGCAACAGCCCTAGATGGGCAGATCATCGCCCCCTAGTGGGCTTGTGGGGTGGATCCCCGCCAGGCCGCTGCAGGAGTCTGTCTCTCTGCCTCCCCTCCTCTTACTAAAAATAAAAATTAAACTAAGAAACAAAGGAATAAAAATATCAAACTGGGTCTAAAAGATATGAACGACTGAAAGAAAATATCACACAGTGTAAGTGTAGTTCTAGAAAGCGAAGAGAGAATGGTAACAGCTGCAAATATTCTTGAACCACTAAAAAATATATAGCTCTATAGATTCAAAAGAGCACAAAGAGAACACATAAAAAGAAATCCACAGTACAGCAAACACCAAAAAGCAAAACAGAAGGACTAGAAAACAGGCTGAGATATAAAACAACACCAGTTAGCAGGCTTTGAAAGCAATAGTATAACAGTGGTCAGCAAACTCATTCATCAACAGAGCCAAATATCAGCAGTACAATGATTGAAATTTATTTTGAGAGCCAAATTTTTTAAACTTAAACTATCTAGGTAGGTATATTGTTATTAACTTAATTAGGGTACCCCTAAGCTGGTCTTTGCGCCCACACATGGTATTTTGTGGAAGAGCCACACTTAGGGGCCAAAGAGCTGCATATCACTCACGAACCACGGTTTGCCCACCAACTGGTATAAGATAGTTGAATATTATCTCCCAAGTGCACAGAGGAAAATCTGCCAACCTAGAATTGTGAAATTTACACAAAGAAATTTCTAAATAAATAGCAAGGGAATGTACCATTAAGAGATTTGCTCTAAAGGAATATTTCTACAAGCACAATCTGACATAAAAGGCTATTATAACTTTGTAAGTACAAAGTTAATATTTAAAATGTGTTAAATGTTTTTTCTAAATGAGTTGTTAGAAAAAGGAGGGAGATAGTTTAAGTCTAAAGTTAAATATGCATTTTAAAATTTCAAAGACAATCAGAAAAATAAACATACAAATTCTAAAATATTCAAGAGACTAAAGGTAAAATGATTTTAAAAAGTGTCAACAAAAAGATGCAGCAAAGAATTTTTAAAAAAAAACACAAAACAAAACAAAAATAATTGGATGAATAAAACTATTTTTATTAGTATAAAAAAGTCTGTGTCTCATATATTCATAATCAAAATAGACACAAAGGCAACAATACCCAGTAAGACAGTTTAATACTGGACCTACAAAACAATGCACATTAAAAAATGCCCCCCTCACAACACACAAAGGTACCACCACATGCAAACCCATCTCTAAACATCAGACACCAACATGTCCCCATACAACAAGCATAACCTGCCATCACAGAAAAGATCAAGATAGGATAGCCCTGGCCGGTGGCTCCGTGGATAGAACGTCAGCATGGTGTGTGAATATCGCGGTTCAACTTCCAGTCAGGGCACACAGGAGAAGCAACCATCTGATTCTCTCTTCATCCTTCTCTCCCTTCTCTCTCCCCCACCCCTCCTGCAGCCAGTGGCTTGACTGGTTCAAGCATCAGGCCTGGGCGCTGAAGATAGCTCGGTTGGTCCGAGTGTCAGCTTTAGATGCTAAAAATCAATCAGTACTGGAGCACTGGCTCCAGACAAGGGGTTGCCAGGTAGATCCTGGTTGGGGTGCATGCGGGAGTCTTATCTCCCTTCCTTTCACTTAAAAAAAAAAAGGGTAAATGAAAAGCACTGCTATGATATATTTTTACTATGTGTGTAAAACAGTATGGTATTACTTGACATAGACTATAAATTAAAGAATTATACTATGTATGAATCTCAAAGTTACCAGTAAAATGACAAAACAAGAATAAACAGCTAATAAATAAGCTAACAAAGGAAATAAAATGGAATCACACACACACACAATACTCGATTTGAAATAAGGCAGGAAACAGGAACAAAAATGACAGGAAAAAATAAAAACCAAGCAATAGGGATGGTAAGTTCATATCCAAACATAACAATAATCACATTAAATGTAACTGATCTAAACATCCCAATTATAAGACAGAAACTGTCATATTTTAATACACAACTCTATATGCTATCTAAAATAAACTGTTTAAATACAAAACAATAGGTTAAAAGATTGGAAAAAGACATATTTTAACACAAAAAGAAAACTGGAGTAGCTTTATTAACATCAGACAAAGTTGGTAAAAGACATCACCAGGAATAAAGAAAAAAAACAGTAAAACAAATACCTGGGTGAATGAAATATATAACTGCTCTGCTTCTGAGGTTTTTAAAATTATGTTTGACTGTTGAAATGAAAATAACACAGTCTGATGTGGTTCTCAATGTATCATATATAGAGGCAATAGTTAAGAAAACTAAATTATAAACGGGAGAGTTGGAAGGACCTAAATAATTGGGCTAAACTTTCTGCAATTCACTTTAAGTGGTATAATGTCCAAAGTTATATATGTTTACAGTAGTGCCTAGAGAAACCATTTAAAACAAAAGAGACAATTAAAAACACTATAAAGAAAATGGTATATTAAAATGTGTTCAAGTAAACAAGAAGGCCAGAAAAGAGAAAGGAAAACCAAAATGAAGAGAAAAGTTATAACATATGTATGTCCTAATATATTACTAATTGCAGTAAATGTAATGGTACAAATACACTAAATAAAATTGAGAGTAAATTTAAAAATGACCCAACTATATGCTGTCTGTAAGAAACTTATTTCAAATATAATGATCTAGTGATATAGATAGTTTAAAATAAAATGCATGGAAAAAAATAGAAGAAACTGGATGAGAAAAGATATACCATGCAAACATGAATGACAAGAAAGATGGAGTGGTACAAATATCACAAAATATACTTCAGAGCAAGACAATTATCAGTAACATTACATAATGATAAAAGGGTCAGTTCATAGAGATGTCTTAACAATCCTGTGTACACAAAATAACACAAGTTCAAAATACACAAGGCAAAACTTTAGAGAACTAAAAATAAATAAACAAGCATGCAAATAAGTCGGTAACTTCAATACTTCTCTTAGTCACGACCACACAAAATCAGTATGGATATAAAAGAACTGAACAACATTATCCACCAATTGAATCTAATTGACATTTACAGAACATTCCTCCCAACAACAACAATCAAGAAAATTTATCAAAGTAAATATTTGTTCTTTGAAAAATAATCACATGCCAACAAACTTGAAAATTCCATAAAAAACATATCAGACCCAAATGGTTTCCTAAGTGTGTTTTATCAAATTTCTTAAGTCATAGATGTATAAATAGTCACTTTGGAAAACCAAATTATAGTAGGATATCTAAGTGTGTCTTTAAATATTCACAAAAATACTGATAAAGTAGTTTTTTCTATCGAAAAATTAGAAGCAAATCCTACTGGGAGGTCATTTCTGCAACCTAAAAGCGGCATGGGAAATTGGCTATGAGAAATGATATTTTTATTTTCCCAAAAGTGGTTCCCTGAGTTGAGAGCCTATTAATTTCTGAGCAAGGTGAAAGTCAGAAAGTAGCAATGATCCAACACACATCTGAATTATGGCCACCCAGAAGACCTAACTAATGTCATCTTTCTTTCTTCCACTAAATAATTAAATGAACACATAATGTTCTAACAATGTTCTAGCTATCTAAATTAACTTTTAAGGGAATGATTACAATAATGCCCAAATCATGAAAAAATTTTCTAGATTTATGTAATGTTTGGATTACACAAGTATATGAATTCGCCAAATCATAGTTATTAGGGTACTTCCAAAATGACAAAGTAAGAACGTATGAAAATCTCATTTATAAAAGCAGTGAGAAGACCAAAAATAACTGCCAAAATCAATTTTTCAGAACTCTAAAAATTAACCAAAGTCTTGCAACAATCCAAAGTGTTTTTACTCAAGACACACGGCTGAATCTCAGTAAGAACAGCTAGCTTTGTGGTGTTTTAACATGCCTCCCATTCCCCTCTGACCAGCTTCACAGAAGTCTTAAAAACATAGCCCTGAAATCATGGTGAAAACGAGCAGCTTAGCAATCACTGGAAGCAGTTTGGAGTTCCCCAAAAGCCATTTCTTTCCCCATAGAACTGTCATTACTGGATCTGACAGCACCCTATGAACCTGTACTCCAGCATGTCTTTATATGACCTGAGTCAGAACTTGCTCATTGTGGGTTGTCTTTCCTGGGGTTATTTGTCAAAAACAATCAGTGGCAATAGTTTATCATCACAGATGACTAAAGCAATAAAAATAATTGGTAGAAAAAAAACAACCTAGCCAAAAACTTACAAGTCAAAACTTGGAAATTAAAGGTTCTTAGTGGTATTTACATTTTATTTTATATTTTATATTTTATTTTATTTATTTTTCCAAAGTGAGAAGCAGGGGACAGCAGACAGACTCCCACATGTGCCTGATGGAGATCCACCTAGCATGCCCACCAGGGGGCAACACTCGGCCCATCTGGGGTGTTGCTCCGCTGCAACCAGAGCCATTCTAGCACCTGAGGCAGAGGTCATGGAGCCAGCCTCAGTGCCGGGCCAACTTTGCTCCAATGGAGTCCTGGCTGTAGGAGGGGAAGAAAGAGATAGAGAGAAAGGAGAGGGGGAAGAGTGGAGAAGCGGATGGGCGCTTCTCCTTTGTGCCCTGGCCAGAAATCGAACCTGGGACTTCTACATGCTAGGCCAATGCTCTAACTGCTGAGCCAACCAGCCAGGGCCCTTAGTAGTTTTTAAAGCTCTAACATTTTCATGAGACTAGAGATTATATTCATGGGGGGAAGAGGGGCTGTACACATACAGTCTCAAGAAAGAATTGAGAAGGCTCTAACTCTCATTTCTGGCTGATACTGAGGTTTTATACAAGCAAGAAGTAAATGTTAAGAGAAAGTTGTAAGCTTCCTTCTGGAAAACTAAAAACATCGCCCAATAGGCACACAGAACACCTCGGTAAAAAGCTGGGAGACCTACTGGTTGCACACATTTAAGGAAACCATTAGCTAACCACTAAGCTAACAGAGACTACAATGGCAACACAAGATAGACAATTCATAATTTACATAATTAGTTAGGGAAGTCACTACACAACAACAAAAACAAAAATAAGCAACAACAATCCCTGTGCAAAGAAATAAATCTGATTTCCGGTACTGCCACATTCTGTTATTTAAAATGTCCTCTGTTCAACAAAAAAAGAGTGCCACATCAAGAAACATTTAAGTATAGTCCCCACAAAGGAAAAAAAAGCAGTCAGTAAACCTTCCCGAGGAAAACACAAGTATTGAACTTATTACACAAAGATTTAAATCAACTACTTAAAATACATTCAAGGAACTAACAGAAATCATGTCTAATAAAGATATGAGAACAGTGTTTCACCAAATAGAGAACATCAAATACAAAAGTTATGTAAAAAGAGCCTAACCAGGCGGTGGTGTAGTGGATAGAGTTGGACTGGGACGCAGAGGACCCAGGATCGAGACCCTGAGGTTGCCAGCTTGGGCCAGGCTCATCTGGTTTAAGCAAGGCTTGCCAGCTTGAGCCCAAGGTTGCTGGCTTGAGCAAGGGGTCACTCAGTCTGCTGTAGCGCCCTGGTCAAGGCACACACAAGAAAGCGATCAATGAACAACTAAGGTGCCGCAATGAAGAATTGATGCTTCTCATCTCTCTCCCTTCCTGTCTGTCTGTCCTTATCTGTCCCTCTCTCTCTCTTTGTCACACACAAAAAATAATAATAATAAATAAAGAAGTTATATAAAAAGAACTGATTAGAAATTCTGAAACTGAAATGAATAACTGAAATGAAAATGAAAAGATTCAATTAAGTGGCACATGAGCAAATATGAATTGGCAGAAGAATTAGTGAACTTAAAAGACAGGTCAACTGAGATTATAGAATCTGAGGGCCAAATAGAAAAAATAATGAAGAAAAATGAACAGAGCTTCAGAGACATATGTGACACCATCAAGCATACCAATATATGGATAACAAGATCAACAGAAGAAGAGAATTTTTGAAGAAATAATGGCTCCAAACATCCCAAATTTTATGAAAACATAATCTACACATCCAAGAAATTCAAGACTAGGATCTACCCAGCAACCCCTGTCTAGAGCCAATGCTCAAATAAACCAGCTATTCTAAGTGCCTGAGGCCAACGCTTGGACCAAACAAGCTATCCTCAGCACCTGGGTCTCATGCTCAGACCAAAAGAGCCACTGGCTGTGAGAGAGGAAGAAAGAAAGAAGCGGGGGAAAGGGAGATGGTCACTTCTCATGTTTGTCCTGACCAGGACTTTTGCATACCAGGCCAATGCTCTATCAAATGAGCATACTGGCCAGGGCAAGACAGAATCTTGAATGCAGCTAGAGATAAGTGATTGGTCACACTGAAAGAATGGTCAATAAGATTAACAGCTGATTCTTCATCAGAAACCATGGAGGCAGGAAGCAGTGGGCTAACATACTCCAAGTGCTGACAGAAAAACATAGTCAACCTGGTACTCTTTATCTAGTATAATAAGCCTTCAAAAATGAAGAAGAGATTAAGATATTCCCAGATAAACAAAAAGTGAGGGACTCTATCATTAGCTATGTCCTAAAGTAGCTATTAAATAGATCCTTTGGACTAAAATGAAAGAACACTAAAGAGTACTTTGAATACAAGATATAAAAAGTAAAGTAGAGGTAACTATAAATAGATAAACAAAAAAAACAGTATAAACCTAGTATTTATAGCTCTTCTATCTGATTTAAAAGACATCTGCATAAAGCAGTTAGTCTAAAACTGTTGACAAGGCTATAATGTATAAAGGTCATTTACATAAAAATAACACAAAGGATTGTGAGAGTAATGAAGCTTTAAAAAAGTAAAGCTTTTTAAAATACAGACATTAAGCTGGCATTAATCCACACTAAAATGTTAAAAGTGTTAAATATATCCCTAGAAAAAGTTAAAAATGTAGGTTAACTACTTTACTATTGAAAGTATACTGGAGTTGATGTCAAGAGTAATGGTGGCGTGAGAGATAACCTTGTTTTCTACCCTTGATCTCTATCCTTGAAATTCCAACAAACTAAATAGCTATAGCTCGGCACAGTAATCCCAGCTGGGCTCGTAGGCCTGCCTAAAAAAATTATGCATGGAATCGACTGGAGGTGGGAAGGGTAAAAACAGAGGGCTCGGAGGGGCTCTGGCAAGGAGAGAAGCCTGGAGCATCTTGGTTTTTGCCTGCTGGGGCTCCAGAAAAGAAACCTGGAATGATTGGGTCTTTTTCAACCAGGACTGCATCTGGAGATACCGAGCCTAAGAAGTGTTGTTGTAGCAAGATGTCACAGCCATTGTTCATGTGGTCTGCTGGTAGCCCACACTCAGGACAAAAATAGACATATACAAAATGTAGTCGCCCAGCCTCCCAGATCCTGTTTCCCTTCCTTCATATGTATGGAGAGTGGCAGAGCCATACCCCACAGCTAGTTCTACAGGACCACTCTTTCCCTAAAGAACAGAGGTGCTCTGTGTTTGGTGCCCTGGTCTGTAAGACACAGGGAGGACCACCTAGAGGCCTGAGATCACCACTGCTAAAGAGCACACCTAACCCATCACTGCATCTGCAGCCCCATTTCCTTCATGGCAAAAGCAGCTTCTGAGTAAGGATGGCCTGGGGATTTTATAGAGCTAAAACTTGTAATACAGCAACATCTACTAGAAAATAATAGAATAACTTCTCCTCTTTTTTTTTTTTTTTTGTATTTTTCCGAAGCTGGAAACGGGGAGGCAGTCAGACTGACTCCCGCATGTGCCCGACCGGGACCTACCCGGCATGCCCACTAGGGGGCGATGCTCTGCCCATCTGGGGCGTTTCTCTGCTGCAACCAAAGCCATTCTAGCGCCTGAGGCAGAGGCTATAGAGCCATCCTCAGCGCCCGGGCCAACCTTGCTCCCATGGAGCCTTGGCTGCAGGAGGGGAAGAGAGAGACAGAGAGGAAGGAGAAGGAGAGGGGTGGAGAAGCAGATGGGAGCTTCTCCTGTGTGCCCTGGCCAGGAATCGAACCCGGGACTTCCGCATGCCAGGCCGACGCTCTACCACTGAGCCAACCGGCCAGGGCTAACTTCTCCTTTTTTTCAATTTTTTATTTGTTGTTTCTTTTTGGGTTCTTTTGGTTGCTGTTTTCTTGTTTACATTTGATTATTGTTTTGTTCTTCAGTTTTTTGTGGTTTTCCTCTTATTTTTTAAATTATTTTTCTTTTACATATTTTTATTTTTTGTCTTTTTTTCATTTCTTAACAATACCACTCTCAATTGCCATCAAGGTAGAAAAAAACAACACCATAACTATCCAAGAAAGAGACACAGTTCAGAAAGAAAATGAACAACCTCCAGAGAGCTATCTCAATCACATGAATTTACTGGAGTTAAACAATAGAGACAAATCGAGTACTTCACCAAGGAGCTGACACTTCAAAAAAAGATGAAGAATATGAACTGAGAAATGAGCTAGCAAGTTTAGTGAAAAGAATGGGCCAGACAGAAAAAAGAATCAGTGACATTGAAGACAGGCAACTACAGATGATACAGAGGAAAAAGAGATACTGAATAATTTTTAAAAGTGAGAGCTCTGTGGGAATTACTTGACTATATCACAAAGAGAATAGTGAGTATATCAGAAGAAGAAGAGAGGGAGAATGGAATGGAGAGCATATTCAAACAAATAATTGATGAGAGCTTCCCAAGTCTATAGAAAGAATTAGATACTTGAATCCAAGAGGCAAACAAAACACCTAGTTACCTCAACTCAAACAAGTCTTCTACAAGGCACAACATAATAAAACTGTCAAAAATCAATGACAAAGAATCCTTGAAGCAGGTAGGGAAAAGAACATAACATAAAGAAAGACCCATCAGGTTATCACAGACTTCTCAGCAGAATCTCTACAAGCTAGCAGAGTGGACCCAAAGCACTGAAAGAGAAGAATTACCAGCCAAGAATACTATATCCATCAAACTTATCCTGAAAATATGAAGGAGAAATAAAAACTTTTCTAGATATACAGAAGCTGAGGAAATTTATCACCAGAAAAAAACCCACTGCAGGGGATTATTCTACAAGATACAAAGAACAAAACAAATAAAAAAATCATATAAAAGCTCCAGTAAGATTAAAATATAAACAAGGATAATCTGTGACAACAAAAACATAAAAGGAGAAAGGATAAAGATCTGCAGTAGCAAAAGAGGATGGAGTGCAGAAGCACTCAAAAGGCAGAACTCTTGTCTATATAAAAATTTTTTTCTTAGTAACCTAATGATAACCACTCATGAAAAATAACAATATTGAAACACATAACTTAAAAAAAAACGAAATGAAATAAAGAAGTATGGAATACCACCAAAGGGGGAAAAAAACTGACAGAAACATAAAAAAACCCAAAGGAGACACAGACCTACTAGAAAAAAATAAAGAAAATGGCTATAGGAAATCCTTATGAATCAATAACTACCCTAAATGTAAATAAATGGACTGAACTCACCAATAAAGAGGCACAGAAGAGCAGATTGGATCAAAAAGTAAAACCCAACCATATGCTGCATTCAGAAAACATATCTAAGCTGCAAGAACAAAAGTAGACTCAAAGTGAAAGGTTGAAAAATAATTCTCCAAGCAAAAAATACCCCAAAAACGCAGGAGTAGCTATACGTATATCTGACAATACTGACTTCAAGAAAACAAAGGTAATGAGACAAAAATGGACATTTTATAACGATAAAGAGGAAACTATATAAAGAAGACATAACACCTTTTAATATATATGTACCAAATCAGGGAGCACCAAAATATATAAGACATCTACTAACAGATCTAAAATTGAGAGACCAAAACACAATCATAGTTGGAGATCTCAACACAACTGACATCTAATCATCCAAACATAAAATCAATAAAGAAATATCAGCCCTTGCTCTGGACAGATAGCTCAGTTGGTTAGAGCATCGTCCCAAAGAACAGAGGTTACTGGTTTGATCCCCCGTCAGGGAACATATTGGAACAGATTGATGTTCCTGTCTTCCATTTTCTTCCTCTCATGCTAAAATCAACAAATAAAATTATTTTTTAAAAAAGGTATTTTATAAGAAAGAAAGGGAAGGAAGGAAGGAAGGAAGGAAGGAAGGAAGGAAGGAAGGAAGGAAGGAAGGAAGGGAGGAAGGAAGGGAATAAAAGAAAATAAAAGACAAAAGATCAGCCCTAAATAACACACTAGACTGAATGGATATAATAGACATTTACAGAACATTTCCTCCCAGAACATCAGATTATACATTCTTTTCTAGTGTGCGTGGAACATTCTCAAAGATAGACTGTACATTGGGCCACAAAATCAATAAATTCAAGATTGAAATTATATCAAGCATATTCTCTGACCATAAGGCTCTGAAATTAGAATTCAATTGTAAAACAGAAGTAAAGAAACCCACAAACAAAGTGAAAATTAAATAATAACAGGGTTCAAGGAAGAAATAAAAGCAGAGATCAAAAGATATATACAGACAAATGAGAATGACAACATGACATATCAAAACTTCTGGGATGCAGCGAAAACAGAAATAAGAGGGACGTTCATATCATTACAGCCTTATATCAAGAAACAAGAGAGGCCCAGGACAGTTAGCTCAGTCAATTAAGGTGTTATTCTGAAACAATGAGGTAGCACCTTTGATCCCTAGTCAGGGTATACACAGGAAGTAACCAATGAATGTACAGATAAGTGGAATAAAAAAATGAATGCTTCCATTTCCCCTCTCTCTCCCTCCCTCTGTCTCTCTAAAAATCAATCAAAAGATAAAAACAGCCTGACCAGGTGGTGGTGCAGTGGATAGAGCGTCGGACTGGGATGCAGAGGACCCAGGTTTGAGACCCCGAGGTCACCAGCTTGAGCGCAGGCTCATCTGGTATGAGCAAAATTCTACCAGCTTGAGCCCAAGGTCGCTGGCTCCAGCAAGGGGTTACTCGGTCTGCTGAAGGCCCGTGGTCAAGGCTCATATGAGAAAGCAATCAATGAACAACTAAGGTGTTGCAATGCGCAATGAAAAACTAATGACTGATGCTTCTCATCTCTCTCCATTCCTGTTTGTCCCTGTCTATCCCTCTCTCTGTCTCTGTAAAAAAATAAAATAAAATAAAATTAAGCCCTGGCCAAATAGCTCAGTTGGTTGGAGCATTGTCCCTGGGCACAGAGGTTGACAGTTCAATTCCCAATCAGGGCACAGACAGGAGCAGCTCAATGTCCCTGTCTCTCCCTGATTCTTAAAAAAAAGAGAGAGAGAGAGAGACCCCAAGTAAACAACATAACATTACATCTTATAGAACTAGAAAAAGAAGAACAAAGGCAATGCAAAGTCAGAAGAAGAAATTCGTAAAAAGTAGAGAACTTAATGAAATAGAGAACAAAAAAAACTATAGAAAAAAATAATACAACAAAGAGCTGGTTCTTTGAAAAAAACAATCAGTAATATTGACAAACTCCTCGCTAGACTCCCTAAGAAAAAAAGAGAAAAGGCTCATATAAACAAAATCTAAAATGAAAGAAAAATTACCAGAGATATCAGAGATATACAAAGGATCATACTAAAGTACCATGAAAGACTATATGCCACCAAATTCAACAATCTAAAAGAAATGGATAAGTTCCTAGAACTATACAATCTTCCTAAACTGCATCATAAAGAAGTGCAAAACCTAAACAGACCAATAAGCAGTGAGAAAATAGAAAACACTATCAAAAACCTCCCCATAAATAAAAGCCCTGGATCAAATGGCTACACTAGTGAATTCTACCAAACAAGCAAAGAAAATTTAGTACCCATCCCTTTCAAAGTTTCCCAAAAATTTGAAGAAGAGGCAATACTCCCTAACACATTTTATGAGGCCAACATAACCCTGATACCAAAACCTGGTAAGGACAAAACAAAAAAAGAAAACTACAGACCAATATCCCTAAACAAAATATTAGCAAATCTAATACAACAACAACATTAAAAAAATATTACCTCACAATCAGTGGGATTCATTCTAGGAGCACAAGAATGGTTCAACATATGAAAATTGATCAATGCAATACCCCACCCACATCTACAAAACAAAGGACAAAAATCATGTGATCCTATCAATAGATGCCGAAAAGGCATTCTATAAGATACAATATCTATTTATGTTTAAAACATTCAATAAAATGGGTATACAAGGAAAGTACCTCAGCATAATAAAGGCCATATATGACAAACCAAACCAGCCAGTAACATAATAAATGGTGAAAAACTGAAAGCTTTTCCTCTAAAATCAGGAATAAAACAAGGCTTCCCAATCTCTCCATTCCTATTCAACATAATGCTGTAAGTCTTAGAGCAATCAGGCAAGAGAAAATAATAAACATTACCCATAATGGGAAAGAAGAAGTAAAGGTATCACTTTTTGCAGATAACATGACCCAGTATATAAAAAACCCCACAGACTCCACTGAAAAACTATTAGAAACAATAAACAAATACGATAAAGTCTCAGGATACAAAATCAATACACAAAAATCTACTGCTTTCCTATACGCCAATAATAAAATTTGTGAAAAGGAACTGAAAGAAACAATTCCTTTTACAATTGCAACAAAAAATAAAATATCTAGGAATAAACTTAACAAAGGATCTGAAGAACCTATATACTGAAAACTACAAAGCATTACTAAAAGAAATTAAAAAGGACACAATAAAATGGAAAAGAATTCCATGTTCATGGATCGGAAGAATCAACAGAGTTAAAATGGCCATATTATCCAAAGCAATACACAAATTTAATGCAATCTCCATTAAAATCCCAATGTCATTTTTTAAAGAAATAAAACAACAGCAACAAAAAATCACCAGATTTGTATGGAACCATAAAAGACCATGAATAGTCAAAGCAATACTGAGAACAAAGAATGAAGCTGGAGGTACCTGACTTCAAATTATACAGTATGGTTTTGGCAGAAAAACAAACAACACAATGAAACAGAATCACGAGCCCAGAAACTAAACTACACATATATGGACAAATAATCTTTGACAGAGGAGCCAAAAACACAACAATGGGGAAAAGAAAGCCTCTTTGATAAATGGTGCTGAAAAAAATTGAAAAGCCGCATGCAAAAGAATTAAACCTGACTAGTTTGTCCCCTTGCACAAAAATTAATTCAAAATGGATCAAAGACCTAAATATAAGATCTGAAACAATGAATTATAGAAGAAAACATAGGTACTAAACTTATGGACCTTGGCCAAATTAGAGAACATTTTATGAATCTGACCCCCAAAGGCAAGGGAAGCAAAGGCAAAAATAAATGAATGGTACGACATTAAACTACAAAGATTCTGCACAGTGAAAGAAACCAACAACAAAACAAGCGGCCAACCAATTGGGAATAGATATTCACAAACAATAGCTCTGACAAGGGATTAATTTCCAAAATACAAAAAAACTCACAAAGCTCAACAACAAACAAGAAAACAATCCAATTAAAAATGGGGATAGGACCTAAACAGACACTTCTCTCATGAAGACATCAAACAATAAATAGATGTGTTAAAAGATATTAGCCTTTGCTAGCTATTAGAGAAATGCAAATCAAAACTACAATGAGATACCATCTCACACCTGTTAGATTGGCTATTATCAACAAGACAGTTAATAACAAGGGTTGGAGAGGCTGTAGAGAAAAAGGAACACTCATTCACTACCGATGGGAATGTAAACTGGTACAGCCATTATTAAGGAAAGTATGGCAGTTCCTCAAAAAATTAAGAGCAGAGCCACCATATGACCCAGTAATCCCTCTACTGGGTATCTACCGAAAAACTCAACAACATTGTTACTCAAAGACACATGCACCCCTATGTTCACTGCAGCATTATTCACAGTGGCCAAGACATGGGAACAACCAAATTGTCTCCTGATAGAGAGTTGGATAAAGATGATGTGGTATACACATATACAATGGAACACTAATGAGCCATAAGAACTGATGATATATTGCCATTTATAACAACATAGATAGACCTTGAGAACATTAAACTAAGTAAAATAAGTAAATCAGAAAAAGCTAATAACTGTATGATTTCATGCATAGGTGGGATAATAAAATTGAAACTCATAAGCATAGATAAAAGTGAAGTGGTTACCAGGGGAGAAGGGTGAGGAAGAGGGGATTAAAGACAAATACCAGGTTACAAAAGATGACCTGTGTAACACAACATAATTAACAATTCAAATGCTATAGAAGTGCTTACCTGAATCCTATGTACTCTTATTGAGCAATGTCACCCCATTAAATTTAATTTCTAAATAAAAAAAAATACATAAAAAAAGAAAGTATAATAATTGATTGTCAGGAATGGGGGAGAAGGAGATGGAGAGGGAGTAACTACAAATAGGTACAGGGTATCTTCTGGAGTGATGAAAATGTTCTGAAATTAGTGATGATGGCTGTACAACTTTGTGACTACACTCATAACCACGAAGTGTACACTTTAATATGATGTACTTTATGGTATATAAATTATACAACCATAAAAAATCCAATGACGATACACTTAAGACAGATGTGAGCATTTCCGTGTATGTAAATTTTACCTCAAAAGAAAAAAAAAACTGCTAGATAATGATATCAATGCTTAAAACATTAGCAGAAAGTTTACTGATATCTGTAATTTATTTGAACTCAAACAAAAATTAAGATGAACTGAAGGTTAGTAGGATAAATGGATGTGTGGTAATTATTAATGTTAACAACTAGGTATGAGTATCTGAGTATTCACTGTAGAATTTCAACTTTTATGTATGTTTGAAAATGCTCATAAAATGTTGAGGAAAAGAATAATGCTCAGGAAACACTTAGATCCAGGCAGTAGACCATTCTATACAACTAGCCTGAATTCTAGGAGGGAAAAAATGCCAATTTTGTGAAAGACATAAATGCAAAGTATTACTATAAAGAAAACCAGAGAGATAGGAGAAAGGAAAAAAAATCTAAATATAAACATTATACTAAATATTTTGAGTCCACAGTAATAAATTTCTTGGGTGTGATAATAGTATTATGGTTATTAATGAGAACCTCACTGTGAAGGAGTTACTTCAGGTTACTTTCAAATGACTGCGGAAAAAATGTAAATACAGATGTGCATTTGTGTGTACAGATAGAAGAAAACAAATGTGGCAAAACGTTAACTGCTTGAAGAATACATGAGTGCTAGTACTGTCCTTTCAACTTATTTTCTGGCTTAAAAATTTTCAAAATAAAAAGGATAGAGGGGGCCTGGTCGGGTGGGTCAGTAGATCAAGTATCTTCCCAGAGCACTGAGGTCACAGGTTTGATCCCTGGTCAGGGCACATATAAGAAACAATCAATGAGTATACAACTAAATGGAACTAAGTGGAACGAGTTAATACCCGCCCCCTCTCTCAATGGAAAATTTGTTTTTAAAAAGGGGTAGAGAGAAGGGTAGTAGCAAGGTAAGCAAGAGTTCTAAAGAATGTTGTCAAATTAGAGCTCTCCTCTCGTCTCCCTCTGCTTTCCCCTTCATGTACCATGCTCAGACAACATTGGTCTCCTTTCCACCACTCAAACAAAACAAATCAAAATACCAGGGTCTCTATGTTTGCTGATGTCCCCTCTACTTGGAATACTCTTCCCCAGGTCTTCATTTGAGTATTTTTTCTTCTTCTTTGTCTTTTTTTCTTTTTGATAACCAATCATTTCTATTTATTTCAAGACATAACACACTTTTTAGATCCGTGGATGAAACTAAGTTACAACCTTATTTAAATAACCACAGGGTATTTTATTTTAGCTATGATAGGTTATAAAAATCATAAAACCAGAGAATAATAAAACATATCAAAGTTAGATTAAAAAGGTAGGTCATGGCTCTCATTCACTATCTTGGCATTAAAGATGATACAAAACTACATTCTTAGATTACCACCATGTATCCAAACATTTACAGACATAGGTGGTGTCAAAAAGGCCTTTTCTCTGAGTTTAGCAGAGAATCCACTTAAAATGTATTCTTTATCCACGGACATGATTTAACTCTAGTACATGGTATTACTATTTCTCCTACTGTAGCAAGTTCTAGTTTTCTCAAAGCCGTTCCCCAACTTTTCTGAAAAGAAAATATCATATTCCAACCTTCAAATTGTTATCCTGAAACATAGATACCAGGTAGGCATATTCACATATACACTTGCCATTTTCAGGCGAAGACATGCATTTAGAGCTCTAATAACATTGTTAAAGCAAAAGACAATCCTATCTAATATCAAATGAAATTGTGACCTTTCCAAGCACTGTTTGATATAGAAAACATCACTTTTGACATACTTTATTCAAGTACCATTCTGATCATTCATGGACCAAGAACATTCAACTAATAAACCAAAAAGAAACCGATGTTAACAATCAGTCTTCAAACATTACAGCCAATGATTCCACACTTGTCTAAGAGTTCACCAACATAAAACTTCCTCCACATCTCAGTGGCCAACAAACCATTCAGCAGAGCTTCCTTAACTGTGAGCTATTTGAAATGACCAGTTTGAGCCCCACTGACTGCCTTTTAAAGCTGTGAAAAGCTGTAAGGATCTCAGCAGGGGTTGGAGGAAGCAGCTCAACCTGGGCAAAGTGCCAAACTGTGGCCAGCAGAGGTTTGGAGTAAGTCACAACAGTGTTTACTAGTATAAGGTGCTTCTCTGCAAAGTTATAAATTGGGCCATGGTTCTAGGACAAAAAATATGCACTCTGTGAGTATTTTCTTCTTTCAAGCCTCAACTCAAATATAATCTCAGAGGCTACTGTCTTCTCTAATAATTCCACCTAAACGAGATGACCAACAGGCTCTACCATATTCAATATTTTCATAATAACAATAATTAATAACTGAAATGATTATAACTTTTTTATGTGTTTACTTCTGATTTTTTTCTCAATAACAGAAACTACATGCCAAAAACACCTGTTCTGTACTTTCAGGATGTTCTTCCTTTTCTTCCATTGTCTGTCTCCTGTATCCAGCGAAAACTAAACTGGAAGCAGAACAACTGATAAATTTTTCTACAGGAGTAGAAGTTAGGGAAGTGAAGGAGTACATCTGATACTAACAGAAATTAGAGTGGGTCAAGGAACTGTTACCACACTTACAGGCAGTATGAGTACATAATAACATAACAACTAATTGTTTATTGACATAATACCTACAAAGCCAGGACAAAAAACCAGCAACAAGTAGATTTCTATGAAAATCAAATAAAATTTCCCTAACATTTGATTAAGTTTAAAAGTTGATGTTGTGATAAAATCTAGAGAAAAGTCAGTCATATTCCATTAATACAGTTAAAATCTAACTTTAATACACTGTAGACTCTAAGGTTCTGTACAGGTAGCTCTGTTGGTTGTAGCATAATATCAATCTACCAAGGTTGTGGGATGGACTCCCCAGGGTCAGGGTGCATACAGTAATCAACCGAATGAATGCTTGGGTAGGTGGAATGACAAATTGATGTTTTTCTCTCACTCACTTCCTCCCTCTCTCTCTCTCTCTCTAAAATCAGTAAATCAATAAAAATTTAAATGAAATAAAACTGTAGACTCTACTTCTTTCTATTCTTCCACTTTTCTGCCTTTTAGCCCAATCTATCATCTATTCTCCTTTCCCTTCTACCTAATATTCCTATTGCATCCTTCTCTATGGCTATTTTATAAATCCTTGAAGTAGAATGGACTCATGAAAACAGGGAAAAAGAATGGTTGTAGCCTGACCAGTGGTGGCACAGTGGATACAGCATTGACCTGGGAGGTTCCAGGTTCAAAACCCTGAGATCGTCGGCTTGAGTGTGGGCTTGAGCGTGGGGTTGCCAGCTTAAGCGTGGGATCACTGACATGATCCCATAGTAGCTGGTTTAAGCCCAAAGGTCGCTGGCTTGATGCTTCTCATCTCTCTCCCTTCCTATCTGTCTGTCTGTCTCTCTTGCTCTCAGGAAGAAAGAAAGAAAAAAAGAAAAGAATGGGTGTAGAAAAGTCTGAGGCCAAGATTGAGAAGTAATAGCTAAAATGATAGCTTATATTGACTGATTGCTTACCATATGCCAGGCATTCACTTGGTTTTCACAAAATCTTATAAGGAATTATCTGCATTTTACAGATATGTAAGCCAAGACAAAGAAAAGTAAAGTACCTTGATCAACATCATACAACTAATAAGGCTAGAATTCAAACCAGGCCAAATGATTCCAAATATCCTTCACTATATTGCCTCTCACCACGACACTATAAGTCTTTACAAAATTGATGAAAATTCTAAGGGTGCAAAAATTTCAGAAATGAGAAGGCAAATGTGTTAACTACATTGGTTTTTTAACACATTATTGAAATTAATCCTTAAATTTGGGCGACTTTCCTTGACACAACAAGAGCGAAACAGGATATAAACAAATACTAACTTCTTAATAAGAATGCCACCAGACTCTTCCCAAGTATGTTTCCTAAAGTATACAACATAGATAGCTTGAAATATGAAAAGTTTTGTGGATCGTCACTTACTAGAACTGAGTTAATATTCTAAGGGCCTGAGTCTTTATATCCTTGACAGTTTCTAGTATATTTTGTTTCTTCTATGACACTTTCATTCACCATATTTTTTACAAACACATTCTGATACAAAACTCCCGACTAGATTCTATTCCCTAACAGCTGTGAACGTTTTGTTAGCATAGAGTCCTAAAAGTACAGCAATAGTGTCACAGAACTACATGCATTAGGCATTTTTAAAATGGTATTAAATGATTTCTAAAAGCCTATTATAAAACCATTCTATTGCTCTACAAGCTACACAACTTTCATCAAACTCAGTAAGAGGGAAAAGCCTCAAAGTACTCAACTTATCAACATAACTCTTACATACTTCAGAAAATGCAAAAACAATTGTTCAATGCAAGGGCACAATATGATTTACATAGTTTTGACTATTTCTAAACTAATAGTAATCATAAAAATTATATAATATAAAAATCTAACTATACTGATAACATCAAAACCTCCAATGTATCATGTATAACTAAGAAATATACGAGTTCTTATCCTTACTAGAATACCCAGCGACCCATAAAAAAGTGAGTAAGGTTTTCTAACCTTTCAAAGTCACCTTGCCTTGTAAATTTGGACAACCTATACACTGCCCAGTTGTTAAGTTGTTTTGAGGTCATTCCTCTTCCATTATCTATCACTGCCACGGCAGGTTTTCCTTGTGTTTCATCAAAATGCTATAAAATAAAATAAGTAAAAAAGGCAAAATCAAATCAATATTAAAAAAGTGAAAAGTTAAATACAGAAAAAGGGACTCAAGGGGATCACTCATACATTTCTGTTAGAAGTATAAATTAATACAACTTTGTAAAAGGCACTTCAGCTGTATGAATCTAGTCTCAGAATTCTTTATGCCCTTTAGTCCAGAAATTTCATTTCTCAGAATTTAGCTAGAAGAATTAATCAGAGATATGTACAAAGACCAATAAAGATATTCATCATGGCAGCACAGCTTACAATGGCTAAAATAGAGAATAGAAACTAAATGTTCAATAATACAGTGTGTCCGTAAAGTCATGGTGCACTTTTGACTGATCACAAGAAAGCAACAAAAGATGATAGAAATGTGAAATCTGCACCAAATAAAAAGAAAACCCTCCCAGTTTCTGTAGGATGATGTGGCAGCATGTGCACATGCGCAGATGATGACGTAACACCGTGTATACAGCAGAGCAGTCCACGGCCATGCCAGTCGAGATGTGGACGATACAGAGTCAAGTTCAGTGTGTTCTGTGGCTCGCTAAATTCAAATCCATGACCAAAGTGCAACGTGAATATCAGCGCATTTATAAGGAAGCGCCACCACATAGGAATTACATTACTTGGTGGGATAAGCAGTTGAAGAAAACCAGCAGTTTGGTGGAGAAACCCGTTCTGGTAGGCCATCAGTCAGTGACGAGTCTGTAGAGGCTATATGGGATAGCTACCTAAGGAGCCCTAAAACAGTGATTTTCAACCTTTTTTTTTCATGGCACAAACACACACTAATTACTAAGGTCAGTGCCCCTGACTAAATACAAGCATTTTCATCTCATGGCACAAATAAATTAGTTACTAAAGAAGAAGAGGTCAGGGCCCCTTTTTCTTTAGTAATTAGTTTATGAGTGCATGAGAAACAAAGGTTGAAAATCAATGCAAAAAATCTGTGCGTGCATGTGCTTGACAATTACACTTAAGCAAGACTACAGTTCATAAGGTGTTAAAGAAACGTCTCTGTTTTACGGGGTACAAATTGCGGCTGTTGCACGCTATCAAACTGGCAGATAGACCCACACGATGCGCGTTTGCTACACATATGCTTCATGAGATCGACAATGATGCAAGATTTTTGCAGAAGATTGTGTTTAGCGATGAAGCGACCTTCCATATCTGTGGACATGTTCATCATCATAACGTCCAAATATGGGCTGCTGAACATCCTCATGCCTTCGTTGAGTACGAACGCAACAGCCCTAAAGTGAACGTGTGGTGTGGCCTGATGCATGATAAGGTGATAGGCCCATTTTTTTTCACAGAGCAGTCTGTGACGGCAAAGTCCTATCTTGACATGTTGGAATTGTATTCAGTGCCACAATTTCCAGGTGTCATCTTTCAACAGGACAGCGCTCCTCCACACTACGCCACCATTGTTCGTGAGTTTCTGGATAGAACATTCCCCTGGCGGTGGATAAGCAGGGGTTCTGTCAAGCCATGGCCACCATGATCCCCGGATCTGACGCCCTTAGACTTTTACTTTTGGGGTTATGTGAAGCAACATGTGTACATTGATCGTATCAACAACATTAATCATTTAAAACAGAGAATCACAGACATTATTCACTCTGTTACACCAGACGTCCTTACCCGTGTGTGGCAAGAACTTCACTATCGTTTGGATGTGTGTAGGGCAGCAAATGGAGCCCACAGCAAACTGCACTGAATAGGTATGAAACTGGGAGGGTTTTCCTTTTATTTGGTGCAGATTTCACATTTCTATCGTCTTTTGTTGCTTTCCTGTGACCTGTCAAAAGTGCACCATGACTTTATGGACACACTGTAGTAGGCTAATATATATATTTATATACTGCTCACAAAAATTAGGCAATCAGGGAACATGCAAATACTCCAGTACTTTTAACCTTTTGTATAGTGCATTTTCACCAATGAAATAAATAAGTTTGTTTTGCATCTCATTTGCATAATTGAACAACCTCCTTTGACTTGTTTGCTCTTCTGATGTTGTTTAATAAAAAAAAAATCAAATGCTTTTTTTATAGCTTCATGTTCATTTTGAAATATCCTCTAATTTTTGTGAGCAGTATATTATAGCCAATAAACCAACCTGCAGCAATTGGATATTATATTCATGATACAGCAATGTTACAATGTACTTACTACTAAGAGAAAGAAGATCCCAAAAAACAAAATGCACACTAACTACCATCATACATATGCATACATCTAACACGAAAATAAAGGGCACATGAAAAAATTTTTAAAATGGACGAGGACATATTAGATAATTACTTCTTTTAATTTCTCTTTATTTTCTAATTTTTCTCCAATGAATTTGTACTACTTTTATAACAGGAATAGTTAAATTGCTCAATCGTATGATTTTCTTACCAATTTAATCTGTATCCTTCTAATCCCCGTGTTACGAGAAGTAGCAGACAATGAATTGTCAATTAATTCTGCAAGAGCAAATGCTGGAAAAGAATGAGAAAACAGTATTGCTTAAATTTTCCCTCCCAAATATTTCAAATAAAATTTCAAAGCAAACAAAACTCTGAGGTACCTTAATCCATCACTTTTATTTTTCAAAGAACTAGAATTAAAGTATTATTATCCTGATCTTAATGATGCAATTCATAATTAAAGGCATCATTACCAATCACCATCAGCAGAAAAAGAAGTCATCAACCAGTACTTGTAGAGCATTATATGGCATAAGTCAGCCATGATTCCTGGTCTCAAAGAGTTTTTAATTTAAAGACTGACATTCGGACATAAGAGACAAAAGACCTTAACCATAAAAATCAAATAGTACTCTGTGATATGTAATTATATCACGCAGAAGTCAAAAGTAAGCACATATAGATATGGAGGCAAAAATAAAGCGACTATAAAAGTGACTATAGTAGGCTCTGGCCTGTTGGCTCAGCATAGTGGAGCAGCCAAACGGCGCCACGATTGGCCCACCATGAAAGTGGAACGCCCACTAGTGGGCGGGAGGGACCAGGTTGACCAGCACCGCAAAAGTGGGCGGTTTTTACAAAATGGTTCGCCATCGTGACCCTAGGCGCTGAGGATGGCTCCATGGCTTCACCTTAGCTCTGTTGCTGAGCAACAGAGCAATGGAGTAACGGTCCCAGATTGGCAAAAGCATTGCCTCATAGGGGACTTGCCACATGCATCTGGGTCAGGGCACATGTGGGAGTCAGTCTCTCTGCCTCCTCGCTTCTCACTTAAGGAAAAAAAAAGTATCTATACAAGCTAATTTAGGTATAGAAATCTTATGACTAATAGCAACTTGTCAAGTGGTAACACGTTTGTCTGTTTTACTAACACAGAACAGCTATGGATTTCCTACCACACAATCAACTTGATATTCAATTTATCACTGACTCTGAATTGTTCCAAATATTCTCCTTTCTTCAAGGTCACTATGCAAACTATTTCCTGTTTTTATTCCCTTAACTAAAAAGAACATACCAAATTTATGTCTCTTACTTTCACTGAAGCTTAACCCAATTAAAGCTGTGATTAATAAACAGAGTAGCACTCCAGCAAGCCCTTCCATACTCTGAATATCTATGGGATAGCTGTTTATAAACCAGATAGAAGTCAGATATGTGTAAAGATCTGGTTAAAGGTAATAACTCTATAAAATGGGGAAGGAACACTATAGGAAATGGAAGGGAGAAAAGAGAAATTTGGAAGAAATAAGTGAATAAAATTTAGTACCAGTTTTTATATAAAAGGAGAAAAAAATATCCAAGACAGTTTGAGTGCTTGTTCCAGAAGACTGGGTGATTGGTCATATTTCCCACAAAGAGAAAATTTAGAAAGGAGAAAAGAAAAATTTAGTTTTAAAAGTGATACTCTGGCCCTGGCCGGTTGGCTCAGTGGTAGAGCGTCGGCCTGGTGTGCGGGAGTCCCGGGTTCGATTCCTGGCCAGGGTACACAGGAGAGGCGCCCATCTGCTTCTCCACCCCTCCCCCTCTCCTTCCTCTCTGTCTCTCTCTTCCCCTCCCGCAGCCAAGGCTCCACTGGAGCAAAAGATGGCCCAGGCGCTGGGATGGCTCCTTGGCCTCTGCCCCAGGCGCTAGAGTGGCTCTGGTCGCGACAGAGCGATGCCCCGGATGGGCAGACCATCGCCCCCTGGTGGGTGTGCCGGGTGGATCCCGGTCGGGCGCATGTGGGAGTCTGTCTGACTGCCTCCCCATTTCCAGCTTCAGAAAAATACAAAAAATACAAAAAAAAAGTGATACTCTACAACTACATCAAGCTCAAAGAGTAAAGGTGTTCCAAAGAGACTGGAACAGATGTTGTGCTTCACTGGGAGAATAAAGATATCAGAAATAAATATTTTTGCTTTCCTGACATAAAATAGTTAAGGCTTGGATCCATAGGTATAAAAAGAAAAGATCAGCATGACCCAAAGAGATGTCTACCACACAGTCAAGAATAACCAGAGTAACACCAAAGACAAAGGAAAGAGAAACAGGGAAAGACCCAGGAATATAATATAAAAATCACAAAAATCAAATTAAGAGTTTAAACAGTGAGATTCCCTGCTTATTCATATGATGATAGGAATGGAAACTGCAGAACCAATATGGAAGGTAATTAATCTGTATCAAAAGTCATAGAAATGACTTCAGCAGGGGGAGGAGTATCTCATATCTCCATGGAGACCCGAGTTACTGTCCCTCCTCCCCACTTCCTGTTTTCAGCTGTGTCTTGTTGCGCTGATTGGAGCTGGAGAGATTTCTGGAGATGAGTCACACCATCTTTAGGTTTGAACCACTTTAGGCTTGTGTTGTGTAGAAGGATCAACCACTCCCCCAGCTATGGCCGCCTCCAGCACTGGATGAGTCAGCTTCTCAGGTCATCCCATGCATTCTTCTGCCCGTCAACGTCTGTCTCTCTCTCTCCCCACTTTCCTTTTGGAAGACAAGCCAACCCTCTCAGCACAAAGCTGTTCTATGGAGTTAACATTCAATGGAGGAAGGTGGGAAATCAAATATAATCACAATAAATACGTAAATTCTTTAGCATCTTAGAAGGTGTTATATGCTATGGAGAAAAGAGCAAGAGATAAAAGAGATAAAAGAGCAGAGAAAAGAGATAAAAACAACAGTAAAGGAACAGAGGAATCACAGTTGCAACTTTAAATAGGGTGAAATAGGTAAGTTTTGTTAGGAAAGCAATGGATAAAGAAAACCTGAATAAGGCGAGAGAACGAGACAAGAGCTAACTGGTGAAAACGTTCCAGGTAGAGAGGGCCCTAAACTGAGAACAAAGCTGACACCAGAGTGCAGTGAAGCAAGCAACAAGAGTCGGGAAAACAAAGTTAGAGTATAAAGCAGAGCTGCCAAGGCCACATATGTAATTGTAAAAAATTTGGCCTTTAATCTTAATGAAAGGGAAGACAGTTTTCAGGGCTGACCTGTGGTGGCACAGTGGATAAAAAAAGCATTGACCTGGAATGCTGCAGTCCCCAGTTCAAAACCCCGGGATTGCTCGGTCAAGGCACATTTGAGAAGCAACTACTACAAGTTGATGCTTCCTGCTCCTCCCCTTTCTCTCTCTTCTCTCTCTAAAATCAATAAATAAAATCTTAAAAAAAAAAATGTTTTCAGTAGAACACCACCACAATCTGACTTCTCAATCTTTGTGTGAGAAGGCATAAAAAGAGACAGACGAATTAAGAGACTAGTGTACAATTCAATGTTTTTCAACCATTAGCCCGCCAGAAATTTTGTGATCTGTGAAAGAGTTAACCACCCTGATATTGTATGAAGATTATAGACCCAATGATTAGAAACTCCTATAATCTTCATACAACACCAGAATGGTTAACTCTCACAGACCAGTGGTTGAAAAACATGGGTAGATAATATGATGGTGCCTAAGACATACTGTTAGCAATGAAAGTGATGAAAAATGGTCATTTCTAGATAAAGACAGAAGATAGTGCCAACTGGATTTTCTGACAGATTGAATGAAATGTATGAGACAAAAAAGAATTAATTTGATTTTTGGCTTAAGCAACTGAAAGGACAGAGCAATGATTGATTTGAATGAAAAAACTATATATAGTATAGGATTCAGTGAATAGATCAGGGTTCTAATCTTAGTCTAGTAAAGATAGAATAAACAAAAGATGAACAAAATCTGGAATTCAGGACCTAAGTCTGTCATTATTATCAATATTTAATTTTTAAAAATCATCATTTCTCACAATCTCCATTTGAGAGTCACTGCATAAAAATGGTATTTGTAGTCATGAGATTAGGTAAGATCACCAAGTGAGGAAATATAAGAAGATAAGGGACCAAGCACTAAACCCTGAAGCACTTCAACATTAAGAAGGTGGGGAGCCTGACCAGGCGGTGGTGCAGTGGATAGAACGTCGGACTGGGATGTGGAGGACCCAGGTTCAAGACCCCGAGGTTGCCAGCTTGAGCGCAGGCTCATCTGGTTTGAGCAAAGCTCACCAGCTTGGACTCAAGGTCGCTAGCTTGAGCAAGGGGTCACTCGGTCTGCTGTAGCCCACGGTCAAGGCACATATGAGAAAGCAATCAATGAACAACTAAGGTGTCACAACAAAAAAACTGATGATCGATGCTTCTCATCTCTCTCCGTTCCTGTCTGTCTGTCCCTATCTATCCCTCTCTCTGACTCTCTGTTTCTGTAAAAATAAATAAATAAACAAACAAAAAGAAAGTGGGGTGATATGTCAAATAAAGCTCAATAATTTAAAAAAAGAAAAGGTAGTAAAAGAGGAGAAAAAGCAGCCAGTGGTAGGAAGAAAATAGAGTGTGGTCTCTTAAAAGCCAAGTAAAAGTTATGTCAAGAAGAAGAAGTGATAAATTATGTCAAATAATGCCTTGAATAAAATGAGAACAGAACATTGATCACTGGATTTAGTCTCTGGTAACCTTAAAAGAGTAAGTACAGGAGAATGAACAGGCGAGAGTGGGAGGAGAGGAACTACTACTAATAAAGACAGTCAACTCTTTTGAGAAGTTTTGCTTCTTAACAGGAGAAAAAACCTGGGCAGTAGCCGGTGGAAGAAGTTTAAGACTGCAGAAATAAAAACTCTTTTATGAAATTAAAAAAAAAAAAGTTGGAGATAATAAATTATACTGGTAATGAGTTCAAGCTCTGAAGTTCCTTGCTAGGGTTCAAATCCTAACTCCAGTACCTACCAGTAAGGTGGGCCTTTGGAAAATTACTTAAAATCTCTTAGCCCCAGTTCTTCTGAAAAATAAGGTTATTACCTAACATTAGCTTCAACACAGAATCAAGGATGAAATGAAAAAATGCTCATTAAGCACGGTAATGCCTGGCCCTACAGCTGATAGCAATAGCATTACTAACACTTAAGGAAAGGATGTGCACAAAGTCACAAGTAAACTGTCATTTGTAGTAATAAAATACTGAAATAGCCTGACCAGCCATGGTGCAGTGGATAAGAGTGTTGACCTGGGACACTGAGGCCCCAAGTTTGAAACCCCAACGTCACCAGCTTGAGAGTGGGCTCATCCGGCTGGAGTACAGGGTCACAAGCTTAAGTGTGGGGTTGCTGGCTTGAGCATGGAATCCCTGACATCATCCCATGGTGGCTGCCTTAAGCCCAATGTTGCTGGACTGAGTACAGGCTCACTGCCTCACCTAGAGCCCTCGGTCAAGGCACATGTGAGAAGCAATCAATAAAAAACTAAAGTGATACAACTATGAGCTGATGCTTCTCACGTCTCGGTCTCTCTTGTTTAAAAGAAAAAACAACTGAAATAACTTCGATGTCTTTTAATAGAACACTGTTAAGTGTATTGTTATCTAAATAGTGTTTAACCACTAAAAACAAATATATATTGACATATATTAAAGATGTTCATTTTATTTTAAACAAAAAGTAGGTTAAAGTAGTATGCATCATATAAAACCACTGAAATAGAAAAAATACTAAATGATACAAAAAGATCTGAAGTGACAAATGCCAAAGTGTTAGTGGTGATTGTATGTGGGTGGTAGAGATATCATGTTCTTTTTGCTTTTCTATGTTTTCTAATTTCCTATAAGCTATAATGCATATACAATAAAAATAAATTTTAATTAGAAAATTTATAATGAACATCTAAGTAGTATTAAACACTTTTTAAACAGAAAAGATTATCTAAATCAACTGATTTATAAAGATCACTAGCAAAAACCCCAAAGGTACAATAAGGCTCTGGTTGGCTCATCAGTAGAGCATTGTCCTGGTGTGCAGAAGTCCTGGGTTCAATTCCCGGTCAGGCCACACAGGAGAAGTGATCATCTGCTTTTCCACACCTCCCTTTCTCCCTTCTTTCTCTCTCTATTTCTCTATCTTCCCCTCCTGCAGCCATGGCTGGAATGATCCTAGCAAGTTACCCCAGGCATTGAGGATGGCTCCATGACCTGGCCTCAGGCACTAAAATAGCTTGGTTGCCAAACAACAGAGCAGCAGCCCCAGATGGACAGAGAATCAACCTCAGATGGGGCTTGCAAGGTGAATCCTGGTCAGGGCACGCGTGGGAGTCTGTTTCTCTGCCCCCCCGCCTCTCATTTAATTAAAAAAAAAAAAGGTATGATTAAAAACTGGCAAGTGGCAAAGGTGGAAGGAAATAATAAAGAAATGGAGATAAGAATACAAACCACTTACTAGAGCAGTTCAACTACACAAATTGGCAAGGGAAAACAATTATCTTCTCAATTGGGAGAGGTCTATAGGAGGCAAGGAAGAATTCAAAAAGGAGAGTAAACACGAGATAGAAAAATGTGTAGATACAAGCTCTCTTATGAGTTAAAAGGGAATGAATTCTACTTCTAGGTTAGTTTTAAAGGTGAAGTAACTTTACTCTGAAGTAAAATGACTTAGGTAGAAAAACAATTATACTGTGATGAAGAGGTTGAAGTAACAAAGCTTACAATGATGTGTCCTAGTCTTCTAAAAAAGTAGAATGAGAAAATTTTTTTAAGTAAAGGAATAGGACAAGTGATCCAGGGATAAAAAAGAGTAATCGTTTAACAAAATTAGTATAAATGGAATACTTACGCAAAGGATTTTGTCCTTCACTTGCATAATATTCATACATGCCACTTTTAACCAGTGTGTCATAATGAGGTAGGAATTCAATTCGTTCTTTTGTAGCTGTTAATAATAACTGACTGACTGACTGTAACAGGTATAGAGTAACTCCATCTTTAACAGTTTCATCTGTAATCAAAAGGTAAAATTATCTTAAGTGCAAAGATAGAATTAGAAACTCATGAATTTATCATTTTAAATACGCAAATTACATCTATGAAATATCTTTAAAGATGACACAGGCAAACCCCCAAACAATGGCTCTAGCTATAAATTCAGTTGTGTTTTGTTAAGAGTATCAGTTAAACAGGCCCAAATAGTTTCACACATCTGAAACACACAATTTTCAGTAAGTTAAATTATCATGTTGATTAGAGTGGTATCAACATGAAAGAAGGAGAATGGTTAAATTCAAAAGAAATCAGGTAGGTCTCAGAATCCAATTGGGTAAAAGAAAAAAAAAAGATAATGGAAGAATTTAAGTTGGTTAGGTGAATTAGCTTCCGGAGGACACACATGGAAGGCCTGTGGCTAGGTGTTGGGCAAAGTCTCACCTTCTGTAGCCATAAATAGTATCAACTATTTTTCTATAATCTTACTTGAAAAGTATGATCTCTGCACAAACTGTGAACATAGAGACAGTTTCCTCCCCCATCCCAACAAAGTAACCAAAATAATTAAGTTTTAGATGCTTATCTATATAATCAAATAGTTATTGCCTTACAATGTACTAGAACATATTAAACATAAAGTATAAACTTAACATTGCTTACCAAAATTATCACAGGTAATTTCTTTCCTAGTTGTTGTTGTAATAACAAATTTTTCTTCAGGTGAAATGCCAAGTGTCTATCCAAAACAACAGAAATAAAAATCAATTAGTACAGCCTGACCATGCAAGGGGGCGGTGGATAAAGCATCAGACTGGGACACAGAGGATTGAGGTTTGAAACCCCGAGGTCTTCGGCTTGAGCGTGGGCTCATCTGGTTTGAGCACAGCTCACCAGCTTGAATCCTAGGTCGCTGGCTTGAGCAAGGAGTCACTCTCTCTGCTGTAGCCCCAGGGTAAAAGCATATATGGGAAAGCAATCAATAAACAACTAAGGTGCCGCAATGGAAAATCGATGCTTCTCATCCCTCTCCCTTCCTGTCTGTTCCTATCTGTCCCTGTCTCTCTCTCTCTGTCACACACACACACAAAAAAATCAATAATTACATAAAGAAAGTAAATACATCAAATTTACAAAAATATGAAAAAACTGATAGTATATTACAGTCTTGTAACAATTACATTTATTTGTCTAAGCATTAATATTTTTAAATTTTTCTTTTCATAATTAAGCACATATCTATAAATTATACTCGTAAAAAGGTTGTTTCTCTGCTATAATATGCCACGAAGGACCACAAGTGAAATAGGAGGGACATTCTGGAAAGGTTGTAACATCTGCAGGATCCTCCAAGACCAAAGGCATTATTTCAAGTCAATATATAAGTAAACTTATTAACATAACAGTTCATATATATTAAATATTTAAATATGTAAAAACAAAAAATCTTAAAAGAAAAGAGAGGTTAACATTTTATCACTGAGGTAAAAAGAGCCATGCTGTGCAGGTTATCTGTATTTAAGACTCTTGCCCTGGCCAAGCATAATCAGTTAGAGCAGTGATTTCAGCCTTTTTTATCTCATGGCACACCTAAACTAGTTACCAAAATCCCGCAACACATCAAAAAATATATATATTGCTGATCTGACAAAAAATAGGTATAATTTTGATTCATTCACATCAGACAGCTATTGTGTTACCTGTTGTCATTTTTTTATTTGACAAACTAAGAAGTCAGTGCCCCTGACTAGTCAGGTATTGCATGTTTTAAAAAATTCTTGAGGCACACCAGTATACCTCTTGTGGCACAGTGGTTGAAAATTGCTAGGTTAGACTATCATCCCTATATGCCAAGGTTGAGGGGGTTGATCCCTGATTAGCATGTATAATAATCAACCAATGAATGCATAACTAAATGGAACAACAAATCAATGTTTCTCTTTCTCCCCCCCCTTCCTCTCTCTAAAAATATTTTGAAAAGAGCCTTTTTAATAATCTCTTATAACCCTTTCCAAAAGAATAACTATAAAAATTTAAGGCAAATTAAATATTCAGAAGGGGGATGCAAGAGGAGACAGAGTTAGCATCCTTAGGAACAAAAGCTTTCATAAATCAAGATAAAGATCAACAAAGAGAAAGAGCAAAAGATATGAATAATCTAAAAGAGAAAAATACAAACAAATGAGCAATGAACACATAAAAACTAAAATTTCATGACAAACCAAAAAGTAAAAATTTGGAAAATGAGTTTATGTTTTCATTAAAATTTTACTTATCTTTAAAATTAGAAGACATAGGCTCTTTCTAAAATTAACAGAACAATGTACAAATATACAAATGATTTCTGCTTCAGGTAATGGGCTAGTTAATCTAGACCAACCACACTACAGAAGACCACTTAAAAAAAAAATCTAGACTAATGATGCTGAATTCTTCAAAAACCCATAGTAACTACTGAAATTAAGGCACTAACTCCTTATTCTGAACTGACATTAAAAGAAAAGAAGCATTTATCCTGCTTTCTTATACCAACTGTATATCAAGGTAACCAAATAGGTCTTGTTGATGAGGCAAAGTCGTTCTTTAAAGCAGTGGTTTTCAACTTTTTTACATTTGGGGACCAGTGACTTAGCCAGTCAGAAACGAAAACATGTAAGGAATAGTTTTATCATTCTTAACAGTGCAACACACGGTACAAGCTGGTAATTGATTTCTAAGCTCCCTATGTACAACACACTGAATACTACCTTAGTTTGCCTGATTGCTTTTTATCTATTGCTCATGATTATTGGGGACCAAAAAGCCAACAGGGTTTTTGCAGTTTAGATTTTTGGAGGACAGAGGTGTGAGAAACTGGTTGTAAGCTGACAGTCTGTCCAACCCCCCACCTCACTTGCCTGATTAAGTTAAAAGGCTAAGCTCTTCCCCTCACCTCCATGTTAGCTGATACTCATGCTACCCCTCATGTTCCACGGAAAGACTGGAGGCAAGTTTCTTCTATCCTGCTTAGTGTAAAGTAGTTAAGTATGGTGGGGGTTTTCTGCACTTGGTAAAATTCTTGGGTTGCCTTGGAGAAACATGATCAGAGATCTCATTGATTTGCTAATGGTCCACTTTGCCCTATAAATAAAGCAAGATGCGGTTATGAGCATGCTCTGTTTCTGCTATCAGCTTTGCAGAGCCCTCCCGAACCTATTCTTTAATTCTTTAAGCAAATTTTCTTAATTCTGCGCCATTCCCACCCAGGACCTGGAATTACTAGTCACACTGCTTTGCAACACGTGTAAATACTCTGCATGATGCAAAAGGTTGTGTGAACAAGCCTACAAGTTCCAAAGATATCTAAGACAATCTCAATAGTATTTTCATTGATGATAAATAACAGGCTGATAAGTGGCAATCACCCTGAGCTTAAGTGAAGTCAACTACGATCATCGATCATCAGGTCTATAATCTTCATACAACATCAGGATGGTTAACTCTTTCATGGGCTGACATGAAATTTCTGGTGGACTGGCGGTTGAAAAACACCGCTTTTAAGAATTTTTTCTATTTAAAATACATTACAATTGGCCTGTGGAATAGAATAGAGAAGCCTGAACTGAACCACACACACTGTGTATGCATGGGGAGCTTGGGAAACAGGAAAGATGGCATTACAAATTACTGTAGTGTGGAAAAAATAAACTATTCAATAAATGATATTGAGACTAGTTAACTTCATTGTAATAGGTTAAAAAAAAACAACCCATCTCAACATACACAAAAATATTCCAAGAGAAATAAAGCAGCTGAAAATTAATCCAAAATGATTGAAAAACATGGGAATAATTTCGAGAAGAAAAGGATTTCTGATAACATGCAAAAAGTGAAAGCCAAAAAGGAAAAAAAAACTAGAAAACATGAAAATACACTCATCCTCACTAGTTAGCAGAGAAATGAAGACAGTTTGATTATCATCCACGTGAGGCTGTCAAAATTTTTCAGTCCGGATAATAAATATAGGCCTCCGCTTAGGGAAATTGGACCACACATACACATTGCTGAAAGGACTGAAAATTAGTGCAACCATATTAAGAGCAATTTGGTATAATTTAATAAAATTAAAGATACTCACATCCTATGCAATTTTACCCTAGAGAAATGAAGCTATGGACTTTAACTGAGGGGGGAAAGATTCTATTTGTTTAACAGAAATAAAAATTGTCTTTACAGATTTTTATTAGTTTCTGTGTAATCTCTTTTATTTAGTTCATTACTTTATTTCTACAATGTTCCAACTGTAACATCATGTTTTTATGCATCCTATAGAACAAACTTTGTTTTTATAGTTACTGAAAAACTATGCCAAACTGCATTTTTAAGATATATGTGCCAAACTGCCTTTTTAAGATCTATGTGATACACCTAAAAAGTGTTTATATCTAATTATTCCATACAATCTCTCCTTAATTCTATTATTCAATTAAGATATATAAACTATCTTCTTGTATGCTATTCCTGTAATTCCGCACAAAAATTATTTCTTGAATTCATAATTTTCTTAATATTTTATAGCTGATATTTGACAAACATAAATTAAATATTTTTATATTATACTTTTATTTGAGATATCATACCCTTCTTTGTCTATATTTTTGGTCTAAAATCTATCTTAGACATAAACTAGTTTTCATTTATATAAGTATTTCTACTAATTTGGCCTTGATTACAAATATACTTTCTCTGTCATTCTGTGTCCTAAAATAGGATAACATTCTAGTTGGGTTAGACTACTGGTTAGGGTTTTTCATTTTTGTAAAAGCACTTTAATCTCTCCTTTTTCTGGGTTGTTAAAGTATATTGATCTGCCTTTAATTATACAGTAATAACAAGTAACTGTCCACTATGTATTTAGGTCAGCTTCAAACTATCTGCTGCCTAACTTCTCTCCAAAGCCAATTTTAAGAAATATTTATGAAGAGCTAATTGGTAGTTCATACAATCTTCAAATACTTTAAATTTCATCCATGAATTAGGTCAGTCAGAAACTATATACTTCAATGCATTGCTCTGAAACTGCCAACTATCCTTTAATGATTTGTGCTTTGGCCTTGTATTCAATGGCTCTATCCTGAATCACCCAGCCCAAGAACACTCATATTGATCTTGAGTGAGAAATTTCTACAGAAATTTAGGTGATAACTGGTTAAAGCAGCTTGTACTATCCTAAACAACACAACTGCACCTTGCATTAAAGGACAATGTAAGAAGCAGCCTTTCCTACCTGTAAGGATGAGATCCATTTTATCACGCTGGATTTTTGAGAAATCTAGGGAGAAATTCTGCTCAAATCAAAGCTTTGCTACCCTAGCAGTGGAAATGTTTTTTAAATGGATATTATGAATTTTCTATCAATTATCTTCCCTTCTTTGTTTTGATGGCTAAGACACTCAAAGCTGATGTCATGGCTCAGCATTGGTGTAAAGGTATATTATTAAATGAACACCCATTTATTAACTCTCCACAGGTTACTATTCTATTCTTTCCTACACCTATCCTTTACTATTTTGCTTTTCATCTTTTGGAATTTTTAACATAATGTACCCTATGTACCAATTTTTTTGAAGGAAATAAGAGGTTGATTCATTAACTAAACAGCTATAAACTATTAGATAAGGCTGCTAACCTCAAGGAGCATACAATATTTTTTTTTAAGTATGATGGTATATAACAAGTGTGATAGTAGGGAAACAAGGTATAGCAGAACCATACAAAGGAAAAAGTAGGCACTTACTCAAAACTGGAGTTGAAGAAGAGCGTTTACATACATAGGATTTAATGCCTGGACATAGTTAAGAACTAGCTAAATGAGTCATTTTCTATCATTTTCTAATCTTTGATTCTGCAAGGCCACAAGGGCTTAGGAGAGTTAATAGCTCCTTATCACTGGTCCAAAGGCTTTTTACAGATCTACCCTCTCCTCTTCCTTCCTCTTGATTGTTCCCTTTTTCCATAAGGTAAGTTTTCCCCCAAATAACAGTTTAGGTGGCACAGTGGATAGAGCGTCGGACTGGGATGCAGAGGACCCAGGTTTGAGACCCCGAGGTCACCAGCTTGAGCGCAAGCTCATCTGGTTTGAGCAAACCTCACCAGCTTGGACCCAGGATCGCTGGCTCGAGCAAGGGGTTACTCGGTCTGCTGAGGACCCACAGTCAAGGCCCATATGAGAAAGCAATAATTGAACAACTAAAGTGTCGGAACAAAAAACTGGTGATTGATGCTTCTCATCTCTCTCTGTTCCTGTCTGTCTGTCCCTATCTATCCCTCTCTCTGACTCTCTGTCTCTGAAAAAAAAAAAAGTTTAGGATCCATAATACTTTCTAGCACAACAAACATTAATGGTTAAAGGGTTTTTTTGGGTTTTGTTTTTTTTTAATTTAGTGAGAGGAGGGGAGGTAGGGACAGACTCCCACATGTACCCATACCAGGATCCACGTGGTAAGTCCACTAGGGGGCGATGCTCTGCCCATCTGGGGCCCTTGCTCCGTTTGCAACAAGAAACATTTTTTAGCGCCTGAGGCAGAGGCCATGGAGCCATCCTCAGCTCCCAGGGCCAACTCACTCTACCAGAGTCTTGGCTACAGGAGGGGAGGAGAAGAGAGAGAAAGAGAGAGAGAAGCAAGAGGGGAAGGGGTGGAGAAGGAGAAGGGTGCTTCTTTGTGCCCTGACCTGGAATCAAACCCAGGAATTGAACCCAGGGTATCCACACGCCCGGCGGATGCTCTACCACTGAGCAATGGTTTAAGTTTTAATGAAAAATGCTAATTTAGTACACTATTTTGCCTCCTCCCCTAACAAGGAAAAGAAAGGCTTCAGTAGGTAGTGTGGCCATTGTGGTTGTGTTAAACAAACAAAACCACAAGCTTTAGTATCAAACATACCTAGATTACAATCCCAGTTTCACTGCTTATTAACTGTACAACCTTGGGCTTTCATTCAGTAACTTAACTCAGTTTGGGGTCCTTTTTTGGGGGGGGTATATAATGGAGACAACATTGTAAGATTAGTTGGTATAATCTGATGATGCTTTAAAAAGTAAATTCCAAAAAAGTTAAAAAAAAAAAAAAGAAGTTAGGCATCTCTTGCTCTTACTGGCTTTTCCCTCTCACTGCTAATTAAATCTAACCTTCATCTGTTCTAGCAAGAAAAAGTGGGAAGAAAATAAAGAATTAGTAAAAAACAAAAAAAAATAACCTTTTCCCTGGATTATCAGTTTAAACTGTTTAAGAAATGTAATCAATATGTTTCTTCTCTATAACAATGAACTTCATTTGCAGCAGAGTGGTGTAACAGAAAAGAACATGGATTCTGGGTTTGAATCCTAATATGACTGTACTATCTGTCTGACTTAAATTTAGTCACCATCTCCAAAAGTAAATTTCTGCTTCTGTAATAAGAGGTTAATAATACTGCGCCTATGTAACAGTTACACTTCTTACAGGGGAGAATTTAATTCTAGAGGAAAAGTAAAGTAGTACTTCCTATATGAAAAGCAACTTAAAAATATGAATCAAGAACTTTAACTTAGTCCTGGCAGGTTCTCTTAGTTGCTTAATACTCCAAGGTTGAGTGCTGGATACCTGGTTAGGGCCCATACATGAGTCAATCAATCAATGCCTAAATAAGTGGAACAATAAATCAATGTTTCTCTCTAAAATCAACTAATTAAAAAAATTAAAAAAAACTTTCACTTATATAATTTTATTAATCAATGTCACCCCAATAAATTCAATTTAAAAAACCAAAACTTTAAAAATGTTCCTGTTTTGGCCCTGGCCGGTTGGCTCAGCGGTAGAGCGTCGGCCTGGCGTGCGGGGGACCCAGGTTCGATTCCCGGCCAGGGCACATAGGAGAAGCGCCCATTTGCTTCTCCACCCTCCCCTTCCTTTCTGTCTCTCTCTTCCCCTCCCGCAGCCAAGGCTCCATTGGAGCAAAGATGGCCCAGGTGCTGGGGATGGCCCCTTGGCCTCTGCCCCAGGCGCTGGAGTGGCTCTGGTCACGGCAGAGCAACGCCCAGGAGGGGCAGAGCATCGCCCCCTGGTGGGCAGAGCGTCGTCCCCTGGTGGGCATGCCGGGTGGATCCCGGTCGGACGCATGCGGGAGTCTATCTGACTGTCTCTCCCCGTTTCCAGCTTCAGAAAAATACAAAAAAAAAAAAAAAAATGTTCCTGTTTCACCCCTAAGAGTCTAGACCAGTGATTTTCAACTTAAAGTGCCACAAAAAATTTTAAAACATGCAATATCTATGTAGTCAGATGCATTGACCTCTTTTCCCTTAGACTGTCAATTAAAAAAATAACAACCAACACGACAACAGCTGTCCAGTGTGAATGAATCAAAATTATACCTATTTTTTGGGGTGAGATTGGCAAAAAGTATAATTTTTGGTGTGCTGCAGAATTTTAGTAATTAGTTCATTTGTGCCATGAAATAAAAAATGTTGAGGCCCTGGCCGGTTGGCTCAGCGGTAGAGCGTCGGCCTAGCGTGCGGAGGACCCGGGTTCGATTCCCGGCCAGGGCACACAGGAGAGGCGCCCATTTGCTTCTCCACCCCTCGGCCGCGCCTTCCTCTCTGTCTCTCTCTTCCCCTCCCGCAGCCAAGGCTCCACTGGAGCAAAAATGGCCCGGGGGCTGGGGATGGCTCTGTGGCCTCTGCCTCAGGCGCTAGAGTGGCTCTGGTGGCAACATGGGGACGCCCAGGATGGGCAGAGCATTGCCCCCTGGTGGGCAGAACATCGCCCCCTGGTGGGCGTGCGGGGTGGATCCCTGTTGGGCACATGCGGGAGTCTGTCTGACTGTCTCTCCCTGTTTCCAGCTTCAGAAAAATGCAAAAAAAAAAAAAAAATGTTGAAAATCACTATTCTTAACTAAAGAAAAATACAGATATGAAAGACTGTATTCAGAGATGTTTATCATGACATTACTTAAAACTGAAAGTAATGTAAATGTCCACCAAAAGAGATTTGGTTACGTAAACAGTGTACTAAACAAACCATTTCAAACTGGGAAGACTTCCATTAAAATATAAAAAATACTGACAATATTAATTGAAAACACAAACATGCATTACAGTTATTAAAAAATGAGGGTGGTGAGCATGTTATGCATTAAACAGACAATGCATTACAGAATTGTACACTTGAAACTTATATAATGTTATTATCCAATGTCACCCCAATAAATTTAACAATATTTAAATGGGAGGGTAAAAATACAAAGAAATAACCCCAAATGCTAACAGTGGTTATAAATTTTACAGTACGTAAAGGTTTACTTTTTCCCTGTGGTTCCATATTTTCTTCATTGTGCTGATATTTTTACAAAATAATAAACATAAAGCTTCCTTTTTGTGAGATGGTTTTAAATACAAAACACTCATAAAAAAATAAACATTCTTTCACTTACTCTTGAAACACATGCGAGTCTGCTATATCAAGGCACAAAATGAACTTCCAAGTTCATACATTTTTGTCGTCAAACATTCATTGTAATTTGGGCGTTTATTATGAGCCAGGCACAATACTAGACACTGGGAATACAGCTGTGAACAAATCCAAGTCTTCGCGCTCACTGTCGTTTGCTTGATTTCAATCATTTCAGCACAATACAGAGTTCTGACTCTAAAACAGTCCTAAATCATCAGTCCATTCCAATTAAAACACTTCCACACAAACTTCTGTTTTCCTTCGTGGCTAAGAGTCCTTCATAGCCTACCAGGAACCTCATGTGGTGAACTCAGGGCATGACAATAACCCTTCTTTAAAGCTCGGACAGCACCATCACCAAGTCTATAAAACACTTCACAGCTCCAAGCTGGTTCTCTCAAACGGTCATTAATTTTTACAGCAAACTAATGTATCCTTTTCTTTGGGGTTCTGTAGCTACCCATGGACACTCTCTTAGTTCTGGAACTCCCTAAGACTAGGGTTCAGAAACTCAGAAACAAACCTCCACCTGCGAGGCTGCCCCGGCCCAGTGCCCCCACGATGGCAGGACCTGCCCGCGCGGGCCTGAAAACGTTGCCGACAGGGCCACGGGGCAGTGACTTAATGAACCCGACGTGTAAATCGACTCCAAGAATTTCACGACTGTTCAAACCATCGCACACTCCTAACAACCATCCGGTGTAACTCTGTCCTCTTTAAAAAATTAAAGCTCCACACGAAACAGACAAAGTGGAATACTAAGGTCACCACGGGCCAACTGAACCCGAGGTCTTAAACCCTGAGCATCGAGATCCCCCGTAAATGCCGGGGCAGCGGGAGGCCCACGGAGGGGCTCTGCGCTCCGAGGCCCGGGCTAGGGTCGCCCAAGGCTTCCTGCCGCCCGGCCACGGAGATCGCGGGCACCGGGAGAGAGAAGCCGAAGCCGCAGGACCAGGGCCAGGTGACAGGTTTATTGCCCTCGGCGAGAAACTTGGGTTTCTAGTCACCCTCCCATCCCAAACTCTCCCAGCGCATCCCTCCTTCGCCCCGTCGCGTACCTGACACACGGAGGCGCGAAACCCCGCGTAGTCGCAGCGCTCCTCGACCTGCAACACTCGCTCGCTGAGCTCCGAGTCTTTCCCGCGCCGGTCGAACAGGTACACCGTCCCGCAGCCTTCACCCCCGCCGCCCTCTCCATTCCGCACCGAGGGCCCGCCGCCGCCCGCCGCTGCCATATTGGTGGAAAGAAGAAAAAGCCAGCCGCGCCGGCGCGGCCGCGCTCAGGGCCCAAATACAGGCTCCGCGCCGCGCCGCGCCTTCGGCTCCAGTTACTCGGGCGGCGCGAGGCCTCAACCCCGGCGAGCCGCAGCTCCTCCCTCCGCGGCGGCGGCCGAACAGCCGCAAGAGCGAGATTCACCCGGGAACCGATTCAAACAAGCTCCTGCACGTACACCACGTCACTTCCGCGGCCAGCCGCTCTGGGGCGGAGGGGACGCGCGGCGCGCTCTTCGTAGGTCCCGGACCCACGCCCGCGGCTGCCCACGCGAGCCTCGCGGCGCGAATGGAAAGCCGGCGGCCGCCCAGGCCTGTGGCGCAGAAGGAAGGAGGGCTGCCGGCAATCCAGAGGGGGCGGGGCGAATCCGGCATGCCACGCGGCCGGGGGCGGGGCTTCCGCTCCGAGGCCCGCCCCTCTCGCCCTCGCGAAGTCTGAGGGAAGCGTGGGTCCTTCGCGGGAGCTTGAGCGTTGGGGGGGCGACACTTTGCTGAACCTGTCCCGGTAGCGGCGGGAGGAGGCTTAGGGGTGACTATCTTCTCACGGTGGAGAGGGTTCCGGTATCACCCCGCCTCGCTGTGAACCCGACCGAGCCTGCCCGGCTTCGAGCCCCCACTGCGCAGGCTGTCCCCTACGCTGGTCGCGTTAACGCATCAGCGGTAATCAATCAGGCCTGAAGGCCTCACTGGGTGGGACTTACCCCGCCACGAGCACGTGAATCCCCGCGGAAAGAAAACACATGCCTAGAGACCTTGTGCCACCTTGTCTGTCTCATTTCCTAATGATTCGGAGTGGGTTCCAGTGTGAGCCACCTAGAAAAAGCTGGTGGTCCCTGAGAACATCCGAACCAAGGCTCTGTGGCCAGCGCCGCCTCCTTCAGGTGGCCTCCTAGAAGTCCGGAACGGGGACAGCGTTCAGGTTGCTGGAGTTACCTCCGCAACTGAATCCTCCTATTACACACCTCACCTCCACCGCCGCTGTCTAATTGCTGAAAGTCGTGAATGAGAGAACACCTATGCTGAAGAGGCATTGGAATTAAATTAAGCAACATTCACAATATGCTTAACGTATAATACGCTTTCCGTAAAAGCCTTTGTGTTTCATTAAATACCCTCAATGTGAGCATGTAGTGCCCTAACTCAAAAACAAAGAATACTGTCGTTGAAATTGCAGGTTTAGTCATTTATTTCGCAATTCTTAAAAAACACTTCATGAATATTTTGTACTTGAGAAGAACATGTATATTCACTAAGCCCCAGGAGTAGCAGTTGGGAGATTTTTCAATTCTCCAAATCAAACTTTTGGATAGTATTTCTTTTTCTGTTTTACTAGGTTTGCCAAAATCTTCATGGTTAATTATATGGATAGACTCATATCGGTAGTGTATGCTAGAAATCTAGATTTGCTTGTTCATATCAAAATGTTCCAGAATATTGGGGTGAGAGTGTGTGTTTCGCTAGACAGAAAAAAATTACAGAACATACAGGTTGAACAAAAGTGGGAAGTGACGAATTGGAGGGAACATAAATAATAGGACTGGAAGTGGGAGGGATGGAGCAGCAGATGGTGGAAGATAAAACTGGGAAGAGTCAAGTTGTGACCAAATGCCATTTGTGTTCCAGAAGACGTTGTGGGAAGCAGAGATCGAAGTAACCTTCCACTCCTAGGGGATTTGACATCTCATGTTTTACCTTTCAAATGCACGTGAATTTTTCATTCTATTCTATCATGTAATGGTGTTTGATTTAAATAACCCAGGAAGAATACAAATTGTTTTTTTAAATCTTATTTTATGGGTAAAGTGAATTGTCCATTTTATCAAATTGGGACTATGACCAGAAGTTTACCATCAAGGCAGCATCTCATTCCTCTGTAATACCAAATTACACAAAGACATGAATACAAACATTGTTCTTGTCTTAAGAAGAAATTTAAGTTGCCTGACCAGGCTGTGGCGCAGTGGATAGAGTATGGGAGTGGGACGCAGAGGACCCAGGTTGGAAACCTCGAGGTTACTGGCTTGAGCACAGGCTCAGCTATCTTGAGTGCAGACTCACCAACTTGAGAGCGGGGTCACTGGCTTGAGCATGGGATCATGCCATGAGATTAAATTAGGCAGCAGCATGACCCCATGGTCACTGGCTGGAGCCCAAAGGTCACTCACTGGCTTTAAACCCAAGGTTGCTGGCTTGAGCCCAAGGTCGCTGGCTTGAGCAAGGGGTCACTTTCTCTGCTGTAGCCCCTTGATAAAGGCACATATGAAAAAGCAATCAATGAACAACTAAGGTGCCACAACAAAGAATAGATGCTTCTGTCTCCCTTCCTGTCTGTCTGTCCTTATCTGTCCCTCTCTCTGTCTCTCTCTCTGCCTCTGTCACCAAAAAAATATATAATAATAATAATAATAAAGAAGAGATGTAAGAATAATTGCTAAGAGAGAGATCCAAAATGCTCCTAGAGAAGTATACTACAATATTATGGGCATCTATTGATAGAAACATTGATATCTGTCTTCTTGTTGAGAGGTTAAATATGAATTAGTGTTTTATATGGCAGTATAAGCCTCAGAATCATTTGCTGGTCACTTTTGTTCTCAGAAAGAAACTCCTCAAATGGCTTTTTCAGCAAAGAAAGATGAGTCAGTTCTGTAATTTTCATCGCAAAGAGTATGAAATGATCCCATACCATACGTAGTTATCAATTGACTTAATTTTTATTTTCATTGACCATCTTAATATATTGAATGTAAATATTTTTGTCAAGTTATTTATTGCTGCATTAGACAGTCTCTTGAGTAGCTCCCCATTCCTCATCCTGTGATGTGGCCCCAGTGATCAGACATATCACAGAACCATATCAACAGGTGCTGGGAGCCAGTGAATAATAGCTCCTCAAGTCCATAATTAAAAATGGCTTTCACGAAAACTACAGTGTAAAGAATGAGAAGGAAACAGAATGGAAAAAAGTGAAAAATGTTAAAGAGATAGAGCCTGAAGATTTTGTACTGGAAAATGTATTGGATCAATGCATAGTGAATTGGAAAATAGAATATTTCCTTAAGTGGAAGTTATTTATAGATGTTGGTAGTACTAGAGAAATGTAGAAAAGAAAGGCTTTTAGCATAAGTAACTTTTAGCAGAACTTACTTTCTCTAAAACAAAGAGACTTTCAGCAGAACTTAATTTTTCTAAAAGACTCTCTACCCCTGGCCTTGAGGTTGGTTTCCCAGACTGTAGCCTTGGGATAGTTCCACAAAGTTGCAGATGTTCCCAGAATGTTTCTCCCGGAATTAATCCTATATAGATAAGCACTGTAAAAGAGCTTGTTTCACTGCTTTGTTTTACTGCTAGGCTTCCCCTCCTCCCCATTCCCCAATCAGTGTATAACTTTGTCTTTAAAGCTGACTTCAAACTGTGTTCGGGCCGTATGATTTGAATGACTTAGGTCTCCGTGCAGTCACCTGCTTTGGATAAAGATTCCTTTAAATTTGAACTTTGGTGTAGAGAACGCCTGTATACTCTCGCTGGTTTTGCTACAACACTAGAATACCTGAAGTTTTTAAGTAATTTCTTAATTCTCAAAAACTGGTTAAAAAAAAAAAAAAAAGATGGTACAAAGAAAATGATCTTTATCTGACAGTGAATCTAATGACAGCAAATCACAGAAGAGATACAGTACTGCTGACAAACCAAGACACTTTCACAGCTATCTTGATCCTGAACAAGTAACTGTTGTCACAGACAGTAGTGGAGAATTAATGTTTCTCATGAAATAGAAAGGTACAGATGAGACAAACTCAGTGATGGCAAAGGGGAAAGCATAAAGTGTTCTCAAATTATAATCGTTTTAACCTGACTAGTGGTGGTGCAGTGGATAGAACATTGACCTGGGACGCTGAGTTCCCAAGTTTGAAACTCCAAGGTCACCAGTTTGAGCGAGGGTTTTCAGCTTGAGTGCAGTCTCACCAGCTGGAGTGTGAGATTAAGATGATCCCATGGTCTCTGGCTTAAGCAAAGGGTCACTGGCTCGGTTGGATCCCCACTCCACCCACCCCTGTTAACAGAGGTAGATTTAACGGTGGGAGCAATGGGCACACGGCCTGGGCCCGGACTTCTGAAGGGCCCCGCAAACCCCCAACTTTACACTTTTTTCTAATGTAAGGGGCCCAATAATTTCTTCTGCGTCTGGGGCCTCAGCCAACCTTAATCCACCTCTGCCTATTAAGGCACCCATGAGAAGCAATCAGTGAACAACTGAAGTGCAGCAACTGCAAATTGATGCTTCTCATCTCTCTCTTTCTCTCTCTCTCTCTCAAAAATATGTACAAATATTGATCGACTTACGACCTATGCAACTTACGACCATTCGACTTTATAACCACAATTGTTAGCCACGACTGCTCCGCATCTGGCAGTGCAAGTGTTGCCCATCTGGGCATACAACAGTGCGGACCAGCTAACAGCAGCACTACCATCTCCGCGTGCACCATTTCAACTGTTATCCCAGACTCAGTACAGCAATTTGTGTTTTGTGTCTTGGATATTTTTCATCCAACCCCTCCCAAGATGTCTACCAAGAGGAAATTGTCTCTGCAAATATTAAACCAGTTGTACTGGTCATGCAGTGTTTTATTTAAACCTGACAAATGTAAAAATAAGAAACAAAATGGTGTAGAGATGATACAAACAGCATAAAATGAACAAAGAAAATTATGATATATAACAATAATGAAAGAAAATTATGATAAAATATGACTTAAAGATTTTTGTAACATCATTTCACAGTACTGTACATATAGCCTAGTCAACTTATGACCAAATCGTGTTACGACCGGTCAGAAACAATCATGGTCGTAAGTCGAGCACTAGCTGTAATTGTTTTTTATGAAGACAGACAAACTTGGCATTCTTGTCCAGAAGATGCTCAATAATATGTATGCATGTGGTCTTATGATTAATTAGTGTGATAAAGAATTACATCCTAATGAAAATCAAGTTTGATATGTTTATTTTGAGTAGTATTCAGGAGATTGTTGGGTTTTTTTTCTATTAAGAGCACTGGCTACATTGAACAAAAAAAGCTTTCTGTTGTTGCTTCATTTATGAGAAAAAAATATTTGTAACCATAGCATATTACTTGCCTGCATTAGGAAAAGCTTTTCTAAAAGTTAGAAAAATTTCAGTAATTACTATTCAATCAAAACTTACATTTAACTTAGCCCTGGCCAGTTGGCTCTGTGGTAGAACATTGGCTGGTGTATGGATGTCCCAGCTTCGATTCCTGGTCAAGGTGTACAGGAGCAGCAACCATCTGCTTCTCCACCCACCCCTTCTTTCTCTCTCTCTTCTCCCACAGCCAGAGCTCAAATGGTTCAAGTGCATTAGCCCCAGGCACCGAGGATGGCTCCCTGGAGCCTCTGCCTCAGGTGCTAAAAATAGCTTGGTTGTAAGCATGGCCCTAGATGGGCAGAGCATTGGCCCCAGACAGGGGTTGCTGGGTGGATCCCGGTCGGGGTACATGCAGGAGTCTGTTTCTCTATCTCCCCTCCTCTTACTTGGAAAAGAAAAAACAAAACTTATATTTGACTTATAATGCCAAAGGACCATTCTGGGTTTATTGTTTTTGAGTGTATACATAGATCAAGGATTGAGCCAAAGTAGGTTTACAGTTGTGAGTACATGAAACTTTATTCTTGAATTATTATTTATTTATTACTGTATTTTTTATATGAACAATTGTAAACATACTTTGTCCCACCTTGTATACATGTAAGTGGTTGTTATTGGTTGTTTTGTTTTTTTAAAGTCATCAAGCCCTGGCCGGTTAGCTCAGTCAGTTAAGAGCGTTGTCCCAAAACGCCAAGATTGCAGGTTTGATCACATGTGCTGGTCAGGGAACACATGGGAAGCGAACCAATAAATGTACGACTGAGTGGAACAACAAATGAATGCTCCCCTTCCCTTTCCCCATTTGCTCCCTTCCTCTCTCTGTCTCTCTAAAAATCAATCAAAATTTAAAAAAATTAAGCCCTAGCTGGATAGCTCAGGTGGTTGGAGCATCATCCCAGAGCGCGTAGGGTACATACAGGAACAGCTTGATGTTCCTGTCTCTCTCTCCTGGCCTCTCTCCAAAAACAAACAAATAAGCAAATAAAGTCACCAAAACAAATGGAATTTCATAACCATGAGTAAGTCCATAATGTTTGGGGGATGCCATCATTCTGAGCAACCCAAGAAATAAATCACTGAAATAAACTGAAAGTTTTTATTAAGCCATAATCTTTCAAATTAAATAGGTGATTCTGTAATTAATTGCACTATTTAAATATAAACTAGACTATTTAAAGCAGCTTTATCATAATTCTTATCTATATCTATAGTCATGCCCTGGCCGGATAGCTTGCTTAGTTGGAGCACTGTCCCAAGGTGCAGAGGTTGCCAGTTTGATCCCTGGTCAGGGTACATACAGGAACAGATGTTCCTGTCTCTCTCCTGCTCTCTCCCTTCCTCTTTCTAAAATCAATAAATAAAAATTAAAAAATAATAAAAGAGGAAATATATCTATAGTTATATAAATGTAACAGTTTGATTTTAAAACTTCCTGAAAGGAAAAAATTTTATTACTACCAACAACAACCTTACTCAGATGAAGAAACTAAGCAAATACTGGTGTTACCTTTTTTCACATTCAATATTATTTTATATTAAGTGTCAGCTGTATAGCATAGTGGTTAGACAGTCCTATAATTTACAAAGCATTTCCGTGATATTTCCAGTACCGACTTGGTACCACACATAGTTATAACAATGTTAGTGATTATATTCATATTCCCAATGCTGTACTTTACATCCCTGTGACTGTTCTGTAACGACCAATCTGTATTTCTCAATCCCTTCACCTTTTCACCCAGTGCCCCATCTCCCTCTTCTTTGGCAACCAAAAGTCTATTTTCTGTATCAATGAGTCAGTTTCTGTTTTGTTTGTTCATATATATTGGTATTGGTATTTGTCTTTTTCTGACTGACTTCTCTTACCATTAGACCTTTTAGGTCCATCTATGTTGTTGCAAATATTAGGCTTTCATTCTTTTATATGGTCAAGTAACATTTCATTGTATATATGTACCACTTTTTTTTATTTAGTTGTCTGTTGATGGGCACTAAGGTTGCTTCCATATCTAACTAGAGTAAATTGTGCTGCAATGAATATGGGGGGCGCATTATAAATATTATTTTAAATTAGCATTTGGGGTTTCTTCAACTATATACCTAGAGATGAAATTGCTGGGTCATATGGCAGTTCCATTTTTAATTTTAAAGGACACTCCATATTTGTGTTTTCCATTGTGGTACACAAATCTGCATTCCACCAACAGTACACGAGGGTTCCCTTTTCTACATCTTTACCAATATTTGTTGTTTGTTGATTTATTAATGAGAGCCATTCTGACAGGTGTGAGGTCATATCTCATTGTGGTTTCATCTTGCATTTTTCTGATGACTTGTGATGTTGAGCATGTTTTCTTATATCTGTTGGCCATCTGTATGTCCTCTTTGGAGAAGTGCTTGTTTAGGTCCTCTGCCGCTTCTTTACTTGCATTGTTTGTTTTCTTGGTGTTGAGTTGTATGAATTTATTATAAATTTTGATATATATTTATAATATATATCCCTATATTTTTCCCATGAGTTTTTTGGTTTCAAGACTTACATTTAAATATTGAATTGGGTCCTGGCTGGTTGGCTCAGTGGATAGAGCATCGGCCTGGTGTGTGGACGTCCCGGGTTCGATCCTCGGACAGGGCATATATAAGAAGCGACCATCTGCTTCTCTTCCCTTCCCTCTCCTCCTTCTCTTTCTCTTCCTCTCTCCCAGACAGTGGCTTGGTTGGTTTGAATGTCAGCCCTGGGCGCTGAGAATAGCTCGGTTGGTCTGAGCATCAGCCCCCAATGGGGGTTGCCAGGTGGATCCCATTTGGGGCGTGTGTGAGAATGTGTCTATCTCTCCTCCTCTCACTTAAAAAAACAAAGAAGGGCACTTCAAAGGTTGAACAAAATGGAAGATTTTTATAAGAAGAAGAGTGAGGCAAAGGAGCTATTAACAAAAGAAAAGTAAGGGCCCTGGCCGGTTGGCTCAGCGGTAGAGCATCGGCCTGGCGTGCGGGGGACCCGGGTTCGATTCCCGGCCAGGGCACATAGGAGAAGCGCCCATTTGCTTCTCCACCTCCTCTTCCTCTCTGTCTCTCTCTTCCCCTCCTGCAGCCAAGGCTCCATTGGAGCAAAAGATGGCCCGGGCGCTGGGGATGGCTCCTTGGCCTCTGCCCCAGGCGCTAGAGTGGCTCTGGTCGCCCCGGAGGGGCAGAGCATCGCCCCCTGGTGGGCAGAGCGTCGCCCCTGGTGGGCGTGCCGGGTGGATCCTGGTCGGGCATATGCGGGAGTCTGTCTGACTGTCTCTCCCCATTTCCAGCTTCAGAAAAATACAAAAAAAAAAAAAAAAAGTAAGGATTATTTACTTATTTTTATTTTAAAAATCTAAATTATATTTTTAAACTACAGTTCACATTCATTTTTATATTATATTAATTTCAGGTGTACAAAATAATGGTTAGACAATCATATACTTTAAAAACTATTATCACTAATAATTCTAGTACCCACCTGGCACCATACATAGTTATTACAGTATTTCTTATTATCATCCCTGAGCTATACTTTACATCCCGGTGGCATTTTGTCACTACCAATTTGTACTTCTCAATATCTTCATCTTTTTCACACAGTCCCCAATCCACCTCTTCTCTGGCAACCATCAGTCTGTTTTCTATATCCATAAGTCTGTATCAATTTTGTTTGTTTATTTTGTTCAAAAAATAAAAGATTATTTTGGAGGCCAGATATCTTTCTTTGAAAGGGGGCCTATAATTGATATAATGGAGAGACCAGATTACCTCATTGGTGTTGACCAGAAAATTGCAGACTAGTTGATTAAGATTATGTTTATGGGAGAGTTTGAAACTGCAATTACATCAGATATTAGAGATCTAGGTTTGGCTATTAAACACTGGCTGATTATATATCTTAACATTTTCCTCTAGTCTGTGGCTGTTATTTTGCCTGTCTTTCTGAGATTTTTTTTTAAAGATTTTTGTGGCCCTGGCTGGTTGACTCAGTGGTAGAGCATTGACTCAGCATGTGGATGTCCTGGGTTTGATTCCTGGTCAGGGCACACAGGAGAAGTGTCCATCTGCTTCTTTACCCCTCCCCCTCTGACTTCTCTCTCTCTCTCTCTTTCTCTCTCTCTCTCCTCCTCCTCCCCTCCTGCAGCCAAGGTTAGATTGAATTGAGTTGGCCCAGAGCGCTGAGGATGGCTTCATGGCCTCAACCTCAGGTGCTGAAATGGCTCCGGTTCCAACAGAGCAATGCCCCAGGTGGGCAGAGCATCGCCCCCAGAGGGCTAGCCAGGTGGATCCCAGCTGTGGCACATGTGAGAGTCTGTCTCTGCCTCCCCTCCTCTCACTAAAATAAAAAAATAAAAGAAAATATTTTTGTTTATTGATTTAGAGAGAAAGAGGGAGATTGTGGTTTCTTTAATTATTCATTGATTGGTTTTCATATGTACCTTGACCAAGACACCAGGCTTGTAATATTTTCTATATGAACAACTAGAAAGCTACTTTTGTCCCACCCTGTAAATTGTAGGTGAAGGCTAAGTACTTACTAAACTGGTCTTTGCAATAAAACTATCTGATGCCTAAATGAACTCTGTCTTCCAGGCTACCACCATTTTGTGCACTAATCCAGAAATAATAGAAAGACCTCAAAGATGTGTATTGCCAACTTGATTATTTTTTGTGTCTTTTATAGCTGCAGTAGAAAAACATTAAATCTGGGGAAATTTACTATTTTATTTAGCACAAGTAAACTCAAATGAGAATATAACACTTTATCTTCATGTTAGTGAATGAATATAGGTGATCATCCCATATTTCTAGGTTCCTTTCAAATATTTTAATTCCCTCAAGAAATATTTATTGATCAACTATTAGAAACCTGGCCTGTGACAAATGTAGGGATAATTTATTAATTTAGCTGAACCTATAATTATTCTGCATCTACTATGTGCACTGCTATCCTGCAAAGTAAAATTAATATAGTTGTGAAATGGAAAAGCAAGAAACCTAAGCTCAAGGAGGTTAAAACTAACTTGTAGTCTCTGAAACAATGGTAGAAAATGTTTAATGCCATCTATTCAAAATTTAAAAAAACCCTAAAGATTGTTAGTGACTCTCCAAGTTTGTGAAATAGTTTTAGAACAAAGGCTAAAACGCTAATCATTTATTTTGAAACACAGGATAATGGTTGCATGTTAACTAGTTATTTTGCCATTATTTTGAAACAGTGGTTGCCACATGGGGTTAGAGAAACTGGGATGAATGCAGGTATTTAAAAAAGCACCATAAAATTGTTAAAGAGTTAAGTCTTATAACAATAATGGACATCATATAATTGAAATCATTTTGGCCCTGCCTAGGTATCTCAGTTGGTTAGAGCATCATCCCTATACCTCAAGGTTGCTGATTCCATCTCTGGTCAAGGCTTATACAAGAATCAACTAATGTATTTGCAAATAAGTAGGACAACAAATCTATCTCTCTCTCCCCCCCATTCTTCTCTCTCTAAAATGAATAAATAAATTTTTTTGAGAGAGAGAGCAAGAAGAAGGGAGACAGGCAGGGAGAGAGAGGGAGAGAGAGATGAGAAGCATCAACTTGTACTTTCATTACTTTAGTTGTTCATTGATTGTTTCTCATATGTGCCTTGATGGGGCGCTCAAGCCGAGCCAGTAACCCCTTGCTCAAGCCAGAGACCTTGGGCTCAAGCCAGTGATCCTGGAATCCTGTTGATTGATGATCCTGCACTCAAGCTGGCAAATCTATGCTCAAGCTAAATGAGCCTGCACTCAAGCCAGTGACCTTGGGGCCTTGAACCTGGGACCTCAGCACCCCAGGTTGATGCTCTAGTCTATCCAGTCAGGCTAAAATTAATATATTTTTTTCTATTATTTTTGGTATTTTTCTGAAGTGAGAAGCAGGGAGGCAGAGAGACAAAATATTTTTTTTTTAAAGAAATAATTTTGACACTAGATATAGAAGAGTAGTTTGAAATCAAAGTCTGGCCCTGGTCGGTAAGCTCAGATGGTTAGAGCATCATCCCAAAATGACAAGATTGCGGGTTTGATCCGCAGAGCACACACGGAAAGCAACCAGTGAATGCATGACTGAGTGGAATAACAAATAAATGCTTCCTTTCCCCTTCCCCTCCCTCTCTCTTCTCTCTATGTCTCTAAAAATCAATCAAATTTTAAAAAATTATGCTCTGGCCAGTAGCTCGGTTGGTTGGAATCTTGTCCCAGAGTCTGGAGGTTGCTGGTTTGATCCCTGGTCAGAGCACATACAGGAAAAACTCAGTTTTCCTCTCTCTCTGTTTCTCTCCCTGCCTTTCTCTAAATAAAAATAAATAAATAAATAAATAAATAGAAAATGAAGTTTGTTTATATATTCATAGAAGTCTAGGAACTTTTCATTTCTGGAACCATTGCCTTGTATGATTATTTCAGAGTTCTACAAAAGTTGTATGAGGATATATTTTCTATGTAAATGAAGAAAAGTAAAGAACTAAAACTTCAAGTCCTATACTTTCTTGACTTTACACAGAGTATACATATGCATGTGGCAAAACTTTTAAAATACCCAAAACCCTAAAAATAAAATTGAGCCTCTGAACTAGAATTATGTACTACTTTATCTTGTGACTTCTCCATCTTCTCATACCCCAAATTGAGAAGCATGGTTAGTGGCAATCAGAAGCAACAGAAAAATTTTATACATGTGAATGGCATAATTAGATGTGTCCTAAAGATATAACTGTGGCAACAGTTGTTTTTTTTTTGTTTGTTTGTTTTGTTTTGTTTTTACAGAGAAAGAGCGAGTTAGAGAGAGGGATAGATAGGGACAGACAGATGGGAACGGAGAGAGATGAGAAGCATCAATCATCAGTTTTTCGTTGTGACACCTTAGTTGTTCATTGATTGCTTTCTCATATGTGCCTTGACCGTGGGCCTTCAGCAGGCCAAGCCAGAGACCTTGGGTCCAAGTTCGTGAGATTTTCCTCAAACCAGATGAGCCCGCGCTCAAGCTGGCGACCTCGAGGTCTCGAACCTGGGTCCTCTGCATCCCAGTCTGATGCTCTATCCACTGTGCCACCTCCTGGTCAGGCTGTGGCAACAGTTTTAAGGAAGGACATCATTTTGTGCAGACACCATTATGTACAGATTACACCTTATTTAGATGATAAAGTGACAGCTATCAGCAATCTATTTATCAGTCATTAATTCATCAAAGAGTTTTTTGGTGCCCATTAGGTGTTGAGGATGGAAATCAGCCTATCTTCATGGGGCTCATAATTTATAGGGAGAGACAGAAACAATTGAGCAATTACATATATACAGTGTCTGGTGGAACTTAATATGCTGTGGAGAAAAATCTAAAAGGATGGGAGTCAGAGGGTTACAATTTTATATAGTGGTCAAAGAATATTTTCTGATAGGGTAATATTTGACAGAAAGCTGAGGGAAGTAACAAAGCAAGTTGTTAAGAACAATGATTCAGACGCCCCGGAGGGGCAGAGCATCGCCCCCTGGTGGGCAGAGCGTCGCCCCTAGTGGGCGTGCGGGGTGGATCCCGGTCTGGAGCATGCGGGAGTCTGTCTGACTGTCTCTCCCCGTTTCCAGCTTCAGAAAAATACAAAAAAAAAAAAAAAAAAAAAAAAAAAAAAAGAACAATGATTCAAATATTCCTGGAAGGAAAAACAAATGTGAAGTTCCTAAGTTTTTAGCCTAGTTTTTAAAGTGATAGAAATAGAGAATGAGAACAGAGAGATAAACAAGGGAGAGAAGGAAAAATGGTAAGGGCTTCATAGATCACTGTGATAAATTTGGCACTCTGTCTGAATGAATTGGAAGACTTTGAGTAGAGGTGTGATGTGGTCTGGCATTTTTAAAGAGAACTACTCTGACTGCTCTGTTGAAGATAGACTCTAAGGAGCTAAATGTAAAAATTATCAGACCACTCAGGAGGCCGATTCAATAATCCAGGCAAGATATAATAAGGGCTTGATATAAACTGGTAATGGTGGAGCTAAGGTCAAGTGGTCAGATTCTGCATATATTTTGAAGGTGAAGCTGACAAATTTGTTAATGGATTGGATGTGGAGTGTGTGAAAAAGAGGAGTCAAGGTAATTTCCGAAACTAGTGGTTCCCTGGGAAGCATAGGGCATATTTGCATATTTTTGACTACCCTGATTCTCAATCTTTTTTTGGTGTGTTTGGAGGATTTCTTGTCATATAAATCTGGGTACCAGACAGACACATTCCCGACAGAATGTATGGCTGCCAATGCCAGAAACTCCTTGTTTCAGTCTCCCAGGCCTCTGAGACTCATTCATGTGACCAACCAGCCATTTATGGGGCAACATTCATAGCATTTAGCTGATAGAGGCAACAGAAGCACCTTTAGCGCAGGGTGCAGTGATGTCCACTCTGCAAGGGGCAGCGGACAGTGATGTCCTCATGGACCAGTTCATGATTTTAGCTATGCTTCTGGCTATGTAGCATTTAAGTGGGGTTTGCAAATCTCCCAGAAAATCTAAATGTTACACAGTCTTCTAGTCAAAGATACTATTTTGCTTTTAAAATAGTCAGATAGTTTCTTTTCTCTGTACCTAAAAACTCTGAATGATATCCTAAGGCAGGTGTTGGGAACCTATGGCTTGCGAGCCAGATGTGGCTCTTTTGATGGCTGCATCTGGCTCGCAGACAAATCTTTAATAAAAAAAAATATATAACGTTAAAAATATAAAACATTCTCATGTATTACAATCCATTCATTTCCTATCACTTATGTTCATGGTTGCGGGTGGCTGGAGCCAATCACAGCTGTCCTCTGGGAAAACACCAAATTTTTATTGGATAATGCATAATGTACATGGGTCGTTGTATGGCTCTCACGGAATTACATTTTAAAATATGTGGCATTCATGGCTCTCTCAGCCAAAAAGGTTCCTGACCCCTGTCCTAAGGACTGATATTCTTAATGTGAATGTTGTCATAATAACAACTGCCATTCACTGAGCAATTGAAAAATTCACTTTAATTACTTCTGCTAGATAGGATATTACTCCTACATTAGAAGTGAGAAACTGAAACATAAAGGATAAGTCATTTGCCCAAGATTATATGGCTATTAACTGACAAAGCTAGCACTAAAATCCAAATTTATTTGGCTCCAAAGCCTGAACACTTATATACTATAAATAAGTTCATTTGAGGTTGATATAATATTGTGAATTGAGCCATTTTCCCATTAATTCAGTTCTCCATATATTTTTTGTCTATTCACAAGTACTGAATTTCCTTGAAATTCTCTAAAACTGTAAATTTAGTGCTAAAATATTAAGATGTGTCATTGTTTTGAAAACTTATTATAGTCTGGCAAGACCATAAATACAATTAAAAATAAATTCTGGCCCTGGCCAGTTGGCTCAGTGGTAGAGCATAGGCCCAGCATACAGATGTTGTGGGTTCAATTTCTGGCCAGGGTACACAGGAAAAGCACCCATCTACTTCTCCACCCCTCCCCCGCCTCCTCTCACCTCTCTCTCTCTTCTCCCTTCCTGCAGCCAAACCTTGATTGGAGCGAGTTGGCCCCAGGCACTGAGGATGGCTCCATGGAGGATAACTCCATGGCCTCCACCTCACGCACTAAGAAGAGCTCAGTTGCTGAACAATGGAGCAATGCCCCAGATGGGCAGAGCATTGCTCCATAAGGGGCTGGCCAGGTGCATCCCAGTTGGGGCATATGCGGGAGTCTGTCTCTGCCTCCCCTCCTCTCAATGAAAATAAATAAATAAAAATAAATTCTAATATATGTTAGTATTGCTTGAAATATGAGCAAAGCCACTTTATTTTCTGAAAGTTTCAGTTTTAATAGACCTTCTTTTGATCAATTACAAGTTGGAGGCAAAGTGCTATATTGGCAAATATACCAGGCTCTTCTTCAGATGGAATCTATTACCATTGAGATTTTATAGTACTCTGGTAGACATTAAGTACCATGAAGATTTGATGTACATACTTTTTGTGGTCTTTTAAGTACATTAGATAAAACCTTTATGGTTACCTAAAATAGAGGGCAATGGGTTTGACTATTTGAAACTTACTGCTTGAAAAAAATATTATTTACCAATAAGAGGTGTGGCTAAAAAGAAACGAAACTGATTATCAGAAAGAAACTTGTGGTTTGTGAGCTTCTGAGAAACACTCAGAGCACTCAGGAGCATTTTATAACACTTGTATAGCATTGATATGGTGTCAGGGACAAGAAAACAGAACTAGGAATAAAAACAGGTGTTCCCAAGTACCAAACCTAATCCCTAACTAGCTATGCAACGATGGACAATTCAACAGGTGCTAAGCACAAAGATTAATTAAGCAGAGATGAATAAATCACAGAATCATAAACAACCATGATGCTTTATTAAAAGTATTCATTCATTTATTCATTAATCCATTCAGCATTGGTTGCCAATCATATGTGTCTATCATATGCCAGGTTCTGGGGCTTCAAAGATGAACAAGAAAAAGCACGACCCACTTCCCGTCCTCCCAAAGAGCAAGTGGCTCAGGGAATAAAGACCTGACGTGCTGTGGCATTGACGTTCCACTCCTCCCTCCAATAGACTTCTCTCTCCCATTTCCATTGTCCTTCTTTCCTTCTTTACCAGTCACTTCTCTAAACCCTTTGTTTAACTAACTGGGCTCAATTTAGACCTTATTTCCCCAAGTAAGATTTTCATACCCTGGGCTGCCTATCCTTATCCCACAGTTTCTAAGCCAGAATGAGCTTTAGAAACACTAAACTCTGAAAATATGATTGTGTTTCTCATTTCACGGATAAAATTAAAATACAAAACTATAAAATGAATAAAACTATATATAATTAAGTTGCATTTCCAGATATTCTAGACCTTGGAAAATCTAATGCAAATGAGCATTGTCTCTTCATGGGAAGAAATATCCAAATACATTTCAATTTTGCATACACATTTATTTGGCTCATCAACTTCTGAAGTCCATCATCATCTCCAGATGATTCTTTAATACTGTTTGTCCCTGAATTAAGAAAGAGGTTAGACCTCTATAGGCCCTGGAGTCACCATAAAGATTTTGTAATCTATCAGGACAACAATGGAAGTAAGGAGTATCAAAGGTTTTTAACCGAGGATGGGACACACTTAGATTTACACTTTAGAAGGTTCTCTCTGACTATACCATGGAGATTGGATCACAAATTGGAGACTGTTGAAGAAATCCAATTAGGAGATTATGATTGCCTGACTGGTGGTGGCACAGTAGATAGAGCATCATCCTGGGATGCTGAGCAGAAGCGAATTAAGATTGGTTGATGCCCCGGGTGCAGAAGAAAATATTGGGCCGCTTAAAAAGAAGAAAGAGATAGGGAAAATAAAAATAAATAAATAATATTAGTACTTTTAATATTAAAATTGCACATATAAAACCAAACTTGGTGTCATTGGAAAAAAGTGTAAAGTTGGGGTGTTGCAGGGCCCTTCAGAACTTGGAGCCCTAGGCGCACGCCGGGTGCACCCACCCTTAAATCTGCTTCTGATGCTGAGGACCCAAGCATAAAGCCCTGAGGTCGCAGGCTTTAGTACAGGTTCATCCAGCTTGAGCACAGGCTCCTAGACATGACCCCATGCTCGCTGGCTTCAACAAGGCATCACTGGCTCAGCCGGAGCCCTCGGTCAAGGCATGTATGAGAAACATAAATGAACAGCTAAAACTAACACAACTATGAGTTGATGCTTCTTTCTGTCTCCCTTCCTGTCTGTGTCTGTCTCTCACTCACTTAAAAAAAAAAGAGATTATAGTTAACTGCTAAAGGGTTCAGTCATTTGGGGATGATAAAAATGTATAAAATTAAATTGTGGTGATGGTTGCACAACTCTGTGACTATACATAAAACCATTGAATTGTACACATTAAATGAGAGTATTCTATGGCATGTGAATTATATCTCAATATTAATGTTTTCAAAATAGCAACAGATTAAAAAATAAAAACTTTCATACCTAAATTAAAAAATGAATGAATAAGAGAGGTCATGGTTGTATTGTGGCTGATCTGAAAGACTTTTAAAATAAAAAGCTTCCCAGACCAAAAAAAAAACCCTCAAGGAATTCATTACAACCAAACCAGTACTGAAAGAAATGTTAAGGGGCCTGCTGGAAAAAGAGCAAAGGAAAAAAAAAATTCTAGAAAAAGAGGATTGTAGATTTAAAGAATAAAACGGCAATAAATAAATACATATCAATAATAACCTAATTGTAAATGGATTAAATGCTCCAATTAAAAGACATAGGGTAGCTGCTTGGACAAGAAAACAGGACCCATACATATGCTGTCTACAAGAGACCCACCTCAGAACAAAAGACGCACATAAACTGAAAGTGAATGGATGGAAAAAATATTTCATGCTAATGGAAATGAAAAAAAAGTTGGGGTAGCAATACTTATATCTGACAAAATAGACTTTAAAACAAAGGCTATAGTAAGGGATAAAGAAGATCACTACCTAATGATAAAGTGAACAATCCAACAGGAAGATATAACCACTGTAAATACTTATGCGCCTAATATAGGAGCACCTAAATATATAAAGCAGACTTTGATGGACATAAAGGGCAAGATTAACTGCAATGCTATAATAGTAGGGGATTTTAATACCCACTAACATCAACAGATAGATCCTCCAGACAGAAAATTAACAAAGAAAAAGCGGCCTAAATGTCACACTAGATCAATTGGATTTATTTTATATTTTATTTTTATTATTATTATTTTTATTTATCCAAAGTTAGAAGTGGAGAAGCAGTCAGACAGACTCCCACATGCACCTAACCAGGATCCACCTGGCATGCCCACGATGGGTCGATGCTCGGCCCATTTGGGGCACCGCTCCACTGTGGTCAGAGCACCTAAGGCAGAGGCCATGGAGCCCTCCTCAGCGCCCGGGTCAACTTTGCTCCAATGGAGCCTTGGCTGTGGGAGGGGAAGAGAGAAACAGAGAGGAAGGAGAGGGGGCAAATGGGCACTTCTTCTGTGTGCCCTGACCGGTAATCGAACCCGGGACTTCTACATGTCGAACTGACATTCTACCACTGAGCCAATCTGGCAGGACCTAGATCAACTGGATTTAATAGATATCTTCAGAGCCTTTCACCCCAAAGCAACAGAATACACATTTTTTTCAAGTGCTCATGGTACATTCTCTAGGATAGACCCCATGTTAGGACACAAAACAGGTCTCAATAAATATAAGAAGATTGAAATCATATCAAGCATATTCTCTGATCACAATGGCATGAAACTAGAAATCAACTACATAGAAAACTGAAAAACATTCAAACACTTGGAGGCTAAAAAGCATGTTAAATAACAAATGGGTTAACAACGAGATCAAAGGAGAAATAAAAAATATTCTTGAAACAAATGAAAATGAACATACAACAACTCAAAATTTATGGGACACAGTAACAACAGTCCTGAGAAAGAAGTTCATAGCATTACAGGCATAGCTTTAGAAGCAAGAAAAAGCTCAAATAAACAACCCTGCATATAATAGAACTAGAAAAAGAACAACAAATAAAGGTCAGAGGAAGTAGAAGGAAGAAAATAAGAATCAGAGTGGAAATAAATGACATAGAGGCTAAAAAACAATACAAAAGATCAATAAAACCAACATCTGGTTTCACTGAACAACAGCTGGTTACCTGTTTGAAAAGGTAAACAAGATTGATGAACCTTTAACCAGACTCATCAAGAAAAAAAGAGGACTCAAATAAATAAAATTAGAAATGAAAATGGAGAAGTAATAGCTGACACCACAGAAATACAAAGGATTGTAAGAAAATACTATGAAGATCTATATGACAAAAAATAGGATAACTTAGGTGAAATAAATAAATTTCTAGAAAAATACAATCTTTCGAAACTCAGTATGGAAGAATCAGAAAACCTAAACAGACTGATTACAACAAATGAAATTGAAGCAGTTATCAAAAAACTCCCAGGAAACTAAAGTCCTGGACAGGATGGCTTCACAGGCAAATTTTAACAAATATTCAAAGAAGAACTAACACCCATCCTTCTCAAGCTATTTCAAAAAATTTAAGAGGAAGGAAGACTTCCAAGCTTCGTTTATGAGGCAAGCATTATCTTCATTCCAAATCCAGGTAAAGACACTACAAAGAAAGAAAAGTATAGGCCAATATCCCTGATGAACATAGATGCTAAAATTTTCAACAAAATATTAGCAAACTGATCCAGCAATACATTAAAAAGTCATACATCATGATCAAGTGGGATTTATTCTGGGGAGGCAAGGCTGGTAGAATATTTGGAAATCAATCAATGTGATTCATCACATAAACAAAAGGAAGGATAAAAATCATATGATTATATCAATAGATGCAGAAAAAGCATTTGATAAAATCCAGCACCCATTTATGATCAAAACCCTCAGAGATGAGAATACAGAGAACATTCCTCAACATAATAAAGTCCATCTATGATGGACTGACAGCCAGCATCATACTCAATGGGCAAAAATTAAAAGCAATCCCCTTAAGATAAGGAACAAGGTAGGGGTGCCTCCTTTTACTACTTATTCAACATACTTCTGGAAATCCTAGCCACAGCAATCAGACAAGAGGAAGAAATAAAAGGCATCCAAAGTGGAAAAGAGAAAGTAAAAGTCATTATTTGCTGATGACATGATATTGTACATAGAAAAGCCTAAAGTCTCAGTCAAAAAACTACTAGACCTGATAAATGAATTCGGCAAGGTGGCAGGATATAAAATTAATATTCAGAAATCAGTGGCATTTTTATACACCAACAATAAACTATCTGAAAGAGAAATTAAGCAAACAATCCCCTTCACTATTGCAACAACAAAAAATGAAGTACCTAGGAGTAAATTTAACCAAGGAGGTAAAAGACTTGTACTCAGAAAATTATAAGACATTGAAAAAACAAATCAAGGAAGATACAGACAAGTGGAAGCATATACTGTGTTCATGGATCGGAAGAATAAACATCATTTAAGATGTCTACATATCCCAAAGCAATCTATAAATTCAATGCAATTCCTATTAAATACCAATGGCAGCAATCTTGAAAATAAAGAATAAAGTGGGAGGTATCACATTTCCTGATATCAAGTTATACTATAAGCCCACAGTAATCAAAACAGCTTTGTACTGGCATAAGAATGGGCATACAGATTAATGGAACAGAATAGAGAACCCAGAAATAAACCCACACCTTTATGGTCAATTGATATTTGACAAAGGTGGTGAGAGCATACAGTGGAGTGAAGACAGTCTCTTTAATAAATGGTGTTGGTAAAATTTGACAGGTACATGCAAAAAAATGAAACTAGATCACCAACTTACACCATTCATAGAAATAAATTCAAAATGAATAAAAGACTAAATGTAAGTTGTGAAACCATAAACATCTTGGAAGAAAACATAGCCAGTAAACTCTCCTGTATCTCTTGTAACAATATTTTTGCCTATTTATCTCCACTGGCAACTGAAATAAAGGACAAAATAAACTAATGGGACTATATCAAACTAAAAAGCTTTTGTGCAGCAAAAGATACCATTAACAAAATAAAAAGAGAACCCACACAATGGGAGAACATATTTACCAATACGTCTGATAAGGGGTTAATAACTAAAATTTAGAAAGAACTTCTAAAACTCAATACCAGGAAGGTAAACAATGCAATTAAAAAATGGGCAACAAAGCCCTGGCTGGTTGGCTCAGTGGTAGAGCGTCGGCCTAGTGTGCAGGAGTCCCGGGTTCAATTCCCGGCCAGGGCACAGGACTGCTTCTCCACCCCTCCTCCTCTCCTTCCTCTCTGTCTCTCTCTTCCCCTCCCGCAGCCAAGGCTCCATTGGAGCAAAGTTGGCCCGGGCACTGGGGATGGCTCTATGGCCTCTGCCTCAGGCACTAGAATGACTCTGTTTGCAACAAAGCGACGCCCCAGATGGGCAGAGCATCGCCCCCTGGTGGGCGTGCCGTGTGGATCCCGATCGGGCGCATGCGGGAGTCTGTCTGACTGCCTTCCCGTTTCCAACTTCAGAAAAATACAAAAAATAAAAAATTAAAAAAAAAAAAGGCAACAGACTGAATAGACACTTCTCCAAAGAGGACATACAGATGGCCAATAGGCATATGAAAAAAATGCTCAAAATCACTAATCATCAGAGAAACTCAAATTAAAATCACAGTCTGATATCTACCACCTTATACCTATCAGAATGGCGCTTATTAACAAATCAACACACAATAAGTGCTGGTGAGGGTGTGATGAAAAGGGAACCCTCCTGCACTGCTGGTGGGAATGCAGACTGGTGCAGCCACTGTGGTGAACAGTATGGCATTTCCTCAAAAAATTAAAACTGGAACTGCCTTTTGACCCAGCTATCCCACTTTTAGGAATATATCCTAAGAAAACCAAATCACTGATTCAAAAGAAGATACGCACCCCCATGTTTATTGGAGCATTGTTTACAATAGCCAAGATCTGGAAACAGCCTAAGTGTCAGTAGATGAGGAGATTAAAAAGCAGTGGTACATATACCCAATAGAATACTATGCGACCATGAAAAAGAAGGAAATATTACCTTTTGTGATGGCATGGATGGACCTGGAGATTATTACGCTAAGTGAAATAAGCCAGGTAGAAAAAGACAAATATTATATGATCTCACTTATATGTGGAATCTCATGAACAAAGTGAACTGAGGAATGGAATAGAGGCAGAGGGACAGTTGTCAGAGGGAAAGGGTATCAGAGGATAAGATCAGAGAAGGTGAAGGGATCAGTGAAATTATATATACATAACACATAGATACAGATAACGACATCAAATCCCAAAGGGAAAGGGGGAGGGAGTTAGGGGGAAGTGGGCAAAAGGGATGTAATTGGGGACAAGGGGGTAGGGGTGAGGGAGTTATATTGAGTGGGACACTTGAATCCATGTTAACACATTAAATTAAAATTAATAAAAATAAAAAAAAGACTTTTAGGAGATAAGGGAGTGTGGAGAGGTAGGAATCAAGGATGTCTACCAAGGTTTGGGTTTAGGCCACTGGGTAACTAATAATACTTTTATTGATGTGGGGAGAGATATAAGTGATCTTACTGAGTGTAGGGGTTCTGGGAGGTATGATATAAGGAACTGGAAGTCCAAATACGCTTGCGACTGTTGCACGTAGAAAAGAGTGGACAAACTATGTGTTATCAGAACAAGGGTGTCAGACTTCTTTCTGAAGAGCCCAGAAAGACTGGCTCACCATATTCAAATTCGAGTATTTAGAGTGAAAGAAAGGCAAAATTATCAAGCATACCAAGTTTATATTAGTCTATTCATGATGGGGAAAAAAAAACTATCTTCTCACACAACTATCATATTTACGAAAATTACTCATGTCTTCAGACATCAGTATAACAAAAATCAGGAATAGAGTTCAGGTTTACAGTGACTTTTCCAGGGTTTATTATTCTGGAAGCAGAACCAGTCAGGATGAGCCTACTAATGTCTCAATAAACAGAGTGCAATATCTAAGAGTGCAAAGTAGATTAATTTTGTTCTTAACTGTAGTATGTGATGTGCTTGATCTTAATGGAAGAAGAACCAAGTGTCAGTTTTGCTTCTACAGGAGCTGAGTAACAGAATAAAGCATGCGGAAGGAAGGAAAATTGGAGGGAAAGATGGGATTGACAGTGTGTATGTGGTGGGTTGGGCATGGCAGGCATGTGAGGCAAAGAGGAAGGACTGAAGGAGAAAGCATGCACTGTTATCAACCCTGTGTGATTACTGAAGTGTGTCAGAGGCACTCAGGCCACACAGTAGGCGGGTCAGTAGATTTTCACCTTTGACTCAGGCTTCAACTAAAATGTTGGTAGGGAGTTATGGTAGTTTTTGGAGAAACTGAAACTAAACACTCAAGGGGGACTCTACTCAGATGGTTACAGAAAGATATTGCTTGACTCAAAGAAGATCACCTTCTTAAGGTTTAACAGCAGCCCAGCTGGGAAGCTTCAGCCTTCAACTGGTAGCAAATAATGGATAAGGCAATTCAAGGCTTCTCCATGGAGAGTCAGAGCCTACAGGAAATCACTATTTCCTGCAATAACAGGCTCCACAGTTGGCAACAGAAGGAGAATTTACACACAGTCTCTGTGGAATAGCTTGACTTTAAAGCTCCAATCTTTTGCTTGGGATTTCTGCTGTTGCCACTACCACCCTTCTCATTAAGACGCTGTCACCTTCATGAACACAGACCCCTCCTTAATTCCTGGCAGCACAATTGAGATCTTGGTGAGGTGTTCAGACTGTCATATGGATAAGAATAACCTGTGAGTGGTGCTTAAGATACAGATCCCTAAGTTTCATGCCTATATTTTGAACCAATTGAGTTGGGATTAAGAATTTTTATTTTTAACAGCTTCCAGGTGATTCTCATAGAGGCAGTTCAAATACCACATTTTGAGAAACACTGGACCAAGGGGAACAAAAAGTGTGATGAATAGAACAAAGAATATATAGTGTGATTTACAAAAAATACAGCTGGGTCATTTGCAGTTTATAGCCCTTGCCTTCAAATGGGCAGAGATCATCTTCTCTTAATAATCAGTAATTGCACAAACATGTCTACCTTATTTCAGAGATAATCCCCGAACAAAGCCCAGAGAGAAACACTAGTTAGTTACCCCATGAACTAAGTTTCTATTTGCTATATAAGTTTCACTTTCTTGAAAGAGAACTACTGCTCATTTTCCCCTTACAGGATCATTGACCTGAATAAATTTAGAATGCAGCATCACTATAAGACAGTAGTCCCCAATCTTTTTGGGGGCACAGACAGGTTAATGTCAGAAAATATTTTCACAAACTGGCCTTTAGGGTGGGTCGAATAAATGTATTATGTGACCAAGACAAGAGTCAAGAGTGAGTCTTAGATGGATGTAACAGAGGGAATCTGGTCATTTTTTTTTTTTTTTTGTATTTTTCTGAAGTTGGAAACGGGGAGGCAGTCAGACTCCCGCATGCGCCCGACCGGGATCCACCTGGCATGCCCACCAGGGGGTGATGCTCCACCCATCTGGGTCGTTGCTCTGTTACAACCAGAGCCATTCTAGCGCCTGAGGCAGAGGCCATGGAGCTATCCTCAGCACCCGGGCCAACTTTGCTCCAGTGGAGCTTTGGCTGTGGGAGGGGAAGAGAGCGACAGAAAGGAAGGAGAGGGGGAGGGGTGGAGAAGTAGATGGGCGCTTCTCCTGTGTGCCTTGGCCGGGAATCGAACCCAGGACTCCTGCACGCCAGGCTGACACTCTATCACTGAGCCAACCGGCCAGGGCTGGAATCTGGTCATTTTAAAAAAATAAAACATCATTCAGACTTAAATATAAATAAAATGGAAATAATGTAAGTTATTTATTTTTTCTCTGCGGACCGGAACCAAATGGCCCACAGACTGGTACTGGGTCCATGGCCCAGGGGTTGGGGACCGCTGCTATAAGAGATACACAGATACAGCAAGTAGCTCATTTACTTTTGTATAACCATATAAATTATAAAAACCAAGGACAGTTTGCATTTATTACTTTCCTCAAAATCTATATTATTTAGTTCTAAATACTCCCAGCAATAGTTCAAGTTGGCCTTTGCCAAGCCCAGGCCAGTCCCTCTTTAATGACCCTCTTCCAAGTTTAGATGAACAGCACTCCTGTAATTTGCCCCCTTTGCTGTCCTATGGGACTTAGTTCCTAATACTTCTGGAATATGAACTAGAAAAGAAACACTCTCCAAAGGAAACAACCAATTTGCAGAGATAAAACTGCCTAATTCAAACTGGATAAATTGCACAAAGAAAACCAAGTGTTTTGTTCCCAATCATACCTATATCAAACGTGGACTTTTTCAAGAGGGGTAGTTGGGGCTCTGGCCAAGTAGCTCAGCGGTTAGAGCATTGTCCCAATATGCCAAGGTTGCATGCTCAATCCCCAGTCAGGGCACTTACAAGAATCAACCAATGAATGCATAAATAAATGAAACAATAAATCGGTCCCTCTCTTTCCCCTTCTTCCTTTCTTCTAAAATCAATAAAAATAAAAAAAATAAGAAAAAGAAAGGTATTTGGAACAAAATATGCACAAATACTCTCAATTTATATGTTTTTGTTCTTCAGTTTATGAGTAGGTATTTCCTGTTTCTACAGCTGTTGGGTGTGTCCCTCCTCCTGTTCCTCTGACCTAAACCTAAAAAAAAGGTTTCTCAAAAAAGAAGTTGAACAGATCACAAGTACACACACACACACACACACACGCACGCATGCACGCACGCACACACACACAAATACATGATACTTTACAGGTCCCATGAACATTTTAGATTTTTAGATTCACAGTATCTCAACCCCTTTCATTTTAGAGACATTTTTGCTTTACATTACAAAACCAGGTCTGTCCAACCCTGTTAACTTTTCAGAACAAAGAGAAGTTTGTACTAAATTGTGTGTTGTCTCCAATTTTGCTAGTCTAAGAGAGAAAAAAAAAGCTTGCAGCTCTAAGCCAAATTCCTCAAGGTGTTCTAGCTCAAAGCCACCACAACAGGAAGAGGAAGTACACAGTATCTGATAACATAATTCTGTGGTCTCCCCATATGCCTAGTCTTCTCACGAAGTAGAGTATCCATGAAAGTGCAGGAACAGCTTATGGGTATCCAAGGATAGATTCACCTTAGGTATTTCAACAACTGCTAAGCAGCCACCTAACATCACACAAGCAAGATTCCTCATTTTCCTCTTTGATTTAGTTGAACTTTTCCTGGACTGTTCTTTTAGAGTTACAACCCCACTAAAGTTTTTCCGTGGCCTTCTAATCAACCCAATTACTTTCTCCAACTAGGACCTTCAATTCCACTCTTAATAATGGCCTGAGAAAGTGCACGCAACTTTGCTAGTATACAAGCTGTGATGATGTTTTCAACAGGATGTAGACAAGCCAATACAAAGTTTCTAAGCAAAGTTAATTAACGCTATACTGTATTAGCAAAAGTGACTAACAAGTTTCTATTCTTAGAACCAATCAGCACAAGCCCAACCAAACACCTTCTTACTGAGACATCCTATAACCAGTTCTTCCTCAATTCAAGTTCATAAACTTTTTTCTATAGTGGCTTTTTCTTTGGTTGGAAGGCTTTAACTGATTTTGTTAGATCTGGGTGACTTCTTTAATTCTTAGAGCAACTGTCCCATAGAATTGGAGTCTTCTCTCTTTGTCTTCCCCTTGAAGCTGTATTTTCTCACTTACTTGATGAAGTTCCCTTTCTTTGCCCCAGGATAGAGGTTTCCTTAAGAAAAGATGCCTGTTCTCAGTTCCCAATTACTCAATTAGTTACCTTCTCTTAATTTATAGATTGAGAACATTCACCACAGGGTGATTTTGAATTTGTTGCTATGGACCTTGAGAAAGAAGAGAACGATGAAAAAGGGTTTCTGGTGATTAACTGGGCTCAAAAAAATAAACACACACACCACATTTGTAAGATATTTTTCCCCGCGGAGAAGGAAGGAAGGGGCCAGAGCCACGAAGTGTGGAATAGTAAAAGGCTTTATTGAGTACAGAGCACGCATCCCGCCCAGCGAGGTTCCCTGGCCCCAAGGTAAGGTGGAGGCCAGGGAAGTCACAAGGATTAAACCGCGTGGGAGATATTTAAAGGGTCCCTCTAGGGAAGTCGTGGTGAAATATCACTGGCTGGCAGATGGTTGCTTTTTTCCAAAGGGTACCTAGGAAGTTTCTTTTGGCGTGCGTGGTTGTGGGCGGTCCTAGCCAAAGTTCACGGGTCTGAGTTCCCCATGTGACCATCCCCCATTATCCACCAACCTTACAACATTAACAGCCTAGCAGTCATTTCTACACAGGGGCCTCTCATTCAAACTGCACTTCCGGGAAAAGCCTGTACCGAATACCTGCCTCTGCACTACTGCCTGTCTACGCAGTGTTCCTGCCAGCTCTTATAAAGGAAGTTTTAGAATCCTATTTCAACTAATAGGACCGAGGTTTTCCCCATCCAATTGGACTTGCACAGCTATATCCCCATCAGCTTCTTAACTGACCAATCAGGTGGCTCCATTCTGACTAGACAGGACAACACCCTTTCGGACCAATTAAACTGTGACACCGTGAGGATTTGGAATTCTTTTTTGCCTGAGGATGAACCAATCAGGGACTAGGCACAGGAACTTGTGTCTGTATATGTCAGCTCCTCTCTGGTTCTGAGGGTGCACTTTCCCTTTCCCCTGAGAGCTTTCTCTTTGCGGGGTGTTTCCTTGGCTGGAGCTGAAATACTGAAGATGTCTAGCTGGAGCAGAGCGGAGCAGACCAGTGCAGGGCAAAGCTGGCTGCCATGGAGCAAAGCAGAACAGACCAGCAAGGAGCAGAGCAGAGCTGTCAAGCCAAAGAGAGGCCTGGCTCTAGGACCACCTCCTCCCAGGCTGCCTCCCAGCCATGCTGTTTTCACAGCAGTGCTGTATCACAATGGAGCTCTTTTGCACCGAACAAAGTTTCCTTGTTTACCACTCCACAAAATAAGGATTCCTAATGGTGTTGGATTGGCAGCAACAAATATTGCTTGACAATGCCTTCAATTTCTACTCCTTGCTCACCACCTTCCGTCAGAGGTTGCCTGCTTGATGTGCCACAGCCACTTCAGCCTTGCCCCTCTCGGTGGCCAACTTTATTTCTGACCTGATTCAATCCCACTTCTTTCCTTGCTTACTTATGCATGGGCAACTTCAAATAACCAGCTGTTTCACTTCTCCATATCCTCTTCCAGGATTGGAGGCATGATGGTTTAAGCATGAAAGATAATCTATAATTCCTTTCCTCTCCAACATATCTAATCTCCTGTTCCCCACTCCAAAGCTGTCAGATACTTAGGGAATTGGTTTTACAACCATTCCATTTTTCTCCCAACATACTTACAAAGTTTTGCACTCTCCATCCTTGTGAGTGAAGTGCCTAAGGCAGCGGTTCTCAACCTGTGGGTCGCGACCCGCCGGGGTGGCGACCCACAGGTTGAGAACCGCTGGCCTAAGGGTCTTCTTTTAAGGGCCTTGGTAACTAGCTTATTCTCTAACCTGTGAAGCACAGATACTACATCTGAGGCCAAAAGATATGCAGGGAGTAATTTTTCCATGCAGAACAGTACTCTGGTTTGTATCTTTTTTAGACATAATAGCCAAAGACTTCCCTAAGGTGCATTCATTTCTGCTAATAAACGGATTAGCTTCTTCAGCACGGACATCCTTCTCTTTTCTGAGGAGTTGAAAGACCTGCCAGTGAGAGCTACACATTGCCCCACCCTCCACCACAACGGAGCTGTCACCTCCCTTCATGGGCAAAACAACTCAGGGGCATCCCCCATCTTTATCTTCCCCCTGCAATTGGCTCATGGACTCTTCCTGCTTCAGAAGTGCTATCTTTTTCCCCAGAGTTTGGAAGGTCTGAAAGGGATGAACAATCCCCTGTCCTCTTACAGATAACACAACCCTCTTACAGGACTGGTGGTGAAACTTGTCCTCCACTTACTCAGTTGCTTGATATTAGCCATTTATCATCCCAAATGTAACTGTATCCTCCTTGTTCCGATACACTGCACCCTTGCTCAGTAGATTACACCCTTGGCAACTCCCCTGATCAATATTCAACACTGTCTGCAGTTCCTTTTTCTCTAGTCTTAATACATTTTGCACAGTTACTCAGCTCTTGAGAGAATTCTATAACTTCCTGGGTATCTTCCTAAATTGCTACACAAACTCCTGTGTCTTCAGGATCTTTTAATTGAATTCAAGTTGTTTCCCTGGGAGATCTCTCTTCCTCCTACTGAATGGTTTGACACCCAAGTGATGCCACACAGAAGAAAAACTCATGAACCCCTATGAAAGTCAGCGTGGTATAATAGTTGAGAATTGAAGTTCTGAAATCAGACTGCCTGAATTCAGCTCTGCCGTTTCCTAAAGAACTTTACTGTTACTATTCCGAACTTTGTAAAATTACTTAAGTTTTCTGTTTCTCGGTCTATGAGAGAACAAGGAAATAAAAAAATAAGTAAATTATGGAAACCTTAGTAATGTAATTGATAAGCTAGACCTGATTAATATATCAAATTGTATGTTTTAAAAAGAGAATACATGAACATTCACAAAAACAATTAAGCCACACAGAAAAAGCTCAGCAACACCCAAACAGAGTGAAGATAGCATTCTTTGATCACAGTGCAATATATATAATAGAAATGGATAAAGTTAGGGAGACAAAATTCTTTCTGTGTGGAAATTTGAGACTATTTTAATCAAAATTTAGAACAAACAGAAAGTATTAATGAAATTATAGACAATAAAAATACAATGCATAAAAACTTATGGAGTCATAGGTGATCCATGTGCTCAGTTTTCTCGACCTCAACGCAAGAAGAAATTGCTGTACTTAAAATTGACAATGACTTTGGCATATGTAAAGCTGGCTTTGCTGGAAATGACAACCTCCAAGCTATGCTTCCATCCATTGTTGGGTGTCCAGGGTGTGGTGGAGGGCAGGGGGACTGAAAGTCCAAAGAAAGTATGGCATCCTGAGCCTGAACGAAGCATGAAGCAGGGCATAGTCATGAAGTACCTCATGAAGCATGGCATAGTCATCAACTGGGATGACGCTGGGAAGACCTGGAACCACACTTTCTACAGCAAACTGCATGTGTCCCCTGAAGAGCAGCTAATGCTGTTGACTGAGGCTCCATTGAACCCCAATGTTAACAGAGAAGATGATCATGTTTAAGACTTTCAACACACTGGCCATGTATGTGGCCATCTGGGCCTTGCTGTATTTGCATGCCTCTGGCAGTATCACTTGTTTTATAATGTATGCTAGAGATGGGGTCATTCATACAGTGCCATTTACAAGGGCTATCCTGCTTCATGACATCCTGCATCTGGACCTGGCTGGCCAGGACCCGGTGGACTGCCTCATGAAGATCCTTACAGAACATGTCTATAGCTTCACTACCACAGCCGAATGGGAAATAATGCATGACCTTAAGGAGAAGCTCTGCTATATTGCCTTGAACTTGGAGCAGCAGATGGCTACCACTAAGTCTTTCTCTTTCAGAGCTTACAGTTGCCCAATGGTCAGGTGATCATCATCAGTAATCAGCGGTTCTGGTGTCCAGAGGCACTCATCCAGCCTCCTTCCTGGGTGTGGAGTCCTGTGACATCTATAAGACTATTCTTAACTCTACCAAAAAGTGTGATGTTGACATCTGGAAGGACTTAAATGACAACACGATGATGTCTGATGGGACTAGCATTTACTCTAGCCCAGTGGTCCCCAACGTTTTTTGGGCCATGGACCGGTTTAACATCAGAAAATATTTTCACGGACCGGCTTTTAGGGTGGGATGGATAAATGCACAAAATAAGATAATGCGGTCCTGGCCGGTTGGCTCAGTGGTAGAGTGTCGGCCTGGCGTGCGGAAGTCCCGGGTTTGATTCCCGGCCAGGGCACACAGGAGAGGCACCCATCTACTTCTCCACCCCTCCCCTTCTCCTTCCTCTCTGTCTCTCTCTTCCCCTCCCGCAGCCAAGGCTCCATTGGAGCAAAAGATGGCCCGGGCGGCGCTGGGGATGGCTCCTTGGCCTCTGCCCCAGGTGCTAGAGTGGCTCTGGTCGCGACAGAGCGATGCCCCGGATGGGCAGAGCATCGCCCCCTGGTGGGCGTGCCAGGTGGATCCCGGTCAGGCACATGCGGGAGTCTGTCTGACTGCCTCCCTGTTTCCAGCTTCAGAAAAATACAAAAAAAAAAAAAAGATTATGCAACCAGCGTAAAAACTTTGGTATTTTTAAATATAATTGTCGAACTTACGAGACAAGCGTCAAGAGTGAATCTTAGAAGGATGTAACAGAGGGAATCTGGTCATTTTTTAAAAATAAAACATCATTCAGACTTAAATATAAATAAAACGGAAATAATGTAAGTTATTTATTCTTTCTCTGCGGACTGGTACCAAATGGCCCACGAACCGGTACTGGTCCGTGGCCCGGCAGTTGGGGATCACTGCTCTAGCCTGTTTGATAGCATGCAGGAGATCACAGGCCTGGCCCTCAGCACAGTGAAGGTCAAGATCATTATTTCTCTTAAATGCAAGAATTCAGTGTGAATTGGAGGCTTCATCCTTGCTTTGCTGTCTACCTCTCAGCAGATTTGGATCAGCAAGCAGGAAAATGACAAGTTGAGCCCCTCCTTTGCATGTTGCAAAACTTCTAAATGGACTGTGAGCATATATGTACCATTTGCTGCATGAGTTAAGTCAGAAGTATATACATATTTGCCCTAGCCTCATGAAACTGGAATAAATATTTAAAAATAAATTTGTCTTTAAAGTTTTTGTCTAAGACAAGCTGGATTGTAGAACTTTTTTGCTAATTTTGATGTTGTATTCAAGTTAACTGTTACATTTGTATATGTTTAACACCCTGTATATTAACACTTTGGTAAATATAGTTTGGTCATTTTCTGACTGAGGTGAGAGAACACATATATGGTAGAGAAATTGGCTTGGTGAGACTCTGTGAGACCAACAACTTCTTGATCAGTGCAGAGTATTAAGGTGTACACGTGGACTATTCCAGGATGTGGTAGTCAACCTGGTCCCTACTGCCCACTAGTGGGCGTTCCAGCTTTCATGGTGGGCAGTAGCAGAGCAACCAAAGTATAAATAAAAAGATAGATTTAACGATAGTAATTTGTTTTATAAAGATTTATTCTGCCAAACTTAGCGAAAATCCGACATAAAGTACTTGGTAAGTAATTATTATTATATGCTTTAACTTGCTGTAACTCTGCTTTATAAATTTTATAAAGTAAAGTTACTTCCCTACTTTATAAATCACCATTACTGTGGAACCGGTGGGCGGTTAGAAAATTTTATTGCTAACAGAGATACAAAAGTGGGCGGTAGGTATAAAAAGGTTGACTGCCCCTGTAGAGGCTGGCAGGAGTTCTTGAATCAGCTGTCATTACTGTCAGTCAAACAGTGTGGGGAAGGTCCCAGACTTTGAACCCAGGTTCCTTTGTTATGATGTTTTCCTGCCAGGACCATGAACTGTTACTTGCCTTGGATTGGAAAATAGTGCGCCTTTACACATGTAAATATATTCATTCTTTTAATTTATGTAAAGTATTTGTACACAATTTTAAATTCTTTAAGTGGTAACAACAAATTTTGGTTTTTTATCGTCAGGTGAGAGCATTAGGTGCCAGCAACATGTCATTGTTCAAGGAAAATAAAGTGCTTAAAAAAACAACAGAAACTCTTGTGGAATACTGCTAAAGTATACCCCAAAGGAAAATTTGTACTTACATATAAAAAAAATTAAGATAAGTAAATTAAGAATCTGATGCAAGGCCCTGGCCGGTTGGCTTACTGGTAGAGCGTTGGCCTGGCGTGCAGAAGTCCCCGGTTCCATTCCCGGCCAGGGCACACAGGAGAAGCGCCCATCTGCTTCTCCACCCCTCCCCCTCTCCTTCCTCTCTGTCTCTCTTTTCCCCTCCTGCAGCGAGGCTCCATTGGAGCAAAGATGGCCCGGGCGCTGGGGATGGCTCCTTGGTCTCTGCCCCAGGTGCTAGAATGGCTCTGGTCACAACAGAGCGACACCCCAGAGGGGCAAAGCATCACCCCCTGGTGGGCAGAGCGTCGCCCCCTGGTGGGCGTGCCAGGTGGATCCCGGTCTGGCGCATGCGGGAGTCTGTCTGACTGTCTCTCCCCATTTCTAGCTTCAGAAAAATACAAAAAAAAAAAAAAAAGAATCTGATGCAAAAAATTAGAGAAAAGCAAAATAAATGGAATAAAAGCAGAAGGAGTTATTTAGTAAAAAAAAGTAAAAATTAATAAGTTATAAAACAGAAGGACAGAAATATTATGGTAAGTTAAAAAACTGATTCACTGGCCGTGGCGGGTTGTCTCAGGGTAGAGCGTTGGCCTGGCGTGCAGGACTCCCGGGTTCGATTCCCGGCCAGGGCACACAGGAGAAGCGCCCATCTGCTTCTCCACCCCTCCCCTCTCCTTCCTCTCTGTCTCTCTCTTCCCTTCCTGCAGCCAAGGCTTCATTGGAGCAAAGTTGGCCCGGGCACTGGGGATGGCTCCATAGCCTCTGCCTCAGGCACTGGAATGGCTCTGGTTGCAACAGAGCAATGCTCCAGATTAGCAGAGCATTGCCCCTTGGTGGGCATGCTGGGTGGATCCCGGTCAGGTGCATGCGAGAGTCTGTCTGACTGCCTCCCAGTTTCCAACTCCAGAAAAATAAAAAATAAAAACCCAAAAAAGAAACAACAAAAAAAAACTGTGTTAGGTAGTAAAATGGTGATAATATAATTTACCAAAACGATAGAAAAGATGAAAAACAGAGACTAAAACTGAATGCTGTAGAATAATAGGTAAAGTGTCAAAGAGCTATACCCACAGAAAGAAAGCAGTACACCCAGATGGAGAAGTCTACCGAATTTTAAAAGCATGAAATTCTAATACTAATATTATTCCCCGAGAAAAGTTAAAAAGAATGAAATGTCTAACTTCCTTTTCTCAAATGATAACCTGATATCAAAACCTGATAAAAAAAATAACATATCAGACCACAAATATCACTTATGAATATAAGTACAAAAATATAATTTTTTTTTTGAAGTGAGAAGGGTTGGGGTAGGCAGACAGACTCTTGCAAGCGCCTGACCGGGATCCAACTGGCATGCCCACAGGGGTGGGGGTGGGGGTGATGCTCTGCCCCTCTGGGGCATTGCTCCACTGCAATCAGAGCCATTCTAGCGCCTGGGGTGGAGGCCATGGAGCCATCCTCAGTGCCTGGGCCAACTTTGCTCCATTGGAGCCTTGGCTGCGGGAGGGGAAGAGAGAGAGACACACAGAGAAAGGACAGAGAGAAGGGTGGAGAAGCAGACGGGTGTTTCTCCTTTGTGCCCTGGCTGGAAATCGAACCCGGGATTTCCACATGCTGGGCTCGTGTTCTACTGCTGAGCCAACTGGCCAGGGCCCAAAAATATAATCTTAAATAAAATTTCACAGAAAACCTAGCAGTGTGTATATATATATATATATATATATATATATATATATATACACACACACACACACACACACACAAATAAAAGAAAAAAAATGAATACATCATAATCAAGTAAGATTTATTCTAGGAATGCAAGGATGTTTATATGTTAGGCAAACAACCATTTGAAAATATTAGGAGAGAATGACAGATTCAATGGCATAGATGCTTAAAAGTCATTTGAAAAATTCAACAACCATTACTAAAAACATAAAGCTTAATAAGTAATAAAAAGTCGATACTTTCTTAATATGATACATGTAACTCAGCACAAAAGCTGGTGTTAAGATTAATGAGGAAATACTTCAAGCATCTTTTCTAAAATTAGAAACAAGACAAGTATGGCCACTCTCACAAATAGTTAGTATTGTATTTGATTTACTGGCCAATACAATTAAGCAAAAGGAGGAAATTAGAGATATAATAATTGGGGAAGTGTAAGTAAACTATTACAATTTGCAGGTATTATGACTATATAACTGGAAAACCCAAGAGACTCAACATTAACAACAAAACTACTGAGGAAGAAAAGATTTATATATTAGTTTCAAGTTATATAAGTATACGGAAGTCACTAGCTTTCATTTATGCAAGTTACAACCAAAGAGAAAGTAGTGAGAAAAAGACCCATTTACAATAGCAACAACAATGAAAATACCCAGGCAAGACTTTTATGAAGAAAACTTTAAAAACAAAACAGAAGACTTCAACAAATAGAAAAAATACCATATTGTTTTTTGTTTTTGTTTTTTGTTTTTTTTGGTCAGGGAGACTCAACATCATAAAGAATCTCCATAATTTAATTGTGTAAATCCTAGTCCTTCTAGAAGCAGAAGCCAAGATGTGATTAAACAAGCAAGAATTATATTAAGGGAAAAGGCTATGTGAAAGGAATAGGGAGGCAGTCGAGGAAGGATGGGTGAGCTGAGACCCCAAAGCAATGGAGGGGGAGGGAGAGAAGGTTGGGTGGAGAGTCTGAGCTTTAGAAAAGCTGTCAGGGTTCTTGAGAAAAAGTCAGTATGCTCCACATAGTAGGAGATCTGTGAGACCCATCTTTGTAGCTGCTACAGGTTACTCCTTGTGCTACACACATCTACATCTTCACACAGGTTTAGGGAGCAACTCCTCTGTGGTTCTCATGGACTTTTCTTCCTGAAGAAATGTAGAAGTGAGGTTAGTGGGAAAAACAGCAGTCTCTGATGCTGTGGTTGATCTTGGGGCCATAATTGCTACTCATCCTTTCTCACCTCCAATATTCATTTAAAATTTGGTCCTTAATTATCACCAAGAATTCCCTGGGGTTGTGATTCAAATCTTTATACCCAAAGAGCCCAAACATGTGATAGTCATTTCTCCTCTCAGTTTGGGGTTGCTACACTCCAAAACTGTACCATTTGTTCATGGCTAACATGGGGCAAAGGCATGCCAAGATGTGCCCAAAGGAATCACCTGGTTCTGCTACCATTTTGTAAAAGCATCTCTAGCTCTTCCTGATGAGCTGGATCACTTGTCCCTCCCATGAAGGTGGCTCCTTGACTCTCCTGTTGCTCCCTGAACACAAGTTTTCCGAAATATTCTGATGGCACCTGTAACCAATAGTTCAATGAGACTGTTTCTGTGTCCCTTGGCAAGAATGTGTCCACTATAAGAACAAGACCTCTAAATTTGGGAAATGGACAGCACAAAATTCTCAGTAGGTCACTGAGAGTGATGAAAAGTGGAACAATACTTGCCTCTACCCATTGATTCCCACTGCCCTGTAGCCTTCAATCCTCAGCAGGTCACTGGGAGTGATGAAAAGTGGAACAATACTTGCCTCTACCCATTGATTCCCACTACCCTGTAGTCTTCCTATTTGGGACACAACTCCATACAGAGCTCTCAGATTTAATAAATATGTTACATTCTAAAGGAAGGGCTCTATTCATTTAGAGTGTTTTTATTTTTTAATTTTTTAATTATATTTAGAAAATTAACTTTAACAGGGTGACATTGATCAATAAGAGTATATAGGTTTCAGGTAAGCATTTCATTTTTTTTTTTTTTTTTTGTATTTTTCTGAAGTTGGAAACAGGAAGGCAGTCAGACAGACTCCCACATGCGCCTGACCGGGATCCACCCGGCATGCCCACCAGGGAGCGATGCTCTGCCCATATGGGGCATTGCTCTGTTGCAACCAGAGCCATTCTAGCGCCTGAGGCAGAAGCCATAGAGCCATCCTCAGCGCCGGGCAAACTTTGCTCCACTGGAGCTTTGGCTGCAGGAGGGGAAGAGAGAGACAGAGAGAAAGAAGAGGGGGTGGGGTGGAGAAGCAGATGGGCGCTTCTCCTGTGTGCCCTGGCTGGAAATCAAAACCGGGACTCCTGCACGCCAGGCCAACACTCTACCACTGAGCCAAGCGGCCAGGGCCTCAGGTAAGCATTTCTATAGCACTTGAACAGTTGATTATGTTGTATACCCATCACCCAAAGTCAAATCATTTTTTGTCACCTTATATTTGTTCCTCTTTACACCCTCCCCCCTCACCCATCCCCTACACCCACATCCCTGTCCCCCTGGTAACCACTTCACCATTATCTATGTCCATGAGTCCCAGTTTTATATCCCACGTATGTGTGAATCCATATAGCTCTTAACTTTTCCTGATTTACAGTACTTATTTCACAGAGTGTTTTCTGTAAGTTGCCATTTTAGTTGCACATTTAGAAAGTTGTCTTTGCATTCTAGAAGGCTTCTGGATAGTCCAGTACATAATATGACCAATGGATCCCATGGTCATGGGTTCACCAAAATTTCTTTCACTGATTGTGTGTTATGTGAATGGAATTCCATGCCTGTGAATCAAGAATTCCATAAGACATGGATAGTTGAGCTGATTGAGACTCAATAGGTAGGAAAGGCCAACTCTTACACAGAACAGGTGTCTGTCTTGTGAGGATGAAGCACTGGTCCATCCAGGATGGATGGAGCCTCATATAGTCAATTTTCCACCCAGTGGTCAGCTGGTCTCCTCAAAGAGAGGAGTTCAATGTTGGTCTCTGTTGCTAACAAGGTGGATGTTCACAGGGAGCAGTAACAGAATAAAATTGTTTTTAAGTGATAGGGGGAGAGATAGACTTCCACATGCACCCTGACTGGGATCTACCTGGCAACCCCTGTCTGAGGCTGATGCTTGAATCAACCAAGCTATCCTCAGCACCTGAGGCTGATGCTTGAATCAGTTGAGCCACTGGCTGTGGGAGGGGAAGAGGGAAAGAAGGAAGTAAGGAGGAGAAGAGAAGCAGATGGTTGCTTCTCATGTGTGCCTTGACTGGGGATCGAACCCGAGATGTCCACCTACCGGGCCGATGCTCTAATCACTGAGCCAACTGGCCAGAGCCTGAATAAATTTTGAGAAGTGGGAGTCCCAGTATTGGGCCTACATGGAACTTCCATCACTGACAGCATGGCTATTCTCCTCAGCTGCCCTACACACCAGTTCTGTCTAACTTCAACTGGCCAAGTGGTTTTGCCAGTGCTTTCTCTGTGTAGATATTTTCTAGTGGGTGCTAATACGTGATACAAAAATCTTCAATTCTGATGCCCACTCACATATGTTCATCCAATGGCTCCACCCCAGGTAATTTCATCTCCTGTCTTCTAGACGTTGCCTTCTAGGCCTTGATGAGACAACCAAACCAGTGCCACTGGATATATTCTCATCTCAGTCTACAACACCTTCTACACAAAGTGGACAGCCAGATGCACTGCTCACAGTTATTTATACTCATTAAGAAAATCTTCCTTTGCACAGTCTTCTGACTGTGGCTGCAGTGTACCCAATATGTATCTTCCCTTTAGACTTCGCATACAAGCTGACTTATCTATAAATCAAGCTTGAGATTTTTCCTCCTTATTCATCTGGTTATTGGGACCCTCTATGATCCATAGGTGAAAACTGGGGCCGAGGCAGCACTGGTGCAACTGTAGGTCTTAACTGCCTACTCGGACAGCTTCTTTGTGCCCTCTGGTCCTGCTCAAATTGATCCTACCTGTACCATTTCCATCTTATGATGGACTGCTGTTAGGTCTGTGAGCTTTTGACATGCTGTTGGGCCTTGGTGGAGACATTATGAATTTATGACTTCATGTGTCACAATGGGAAGTTCCAGATGCACAGTCACTTAATGGTCAAGTGTTATGTCTCCACCAAGGCCCTACAGCATGTCAAAAGCTGTTTCTCGGCCCTGGCCGGTTGACTCAGCGGTAGAGCGTCGGCCTGGCGTGCGGGGACCCGGGTTCAATTCCCGGCCAGGGCACATGGGAGAAGCGCCCATTTGCTTCTCCGCCCCCCCCCCCTCCTTCCTCTCTGTCTCTCTCTTCCCCTCCCGCAGCCAGGGCTCCATTGGAGCAAAGATGGCCCGGGCGCTGGGGATGGCTCCTTGGCCTCTGCCCCAGGCGCTAGAGTGGCTCTGGTGGCGGCAGAGCGACGCCCCGGAGGGGCAGAGCATCGCCCCCTGGTGGGCAGAGCGTCCCGCCCCTGGTGGGCGTGCCGGGTGGATCCCGGTCGGGCGCATGCAGGAGTCTGTCTGACTGTCTCTCCCGTTTCCACCTTCAGAAAAATACAAAAAAAAAGCTGTTTCTCAAGGATGTGCACCTACCTGCACTGGTGGCATGAGTTTATTCTAGAATCCCAGAGATCTGCCACTTGATTCTCTCACTGAAACTTACATAAGCTCCACCGTATATCTTTTCCAGCACCATAGAGTCGGCAGGATCATATGACTCAAGAAGCAGGGCTGATTGCACCATGGCCTGAACCTGCTGTTCCTGGCCCCATCTAAGCCTTGCTGGTCATTTTATATATAGGCGTGAACACTATTTCTGGGTGTGGAATGTGTTATCTCCATAACTCCAAAAAGTCCACCAGGCACTGTATTTCTTTCCTATGGGAGGGAATGCAACATGTAGCAATTTGTCTTTTGTGTTAGAAATGATATGCTGGCATGCCCTTAACAACTGGACCCCTAAAAACTTCAAAGGAGTGGTAGGTTCTTGAAGCATTTTAGGGATTACGTATTTCCACCCTTCTGGAGCATATGTATATTACTAACACCACAGCATCCTAGCTAGCTCTTAGTTGTCCTATCCAGTCAGAGGGTAATGGATCAGCATGTTGTCTAGGTAGTCCAGATGTATTATGATAAAAGGCAGGATTAACATTGCCTGTGACAATACTGTAAATGATTAATGAATATGGTTGTCCATCTCACAATCATGCAAACTGCTCTGATATTTTCAATTGGAATGGTAAAGAATGTAGTTATCAAGCCAATGGCTGTGCACCACTCACCTAAGGTCTAGCTAATGTGCTCTAGCAATGATACCACATCTGGAATAGTAGATGGGATAGGGTCTACTACTGGGTTAAATTTCTGGTAGTCCCCAGTCATTCTCCAGTGTTTATCCCATTTGTAAAGGTGAATAAAATGAACATTAAATAATGCTTCCCACCTCTAAATCTTTTAGTCATTCTTCAACTTTTTAAAAATTTATTAATTTTTTTTTAGAGAGAGAAAGGAAAGGAGAGAGAGAGAGAGAAACAGCAATTTTTTGTTCCACTTATTTATGCATTTATTGGTTGATTCTTCTATGTGCCTGATCAGGGATGAAACCAGCAACCTTGGCATATTGAGATGACAATCTAACCAACCCGGCCAGGATCTGTCCTTTAGGTATTTAATGGTAGTAATAATCTCTACCATCCTCAGTATATTAGTTTTACTTACTATCTCGGCCAACCAGGCAGTTTCAGCAGTTTTTATATAGCTTTCCTCACTATAATGGCTCTTATTCTACATACTGGGGACCTGATGTGGGGTATATTCCAAATCCCAAGTATATCAGTGTACTTGGGGGTTGAGGAAACAGACTTTACGTTGGTCCACAGACCCAATGGGTATGCTATGAGCCAGATCTTAGCCCAGACTTAATCAATTAATTAGTCCTTATAGGCCCCACTCTTATAAAGGAACTGTGGGGGTATGTTTGGTCAATGTTAACTCAGTCCTGTGTCAAAAAGTCCTAGAACTATCTAGTTAGTCCTCTTTCCAAGGTGTAAAAATCACTCAATATGTGGCTGTAGCTCTCTTTGGGGAAGAACTGGGAGATTCATCACATTATTTACTGGCCAAGGGGTTACTAGGTCCTTCCTTCTAAAGGCTCAGTTATCTCTTCAGTCAATGAGTTTCAGATATGAAAATGTCCCAGATCTGGGAACCAAACAAGGGAGGTTTATAGGGGTGACCACCCTGAGCCTCCTGCTTAAACATTCTAGCTCTTTGTTGATTATAGAGTTAAAAACACCCCTGTTAAATTTCTCTATTAAACTAAAACTGCTCTAAAATTGTTTATTGATTTGAAAAAATGTTTTAAAAACCTCTACCTTTGTTGGATGAGCATAATGTCAAGGCATCCATATTTTTTTGGACAATACTATGACAGAGATTGGGAGAGTTAACATATTTCTGTCATTCCTTTTTGCCCCTAAGGACATCATTTCTATTGACTACCCCACGACTCCTTCAGATTAAGCTCTCTGGACCAATCTTCTGATTTTGCCCATCACTATGGCAGCCTTCTGGCCTTTCCTACTTCAAAGCTCCATTATCCCAATAGATGTTCATAATCTCAATTTTGTGCCTGCCTCTAACCACTGTCATCTTAGTCTGCGGAAGAGCCATGACTGGACCTCTCTTCAGGGTGGTCCCTGATGGCCTTAATCAATGTGATGTACTCAGGGACACAGTGAGCTCTTCTGGCTTTACATTATGTATTTTATTTTAGCACATTCACTTCCCTCAGCCTTTCTATTCTTTCCTCTGACTCTCTGCCAGGGTAACTCAGGCATTTCCACTTTGCTGAGAGTTAGCCATCATCTTATCCAATCTTCCAGGAGCCACCTTAGCAGTGAATTTGCCCCATGCCCTGGGGTTCTCTCCAAGGTGTTAAATCCCTTATTCAAAAAATGAGTCCCTAAGCCAGTGAATTCTTGGCATATGAAATTTATGTTCCAGCTCACATTATCAATCACCTGTGTTGGACTGGAACTGCAAATATTGGTATAATCTCATGGGTTTTAATATATAGGCACAGATGGAATTATAAATACAGACGTGTGTATGTATACAAATACTTGTACTTTCTAGCTCTCTGTTCTTGGAGATGGTCTGGAAGCATTGGTACTTTCAGAACAACGAACCCACAGAGTGCTTAAATTTTGTTTTCTAAATATTATTGTCTCCTGAAAGAAACTATGCAACCTTGTAGATTTGGCTAATTCCAGGTATGGAGCAAGGAAAGTACAGAATAAGCCTGGAACATCTTACTCTGCAAGAAAGCAAGAAAATCCTCAAAGGATGATGGATAAATGTCAAAAAAGGGCACAGGAGCCAACCGGAAGGGCCTTCACTGGTCAATATGAGACAATTTAAGCATCAAAAAAATAATGATAGTTACAGATTACAACCCACTTATTAAAAATATAAATAAATAATCAAGAAGGGGAAATTCTTTCTTATTATAGAATACCAATTGATTAATATAGAAGTAGATAATATATTTAAAAGTTAAAAACTACTTTTGGGCACTTAAAATTTTCTAAAACTAAATTTAAAATATCACTTGATGGAATGTTGAAATCATCTTTTTGGCTAACAATGGTATGAAACTAGAAATCAATTACAAAAATACCTGAAGAACACACAAACACATGAAAGCTAAATAACACACTACTAAACAATGAATTTTAAAGTGAAATTATTTTGGAATTAAAAATTGAAGAGAAAATATTTCTATAGAGGAAAGGCTTAAAATAGTAACATTGAAAGAAAGGATAGCTTGATTGATTAGAGCGTTGTCCTGAAAGGCAGAGGTTGCCAGTTTGATTCCCATTTGGGGCACATACAAGAACAGATCTATTTTCCTGTCTCTCTCTCTCTAAAAAAAAAAAAAAAAAATTAATAAAATAAACATTTAAAAAACAGATTAAAAAAGGAAAGGTAAAGAGATAAAAACAATTGGGGAAAGAATAATTTAATCAAATATAGTTTCAAACATAAGATAAACAATAAATACTGTAATTGATGCCCCTAAATTGAACTGGAAACTATGATAACCCAACTATTCTAGACTTGAAGTTACACGAAAGAAGATTTTAGTGCAATCTAATGTAAAGCCTTTTTGGCCAGCAGGACTGCCAACCATATAATGCTTTGAAAAACAATTTGGAAGCAGTTTTATCATTAGAAGTATTCAGAAAAGGGCTAATTAGCCACCTACAAAAATGCCATGAGAGGTAATCCTCATTGATTGGTTGAACAGTATATCTAGACTTGACTGATTCTGAGAATTCTTGGAATTTGTAACTGGGATATTATCTGAAAATAGAGTACATCCTTAGGAATTCAGAAGAAAACTTGTAGTGAGGTAAAAAACATTAAGTGAAAAGGGCCCTGTAAGTACACTAATCACTTTTTAAAAAAATTTTTGAGAGAAGGCCTTTATTATTTTAGAAAGAAAGGAGACAGAGGGAGCTTTCATTTGTTGTTTCACTTAGTTGCGCAGTCATTGGTCACTTCCCCTACGTGCCCTGATGGGGGAAAGAACCAACAACCTTGGTATTTCTGGATGACACTTTAATGAACTGAGTTAACAGGTCAGGGCCTAATCAGATTTTTTTGTTGAACATGTTTCAAGTTGGGCTTAGGTTATCACTCTGACTTAGTATAATTTCTCTGTCATTGTTTTCTTCTTTTTTTTCCAGGTGAGAGGAGGGGAGATAGACTCCCACATATGCCCTGACCAGGATCCACTCAGCCACCACTATCTGAAGCTGATGCTCTGCCCATCTTGGGCCATGCTTGCAACAGAGCTATTTTTAGTGCCTGAAGCAGAGGCTTCATGGAACCATCCTCAGCACCTGGGGCCAATGTCCTCAAACCAATCAAGCCATGGCTGTGGGAAAGGGCGGGGGAAGAGAGAGAGAGAGAAGAGGGAGGGAGGGAGGGAAGTGGAGAAGCAGATGGTTGCTTCTCCTGTGTTCCCTGACTGGAAATCGAAGCCAGGACATCCACATGCCAAACCGATGCTCTACCACTGAGCCAACTGGCCATGGCCTTCTGTCATTCTTTTTTATTTTTTATTTTTTATTTTTCTTAAGTTGGAAACGGGGAGGCAGTCAGACAGACTCCCGCATGTGCCTGACAGGGACCTACCTGGCATGCCCACCAGGGGGCGATGCTCTGCCCAACTGGGGCATTGCTCTGTTGCAACCAGAGCCATTCTAGCACCTGAGGCAGAGGCCATGGAGCCATCCTCAGTACCCGAGCAAACTTTGCTCCAATGGAGCCTTGGCTGCGGGAGGGGAAGAGAGATAGAGAGGAAGGAGAGGGGGAGGGGTGGAGAAGCAGATGGGTGCTTCTCCTGTGTGCCCTGGCCGGGAATCGAACCTGGGACTCCTGCACGCCAGGCCGACGCTCTACCACTGAGCCAACTGGCCAGGGCCCCTTCTGTCATTCTTAAACTCACTATTAAATAGTATTACATTATATAGATAATATTTAACTAGTGTTGACTTTTTTCTTAAAGTAATGAATCTCAGATTTTAATGGGCATACAAAAAACTTGAAAACCTTTTTAAAATGAAGATTTGAATTCTAATTTTGATTCAGTCAAAACTAAAATTTCTAGAAAACAGGTGAAAATCATAGTGATTGTTGACAAAGATTTCTTGAGCTCAGCAAATATTCCTCAAATACTACACAAAATGCAGAAAGTACATTGGGTTTCATCAAAATTTGTTTTTGTGGCCTGTCCTGTGGTGGCGCAGAGGATAAAGCGTCGACCTGGAAATGCTGAGGTTGCTGGTTCGAAACCCTGGGCTTGCCTGGTCAAGGCACATATGGGAGTTGATGATTCCGGCTCCTACCTCCCTTCTCTCTCTCTCTCTCTCTCTCTCCTCTCTCTTGGTCTCTCTCTCTCCTCTCTAAAAATGAATAAATAAAATGAAAAAAATTAAAAAAAATTGTTTTTGTGGCCCTGGCCGGTTGGCTCAGTGGTAGAGCGTTGGCCTGGCGTGCAGGAATCCTGGGTTCGATTCCCAGCCAGGGCACACAGGAGAATTGCCCATCTGCTTCTCCACCCCTCCCCCTCTCCTTCCTCTCTGTCTCTCTCTTCCCCTCCCGCAGCCAGGGCTCCATTGGAGCAAGGTTGGTCCGGGCGCTGAGGATGGCTCTATGACCTCTGCCTCAGGCGCTAGAATGGCTCTGGTTGCAACAGAGCAACGCCGCAGATGGGCAGAGCATCGCCCCCTGGTGGGCCTGCCGGGTGGATCCCGGTCGGGCACATGCGAGAGTCTGTCTGACTGCCTCCCCATTTCCAACTTCAGAAAAATAAAAAATAAAAAAAATTTTGTTTTTGCTCTTCAAAAGGCAGTATTAAAGAAATGAAAAGCTCCTGACCAGGCGGTGCACAGTAGATAGAGCGTCGGACTGGGATGGGGAGGACCCAGGTTTGGACTCCGAGGTCACCAGCTTGAGCGCGGGCTCATCTGGTTTGAGCAAAGCTCACCAGCTTGGACCCAAGGTCACTGGCTCAAGCAAGGGGTTACTCGGTCTGCTGCAGCCCCCGGTCAAGGCACATATGAGAAAGCAATCAATGAACAACTAAGGTGTCGCAATGAAAAACTAATGATTGATGCTTCTCATCTCTCTCCGTTCCTGTCTGTCTATCCCTCTCTCTGACTCTGTTAAAAAAAAAAAAAGAGAGAGAGAGAGAGAGAGAGAAAATGAAAAGGTGAGTTAAACTGGAATATTTAAAAACATGTATCAAAGTACTTGTATCTGGAATATATAAAAACTTCTCCCAATTAGTGATAATAACCCAGTAAAAATATGGGCAGATATTTGAAGAGACACTTCACAATGAAGACACATGGCAGACAAATAAGCACAAGATGCTTAACACCACTGGTCATTAGGGAAATGCAAATAGTATCCCAGCGAGATAGAACCACATACACTCAGGATGGGTACAATGAAAAAGATCGATCATACCCAGAATGGGTAAAGACGAGCAACTGGGACTCTGACACACTGCAGATGGGAACCTATGTTACCATCACTTTAGAAAACATTTTATAAGTTTCATAAAAGTTGAATATGCACCTACCTTATATGAACTAGTCATTCCACTCCTGGCTGCTTACTCAAGAGAAATGAAAGCATATATCCATACAAAGGCTTGTACATGAATGTTCATAATGACTTTTTTTTTTTCCAGTTTATTTTTTACCTTCTAAATTACAGTTGATATTCAATATCATTTTTTTTATTATTAATTTTACTAGGGTGACATCAATAAATCAGGGTACATATGTTCAAAGAAAACATGTCCAGGTTATCTTGTCGATAAATTATGTTGCATACCCATCCCCCAAAGTCAGATTGTCCTCCGTCACCTTCTATCTAGTTTTCTTTGTGTTCCTCCCCCACCCCCTCTCCCTCTCCCCCCCCCCCCCAACCACCACATTCTTGTCAATGTCTTAGTCTCGTTTTTATGTCTCACCTAAGTATGGAATCATGCAGTTCTTGATTTTTCTGATTTACTTATTTCACTCTGTATAATGTTATCAAGATCCCACCATTTTGTTGTAAATGATCCGATGTCATTATTTCTTATGGTTGAGTAGTATTCCATAGTGTATATGTGCCACATCTTCTTTATCCAGTCTTCTATTGAAAGGCTTTTTGGTTGTTTCCATGTCTTGGCTACTGTGAACAATGCTGCAATGAACATGGGCCTGCATGTGTCTTTACGTATATCAATGTTTCTGAGGTTTTGGGATATATACCCAGTAGAGGGATTGCTGGGTCATAAGGTAGTTCTATTTTCAGTTTTTTGAGGAACCACCATACTTTCTTCAATAATGGTTGTACTACTTTACATTCCCACCAACAGTGAATGAGGGTTCCTTTTTCTCCACAGCCTCTCCAACATTTGCTATTACCTGTCATAATGACTTTCTAATAGCCAAAATCTCCAAACAACTTCAATGTCAATCAACAGGAAATTGATAAAGTCCACATATTCACATAATGGGGTACTACTCAGCAATAACAAGAAATCACTGATATACAGTGCAATGTGGATCTGAAAATGTTTTTAAGGAAGCCATTCAAGTGTACATACTGTATGATTCTACTTACATAAAATTCTAGAAAATACGAACTAATCTATAGTAACAGAAAGATGAGTGCTTGCCTGGGGATGGGTGTGGGGGACTATCAGGTGGGGCAAGAAAAGAATTGCAAAGAGCCACGAGGAAACTTAGTAGTGATAGTTAGTCTATCATTTTTATGGGTGTCTGTGTGCATGAATATATGTCAAAAGTTAGGAAGAGTATGAACAGTTCAAATCAATACATTATAATAGTGAAGATTTTGACTCAGTAGATTTGGTGTGAGGCCAAGTCTATTAAAAGCACCCAGGTAATGTTGATGCCATTTCCATAACGTTTTGAGTGGCAAATCTTTTGAATAGTCTTTAATTCATCATATTTAGGCATGTCATTTGAGTATACAATAGCAATGTATGGCTGGTACCATATTGGATAGTGCAGATAAAAAACCTGCCAGTTAAGAAAGTTCTATTGGATGTATCAAAATTCTTCAATACACTAACTATTCATCTTGTCTTGTCTGCTAGATAGCTCACAATTGACTTGTCTCCACTTTCAGGCTAAATGTCTTTTTAGAAAGCTTTGCTGGAATTCCATTTTGGGTTTTTATAATATATTGTTTACATTTCATTTTATCGTGTTCTTTAATCTTTGCATCAGAGTTGGAATAAAGTTTAAAAAATAGAAAGTCCAACTGAAAGCAAATGTTAGTTCAATTTAAGGAGTTTCCTAACAATTTAGACCTATTTAAAAATCTCACTCTGTAACACTTTTTCACCATCCAGCACATTAATATTTCATTGCTCTTGGCTGTACTCAGAATTATGTACCAATTCAAGTTCTAGTATGACTTCTTTCACTAAGAGCTGTAGACCTGTGGTAAATCAAAACTTCTCTAGTAATGTTTTCTTCTGATTCTCACATTCCACATTTTTCTGTTTATTTCAGTGTAAAGAGAGCAAGACAGAAAGAATGTTGGCTTTTTGGCTCTGAATAAATAGGGGTTGGTCTACATGTCCAGAATAGTATACACTTTTGATTTTGCAGGACTTATGGTCTCTGTTGCATATATACTGCTCACAAAAATTAGGAGATATTTCAAAATGAATATGAAACAATAAAATATCCCCTAACTAGCAAATGAATATGAAATGAATATGAAACAATAAAATATCCCCTAATAGACTAGCAAACTAACTGTAGGCTAAATCCAGTCACACCTATTCATTCACATATCATTTATGACTTCTTTCATACTACAATGGCAAAGTTTAATATACTGCTCACAAAAATTAGGAGATATTTCAAAATGAATATGAAACAATAAAATATCCCCTAATTTTTGTGAGCAGTATATTAAACTTTGCCATTGTAGTATGAAAGAAGTCATAAATGATATGTGAATGAATAGGTGTGACTGGATTTAGCCTACAGTTAGTTTGCTGATTGTTGGTTTAGATCGGGGTAGTCAACCTTTTTATACCTACCACCCACTTTTGTATCTCTGTCAGTAGTAAAATATTCTAACTGCCCACCAGTTCCACAGTAATGGCGATTTATAAAGTAGGGAAGTAACTTTACTTTATAAAACTTATAAAGCAGAGTTACAGCAAGTTAAAGCATATAATAATAATTACTTACCAAGTACTTTATGTCGGATTTTCGCTAAATTTGGCAGAATAAGTCTTTATAAAACAACTTACTATAGTTAAATCTATCTTTTTACTTATACTTTGGTTGCTCCGCCACCGCCCACCATGAAAGCTGGAACGCCCACTAGTGGGTGGTAGGGACCAGGTTGACTACCACTGGTTTAGATCAAAATACCATTCTAACCATCTGAAGAGATGCAGAGACATCAGGAAAAAAACCCCCATACTTTATTGATAACATTTTATAAACCCTGGGTACATAATATAGTTGGTGCTCACATCTAAAGACAACAAACACATTTTCATAATTTCAGGTTATACATACTTTAAATGAATTAACTAGATTTATAAAATTTACAAAAATTTTACAGGCATAGGAATACGCAGTCATGAGACTTCATTGTAAGAAGGAGTATAAGATATGTTAGCAATTTTTCAAACCTACAAAGAAAAATTTAAAAATTTACACTGTTAATAAAGTTCTTGCTTAATCAACATTTTCTCTTTATTCATCAGAAGACTTAATTAGAGCAGCTTTCTTCTTATACTTTTCTCCAATCTCTCTAATATTTTCCAAGAGGTCTTCAGACACATGTTCTTCATACTCTCTATCAACTTTAGAAATCTGTTCCTCAAGGTGTTTCTGGTGAAAACAATGGCAATTGTTAATTTCTTTTAAAGTGTTTGTCAAAATTACAGACAAGACTATACCATTTTTTTTTAAGTGAGAGGCAGGGAGGTGGAGACAAACTCCCGCATGCACGCCAACCAGGATCCATCTGGCAAGCCCACTAGAGGGCGATGCTCTGCCCATCTGCAGTCATTGCTCAGCAACCGAGCCATTATTTATTTATTTTTAGCACCTGAGGTGGAGGCCAGAGAGCAATCCTCAGTGCCTGAGGCCACTTGCTTGAGACAGTCGAAAGCCATGGCTGAAGGAGAGGAAGAGAGAGAGAGAGAGAGAGAGAGAGAGAGAGAGAGAGAGAGAGAGAGGGGAAGGAGGGGGAGGGGTGGAGAAACAGATGGTCCCTTCTCCTGTGTGCCCTGACCGGGAATTGAACCTGGGATATCCACATGCTGGGCTGATGCTCTACCACTGAGCCAACCGGCCAGAGCCAGAGTGTACCATTGTAAGAAAAGAAGTAAAAAAATTCTCTTGTATCACTAGGTAGGCTCCTCTGTGCCCTTTTCTAATCATATCCTCTCTTTTCTCCCCAGAGACAACCACTTTGCTAAACACACACACAGACACACAGACACACACACACACACACACACACACTATAGTTTAGTGGTAGTACTTGGGAACAACCTTCATATTTACTGAATGATATTAAATGTAATGTTCTATGACTTATTTTATTCACAATTTTAAGATTCATTCCTGTTAATTCATACAGCTATAGCTTATTCATGTACTGCTGTATAGTATTCTATTGAATGAATATATTACTTATCCACTTTACTGTTAATGTATGTTTGTTTCCAGGCATGGTAGGCTGAATAAGCAGCCTCTCCAAAGATGTCCATGTCCGAATTCTCAGAACCTGTGAATATGTTATCTTATATGACAAAAGAAACTTGAAGGTATAAGCTAAGAATCTCAAGGAAAGATTATTCTGTATTATCCTGGTAGGTCCAACAATATCACAGGGGTCCTTGTACGAGGGAATGAGCAGTGTGACACAGAGATAGGATCTCAGGAAAAAGAGAAGTCAGAGAGGTTAGCAGATGCTGTGCTACTGGCTTTGAAGATACAGGAAGAAGCCACAAGCCAAGGACTATAGTTGGCCTCAACAAGGACTGCAGCCCAGAGGCCCCATTTTAGTCTTCTGACCACCAGAAATATAAGAAAATAACTTTGTGCTGCTGTAAGCCATTAAATTGGTGATAATTTGGTATGGTACCAATATGAAACTAATATACCAGTTTGTTTTTTTACTATTTCAAATATAATTCCATAACAAATCACAACAAATTAGGTGGCTTACAACAGATTTCTTCTCTTATAGTTCTGGAGGCTAGAAGTCTGAAATCAAGGTGCTGACAGAGCTATATTCTCTCTGAAAATTCTAGGCTTTGCAGGCCTGAAATACACCAGATGGTCTTTGTTGCACTTGCTGAGCCCTGCTATTGTAGTGGGAAAGCAGCCACAGATAATATGGAAGTGAATGAGTGTGTTCCAATAAAACTTTATTCACAAAATTAGGCTGTAAGCACAAACTGCAGGCTACAGTTTTCTATCTCCTAGTCTAGAACATCAAGCTACAAGGACCTGTACTGGGCTCCACCAGGATCTGCTCAAAGAAACACACTGTTCCATGGAAAATATACTATCTGAAGATACTATTCCTCTGTTGTCTGCAGTATAATTTCATCACTCATAAAATTTCTCCACATTCGGTTTTAGTGATGATTGGTTGACTATCTATGCTCCTTCTATAATTTACTGGCTAACTGTGAATTCTGCATAGTGCAAAATAAGTGCTCAAAATAAGTATTTTTTAATATAATCTGACCTTCTTTAATAACATTAAACTACACAGAAATTAAAAATAGTAATTTATCATTAGTTTCAAACTTAATTTTATATTAACTAATTAAAACTTTAACTGTACATACCTTTCATATAAATCTGTTGTGATAAATCACTCCTACATTAACAATACTAAGAATACAGTAATAGTTATGACAGATAGAGGTACAAAGCATGTTGGCAATTATTTAGCACAACCCTGTCAGTTTACAGAAGAAGCAAGTAAAGACCAAAGAAGTCAAATGATACATACAAGCAGACTTTCCCAATCTAGGCCAATAATCATATATTATGAATGAATAGATCTCATTTATAATTTAATTTACTGATTTTAGAAAGGGAGGGTGAAGGGAGGAAAAGGGAGGGGAGAGAGAAACATTGATTTGTTGTCCCACCTATTCATATTCATTGGTTGCTTCTTGTATCGAACCTGCAACCTTGGTGCACTGGGACAACAATCCAACCAAGCTACCCAGCCAGGGACTGGCTATTTCTCTTATGAACCCAGAATAAAACTATTATATATCATTATACACCATCCTTGGAGAATGAGAAAGTAATCACTCAAATAATTTTCTGGTCTGTGGTTGAAAAAGGATATTAAAGACTATAGAGACCTGGCCGGTTGGCTCAGCAGTAGAGCGTCGGCCTAGCGTGCGGAGGACCCGGGTTCGATTCCCGGCAAGGGCACATAGGAGAAGTGCCCATTTGCTTCTCCACCCCTCTGCCGCGCTTTCCTCTCTCTCTCTTCCCCTCCCGCAGCCAAGGCTCCATTGGAGCAAAGATGGCCCGGGCGCTGGGGATGGCTCTGTGGCCTCTGCCCCAGGCGCTAGAGTGGCTCTGGTCACAACATGGCGACACCCAGGATGGGCAGAGCATCGCCCCCTGGTGGGCAGAGCGTCGCCCCATGGTGGGCGTACCAGGTGGATCCCGGTCGGGCGCATGCGGGAGTCTGTCTGACTGTCTCTCCCTGCTTCCAGCTTCAGAAAAATGAAAAAGAAAAAAAAAAAAATTAAAAAAAAAAAAAAAAAGACTATAGAGCTAGTAAATGGTTGAATTAGAAGAAGTGGGTAGAACTCAGGTTTTCTGATGTAGAATCCAGGATGCTTTTCTTAGTTTATTTTTTTTCCTCATTTTAATGAGAGGAGGGGAGGCAGAGATTGACTCACACATGTGCCCAACTGGGATCCATCTGGCATGCTCACTAGGGGGTGATGCTCGGCCCATTTGGGGCATTGCTCCATTGCAACCAGAGTCATATTTTAGTGCCTAAGGTGGAGGCCATGGAGCTATCCTCAGCACCCCAGGCCAACTCGCTCTAATTGAGCCATGGCTGTAGGAGGGGAGGTGGAAAGGGAGGAGAGGGTAGGGGGAGAGAGGGAGAGAGGGAGGGAGAAGGAGAGAGAGGGAGAGCTAGAGAGAGGGAAAAAGAGGGAGAAAAAGAGAGGGAGAGGGGGAGAGATGGAGAGAGAGAGAAGTGAGGTGGGGAGGGGTGGAGAAGCAGATGGGTGCTTCTCCTGTGTGCCCTGACAGGGAATCGAACCCGGCACATCCACGCGCTGCCCGACCCTCTACCAGTGAGTCAACCGGCCAGGGCCGCTTTTCTTAGTTTTCACCACTAAGCAGTGAAGAGCACTGCAAGCACGAGAGCGGCAGTTCCCCGTCTTTCAGCTGAGAGGAGGACATCGGACATCACATGCTCTGCTTTCACAACATGGAGGCCTATTAATGTGAAATAATGAGTCTTCTTTCTTTAAACCATTCACAACTGAGAATGTATCACCTAATAAGTTATCTAGGAATTTCAAAGTTTAGCATTTGATTTTAGCTTTTGGATTCTGTACAGCGGATTGGAGGAATAGTTTTACTGTTAAACTGTCAAGCTATGTAAAAGGTGAGAATAAGGTAAACTTCATGTTTCAGAAATACTTTATTCTGTTTATATGAAATTAACAGAAAAAAATATTTGTCATAACATGCTCTTTCATCTGAATGAAAACTTTAATGTACTAAAATGTTTTCAGTATGGAGAGCAAAGTTAGCCACCACATTCTATACTATTAATGTAATATCACTGTTGTTTCTGTGAACAAAACAGATTACTTTATAAGACGTATAAGTGTCTCTTTGCAACACTGCTAGAAAGGATTCTTCTGATAAATTTACACAAGATCATATTTCCCAAACAGAATTACATGAAAGTTTTAAAGCTTTTTTAAGATGTAGAAAAGCCCTTCACACACTTACCTCCACAGACCCTACATGTGTAGCAACCATCTCTAAAAGACACTGCAAGTTATTCCCCACTTTTCGTCTCTCTTCAGTTGTGGTCTGTACAACTAGTTGGTATCTGTGGAATAAAAACTCTTGTTTGAGTTGTCTAGGAAAAAAACTTAATATATCAGTTCTAGTTAGTTCACTTCTCCTTTTCATATTCAATAAAACCAGGTTCTGATAGGGATATCTGCTGTTGTTATATGTATAATTCACAGAGGTCCAATTTTCAATCATTAAAACGGAAGAAAAAAAAAATTCAAAGATCCCTTGCAAGCAACAAATATACAGCAAAAAGACCTCAATCTTTAACATACAAAGCTTGGGAGCAAATTACCTAAGTCTCCAAAAGGATTGTAAACTTAATCCTTTTTAAAAAAATTCATTTTAGAGGAGGAAAAAGAGAGAGAGAAAGGGAGAGAGAGAGAAGGGGGGAGGAGCAGGAAGCATCAACTCCCATATGTGCCTTGACCAGGCAAGCCCAGGGTTTTGAACTGGTGACCTCAGCATTCCAGGTCGATGCTTTATCCACTGCGCCACCACAGGTCAGGCCTTAATTCTTGATCTAATATTTTTCTATAATTATCATGCATAATAGCATTTAGAGTAAAAATTCCTCTTCACAAATGTTTTCAGAGGCAACACATTAAAAATACTTAAATGGGAGAGCAGGGGTCTTGTTTTTAGGCCTTCAAATTCAAATTCAAAACAAAAACTGCAAGCCAAAAAAACCTTCAACTGAGTTGACTATCCCTAGGCTATAAATAAGAAAGTGAACGCCTGACCAGGTGGTAGCACAGTGGATAGATTGTCTGCCTGGTACACTGAGGACCCAGGTTTGAAACCCTAAGGTCACTGGCTTGAGCATGGGATTATAGACATGACTCAATGGTCGCTGGCTGGCCTGGACTGCCCGCCCCAACAAGGCACATATGGGAATGCAATCAATGAACAACTAAGGTGCTGCAACTATGAGTTGATGCTTCTCATCTCTCTCCCTTACTGTCTCTCCCTTTCTCGCTAAAAAAAAGAAAATGAAGAACTGTGATTTTCTTCCTTTCTCTCTCTCTCTTTCTTTTTGTTTTAATTAAGTGAGAGGTAGTGAGGCAGGGAGGCAGGGAGGTAGAGACAGACTCCCGCATGTGTCCTGACCAGGATTCACTCAGCAAGCCCACTAGGGGGTGATGCTCTGCCCATCTGGGGCTGCTGCTCCAAGTTGCTTGGAATGGAGCCATTTCAGCACCTGCTGGAGCCATTCTCAGTGCCTGGGGTCAAATTGCTCAAACCATTTGAGCCATGGATGTAGGACAGGAGGTGGGGGACGAGTGAGAGAGGGAGGGAGAGAGGGAGAGGAGAAAGGGAGAGAGAGAGAGAGGAGGAGGAGGGGTGGAGAAGCAGGTCACTTCTCCTGTGTGCCCTGATTGGGAATCAAACCTGGGGACTTCCACATACTGGGCCGACGCTCTACCACTGAGCCAAAGGTCAGGACCAGAACTGTGATTTTCTTATGGGTTATACTTCTAACCTTAAAGTCAGATTTTTAAAAGTTATTTGAAGGCCACTTAAGAATTATATAACCTGTGAATTATCTATTTAGAATATTAATTTTATAGATGTTGTAGTAGAGAATTATATATATAAAGGCAGAATATTCTACAAGAAAAAAAGTCTATTTTTAGTTATAGTTATTACATGTTGTGCCTAAATTTTTTCCTATGTAAGTTTTAAAATTATAAGGAAAACCAAAAGAGAAAACTTGGCAATGTATAATTTGATAATGAAGAACTTCTAAGAAATGTAACATATAGCAGAACCCAGTCAGTTCTGTTATAATGCTTGTTTGGAAATACGTATTTGTTTCAATTGGATATATTAGGTAGCAATTTGAGCATAATGTAAAATTTGCATTTGCTGATTCCAATTTCCTTCTTGAGAAACATTAGGTGAATGCAGAAAACTGTACTCAGCTGAATCCATATGCAAAGAAATACATAAGACACAAAATACTCCCTCAGTTCATCACATGTATGATGAGCCACATGTATCCAAATCTGGTGTTACAACCTTCCATTTAATTTGGATAACCCTCTTCCTACCTCTCCTCAATAATGCAACCCTTTGGATACTCATTTCCCCACACAAACTTCAGGTCTTTTAAAAATAAAGAATGATATTTATCATAGTATTTATGTGTTAAATATTTAACATGCTTACAATTGTGCTAGCATTTTCATTAGGTCCCAGTTTTGTTTATGTGTCACTGACAGAGATTTTGTGTTGGGCTCCAAACACAATTTTCCTACAGGTCCTGTGATTCTTATCATAGATTCTGTATAGCATAGTAAATATTACGAAGGCATGTGTTGCGTTATAGCAAGCAGACTGACTATGTGATTTATAGTATAATATAGTTTATATATACCTAATTTCTAGAAACTATATATTTTTTTGTGTGGCAGAGACAGAGAGAATCAGAGGGACAGATAGGGACAGACAGGAAGGGAGAGAGATGAGAAACATCAATTCTTTGTTGCGGCGCCTTAGTTGTTTGTTGATTGATTTCTCATATGTGCCTTGACTGGGGGGCTACAGCAGACCGAGTGACCCCTTGCTTGAGCCAGCGACCTTGGGCTCATGCTGGTGAGCCCTGCTCAAACCAGATGAGCCTGTGCTCAAGCTGGCAACCTCGGGGTCTTGAACCTGGGTCCTCCACATCCCAGTCCGATGCTCTATCCACTGTGCCACCACCTGGTCAGGCTAGAAACTCTATCTTTAAAATGTGAGCTGAGCGAAGTTTATTAAACTTTAGTGAAATTTAATTAAAATTTACTAATAGAAAAAGTTATTTGAATTGATTTAAAATTTTATATTGTTTCCAAGAACAAAAAGCCATTTATTAAATTTGATCTAAAAAGGAAGGAGCCAGTAGCTATAATAGCAGCACAATGTATTTTTCTGGGGAAAGTATCTTCACATTACAAGCTATTTTGCCAAGTTCTATTTACTATTCCCTCGCCTTCAAAAAGCTCTACAACACAGTTTAAAGCAAGTAAATATAGATTTAGTTTTATAGCAATGTCAAATAATTAAACTGAAAATAACATGATAAATCTTGGTGAAATGAACTTACTCCCGCTGAATAGAATCTAATTCATTCATAGCTTCACTGAGGCCGTCGTTAACAGCACTCTCCAGCGTGTGCTTGTGTTTCTCCAAGGACTGCAGCTCACTGGCACATTTGTTGTCCTCTTCCTCAGCTTCCTATTAGAATAACAGGATAAAGCCATGGTTATATAGATTTCTTTTAATATTCACATTCTATATACTTTAAATGGACTTTAAAAAATTTATGAAAGCATTCTGAAAAGTCAGGTTGAATCATTTGTATTCTAAGGATTCTTACTGCTTTACATGTAAGAGATAATACTCTTTTAGGAATCTTATACTGTAAACATAAATGTGACCTCAACAAGCCTGAATAAAATTCTTTCAGCAGTATTTTTCAAGTCTGAACTATAGGAAATTTTATGATACTGTAATTTAATTTTTTTCCATGAGCATCAAAGATGCTGTTTTTATAACTCAAAATGTGGATAACTTTCATACTACTATTTAAGCAGCCCAAATTAATTAATTCTTAGGTTTCTCAAGATGAAATATAAAAATTCACTTAAGTGCTTTACAGAAAAAAAAGGTGTTGTCATAGAAGACATATAAAAAAAACAAAACTGATTACCAAATGCCTCATATTTCACATGTAGACCATATTATTGCTGGTGTATTTTCTAAAAATTTTACACAGCCTAAAGAATGTATAAGCCCTAAAGTTCTATAGGGCAAGAGAAAAGTTTTCAATTCCTAATACTTTGTTGGTGTAATTATGTAAAAAATATTCGTATGGTTAAAATTTTCATGTAAGATGCATTAACTGATAACGAACAGTCATCACACTTTGAGTACCTTCCTAAGTAAAATGCTGGCCAGAAGTGCGGTTGGAGGAGGTAGAGAATATATTTCATTATTTTACCCATAGTTCGGATTTCATGTAAATGATTTCCGGAATACTGCCAACATAGTCAGTTTGTAATGATACTTTATATGCAATCACATATACAAACGGCCTTATTGGGGTTTAAGATTTAGGAATAGTTACCACTAAATCTCCATAGAAAAGTAGACGAAATTATGTTTAAAACATGGTTTGGTCTTACAGGGATCCTAAATCACAATGCGAGTATAGAATATTAGTGACAGAGTAAACATATTTACCATTCCCTCAAGTCCAGTGAAATAGCCCAAGTCCAAAAACAGTCATTTAAAAGAATAAAATAACTCCTTTCCATAAACTTTGAATAGAAGACAAAACTACAACACAAGTTACAGGGTCAATCAATAATGGCATAGCTTTGGCTAATCTATACAAAGTGTGGCAAAGTTCTTACCTTAACTTTTTGTTGGTAAAGATCATCCAGCTTTTGAATTTCTTCTTTCAGAGTTTTTACACTTCTCTTGCTTTCTGTTACCATTGTATTTAACTTGGGGAATAAAACTTTAGATAAGAAATCATACCCATACATCAAAAATTTTAAAATAAGTTAAAAAACTCATATTAATAAATTAACTAACTAAACCATGTGATTTCTTCTAGTTCTTTTGAATACTCCATCATTTGTCTTAAGAATTTATTATTCCAAAGAGGAGTTAATTTCAAGAAAATCTGCAATTAATGTTTAAATGCAGAGTGGTATAGTAGGACATTAGTTAGGAATCAAAAGTGTGGCTTAATTCCCAGTAAAAGAAGGATAGCATTATGTTTTTCCACTAGTTGCTGTGGGAATGCTTTTAAGCTCTCATATATACAGTATTATATAAATATTATATACTATGTTTTTTATGTCAATTTATTAAAAATATAAATTATTTTTGCTTCTACATTAGTTTTCTAGCTTTCCATTTCTGTTCACTTTCTGGGATATTAAAAAACCTATTCATATGGATTTTATTGGGCAACATTTGCTAATTGCTTACAGTCAATGCATTTTTCCAAAGAGTAATAAAGCAATTACATTTAACCTTGAGCTTTAAGATATATTGAAACTTTTCCTGGATGTGGACTTTTCCTGGACTCCTGCTCCCTGTGACAGCTCCTAACAGACTGAACTGTGGTTGGGTTGCCTTTCTCAGGGATTTGGCATGGTGATGGGGCCAACTTGGACTTGGTGAACATGTTAAGGACACTACTTTTTTATGGATTCTTGCTGTATTGGCCAAGAGTTTGCTTAAAGGCTTTTAATCACTGTAAAAAAATAGAAGACTGGATAAAGAAGATGGGGCACATATACACCATGGTATACTATTCAGCTAGAAGAAATGATGACATCAGATCACTTAAAGCAGAATGGTGGAATCTTGATAACATTATGTGGAGTGATATAAGTGAATCAGAAAAAAGCAAGAACTGCAGGATTCCACTCATTGGTGGGACATAAAAGCGAGACTAAGAGACATGGACAGGAGTGTGGTGGTTACGGGGGTGGGGGGAGGGAATGAGGGAGAGGGGGAGGGGGAGGGGTACAAAGAAAACTGGATAGAGGGTGACGGAGGACGATCTCTCTTTGGGTGATGAGTATGCAACAGAACTAAATGACAAGATAACCTGGAAATGTTTTCTTTGAATATATGTATCCCGATTTATTGATGTCATCCCATTAAAGTAAAAATTTATTTATTAAAAAAAAAAAGATATACTGAAACTAAAACTGAAGGAAAAGTGTTTCAATAGCTCATTTCCTGCTAAGTGCTGATACCAGTTGATATTGGTAATACAGAACATTTTCAGCTAGATCAAGAGGAAAATATTTCCCATAGGAAACAAAATAGTAAAATGTATAAACTGACATCTTTCTTTAAAAGTAATGTTCTACATTTACATATATTTAAAAAATTTATATATCTATGTTTTGAGGAAAATTTAGTGAAGCTATTGTTATTTATTGAAAGGTAGGATGGTAATAAAAAAATGAGAACACGTTAAAGAAACTCGCATATACTTCAATCATCATTCCTATCCTATTTTACATATAAAAAGAGTGCCCTGAAAAGAATGCTATTTACTCAAGATCATGCAACCAGCATACGCCCAGAACTCAAACCTGGATGTTCCATCTCCAAGGACTTTTTCTATACCACCTGCCTTTTCTATTATCTTAAATACTATGGCTACTGAAGCTATAAATTTGCTTCTAATCAAATATACTTTACTTCTGAAGTAATTACTATGCAAGTTGTTTCACTGAATTCAACTGCAGTAAGAACAATGGACACCCAGATCACCAGCACTTCCACTAGATGCTCAAGGTTGTTCAAAATCAGGTTTACTTATCTCTGAGGAGCTTATATTTTCATGTCAGCTTTACTAAAGTTTCACCAATTAATTAAACATTTCCCCACTTGATTATGACAAATACACATTTCCAACTGGTAAACAGAAAAAATGAAAGAAAATAATAATCATCAATGATAATTTTGCAACCAAAAAGGACTACTGCTACTACTTGGGCATACTTCCTCTAGTCTACCTCCTTTGTTTCTTTCTTTCATTCAATAAAGAGCTCTAAAGTTGCTTATAAGAAGGTAGAGCCAGAAAATGGAATTCCATCACTTCTTGTCTCCAGACAACCAAGATACTTGTATGAAACCTTCCCTTTTTCCTTCCAGTCAGTTTCAGGATATAGGATACCCATTTCCTCATGAACAAATTTCCAGCTCTTCTCTGGATCTATGCTTTCATATTTCTTTATATCATCAATCCCTGCTGCTCTTAATTTTTAAAAAATTTATCCTCTTGCCCTTGAACTCCATCTCTTATAGTTAAAACCAACACCCTCCCCCATAAAGAATCCTCAAATAAAACCACAAAAAACAAAAACGTTTCCAATATACCACTTTATAACTACTGTTTCATTTCCTTTCCTTAGACACAAACATTTTTATAACAATCTAATTTGTCATAGTCCACAAAGAGTAACCTATTTCATACCATAGTATCTTTCATCTCCTACCATTTAAGTTTCAATCCACAGTAATATGCTCTCTGGCTCCTCTGCTTTTGCAGATGTCACTAGTAACCATCCTAGTTGCTAAAAAGCAAATGAACAACTTTCAGCCTTGATATTCGGAATCGGAGTAACATTGGTTGGCTCCCTTCTGAAATCCCCTTCCTTGGTTTTTAAGACCATGTAAACTCCTGCTTTCCTCTTTAATTCTTTGGAGGTCCTTCTAATTCTTCCTTTTAACTTTCTTTCTCTGCTTTCACTTTGACCTGGATGTTCTCCCAGGACTCTGGTCTTGGCTATATTTTCATTTGCTCACGTGAGAGCTCTCATTCTCACCAACTGAGAAATTTCCTGGTTTTAATTAGCTGCATACTAAGAAACATCTATCTGTATATCTCCAAACTCCAACTGCCTATTGGACATTCTTCACTTTGGTGACCCAGAAAACTGAAACTCAGCATATGCCAGTGTGAAATTCTCTCTTCCAGACCTTTCTCTTGTATCCTTTATCTAGGTTCTAGAACACCACCACAGACAAATATTCTCTTTAAGAAAACTTTTTATGCTCTTCTGAATTGTCTCCTTCACTCAGTTATCTCTGTACTGTTCAATTTTACCAAGAATCCTGCTAAGACACTTTTGTGTGTGTGGCAGAGACAGAGAGATATCGGTGTATTTCAGAAGCAGAAACTTTTTAAAAACTACTTTTGGAAATAGACTTTCAAAGATACTTATATGTGAGTTTCCCTGAATGCCTCTGACCACAATGAGAAACCTGGTAAGGAATTTCTTTCCCTAGTTCATTTTAACCCCAAATACTACACATCTACCTTTAAGGTAGCCATCTCAAAAACCTTTTAGCATAAAAAGGAGTATTATTAAATTATTTCAAGTTAAAAGTGGCAATTCTCCATTAAAAACAAAGGGGAATGCCCTCAGTTACATATATTCCTTCATCATAGATGATACGTAAAGTCTAGGATGTTTAAGTTACTTTAAAAATTACTTTAAAAGTTTCTAAGTCCACTCTCATTTTTCATATTTTATTAAAAATTTATTCCTTAGCAATTAGAAACCACAAATCGCATGTAATTTTGTTTTAAAAAATCTTCTTTTTGCTCTTAATGACTATGTGTTGTTACTTACTTGTTCTAAAGTGTCATCTAACCCCATTTTTTTATTTAGAGCTTTATTACTGTCCTCTTCAGTTTGGTTTAAGAGTTCCTTGAGTGGTACCTATAAAATACATAGGAATGTGTGTTACACATGACACAAGTAAATACACAGCTCCTCTCATGAGGTATCTATACAACGTGACAGAAGGAACCACTTTTGGAGAAAGAGTGAATTCGTGATATTCTGAATTTAAACATAACATTAAGAATGTAAAATTAATTTTTAATGTAATTAAACATTACTATAGAATTTAACTTGCTTTTGGTTTTGAATACATATAAAATTCTACATTTGCTTACCATTCTGGAATCTACTGTTATTAAACATTTTATAAGTACACTTAGTTTAATGCCATCTCAGAAACAATTTATTATATTCTCCAAATGCATCATTTCTATTAATCCTTTTCAACTTTTTAGTCTTACAATTATCTGCTTCTATTTATTTCCTTTTACCCTATCCATTGCAACTATATTGTAATAGCAGAGACTAGAGCAGGGTCTGGTTGAATAAGCTACACAATGGAGGACTCTGAAGCTGCAAAAGAAATGAGGAACATCTCAACATTCTACTGTAGAGATTCATAGGTTATTCTGTGAATAAAGAAAGGTGGGAGGCCTACATAGGTAAATGTTTACCAGTTTATTTATATAGAATATAACTCCGGAACAGCCGACTACAGACACACAGAGTGAGGTGTCTGGGAAGGGGCACGGGCCTTGTGTGCCCTCTGGACTTTGCCACTCTCCCAGCATCTCCACACATCCACCAACCCGAAGCTCTTATATGTTTGTGTTTCTTATGCTTTTCTGCTATTTTACTGATTTTAATTCGACAAAGCATTCACTGCTCCACATTATTATTATTTTTTATTAAAGTAAAACTTACACATTAAATGGTTAAACTGAAATACTTAAGTTAAAATAAAGTTAACTTAAAATTAAATTTTAAAGTGTACAATCCAGAGGCATTTAGTAATCCACCATATTATATAACCATCACCTCTAGTTCCAAAACATTTCTATCACTCCTAGAGAAGCCCCTGTATGTTACTGTTTTCAGTTGGTCTTTTGAGGTTTTAGGTGCGTTTTAATTTTGGGCTCTTCAGTTTCGAAAGGTATAATGTCCTCTTAACTTTTCTCCAAATATTGTGACAGTTGAAATGGTAACTTCTTAATTCTATTTCTATTTTTATTGCTCTATTATTATGTAAAATTATTTCAAAAAATGTTTCCTCCTTTTCTGAGCATATGTATTCTTTTTGCAATGGATGCTTTTTACAGTGATTTAATTCAGGTAATTATTTTTTATTTATTTATTTTTTTTTCATTTTTCTAAAGCTGGAAATGGGGAGAGACAGTCAGACAGACTCCCGCATGCGCCCGACCGGGATCCACCCGGCACGCCCACCATGGGGCAACGCTCTGCCCACCAGGGGGCGATGCTCTGCCCATCCTGGGCGTCGCCATATTGCGACCAGAGCCACTCTAGCGCCTGGGGCAGAGGCCACAGAGCCATCCCCAGCCCCCGGGCCATCTTTGCTCCAATGGAGCCTTGGCTGCGGGAGGGGAAGAGAGAGACAGAGAGGAAAGCGCGGCGGAGGGGTGGAGAAGCAAATGGGCGCTTCTCCTGTGTGCCCTGGCCGGGAATCGAACCCGGGTCCTCCGCTCAGGTAATTATTTTTTAAACTAGTCATGTCAAACTACTCAAAACAATGGTCAGTCAACTGTCTGTCTGGTTGCCTGGCTATCTGCCCACCTACCTAGCAATTGCTTGAGAAATAATTCAGTAAAAGACTAAATGTTTACTGGTTGGTTTTTTTAAAAATTGAAAACAAGTCTAGCTTTACTTAAACAGTCTATCGACCAAATAAACTGTAATCTCTGGGAAAATAGGGACTTTATCATTGTGGGTATTTTATTTCCAGCACCTAGCTAATATGGAACATATGTACTGAATAATTCACTGAAGGAATGAATAATTCTCAAAGAGAAATTGTTTAACTTTAGAGTTGACATTCTTATATTAAAAAATTAAGTATTTTAAAAATGGACATTTTAGAGGGCCACTAAAATAGTAAAATTTGTGAATAATTAAGTTGTAAAGAGCAATTTAAAATTTTTCTTCCCCAAATTACATCCTTTGACATATTTAACAATCAGGTACAGATTTCTCATCACTGATTGCTGAAGTCTCTTGATGCTCTATTATATTTTATGTTTTCATGTGTGTACTTGTGCCTGAAACTTTTTCCCACAGACAACCCCCATAATCTTCCAAGATTCATTTCAGGTTTGCCATCTCTCTGTGGATTCTTTTCTCTCCATTCTGGGAAGAACTGATCTTGTTACCATACTTTGTAAAGACTTCTAATAAAGTACAATATTCTACTGGATAGTTAAACAGATAAAATAGGTAGGGAGGAAGAAAAGGTATTATAATTCTAAGAGTAATGTATAATAGGAGAATTTTTTTTCTACCAAGAACAAAGAAGATAAAAACTTCCAGTATTTATTGCTATGTTTAGTCCTGAGTTACAGATATGCTGAAATCTAAACTTTTACTTATAGACATATGCACCAGACATCAATGATATAATTTGAAAACTCTGATGTACTCATCATTACTTACATAAACTTGAACTCTGTATTTGACAAGGCAGTTGGCACCAGCTTCAGGATTAAACTTTATTTCAAAGTCATAACCTTTGGAATTCTCAGCACCTTTAGGGATAAGTTTTAATTTTCTAGCCAACTTGTGATACTCGGCTAATTGTGTTTCAATCTATAAGATGAGAACACAAAAAGGAATGTTAAAAAAACAAACAACCCCATTCCAAATGGTTTTCAATAGGCATTTCTCTAATTTTACACAAAATTATATTATCTTTTTAGTAGTGTAGTAATTTAGTATACTATAAGCAGTATATTAACTACTGTTCTTCCATTTGTCTGACAAATAGTTTGGAATGAGTCTACATTTATTTTGTTATTAATGAAAATCCACCCACTTCCCTTTAAAAATAACTTATAGAACCAATAAGCAGATATAAAGGAAGAGGTATGAAGCAAACCAAACTTAGGTACATACATCACAGTCAAAAAACTTAAAACCAATGATAATACCTTGCTAACAGTTTGTTAAAGATTTTGATTTCAGTGACATGCATTTGTTCATCACCACCACCTGAATATAAGCTCTGAGAAAGCAGTCGAATCCCCAGCACCCAGAATAGTACTTGGCATATAGTAGATACTAAGTATTGGAGTAGAGAAATGAATCTTCAGAGTCTAGGCAATTTGTTTTCATACTGCTTCCTCCATTTAATACATGCTTATTCCCTTGTTGCTATTACCATCTATAAAAACGAATCCTTTGAGTGAAAAAACGCAATGGCAAAAGCACCCATTGGAACTTGCTTAAATAATTTGCCATTTCCAAAAATTTACTAGCTCTACACACTTATTAAATTTAAGATTTCTTATTGATGAATCCGGATATCATCTCAACTACCATTTGTTGTATAGTAGCTTTCTAGGGACTACTAATATGCATGTCTATTTATCCTTACACTAAATAGTACTAGGGATAGTTTCTTCTGTTCTTTACTAGCATTTCATTGATCAAATGAAAACCTCGTTCCCAAGCCCATGTCCTTTATCATGTCTAACTGCAGGGAGAGCAAATATGTGACATGTGTCTCCTCCCCACAACCAATTTAGACAGTGAAATCTGATTAACTCTTTCCTGATGATTCTAGATGCACTCTCAAAGTCTGTCTCAACAAAGAACTCCAAAAGGCTACCAAAGCCAGAGGTGGCACAGAGAATAAAAATTAGTTCAGAAAAAAATGATGAATGAAATATTTATACTAAACTTTTGCATTCTGCCACCATTCTTTACTATCTCTTACCCAGGACCCAAGGGCTTACTTATTTCAGTGTCCATGGTCCTATTGTGGCTCTTCATTAGGCTACTGCTTATCTACTTCCCTGATAATTTTATTTCTTTCAGCCTCATCTTCCAAATCAAAAGTAGCATTCTTTTTAGTACAGCTAGTTTTAGCTAGTTAAACTGAGAGTTTACCTAGCCCAGAGGTTCCTAACTTCTTCTTTCCCACAATGCTCAAGAGATAAAAATACACTCAGTAACTGTTGAGGTAACTCATTTCAGATTCACCAATCTAGTCTAACCACACTTCATTTTATAAATAAGGAAACTGAAACTATGACAGCTTAGATGACACACTCAAGTGACATAGGCATGATGTGGCAATCCAGGGCTAAAACACAGGTTTACCAAATTCAAGGTTCAAAGACAGGCGATTTCTTATGGATGCATATTTTTCTCCTTAATGTACAAAAATAGATTACTAGAGGGTTAGGAGGATGAGGGAGTACAGATGGTTAAAACAAAGCAAAATTACAGTGAAACAGAGCCAAAAAGAGAGGTAACACTTATTTTTGATCCTGAACTGTCTATTCCAGATTAAGAATTACATGTATAGGTGTTAAAATACAGGTTTTAATAAAGCAATTATTAAGAAACTTATTTAGAAACTGTCTGCATTTTACCTATAACATACTCTATAATGTGAACAGGATGAAAAGGCAGTATTGGCCCTTATATAAATGTAGCCACATTTGAGCTACTTTTTTTCCTTTTAACAATGGTGGTAAACATACAAGAAAAATATAAATAAAGATAAATATATAAGAAATATTATACTAAGAAAAGTGCTAGAAGTAATAGGATAAAATTGTATTACTTTTAGACCAAAAGATAGAAATTAATTTCTTCTTAGTGATATTTAAATTTTAGAAGTATACCTACAAACAAAACTTGTAACTGAAAATATTAGAGTAAAACACTTCAAATAAATATTTGTCTGGAACCCTAAAAAAATGAGCCTTTTAAAAGACATGCTTTCTTTTCCTTTCCTTAAAACAAATTTTATATAAGTTTTCTTAAGAATAAAAATAGTGTATTATAGCATAAAAGACTGCTGTGAAACTGATAGGAAAATTTTCCTAGACAATTTGTTACTATATTGTTTTAGAAACATTGGTGATATGTTGGTGATAATGCTGAGTCATTAAAGTCCTTTATACTGATTTTTACTGATTTCTACATTGCAAAGTCAGATAGTCCAGACCCATATAATAGCCCATTAGATATTTTCACTTGAATGTCCAATGAACACAATAGGTCCAGCAGACCACCTCCATTGCTGACTGGCAACTTCTCTTTTATTCCCGATTGAGGGGTAACTTGCTCAGTTGTCCAAGCCAGACACTGACTGTTCCTCCTCTTTTCATCAGGTCTTTTTCATTCTACCTTTTAAGTAGTCAGAATCTATCCACTTCTTTTAATCTCCACTAGCATTATCTAAATTCAGCTTATAAATTCTCACATTACTGCCATATATCCTTATCTGGCTGTTTTGCTATCTTCCAATCCATTTTTCCTATTATCAAAACAGATTTTTCTGCCCGATCGACGCTGGCGCTGTGGATTTAGTGTTGACCTGGGATGCTGAGGTCCCAGGTTCCAAGCCTCGAGGTTGCTGGCTTGAGTGCAGGCTCATCACTTTGAGTGTGGGATAATCGACATGATCCTGTGTTCGCTGTCTTGAGCCCAAAGGTCGCTGTCTTGAAGCCCAAGGTTGTGGCTTGAGCTAAGGGTCATTGGCTCAGTTGGAGCCCACCCATCAAGGCACATATGAGAAGTTATCAATAAATAACTAAAGTGACGCAACTATGAGTTGATGCTTCTCATTTCTTTCCCTTCCTATCTGTTTCTCTCTCTCTCTCGGTAAACAACCCCCCCCCCCCCCTGATTTTTCTGAAATGTGATACCTGTTTACAAAATTTTAAGGGCTTCTTAGAGTTTTCAGGATAAAATCCTGAATATGACAATGATCTTCACTGTCTGGCCCATGTTTATCTCTCACATCTCATTTGTTGCCCCCATCCCTTGCTATTAATTACCAGCCATGTGAAACGCTAAGGATACTAGAGTGCATCATGCTATTTTTTCTCTGCGTGCTCCCACATACTTTGCTGACTCCCGTACCCTTGCCATGCTAGCTCTTACTTCCATTTCCCAACTCAGTTCAGGTTTTATCTCTTCAAGGAAGCCTGATCCATCTGCCCACACAATGCACACTAAATTTGGGTTGAGTATACTAATGTTTTCTCAGTACCTTACAGAAATTCCTATTAGAGGTCTTATCTCATGGTAGAAAATATCAACTATACTAAAAGTTTCTTGACGGTAGAATCTGTGTCTTTTTATCTTTATTTCCTCTATGCCCAGCATGATTTGTATACAACAGAAGTTAAAATGAATGTTTGAGTAGTGAACAGGTAAATTAAGAGGTGAATCACGTCCTCTTCTTGTATAAAAGGCATGGGATTTATTAAAATTATTTTCATGACCTAGGAGACATTTTGCTTATTTTGGCTTACTGTTTGAAAATAAAAGACTACCTCAAATTTGACTGAAAAAGGCTACTGAATTGACTTAAAGGGATGAGTGCGTTTTAGTAAAATGTCGATGCTAAACAATTGTACCTGTTTAGCCAATTTATTCTACACACTCAGTTTTTAATCAGGACAGACCTTTACAAAGGTCTGCTCTGGTGAGCTGCCACTCTGGAAATGAAATGACATACCGCCTCTTTGCCTCTGGCATATTTTAGCTCCTCATTCCACATCTGCTGTTGTTCATCCTCCAGGTCCTTGGTTAGTTTATTAATGGTCTGCTGCAATTCATTTCTTTCATGATTTATTCTCTCTATGTCTGCAACTGAGTACTTCTGGTTATCAACAATATTCTGTAGTCGAGTATTCTCCTGTTTCATTGTTTCACATTCTAGTTCTGTGTAAAAAAAATTGTTACAATCCTTCAATTTCTAGAAAGAAAGTATGCCTTTATTTATTAATTGTTTAAGCAAGAGGAGAGATAGACAGACTCTCACATGCGCCCTGACTGGGACTCACCCAACTACCCCGCCTGGGGCCGATGCTCGTATCAACCAAGCTATCCTCTGTGCTTGGGACTGACACTTGAACCAATCGAGCCACTGGCTGCAAGAGGGGAAGAGAGTGTGAAGGGGGAGAGGGAGGGAGAGAGAAGCAGATGGTTGCTTCCCATGTGTGCCCTGACCAGGGATCAAAGCTGGGTTGTCTGTACGCATGGCTGGTGCTCTATCCATGAACAAACTGGCCATGGCCAAAAATTATGTCATTATTTAATAGATCTGATTAAGATGTCCAAATTTTCAAGTTCTGTACATATATGATTTCTCTTTTGGATAGTTCTGTTTGATTCTTCCTTATTAATGACATTTTTGAAAGATGAAACACAAGTTTTATGTGAACCTTATTTCCCTATTGCCATGCTTTGGTTTTCAGAAAGTGTTGTTTGGAAAAAATATGACCCCACACGTAATGGTTACGATTAAGAATTGTAGCCTGACTAGGCAGTGGTACAGTGAATAGAGCTGGAGTACCCAAACTGTGGCCCCCTGAGGCCATTTATCCGGTCCCCTGCTGCACTTCCGGAAGGGACACCTCTTTCAGTGGTGGTCAGTGAGAGGAGCATAGTTTCCATTGAAATACTGGTCACTTTGTTGATTTAAATTGACTTGTTCTTTATTTTAAATATTGTATTTGTTCCTATTTTGTTTTTTTTTACTTTAAAATAAGATATGTGCAGTGTGCATAGGGATTTGTTCATAGCTTTTTTTATAGTCCGACCCTCCAACAGTCTGAGGGGCAGTGAACTGGCCCCCTGTGTAAAAAGTTTGGGGACCCCTGGAATAGAGCATTGACTTGGGATGCTAAGGCCACAGGTTCAAAACCCTGAGGCTGTTGGCTTGAGCACGGGATCATAAACATGAAGACATGACACCACGGTCTCTGGCTCAGCTGGAGCCCTATCCTACCCCCATCAAGGCACATATGAGAAGCAATCAATGAACAACTAAAGTGCTGCATCTACAAGTTGATGCTTCTCATCTCTCTCCTTTCCTGTGTGTCTGTCTCTTAAAAAAATAAATAAAAGAATTGTTACACTTAAGGGGAATAGTCTGTCAATGTTCAGTTCAAATGCTTTTAATACTCCTACATGACTCTCCGCAATAAGCCAGGAAACCCACAAATTTTTCACAAACACAAAAATATTTGTATTAAAATATATCAGTTTATTCTTATTTCATTGAATTTTCAGAGGTTTCATCAGAAATTAAGTAACCATAGCAGTTAGGTTCTAGCTTTGCCTATTTGCCAAAATTTGTAATCAAGAATGACTATATTGTACCAAGGCAATATGGTACATACAAGAAGTAAATGAGTATGCAGAGGAGGAGAAATGATAAAATTTAAAATATCTGAGGTTATACAGAACAGTGTTTTTGAACCTTCTATCTCATAGCTTATAAATATGACAGCGGTTTAAAGCAGGCTGGGATAATGCATGGGGACGCGCATGACCAAGGGGGCCAGGAGAAATCATCCTGAGGGTGGGGAGGATTAAGATCTTGGCTTTGTGATAATCTGTTTGTAGCACTGTTGCTGGAAAGCTCTGCACCTGAACGCACAGTAAATTAATGGTTAATTTAAATAAAATTTTATACAGGAGTCTGCACAAAATAATCAGTAATGTACAGTATCTGTTGAGTTTAAATATATTTCATTTGCTTTTGGCCATGAATGGTTTTAACTAACCAATTAGGTTAAAATACTCAGAATAAAAACATCTTAGGTTAACAGCTGTCAAATTATTGTCTCAAACTAAATCACTCTGGAATGGCAAATGATTGAAGTATTTCTCTCTCACTCAGTTTGCAATTATTGGGAAAAAGGCTCACAAAAAAAAGCATAGGCCCTGGCCGGTTTGCTCAGTGGTAGAGCGTCGGCCTGGTGTGTGGGAGTCCCAGCCAGGGCACACAGGAGAAGCGCCCATCTGCTTCTCCACCCCTCCCCCTCTCCTTCCTCTCTGTCTCTCTCTTCCCCTCCCGCAGCCAAGGCTCCATTGCAGCAAAGTTGGCCCGTGCGCTGAGGATGGCTCTGTGGCTTCTGCCTCAGGCGCTAGAATGGCTGATTGTGGCAGAGCGATGCCCCAGATGGGCAGAGCATCGCCTCCTGGTGGGCATGCTGGGTGGATCCCGGTCAGGCGCATGTGGGAGTCTGCCTGACTGCCTCCCCATTTCCAACTTCAGAAAAAAAAGAAAAGAAAAAAAGTATACAAATTCTCTCGATTAAACACTAATAAAGTAAGAGTATTAATTTTATAAAATATTGATTTAATGGCATGACAAATATTGCTATAACAAGAAATTAGTCTATAGTTCCTTGTAACTATGGAAAACAAACAGTAGGGACCCAGTGTAAACTATTCAAAGACCTGGTTTACAGCAAATCTAAAATATATGATCAGTTATTAAATACAAAACAAAATACCCCATTCAGTCATTGCCCCTGATAATTATTATTCTGGACAGATGATCGCTATTCCATAGGGTAGAAGTTAAATATCCTAAGGACAACCTATACAACTCCTACGTGGGACAGACACAGCCTATAAAACCCAAAAAAGAATAAAATTGAGGCAGGCGAAGACTTGGGAAAATAGTATAGTAGGTTCATACTGTTATTTATTTTTTAATTGCCATTCAATGACAGCAATTTGTAGATAACTTCCTTTGCTCTCCTTCTGGCATCAGAGAAGTATTAATCAAATCATACACCAGTCTTTTCAGTGTCTATGATTAGATCAATGTGTTCATGAAAAAAAGGTTAGGAACACACAAGTCATAAACAAGCTTTCTTTAATTGGGATCCTGTTTCATAACAATCATAGTACTTGCATCTTTTCATTATATTTTCAATCACCTTAAGCTGCTGAGTAGTTTAGTGGGCAGTGATAGAGGTAAGGTCATTATAGCACACTGAAGCTAGCAGTGATTTAAGAATCTGGCTTATTAATTACCAGGTAGAATAGAATGTATATTTATATTCAGGCAGCCTGACATTCTTAGGTTAGGTCCTTCTTGGCTTCAAAAAGCCAGGTACCTGAAAACAAGAAGGTATCAAACACGCTGGGCAATGGTCACACAAAGATATGAAGTCCTAATCCCTGGATTTTGTAAACACTACCTTATTTGGAAAAGGAGATTTTGCAGATGTGATTAAGTGTAGTGTTTTGAGATGAGATTACCCTGAGTTGTCTAGGTTGGCCCTAAATGTTATCAAAATGTCCTTAAGGATAAAAGCAAAGAGAAACTAACAGACACAAGAGGAGACAGACACACAGACAAGGCATGTGAGAATGGAGGCAACACAGGAATGCTATGAGACACCAGACGCTGGAAGAGACAAGGAATGGATTCCCCTCCACAGTCCTCAAGCAAACTGAGGAGTCTGAATTTAGAGCCTTTAGAACTGTGAGTGAATAAATTTTTGTTGTTTTTAGAAACCAAGTTTGTGGTCATTTGTTACAACAGCCTCAGAAAACTAATACAGAAAGCACTGGAAACTTGGTAGCCTGCTTTAGCTATTTAACATTAAAGGAAAAAAAGATGTGGATGACACAGCTTTTTATGTGATTAATCTCACACAGATCCCCATCCCAGTCCGAATGACCTCTTTTAGCGTTAGTTATGCTTACCTATCCTAGAAATATCTTCATCGAGACTATTCAATTTTTGATCAAGAATGGCTGAATGAGACTCCAAATTGCTCAGGTATGCCTGATATTTTTGAACATCTGCTTGTAAGGAAGCTTTCAGTTTTCTCAATGTCTCTAAACGATTCTTTAAAAGAAAAAAACGTTAAATTAGTTATTCTCATCAATAATAATTCTATACTTCACTTGAAAGTAAAGCAATATTGCTTAAATTCATTTTAGAGTAAGGTAAATAAGAGTTTTCCTTTCATTTTTAGAGGGAGTCAAGGGACTTTACTAGTATTATGTAATTAAAAGATGTACTTTTTAAAAAGTCAGTTTGAGATAGAAAATGTCAAGAGCCAGAATGAAAAAGCACAAACACTTAAAATCTGATATTTTACAGAACAGTCTGGGTGCTTCAACAATATAACAGACAAAATAAAATTAGATATATGAATATTATCATTTAGCTTTTTGAAAGTTGCTAGAACACAATGTATTATATAAACCTTTTTATTACCATTTCCTTTCCACTAACAAAACTCAGGGCTCTTGTAAATAGAGATGTATAACATGAGAAACTGGTGCAAAATATCTTTTTGGTCTTACGTAAATAGGTAAGACTCTTTCATCATACTCTAATCATTAGTCCAAAACAGAACACAAGGGAAAACAAAGCTCCAGAGATATCAAACATGTTTTCATTGGGAGTTCTGTTCTATGAAAAAAGATTTACTTTTTAAGAAGCTTATTTTGTTTACCTATTTTTAAAAATTTTCAGAAGTAGCTGGTATTCAAAAAGAAGACCCAGGAGTCCAAAAGAGCTCAGTAAGTGTATAAGTTAATGAAGATAAACATGTTGACTAACCGGTTCTGTTTCTCTTTCTTGTTCCAGTCTTGCAATTTGTTCATTCAGTGCTTTGTTTTTCGCTGCTAATGATTCCAGCTTGAAAGCATCTACATTAAATAAATCCTCTGGAGACAAAAACCCAAAACCTTCATAAGATCTCAAATCTGCCTTGAACATTGTTCCCCAGGTTTTCACCATTGCTCTCACTTCTTTTGGTCTTTGGCCAACACTGTCAGCGAAGGACAATCACCTTCTGCAAAACAGCAAACTATCCTCCTTTCTCCATCACACTCTCTACCTCCTTATCCAGCTTTATTTTTCCGGTACCACTTAACACAATTGCCCTACAGTGCTCATTTGATTCTTGTCTCTGTCTAAAATAACGTAAACTCATTGGGCAGAATTTTTATCCCTTACTCATTACCGTATCCTCAGTGCCTAAATGGTGGTTAGCACACAACAGGTATAGAATAAATATTGTTTGAATAAATGAATACAATTTGTTTAATTAATTATAAAGAGAAATATTAAAGAACTCTACAGATGCTTTCTGTATTAGATCACTATGAACTTTCCTTTTTTAAAACATCATTTACCCTGCTCCCTCTCTCATTTGGAGAAGTGAAAATGCTCCAGATTATTCTTCAGAACGTACATCCAATGGGAACATAAAGGATTGCTTTCACCTATGTGCTAATAGTGGCAAGGCTATACTCTCCTGTTTTGATTGATTTTATTGTCCTTGGAAGAAAAGCTTTACATCGGGGTAGTCAACCTTTTTATACCTACTGCCCACTTCTGTATCTGTTAGTAGTAAAATTTTCTAACTGCCCACCGGTTCCACAGTAATGGTGATTTATAAAGTAGGAAAGTAACTTTACTTTATAAAATTTATAAAGCAGGGTTACAGCAAGTTAAAGCATATAATAATAATTACTTACCAAGTACTTTATGTCGGATTTTGCTAAGTTTGGCAGAATAAATCTTTATAAAACAACTTACTATAGTTAAATCTATCTTTTTATTTATACTTTGGTTGCTCCACTATCGCCAACCATGAAAGCTGGAACGCCCACTAGTGGGCGGTAGGGACCAGGTTCACTACCACTGCTTTACACAATATTATCTATTTTACCTCCTACTCTGGCATGCTATATACAAGGCTATCTCAGTATAAGAACAAAAACATAGAACAATACTTCTGCAACATTTTAGAGTTAGCCAGTAAATATTGAGTATCACTTGATTATAGCTGAGTGGAAAATTTTTTCTTTGGAAATAAAAGGGCAGATTAACTTTCTGTCACAAATTTTGAAAGCAACCTTAGGTCTTTTGACTAATTGGTTAATTTCTCAAATAGAACAGCAAAGATATCACAGAAATATTATCCTCGAAGAGGAATAACACTTGCTGATTATCTTCTGTTCTTCTGGTAGTGTGTTTGATACCATATGACCATCTAATCTTGCAAAACCTTGTTAACAAGTAGTTTAAGGTCACATAGCCAGTAAGGGGCAATGCCTCAGGTCTGACTCCAACACCAGTATTCTTTTGTTCAACTATTACTTCTTTTTACCCAGGAAACAATGAAGATAAAAATCAGTAGGTATCCAAATGAATTGAAAGTGAGTAGCTCGTAGAAACACTGGGTATGGTAAACTAAGCTACAAATCCATGGGCAGAGTTAAATAAATGACCAAAAGCAAGCACACTGGGAATGAGAACACTTACTCAGCTTTGACTGCAACTCTGCATTCATCTCCTCAAAGCTGTCAGCACCACTCATGAAACTCTCATAGCATTTTATGGTGTAGTCCAAAAACAACTGATTGGGTTAAACAGATTTAAAAACAAAGACATGATTCTCTATTTTGTTTCACTTTTCTAACTGAAAGTTTAGATTTGAATTAAAAGAAAGTCAGGAATACTAAGTAGCCAGATGAATTCCTACAAATGAGACACAAACCTAGGGTATATCACTAAATATGCTGCACAGACTTATTTTGCTAATTCTAATACTGAGGAGAAAAACACTTAAAATAGTAACAGAACACTATTCATTAAAAAGCAAAAAAACCTTATTTTCAGGAAGCTAATTAATAAATACAATTCAACATAAAATGTACAAACATTTATATTTAGATAATCAACTTTGTGAAAAATTTAAATGAATTACCAATCATATTAAGTCCAATTAAACTGACAAGGTCCAGTTGTGAAAACCAGAACGTAATTAATAAAGGCTGTAATTTCATTCTAACTTCAGGCTAAAAAATGGCATGACTATTAGAGATCTAAACAGTGTAATACTATCATTCTTCACATTTATGCAGGAGAAAGTAACACTTATTTTGCAGTTCTGAGTTGTTTTGGTCATGGAGGATGCATGCTTTATCAGGAGGTAAGGATGGCTGGTCAGAATTTTTCCATAGCCTACATGAAGTAAATATCTCTCAAACCAATTTACTTTGCACCGATCCTGTGCTTACTAAGGAATCTTCTTTTTACTTGGTTGATATAAAAGGGGTATTCTGAAAAGGCAGTATGAGAATTTCTATAATTGGAAAGGTGTTATCGCTGATGGTAAATTTTTCATTTTACTTCAGACAAGTCTCTTAGGAAATCAATGAGAATGAATCACTTTCCTTAAACTCAGTCAATTTTGATTTTTCAGGTTAAAAAAAAATGAGTTTCTGGATCCACAAAGCTGAGTGAGGCTCAGAATCTCAAGGTAATTGCTTTAATAACTCTCTAATTAAAAATAACCCTTTAGGCCCAGGCCAGTTTGCTCAGTGGTAGAGCATCAGCCTGGTGTATGGATGCACTGGGTTTGATTCCCAGTCAAGGCACACAGGAGAGGTGACAATCTGCTTTTCCACCCCTCCCACTCCCCCTTCTCTCTCTCTTCACCTCCCGCAGCCATGGCTTGATTGGTTTGAGCGCATCAGTGTGGGCACTGAGGATGGTTCCATGGAGCCTCCACCTCAGGTGCTAAAAATAGCTCAGTTGCGAACATGGCCCCAGATTGGCAGAAAATTGGCCCCAGAAGGGGGTTGCCAGGTAGATTCTGGTCAGACCACATGTGGGAATCTGTCTCCCCTCCTTTCACTTGGAAAAAGAATGAAAAAAAAAAAGCATTTCCTGAAATAATTAGCTAAAATAACTTTGGTTTAACCTTTAAAATAAATGTTAATAATTTTAATATTTAGTAAGTACTGTATTTATATTTGGGTGAAATCTGAGGCACATATAAATCTAGTCCAATACACATACTGCAATTTGAGAATTTTCCTGCTAGCTGCTTCTCTACTAGGGATCATAGCTAAAGTGTTTGTTTGTTTTTTAATCAATGGTATAAATCAGTTTGAACTAGTCAAGCATCTTTGAACTATTTCCTTATTTCCTAGGTAGTAATAACAAATGAGGCTGATATTATTTCCACTTTCTTTTATGAAAAACGCTCCAAAGAGTGAAGGAAAGAAGAAGGGCAGATAATTGTTTTTCTTCTTAGGGACCTGCATGGTGATAGACGTTTTACAGTATGCCAAGGGACATTGTTGTTTAACCTCAACATTATAAATTTATTCCTCAGAGTTGTCTGTCCCATTTGAATATATGAATTTATATATTTTAGAAAATAGGGTGGATGGGACTAGTTATATATTTTGGGCTCTAATAAGGTGTGGCTTGGGAACCAATTAAGACTGTTTACTTTTGGAAGTAGAAAGTCTGATCTAAGTGGCAATATGTTGAACTAAAATGACCAAAACAAACAAAAAACCAGCATGCAATATGTTAATGTTCAATCTATTATGCTATGTATTGACAAAGAATTTTATTAAAATAAGCTGCATTATTGATATCTTGGTTCTAAGAGATGGGAGAGGAAAAGAAATGTATGTATACATTAACAATAATGTCATGATTTAATTTTACTTGTCCTGTAATTTTTACCTACTTAGTTAACATTTTCAAATTTCTGTGCCTAATTTCAGGAAGTTACAATGGGCTTTAGAAGTTTTTCGGGCCCTGGCCAGTTTGCTCAGTGGTAGAGCGTCGGCCTGGTGTGCGGAAGTCCTGGGTTTGATTCCCGGCCAGGGCACACAGGAGAGGCACCCATCTGCTTCTCCACCCCTCCCCCTCTCCTTCCTCTCTGTCTCTCTTCCCCTCCAGCAGCCAAGGCTCCCTTGGAGCAAAAGATGGCCTGGGCGCTGGGGATGGCTCCTTGGCCTCTGCCCCAGGCGCTCGAGTGGCTCTGGTCGTGACAGAGTGATGCCCCAGATGGGCAGAGCATCGCCCCCTGGTGGGTGTGCCGGGTGGATCCCAGTCGGGCGCATGCGGGAGTCTGTCTGACTGCCTCCCCATTTCCAGCTTCAGAAAAAAAAAAAAAAGAAAAGCTCTATAAAAGAACAAATTAATTTCAATAGAGAGGCATTTAGTTAATACTATCAAGATAACTAATGTTAACAGTAACGAGAAATACCTTATTGTACATAATTCCATCTTCAGTTTCTTCTTCCAAAGGTTGGCCATCATCAAATAAAGGTGAGCTTTCTCTCATGGCAGTATGTAACTAATTAGTATACAAGCAACATATTAAAAGTTTATAAGGAAAACATACAGCTTTCATGTTTTATCAATTGCTCTTAGTGCCATTTTAGATGCATTTATATTACTGCATGCTTGAATATTTCTCTTCAGAGATTATTTTATTGAGCCTTAAAATATTATCCTTCAGATATATTAGTAACAAAATCCCTTAGGATTATAAAGGGATGGGTTCCATATTCAGTTTTATTCTACAGAGAAAAATAGGCTGATCTTTAGACTATTAACCCATTGCTAGCATATACATACATATAATGCAACTCTTAAAATCCAAAACATAAAACATGAATAATTATTTCTCTTTTACATGAACTCAATTTAGGTGCTCATATGCTATCTACTGACTCCTTCAGTATGTATCAATATACAATTTGGCTTGAATTTTACAATATAAAATCTTCAAAAATACAATTGTTTAAGCCTGAAAGTGATTACAGATAATAAATTATAACAAAACATTGAGATGTTTATAATTTACAAGCTAAAAAAATGGCTAAAGGTTTTTAAGGCACATAAATTCCATTTGGAATACTGTTTTTATAATATAAAACTGCTATAAAATGTGAAGCTACAAATGAATATCTAGTACAATGAATACTGAAGTTTCTAAGAAAAGGATTATGTATGAGTATAAAAGAACAATGTGGTTTCTACTGAAAAGATTTCATTAAATTTTCTTATCATAGGGCTCAATATACGATTCCTGTCATTGATTCTTAAATTGTTAGTGTTCAGTTTTTCCACATTAAGCAAATCAAGATAGGAAAGGAGATGTCAACTTATACAATAGACTTGGAGGCATCTCAAGAGCTTGTTTGCCAAAAGAAGCCATAATAGGTAATCCACGAGCTCCTGGAATCATTGTGGAAATGCTGTCTCCCAATCACTTAATGACATACCATGCTCAGGCAGAAAAGATTAAAGTGCTCTAGCAACAACAGGGGTGTATTTGGGGCGGGAGCAGAGAGGGAGTTACCCAATGTCCATGGGTATTCACTGAGGAGAGACAAATTAAATACATAAATTTTATATATAAAGTTCAATAAAACTTGAGTGAGTTGTATTAATGGACTATGGTATTAGATTTCTACTCCTATTTAACAATTGGGGCTGCTGAATGTACCAGAATGTCTACTGTTTCAAATTCCATACACTCAGTGCCAGAATACATGCAGTTAAGAGCTAACTGACGGGCAAGAGAAAGCGGGGGGGGGGGGGGAGGACGGAACAACATTGGTATTAAGGATTCTAGCACTAAGTAGAGCAGGAAACTCAGAAGCTTATAAAAAGAGACAGCATTAGACTCAATAAAAATGTACACTTCTGTAACAGTCAAAATACAGCACAAAAATCAAGAGTACAAAAGGGAAAAAATATTTGTACCATTTACGTAAGACCTAATTTCTCCAACTTGACTGTTTTTGATATACAAAATGGTGCTTACAAATAAGGAAAAAAGGCAAAAGACACAAACAGGCAGTAACAATGTAAAAAACGTTCATGTTTAAAACAAAACATTGTGAATATGAAAATTATCACATCAATTATTAAAAACATTGATAAGGCCCTGGCCAGTTGGCTCAATGGTAGAATGTTGGCCTGGCGTATGGATGTCCTGGTTTGATTCCTGATCAGGGCACACAGGAGAAGCGACCATCTGCTTCTACACCCTTCCTCCTCCAGCAGCTATGGCTCAACTGATTGAAGAGTTGGTCCCAGGAGCTGAGGATAGCACCTTTGCCTTAGGTGCTAAAAATAGCTCACACACCCAGATGGGCAGAGCATTACCCCACAGCGGGCTTGCCAGGTAGATCCTGCTCAGGGCACATGTGGGAGTCTCTTTGCCTCCCCTGCTCTGACTTAATTAAAAATAAATAAATAAATAAAAATTAAAAAAAAACATTGATAAGCTTATTAATATAAAATTCAATATATAAAGGGTTCAAATTAGAAGCAAATAATGAAATACAAAACAGTCAAAAATATGCACAAACAAGCAAACAAGTTATGAAAAACCATATAAAAACATAATTGCTTTAGTAATATTTGTATTAAAACAAGCTATTTTTCACTTTCCAGTGGTTGAAGATTTTAAAGCAATGTCTACGGTATGGGAAAGTTGGTGAGCTCATACATTGTTGAGGAGCTTTTACTAGGTGCAAGTTTTCTGGAGGGAAATTTGTCAATATGCATCAAAAGCTTAACAAATACAAAATACACAAAATTTTTTACAGCAAAAATGTACCTTTAAAATATATCTCGAGGAAATGTTTTAAGTTGTCTCTGAGTTGTCATGGTTATATCACTTTCTGTGTATGCTTTTCTGTATTTTCCAACCTTTTTGCAATAAATATGGATTTTAATTTAAAAAGGGAAAGAAAAATAAATGTTATGGGGGAAATAATTTCTTACTTTTTGAGCTGTAAAATCTCATGAAAACAAAAAATCTCGTGAATGTGGTACTTCCTACCCCTCACCTCAGGAATCGTGTATTATTAGTTTGAAGAATTTAAAATCAAGCATGCTTTTCCTTTTTTTCTTTCTTTTTAAGAAATGGGGAAGAGAGAGAGAGAGCAAGACAGGGAGCATGAGAAAGAGGAGGGAGAAGACGGAAGCATCTATTCATAGTAGTTACTGTCTGTATGGGTTTTTTTTGTATTTTTCTGAGCTGGAAATGGGGAGACAGTATGACAGACTCCTGCATGCACCCGACCGGTATCCACCCGGCACGCCCACCAGGGGGCGATGCTCTGCCCCTCTGGGGCACCACTCTGTTGCAACCAGAGCCATTCTAGCGTCTGAGGCAGAGGTCATAGAGCCATCCTCAGCGCCCGGGCCAACTTTGCTCCAATGGAGCCTTGGCTGCAGGAGGGGAAGAGAGAGACAGAGAGGAAGGAGAGGGGGAGGGGTGGAGAAGCAGATGGGCGCTTCTCCTGTGTGCCCTGGCCGGGAATCAAACCCGGGAATCCTGCACACCAGGCCAACGCTCTACCACTGAGGCAACCAGCCAGGGCTCTTTTTTTTTTTTTTTTTTGTATTTTTCTGAAGCTGGAAACGGGAGGCAGTCAGACAGACTCCACTGCTTGTATGTTTTAAAAAAGATTTTATTTATTCATTTTGAAGGAAAGGAGAGAGAGAGAGAGAGAGAATGAATAGGGGGAAGAGCAGGAAGTATCAACTCCTATATGTGCTTTGACCAGGCAAGCCCGGGGATTTGAACCAGAGACCTCAATGTTCCAGGTCGATGCTATATCCAATGCGCCACCACAAGTCAGGCAAAATCAAGATTAGGAGAGAAATAGAACCTTCAGGGAAAAAAACCCTTTTCTATGTATACATTTTAAAATGAGAAGTCAAATACCTTGATGCAGTCTATTAGCCAAACCAAGGCTGCCACAATGTGAGGCCATGTATGGGGGGCTCCCACTGTATACATGGAGCTTTTGGATAACGCAAAAGGATACCTATGGAAATTAGAAAAAATAGGCTAAGGCTAACTTAATAATTTTGTAAAAATAATATCTTGATTAAGCAAGAAGTTATATTAAAAAACTTCCATGTATATACCAACAGTTTGACTTGTTTAGAAGATCTTTGTTGAGTCTGTCCTTAGTCATCTTACGCTCAAATGATTTTGTGTATTTTCTGGTTTCTTCTCTACAGGTTACTCTGTGTGTGTGTGTGTGTGTGTGTGTGTATAAAAAAAATATATACCCTTAGCTGCAGAACTTGATTTATAACCAATATGCTGAACTTCTCTTAAAAGATCATCTGTTCCCTCAAATTAAATGTACCTCAAATAAACCACATAAAGGCAACTCTTAATCCTCAGATTCATCTCTCCGTGTTTACTATACACAGCTTTTTAACTTCACCTCAGCCCATTTTCACCAGGCCGACAATCCTGACTTTTTTGTTTCTGTCAAGTCTGTGGTCTCCAGCCCATCCTATCTATTCCTGTCACTTCAGTAGGCGAGGGCCTTAGGAGCTATCATCTGTAGTTAGGTAATAACCTCCAAATAGTTATTCAAGTTATCCTACATATGTTGCCCACCGTGACTATCTTAAAATATTTTTTTCTCTTAAAATCTTTATAAATTTATTGAGTTTGATTCTTCTCTGGTTCCAACATTCTGTCTAGGCAAACAAGAAATATAACATACAAACCCAAGCCCTTTAAAAATTCTTGGAACCTCCTCTTCAAACTTCGTGTCAGGAAGTTCATATGAAGGGCACAGGAAGCCATAAAGAAAAGTGAAGATCTTCAGGAAGTCTTTAACAGAAGGAGCTTGTAGAGATTTCATGGATACACTATATGCATAACCATTTTCTGTAAGAAACTACAATAATTCTTATGAAACATCAAACATTTTATAATAGAAAAACATAACAATCACAATTTATACTATTTAGTATTATAAAATACCTCACAGAGTAGTCGAATGCATTGCTGAATGAATGCTTTGTCATTAAGTGGTCTTGGGTCCTTGATTTTTTCAGAACAGGAAAATATACCGAACTGACTATTCCGGGATCCAGGTCCACTGGTTCTGGGAACATTTAAAAAAGTCAGTCAAAACTTGTGGTCAAGTCCAAATTATTTCAAGGTGATTTTATATTTTAATATCAGCATCAGACACTGAAGTTCAACAAATCTTTAATTTTTATTTAGCTAAACAAAATTATCTTCAAAGCAGAGAAAAAGAACAATGAAGAATATAGTATGAAAAGAAAAATGTACTTTTGTATTAGACCCATCCTTTAAAGACGTGCGTTTTGAGTCCACTATCTTCTGCACCAACTGTTCTTCAAGTCTACTCAATAATGCAAGTCTATCTACCATCTTTCCTACCCTCTATGATTGCTCCTCCACTCCCAACCTTTATTTGTCATTTTTTCTTATGGGAAACTGTCTTTAATATGTTAAATAGGTTGGGCATTCTTTTAGTCATGAACATTTTGATGTTATGCTTGACTATTAATTTACCATATATATGTATGCTATTTTTTTTTCGGGGTGATGTTGCAGGTCTGAAATGGGGCCGCGCCAGCAGGAAGGCGCAGCCCTTGGACGCCCTGCAATTCTGTAGCATCCGCTCATATCCTGGCAGCACGGGGCGCAGCCGCCAGGAGAGTTTAAGAATGCAATGTATGTTATTTTTAATCATTAATGGCTACTGTGTATATGCTACATTCCAGGTCCCTCTCCCAAAACAAAACTTTATTTAAATCTTCATAATGGTTCCTTTTACCTACTTATGTGGCCCAATTTAGCTCACCATTGTAGTTTATTAAATATACTTGGAATAATAATTTTTTATTGGAAAGATGCCACAAAATTGAGTTGCAGATGACTGTATCTGTGGGTCCCATATCCATGGGTTTAATCAACTGCAGATTGAAAGTATTAACAAAAATGTTATGCTATTGATGACATGTACTAACTATGTAGGTCTATGGTAGTTGTGTTTGTAATGAACATGTACAGACTTTTTTCTCGCCATTGTTTTCTAAACAATAACATATAACAACTATTTACATATCATTTGCATTGTCTTAGGTATTTTAAGTAATCTAGAGATTTAGAGTATATGAGAGGATGTGTGTGGGTTATATGCAAATACAACATTTTGTATAAGGGACTTGAACATATACAGACTTTAGTATCTGCAGGGGCTTCTGGAACTAATCTCCACAGGATACCTAGGAGACTGTACAATGAACTTTGCTGTAATAGGTGAACTCTATTCATTAAAACTTCAATTCTCACCCTGGCTCATTGGATCAGTGGTAGAACGTTGGCCCCGGGTGTGGAAATCCCAGGTTCGATTCCCAGTCAGGGCACACAGGATAAACGACCATATGCTTCTCTACCCTTTCTCCCTCTTCTCTTACTCTCTTGCCCTCCCGAAACCATGGCTCGATTGGTTTGAGCGCATCAGCCCAGGCACTGAGGATGCTAAAAATACCCTCTACCTCAGGTGCTAAAAATAGCTTGGTGTGAGCATAGCCCTGGATGGGCAGAGCATCGGCCATAGAAGAGGGTTGTCAGGTGGATCTTGGTTGGGGCACACACAGGAGTCTATCTTCCCTCCTCTCACTTGGAGAAGAAGGAAAACAAACAAACAATCAAACAAATAAATTTTATTTCTCCCTGCAAGTCTGCTTGCTGATTTCAAGTTCTCTCTTGCCTAGGCTCTAAAATTCTTTAGCTTGGGCCCTCTTGCTCCACTACCCTGATTAAATAGCTAAACTGAGACCTACTTTTCTTCATACTACTATTGCTTAACCTTTAGTCTATTTGTTTTATCACAAAAAGGATACATACATGTGTAGACTCAGCTCTCATTCTACATAAAACTACACTAATAGATATCTTTTTGAATTATGAGATAATTTCTCAACTAATCATAATACTGTATCATTCAACTTATAGCTTAAGAGCAAAGGATCTAAAACCAGACTCTGTGGTTTCAAATCCTGTCTTTATTACTAGTTATATGACTTCAGGTAAATTAAATTCTGTGCTTCAACTTCTTTATCTATCAAATAGAGACAGTAATAATATTTCTTCATAGGGCAGTTCTGAGGAGTAAAAGAGTTAATATAGAAAAAGCAGTTAAAACAATGTCCGGGTTATAAAAATGTTCTGCAAATGCTAGGTTTTCTAATTATCATTATCTCTGAGGTTCAGTTCTGAGATGGAAGTTGCATTAAAAAATGCCTTGAGATTTTTCATCAAATGGAATGACTACCAGAAACAGTTTAACTTGGTTTCATGGCAAAGACATAAGGCAACAAATATTTCATCTCTAAATATTTTCAAAACAACTGAACAAACAAATTTGTCTAAAAACAAAGTTAATTTTTGTTTTGGTGAGATAAAGTAACAGCATATTTTCTCAATTTGGGGATTGAACATTTCTTTAAAAAATTAACTTTATTGAGGTGCAATTTGCTTAGAATAAAATGTACAGTTTAATGAGGTTTGACAATGTATATACCTATGTAATCTCTATCACATTAAGACCGAACATTTCTATCATCCCCAGTCTTATACCCCTTAGTAGTCAATCCTGCTCCATCTCCAGGCCAGGAAACCAATGCTCAACTTTAGACAATGGTTTTCAAAGAATGGTGTAAGAGATCTGAGAAGTCAAACTAATTTTTTTTTTTAAGGTGAGAGGAGGGAAGATAGTGAGGCCGACTCCAGCATGCACCCCAATCAGGATGCAATTGGCAACCCCATCTGGGGCCTGATGCTCAAGTACTGAGCTATTTTTAATGCTGAAGCTGATGTGCTCCAACCAAGCTATCCTCAGCACCCAGGGCCATGCTCAAACCAGCTGAGCCACTGGCTGCGAGAGGGGAGAAGAGAGGAAGAGGAACGGAAGGGTGGAGAAGAAACAGAAACAGATGTTAGCTTCTCTTGTGTGCCCTGAATGGGAATCTAACCTGGGATGTCCACATGCTAGGCTGATGCTCTATCCGCTGAGCCACCAGCCAGGGTCCAAAACTATTTTCATAAAAATCTAAGATGTTATTTGTCACTTTCATCCTCATTATCTCATGAGTTTACAGTATTTTCCAGAGGTTGGCTATATGATGTACATTGTAAGAGACTAAATGCAAAAGCAGATATGGGAGTTTAGCTATCTTCTGTTAAGCCAGATATTAAGAAGATTTGCAAAAATGTAAAACCATGACCCTGTTCTTACTGAAATGTTTTATGGAAAATAATTTTTTAAAAATTAAAAGTACATTATACTAATGTGTATTAGCTTATTACTTTAAATTGAATTAATACATATTTTAAAGTTTCAGTTCTGATTCCTAGGTTTTTTATGATTTACTGATTTCACTTAACATAATATTCTCAAGGTCCATCCATGTTGTTGCAAATGGCAATAGCTCATCATTTCTTATGGCTGAGTACTATTCCATTGTATGCATGTACCACATCTTCTTTACGTAATCCTCTGTTGAGGTACACTTTGGTTGTTTCCAGGTCTTGGCCTCTGTGAATAATGCTGAGCTGAACACGGGGTTGCATATATCTTTGGGTACAAATATTTCGAGCTTTTCAGGTAAATCCCCAGTAGAGGGATTGCTGGGTCATATGGAAACATTCTTAATTTTTTGAGGAACTGCCATACTATCATCCATAGTTGCTGTATCAGTTTACATTCCCACCAGCAGTGAATGAGGGTTCCTTTTCTGATAAAAGCCAATCTAACAGGTGTGAGACAGTATTTCATTGTAGTTTTGATTTGCATTTCACTAATAGTGAAGGTGAACATCCTTTCACATATCTATTTGTTGTTCATACGTCTTCATGAGAGAAGTGTCTGTTCAGGTCCTCTCCCTATTTTTTAACTGGACTGTTAGTTTATTGTTGAGCTTTGTGAATTCTTTATATATTTTGGATATTAATCCCTTGTTGGGGCTATTGTTTGTGATATTATCTCCCATTTGGTTGGTTGCCTAGGGGTAGATTTAACTGGGGGCGCACTAGGTGCGCACCCTGAACCCCAACTTCTTGATGGGCCGCAAAACACTCTTTTCTAATGAAGGGAGGGCCCTTCCTTGGGCCCTTAGGGGCCTAATATTTTCTTTTGCACTTGGGGCCTCAACTAACCTTAAACTGCCTCTGGGCTGTATTTTTGTTTTGTTGTTGGTTTCTTTCGCTGTGCAGAAGCTTTTTATTTATTTTTGCCTTTACTTCCCTTGCCTTTGGGGTCAAATTCATAAAATGTTCTTTATGGCCAAGGTCTACAAATTTAGTACCTATGTTTTCTTCTAGGTAATTTATTGTTTCAGATCTTATATTTAGGTCTTTGATCCATTTTGAATAAATTTTTGTGCTTGGGGACTCAGTTTTGATTTCTAATATGGCTGATATCAACAAACATCGCTCACAAAATAAACAAAGCTCTGTGGAGTCCTTAATATTTAAGTGTATAAAAAAGTCTGGGACTAAAATTTTGAACTTGATAATGATTTCTCCTAATTTTAAATGCTACGATTCCAAAATATCTGAAAGCTAGGTATAGATGTTTAATTAACTATTCACTTATAATAGTGAAACAGTGGTCTGATTGTGCTGATATCTCTATTAGCATAATCTAAGGCAGATATAACCATTTCAACCATTTAAGACAGAGGGAAACTATAGTAGATTAAAACTTTCTTTTTAAAGAGATCATGTTATCTATTTTTTTGTGCCCTGAGAACATTTAGCCCAATGCATAGCTTTAAAAATCCCTTTATTAGAACTAATAAAAAAAGATCATTACCTTTTACCAAATACAGAGACTTTTCTTTCAGATGTAGGTCTGTTTATACTCAACTTTCCAAAGGTTGCCTTTTCTTTGCTTTATGAAAAGAAAGAAAACAACTCTTTGAGATAAATATAAAAAATATTAGTTCCAGTAATTTTTGTAATTATATATGAACCAAACTTCTTCCCCATAACCTATAAAAAGTAATTCAAAATTATGAAAACTTTTAGCAGCAATCATAACTTGTAAATGGAATAGGCTAATATAATTAAATTATAATGATAAAAAGTTAGGAAAAAAACCCAAATCTACATTATGATTTCAATTATTTTAAAATATGGACATTTATAAATAACAAAACAAAAACCTTAAAAATAGACATTTTCAATTATAGAATGATAGCTATATTAAAACCTTTTCTTTTGGGGCCCACTCTATACCGGAATACATTATCTAAATTACAAACCCAAAACATTGACAATGGTAGCCTTTACTCCTTTAATACAATTGTAGACAAATCTTGTGGTGTACGTAAAGAAAAAATATATAAACATTTTACATTTCTAAAATAGCAGAGGCTCATACTATGGACACCTAAATAACTTAAGAACAGTTAGCGAATAAAACTTGTATCTTGTTAAACAAAAAATGTCAACTTCATGGCTCAAAGTCTTTTGGTATTTTTAACTTTTTTTTCTGAAAGTTTTTTTTTTTTTTAAAGAAAGAGGTCCTGGCGCAAGAAGTCTGAACTGCCAGCAGCATGCCTTAGATGAAAACATAAATCTGATGTCCTGGAGTTAAGCCATTTTATACATCAAATGTGGGGGTGGGAGTGGGAGATGTAAGGTGTTCTGAAATAATTTACATTAGATACAGACTAACGGAGTGGGGCCACTTCTGGGACTGGCACACTCCTGTGGATTAGCAGCACACTGAAGTCTGAGTGTAAATATCAAACGGAGGCTCTTGGAGTGCTGTGGCACCTGGCTTTTCTTTCTTTTGGATATTCACAGAAATTGCCACATGGAAATTAATCCTAAATTCCAACAGATATACAGAAATGGGAGCAATCTCTCTCTCTTTTTTTTTTTTTACAGAGACAGAGAGAGTGTCAGAGAGAGGGATAGATAGGGACAGACAGACAGGAATGGAGAGAGATGAGAAGCATCAATTATCAGTTTTTCGTTGCGACACCTTAGTTGTTCATTGATTGCTTTCCCATATGTGCCTTGACCGTGGGCCTTCAGCAGACCAAGTAATCCCTTGCTCAAGCCAGTGACCTTGGCTCCAAGCTGGTGAGCTTTTTGCTCAAACCAGATGAGCCTGCGCTCAAGCTGGCGACCTCGGGGATCTCGAACCTGGGTCCTCCGCATCCCAGTCTGACGCTCTAACCACTGCACCACTGCCTAGTCAGGCGGGAGCAATCTTTTGTCAGAGCATGTCCACAGCTATTAACAGGCCAATGGTATTCTTTCATTCCGAGGCCACTGTAAGCTGTAACTTTAATTCTGAACACTTCACTACTTTTTTCTTGTTACTTGGTATTGATACAGCTCTCCAGTGGCTTACTACAGCTTTCTCTTAAGTGGAAGAACTTCACTCACAGGGAAAAACTAGTTTACGATAGCAAGTTATTTTGGTCACCTTTTCTCAGTGAATCTTGAGAAAAGTTTGGAGAGGCGATGTTCTGTAGGATGCTACTTAAACTGTAGCTAATTATCAGAGCAATACCTTTGATGGAGAACTTTGCTACTTGAACACACCTCAGTAAACTGAGGGTTATTGCACAGAGCCTGCTCAAACAAGCAGCTCTAGAATAAGGGAGGTAAACAGGAAGAGTGTTGAGGGAATTAACTTTAGGACTTGCCTGGTAAAAGACGTGCTTTTGAGAATTTAAGGAACAAATGAGATAAAATACAATAGTAATATGCCCACTATTAGCTTTCACGGACCCAAAATTAGGTACCACTAGGAACAGACAAGATTCATTGTGACACCACTCACACTCCGGCTTTGTATCCACCTTTATGGATTTCTTTGTCTAAGATGAAAAGGCATTGAAGTACTTACGTTTGAGGGGTATACAGGCCTTGTTTACTGAAGTCTTGGGATCTTAAATCCTGCATAGAGAGGCGACCGGCACCACCGGTAGAAACTGAACTGCGCTTCATGCTTATGACCTGCATTCATGAATTCAGTATTAAAAAGTCTTTCCAGGCAGCACTACTAAGCACCAACCATTACCTTTATACTCAAATAGAAAGGCGACCAAATTCCATTGTTTCTTCAGAATTTTCCGAGGAGTTAACCTAAATTCCCACAAACACACATGAATCTGAGCAGTCTTTTGTTAGCTGGCCTATAGCTATCAACAGGCTAACTGTTCTCTTTCTCCCACTCTCTGGCTGCTGTAATTTAATTTAGAACATCTCAGAATTTTTTTTCTTGTCACCACGGTTTAACCATCTACTTCTTCAACATATGTTTCTGCATCGATTAACCCACATGCCCACTCCCAATCAACACTTGAAATGTACTTCTTTAAGTTTTTTTAAAAAAAGATTTTATTTATTGAAATTTTATTGATTTTAGAGAGAGGCGAGAGAGAGAGAAAAAGGATTGGGGGAGGGAGGAGGAACGGGAAGCATCAACTTGCTTCTCATATGTCTGTGCCTTGACAGGGCAAGCCCAGGGTCTCGAACCAGCGACCTCCGCAGGTGTACCGGCACGGACACTAGGATGTTACGCTAGAATCTCAAATATACCAACCAGTTCCTATCTCTGTTCCCATCAATTCTTCCTCCTTTTAGGTCTCCAGCCTCTTTTCTCCCCATCAGCATCTCCATAAGCCCTCCCCTTTCCCTTGAAAAGTCCCGGCCCGTAGAAATTTACTCGACTCCAGGAAACCAGCGCCTCGCAGATTCGGCCCGAGGGCTTCCCACCACAGCCGACACCGACACGTCGCCCCTAAACTGCGGGCGCTGTCGCCCCCTCCCTCCGGAGCAGTTTTGCCGCCACAAAAGTAAGCCGAATTACTTACCTTTCTTCCAGTTTTCTGACAGGATCCAGAAACCGAATTTCCGCAAACCGTGCAAGTCCCCGCTAGACAGTAAAACAGGAACCGCCAAAACACAGACTCCTAGCGCCCATCCGCCGGCGCCGTTTGAATTTTAAAATCTCCGCTGACGCTGACGTCATCACGCGCGCTGCGCTCGCGCGTGCGCAGCTCTTTTGCGGAGCTCTTTTGTCGTCGGAAATCTGCGTCTTCCGCGTCCCGCTGTTTTACAGGGGTCGCTGGCGGCTCTAGAGCGCTGTGAGCGCTCCCTGGGAAGTCGGTACGACCCCCAAGTTAGGTCCTGAAGACTCGCGCGCTCCACGTATTGAGTAGCGGACAGAGCGCACTAAGTCACCCTGGAAAAGCTTTGTCCGTACAGCAACATGGCCGCTCCCGTGGACTCCTAGGAAAGGGGATTTTTTTTCCATTTGGGCTGAATCGGGTGTTTTACACTATTTAGATGGGTGCTGTTTGCATGGTGCAATTCTGGGAAGGTGGCATGCACTTTTCTGACAAGGGAAGCGGTGAAGTAGGACATAGTGATTGCTGAGTTTGGGCTCAGTCTTTCCCGAAGATTGCACTGGTGTTGGCGACGCCGAGCGAGGTTCGGGCACAGAATTTGCTCGCCAAGAGGTTTTACTGTCTTCTAGTCTGGTGGTGGTCTGTAAGAAGTTAGGAGGAAGACCAATGGTTAGGGGTGGTGTTCGTGTGAAGTAGAGAAGTAGGAGAAAGGTTCAGTGAGCATAGGTTGCTTTGCTAAAATAGGACAAGTCTGCTTCTCTGAGTATGAACTCCAGAGACAAACACTGCCTAGCAGGCATCCCCAAACTACGGCCTGCGGGCCGCATGTGGCCCCCTGAAACCATTTATACAGCTCCCGCCGCACTTCCGAAAAAGGGCACCTCTTTCACTGGTGGTCAGTGAGAGGAGCACTGTATGTGGCGGCCCCCCAACGGTCTGAGGGACAGTGAACTGGCCCCCTGTGTAAAAAGTTTGGGGACCCCTGATAGAGAGTGGTGGGGGTATTAGCTCAGAACCGAAGTAGGGATACCTACTTTAACAGTTGTGCCATTAACTAGAGTTGTAATTTTGGGAACGCCATCCCTTCTGAGTTTCAGTCTTCCTGTCTAAATTTCTATATCTCACTAGGCATTACAGGACCTCCTTACCGCAAGTGGTGACTCCGACTGGAAGACCAATACCAGAATTACCATCATCAATAGCACTTGTCTGAGCAGTTGCTTTTTGTCAGGCGCTGCTCAGCACTTCATGTCGATTATTTCATTAAATTCCCTAAACTGCCCTCTGAGATGTCATAGAAAACGATGAAATTGTGGCTCACTGAGATCAAATAGTTTGTCCTTGGTCACAGCTAATACATGGAGTTAGAAATTTGAATCTAAATGTTATTATGTAGTATTAACTGTGGTTTTAGTCAGTTATGTATTTCTTACTCTTTGTCCTCCCTCTTAAGTTCTCCACTATAGTAAGCAGTATCCAGAACTGAAAACCATCTTTTGAAAAAAGGATTAGTAAGTTCTGAAGTATCTAGTTGCCAGAAGGCAAGACTGCTCAGAACCATAACATCTACTCTGTAACCTTGAAATTTTGCTGTGGTTTAGTGCTTCCGATGTGCTGTTAAAACTGCATTTTGCTTTGCTTTTTACCGTTTTTGCACTGTATTGGTACCAGTGATTAAGAAGGGCAATGATACTGAAGAGTGGGCCGACTTACTGTGGCAAATGCAGTTTTAAAAAACAAGAATCGAATGCTAACAACTCTTCTGGAAATTGTGACCGTCTCTAGGTTTATCTCACTAAAAAGTAGATTCACATAGGAAATATAGTATTCTTTGTTTTGACAGGACACTTTCACCTGTTAAGGATTCAGTGCCTTTTAGACTTGGAAGATGGAGGATAAATGTCTGGATCCAAATACCAAGCATGGCTCAGGAAGATAGGAGGATCAAATTGGGATTGTAGAAGTAAGATCAGATTTTAACCCTCTTTGCCCAGGTTAGCTGAAAATTTTGAATTATGAACCCTGAATTTAAAAGTTTATACTAAACTATTGTAATTTTTCTTAGGCCTGCTATATATCATATATATATTGTGAATATTAAATTCTCTTCTGTGTACATGTCAAGTTTATTTGCTTTCAAATGAAATCTACCTTTGTGTGTGAAGTATATTTTTATTGAAATAGAGGACATTTAAGAACTTAATCTGGAAAGTTGGGTTTCATTCTAATCTTTAATTCCCAGTTTTTTGTTTTTTAAAGAAAGAAAATGTCTGTAGTGCACCAGCTGTCACAAGGATGGCTACTGGATCATCTTTCTTTCATTAACAAGATAAACTATCAAGTTCACCAGCATCACGGGCCTTGTTGCAGTAAAAATGAGCCCACTACTTCCGACCACCTTGATTCTCTTCACATGGATTCTGTGTCCTCTTTTGGATCCTCTGCTGAATTTATTGCTTCTGAATCTACCACTAAGCCAGATAATGATGATGGAGGAAATTGTGAAGTGTGCATACAAAAATATGTTTTTCGATCTGAACTGTTTGAGATCCACAAACCTTATATAACGTCAGCTATTCACAAAGAATGGCAACAAAGTAATGAAAAGGAAGATCTAATGAATGGCATTAAAAAAGAAATCTCCATTTCTACTCTTGGAAAGGTAGAAACTTTTAAGGAAATTTTATATTTCTACAGAAAACACAAAAGAAATTTATTATTCCAGTCCTGGCTGGTTGGTTCAGTGATAGACCATAGGCCTGGTGTATGGACATCCTGGGTTCAACCCCTGGTCAGGGCACACAGGAGAAGCGACCATCTGCTTCTCTACTCCTTCCCCTCTCCCTTCTCTCTATCTTTCTCTCTTCCCTTCCTGCAGCCATGGCTCGGTTAGGTTAGAGCAAGTTGGTCCTGGGGATGGCTCCATGGCCTTGCCTCAGGCACTAAAATAGCTCCGTTGCTTGGCAACAAGATGGGCAGAGCATTGCCCAGTAGGGGGCTTGCCAGCTGGATCCTGGTTGGGGCACATGTGGGGAATCTGTCTTTCTGCCTCCCCGCTTCTCACTTCAGAAAAAAAAAGGAAAAAATTTGTTATTACAATATCTCAAATATCTTGTGATTTACTATGTATAAGGAATAAATAAAGCGTAAGAATCAGTAAAGCATAAAAAGGCTTTAGCATATCTAGAGTAATTTTTAACTCCTTGCTAACAATCTTTGCTATATCATCTCTGCCCTCATAGATCTTATAATTGTAAAGTAGATGATATTAAATAAGAAACCTGTTGAGAATTAGAATAAGGAGAGTATTAGAGATAATTTATTATAGTTATAGGTACCTGAAATAGGAATTTTAATATTCTTGTGATTTTTTTTCATGTGCATATTTTTTCTTCTTAACAAATGTTAATTGGTCATCTATGTGTCAGGCACAGAACACAATATTTCTGAGCTTTCAGCAATACAGTATGTAGGTAATTTATCATTACTATTATTCATTCAGATGAATAATAACAAGGAGTTGTAAAGGACTTTACATTTTACCAAGTATGGACATTGTCTTTTAATGTTTGGGTATTTTAATATTTTATTAGGTATTTTAATGTTTAGGTATCTTATATTGGGTAAATTTCTCATTTTAATATGGAAGAATATTGATGAGCATATGTAATGAATGTTATCTTGACAAAACTTACTGATACGCTATGGCAAATTGTACAATTAGCTTAACCTTAAGTTCATTTATTTATTCAGCCAACAAACATTTATCGTTAGCCTGCTAGGAGTTTGCCACCATGTAAGCACAGGTTTCAGCAAAAAAAAAAAAAAAAGTACAAGAGTTGGCCTTGGCCGGTTACTCAGTGGTAGAGTGTCGGCCTGGCATGTGGAAGTCCCGGGTTCAATTCTCAGTCAGGACACACAGGAAAAGCAACCATGTGCTTCTTCACCCCTCTCCCTCCACTTCTTTTCTAGCCCCCCTCTCCTCCAGTAGCCATGGTTCAAATGGTTTGAACAAGTTGGCCCTGGACGCTGAGGATGGCTCCATTCCCTTGCCTCTGGTGCTAAAATAGCTCAGTTGCTGAGCAATGGAGCATTGGCCCCAGATGGCAGAGCATTGCCTGGTTGGGGATTTGCTGGGTGGATCCCAGTTGGGGCGCATGCGGGAGTCAGTCTCTCTCCCTCCCCATCTCTCACTTAAAAAAATTACAAGTCCCTGCTCTGTATTGCATTGTCTTATGTGTTTTTTGCTATGGAATTGTTAGATATAGAACAGTGTTAATATATCTGATTTGTACCTAACCCTCAGATCAATCATAAATAACTATTAAAAGTACATTGGAAAAAAATTTAGGTGATAGTACATGGATGATAGTTACTTTTTTCAGAAATGAAGAAAGTTCAGAATAATTGTACCATATATATATCAACTGATAGATGACACTGGTGACTGTTTATATATTGTGACAGTGTTTTTGTGTTCCATGGATGTCAGTGCTACATTTTATCATTTGGTACTTTTTCTTACTAATAGCAGATCAGGCTGAGGTGATCTTTTGTCACCTATTAAATTTGTATTAAAAGTAATAATAGTTATTCTTACTTGGGAAAGCTTTTGTATTCTTTCTTCATGCCCTCTGCACTGATTTTGACCTTAATAGTCAATTAGTACCTCTTAAAGACTGAGAGGGACAATATGGAAAATGTGATGAAAAAAATTTCAAAATAATTAATACTGTGATAGATGACAATATAATTTTCTCCCTGTAATTTACTCTTTAGAAGCGTAAAAGATGTGTTGTTTTCAATCAAGGTGAATTGGATGCTATGGAATACCATGAAAAGGTAAGGCGTGAAATATTTATTGATGACATAAGATTAATATGAAGTAGTATAGGCTCTGGTGGTTGGCTCAGTTGTAGAGTGTTGGCCTGGCATGTGGATATCTCGAGTTTGATTCCCAGTGAGGGCACACAGGAGAAGCGCCTATCTGCTTCTCCACTCCTACCCCCTCGCTTCTCTCTCTCTCTCTCACTTCCCCACCTGCAGCCATGGCTTGATTGGAATGAGTTAGCCTGAGCACTGAGGATGGCTCCATGGCTTCCACCTCAGGTATTAAGAAGAGCTGGGTTGTTGAGCAGCAGAGTAACACCCAGATTGCCCCCTAGTGGGCTTGTCTGGTGGATCCCAGGTGGTGCACATGCAGGAGTCTGTCTCTCTGACACCCCTATTCTTACTGGATAAAAAAAAAAATGAAGTAGTATAAATAAACACACTATAAAGAAGGATGGTCTTAAAAATCAAGGTATCATTTAGTCAAGGTTAGAATTTAATAGTGGCATGGTTTATTGTTAACTTTTATAGTAACAATTTAAAGCAGTTTTTTTTTTAACACTTTTTAAAAAGACTTTAGAGAGACACAGAGAGAGAGAGAGAGAGAGAGAGAGAAGGGGGGAGGAACTGGAGGCATCAACTCCCATATGTGCCTTGACTCTGACAGGACAAGCCCAGGGTTTTGAACCAGCAACCTCAACGTTCCAGGTAGATGCTTTATCCACTGTGCCGCCACAGGTCAGGCAACAAGTTAAGCCATTTTTTATTAAAACTTCATATATTCCTATTTTACATATTTGATGCAAGTAAACTTAGGTTATGTTGGTTAAGTTTAGACATTTTATAAATTATAAAAGCCTATCCATGGCTAAAAGAATTTATTGAGAGAGTGTCAGGAGAAAGCATGAATAATGTGAAGGATAGGTTTCTGGAACTTAGAGATAAAAGAAATCTAGGAGATAAATGAGAGAAAACAGAGGATACATAAATATTTGAAGCTTAACTCTAAGGAACACCTTTGATTAAAATGGGAAACGGTTGGGATTTGGCTGAGGAGGCATTATAGTAAGTACAATTTTGGACATGTTGAATTAATATGGTGGAAGGATATTAGTTTTTTTCTCTATCTTTATTGTGGTAAAATATACATAACAAAATAAATACATCATTTTAACCTTTTTTTAGGTGTATAATTCAGCATTAAGTAAATACACACTATTGTGCCATCATCACCACTAAACATCTCCAGAACTTTTTCATCATTCCAAATAGAATTTGTACCCTACAAATAATAACTTACCATTCTCTACTTCTCCTAGCCCATGGTAACCTCCATTCTACTCTCTGTCTATATGAATTTGCCTATGTTAGATGTTTCATTAAGTGCAAAAATGTAATATTTATCTTTTTGTATCGATATGATTTATTTCACTTAACATAATGTCTATAAAGTTTATCTATGTTGCAACATATATCAGAATTTCATTCCTTTTTAAGGTTGAGTAATATTTTATTGTGTGTATATACCACATTTTGTTCACCCATTCATTTGTTCCTTTGATTTGTTTCTACCTTTTAGTTACTGTGAATAATACTGCTCTCAGTATTGGTGTACACATGTATTTGAGTCCTTGCTTTCAATTTTTTGAGTATATACCCAGAAGTGGAATTGCTGGATCATATTGTAACTTTATTTTTAACCTTTTGAGGAACTGCCAAACTGTTTTACCTAACAGTTGCACCATCACATGTTCCCACCAGCAGTGCACAAGTGTTGCAATTTCTGCACATCTTCTTCACCTATATTGGCTGTTTTCTTTTTAGTATGAGCCACCTTACTGGGTGTGGAGAGGTATCTCACTATGGTTTTCATTAATACATTGGATTTTAAATGTATTGATGATAGCTAAATACACAAATGTTAAATCCTTCAGTACCAAAAATCTGTGTATTAATTGTGGAAATACACCTAATGCTTGGAGTGCCACTTGCAATATTAAAATGCAGAAATACACAGAATTCCAGGGCCTGATACCATACACAAAAGATTAATAATTTTACCAAGAATCCAAGGTCTGATATCATACAAGAAAGATTCATAGTTTTACTTTAAGATGTTAAATTAGGAAGTAGCATTTCTTAAATTCATATGTGTTCTGATTGCTAAATACTTGTGACTGTTAATGATAACTGTAAATTATGAAACATTTGTATACTACAGAATGTAATCAAATTCTTTTTTTAAATTATTTTTTATTTTTAAAATTTATTTGTTAACATGGATTCAAGTATGCCACTCAATATAACCCCCTCACCCCTAACAGTGTTCCCCCCATTACACCCTTTTTGCCCCCCTCTCCTTATCTCTTTCTCCAGCTTCCCTCTGGGATTTCCTGTCCTGTTATCTGTATTCCTGTGTTATATATATAGAATTTCACTAATCCCTTCACCTTCTCTGATCCCATCCCCTCATCCCCTTTCCCTCTGACAGCTGTCCCTCTGCTCCCGTGATCTCACATCTGCTTCTATTCTGTTCCTCAGTTCACTGTGTTCATTAGATTCCACATATAAGTGAGATCATATGATATTTGTCTTTCTCTGCCTGGTTTATTTCACTTAGCATAATAAACTCCAGGTTGATCTAGGCCATTGCAAAAGGTAAGATTCCCTTCCTTTTCACGGTTGCATAGTATTTCATTGTGTATATGTACCACTGCTTTATAATCTGCTTGTCAACTGACAGACACTTGGGCTGTTTCCACATCTTGGCTATTGTAAACAATGCTGCAGTAAACATGGGGGGGGGTGCATATCTTCTTTTGAATCAGTGATTTGGTGTCCTTAGGATATATTCCTAAAAGTGGGATAGCTGGGTCAGAAGGCAGTTCCATTTCTAATATTTTGAGAAAACACCATACTGTTTTCCACAATGGCTGTGCAAGTCTGCATTCCCACCAGCAGTGCAGGAAGGTTCCTTTTTGATCATACCCTCGCCAGCACTTGTGTGTTGATTTGTTAATGAGTGCCGTTCTGACAGGTGTGAGGTGGTATCTCACTGTGGGTTTGTGTGTGTGTGTGTGTGTGTGTGTGTGTGTGTGTGTGTGAAGCGAGGAGGCAGACTCCTGCATGCAACCCTACTGGGATCCATTCGCCAAGCCCTCTTCCAGGCAATGCTCTGCCCATCTAGGGCTGTTGCTGCTTTGCTTGGCCACGGAGTTATTTTAGTGCCTGAGGCGAGGCCATGGAGCATTCCTTAGCACCCAGGGCCAACTTGTTCCAACTGAACGATGGCTGCAGGAGGGGAAGAGAAAGGTATAGAAGAAGAAAAGGGAGAGGGGGAGGGTTGGAGAAGCCGATGTTTACTTATTCTGTTTGCCCTGACTGGGAATTGAACCTGGGATGTCCATACACCAGGCCGACGCTCTACCGTTGAGCAAAGCGGCCAGGGCCTCATTGTGGTTTTGATTTGCATTTCTCTGATGATTATTGACATTGAACATTTTTTTCATGTGCCTATTGGCCATGTGTATGTCATCTTTGGAGAAATGTCTATTCAATTCCTTTGTCCATTTTTTAATTGGATTGTTATTTATAAATTTTGGTTATTAATCCCTGATTAGACATATTAGTGAATATGTTCTCCCATTGTGTGGGTTGACTTTTTATTTTGTTAATGGTGTCTTTTGCTGTGCAAAAGCTTTTTAGTTTGATACAGTCCCATTTGTTTATTTTGTCCTTTATTTCACTTGCCCGTGGAGATATATTGACAAAAATATTACTACAAGAGATATTGGAGAGTTTACTGCCTATGCTTTCTTCCAAGATTTTTATGGTTCATGACTTATATTTAAATCTTTTACCCATTTTGAGTTTGTTTTTGTGAATGGTGTAAGTTGGTTTAGTTTCATTTTTTTGCATTTTCCTGCCTAATATTCCCAACACCATTTATTAGAGACTGTCTTTACTCCATTGTATGCTCATGTCTCCTATGTCAAATCTGAATTGACCGTAAAGGTGTGGGTTTATTTCTGGGTTCTCCGTTTTGTTCCATTGATGTGTATGCCTGTTCTTATGCCAATACTAAGCTGTTTTGATTACAATGGCCTTTTAGTAATACTTGATTTCAGGCAGTGTGATAACTGCCACTTTGTTCTTCATTTTCAAAGTTGCTGAGGTTATTCGGGTTCTGTTTTTGGTTTCATTGTAAATTTTTGGAATATTTGTTCTAGGTCTGTGAGGTATGCAATTGGTATTTTAATAAGAACTGCTTTGAATTTATAGATTGCTTTGGGTAGTATAAACTTTTTTTTTTTTTTTTTTACAGAGACAGAGAGAGAGTCAGAAAGAGGGATAGATAGGGACAGACAGACAAGAACGGAGAGAGATGAGAAGCATCAATCATCAGTTTTTTGTTGGGACACCTTAGTTGTTCATTGATTGCTTTCTTATATGTGCCTTGACCGTGGGCCTTCAGCAGACTGAGTAACCCCTTGCTCAAGCCAGCGAGCTTGAGTCCAAGCTGGTGAGCTTTGCTCAAACCAGATGAGTCTGCACTCAAGCTGGTGACCTCGGGATCTCGAACCTGGGTCCTCCACATCCCAGTCCGATGCTCTATCCACTGCGCCACTGCCTGGTCAGGCTAGTATAAACATTTTAATGATGTTTGTTCTTCCTATCTATGAACACAGTATATGCTTGCATTTGTTTGTATCTTCCTTGATTTCTTTTTTCAATGTCTTATAATTTTCTGAGTGTAAGTCTTTTACCTCCTCAGTTAAAATTATTTCTAGGTACTTTATTTTTTAAGTTTCAATAGTGAAGGGGATTGATTCCTTAATTTCTCTTTCAGACAATTTATTGTTGGTATGTAAAAATGCCACTGATTTCTGAATATTAATTTTATATCCTAGCACCTTGCCAAATTCATCAGTCAGATCTAGTAGGTTTTTGACTGAGGCTTTAGGGTTTCTTATGTACAGTATTATGTCATCAGAAAATAGTTTCCAATTTGGGTACCTTTTTATTTCTTCCTCTTGTCTGATTGCTGTGGCTAGAAATTCTAGAACTATGTTGAATAAGAGTTGTGGAAGCAGGTGGGGGGCAGCCAGGTCTTGTTCCTGGTCTTTTTTTTTTTTTAGCAAGAAAATCAGAGAGAGGGAAAGATAGGGACAGACAGGTAGGAAGGGAGAGAGATGAGAAGCATTAATTTTTTTTTTTTGTATTTTTCTGAAGCTGGAAATGGGGAGAGACAGTCAGACAGACTCCCGCATGCACCCGACCGGGATCCACCCGGCACGCCCACCAGGGGGTGACGCTCTGCCCACCAGGGGGCGATGCTCTGCCCCTCTGGGACGTCGCTCTGTTGCCACCAGAGCCACTCTAGAGCCTGGGGCAGAGGCCAGGGAGCCATCCCCAGCGCCCAGGCCATCTTTGCTCCAATGGAGCCTCGCTGTGGGAGGGGAAGAGAGAGACAGAGAAGAAGGAGAGGGGGAGGGGTGAAGAAGCAGATAGGCGCTTCTCCTGTGTGCCCTGGCTGGGAATCGAACCCGGGACCCCTTGCATGCCAGGCCGACGCTCTACCACTGAGCCAACCGGCCAGGGCGAGAAGCATCAATTTGATTGCTTTGGCATATGTGCCTTGATGGGGGCTTGCCGGGGATTACAGCCTAACCAGTGACCCCTTGCTCAAGTCAGCGACCTTGGGCTCAAGCCAGCGACCATGGGGTCATGTTCTATAATTTTATGATCAAGCTAGCAACCCTGCGCTCAAGCTGGTGACCCCAAACTCAAGCTGGATGAGCCTGTGCTCTAGCTGGCAATCTTGGGGTTTCAAACATAGTTCCTCTGCATCCCAGGCTGATCCTCATTCACTGTACCACCTGGTCAGGCTTTTTCCTGATCTAAAGGGGGTTGCTTTTAATTTTTGCCCATTGAGTGTGATGTTGGCTGTTGGTTTGTCATAGTTGCCTTTATTATGTTGAAGTATGTTCTCTGTATTCCCATTTTGCGGAGACTTTTGATCATAAATGGGTACTAGATTTTATCAAATGCTTTTACTACATCTATTGATATAATCATGTGATTTATATCCTACATTTTGTTTATGTGATGAATCACATTTATTGATTTATGAATATTGTACCAGCCTTACCTCCCCAGAATAACTTTTACTTGCTCATGATGCATGATCTTTTTAATGTATTGTGGGATCCCCTTTGCTAATATTTTGTTGAAAATTTTAGCATCTATGATCATCAGGGATATTGGTCTATAGTTTTCTTTCTTAATAATGTCTTTACCTGGTTTTGGAATGAGGATAATTCCTGCCTCATAAAATGAACTTAGATGTCTTTCCTCCTCTTGAATTTTGTGAAATAGCTTGAGAGGGATAGGTCTAGTTCTTCTTTGAATATTTGGTAAAATTTGCCTGTGAAGCAATCTGGTCCAGGACTTTTGTTTGCTCAGAGTTTTTTGATAACTGTTTCAATTTTATTTGTTGTGATCAGTTTTTTTAGGTTTTCTGATTCTTCCAGATTGAATTTTGGAAGATTGTATGTTTCTAGGCATTTATCCATTTTTCCTAGGTTGTCCAATTTTTGGGGATATAGATATTTATAGTATTTTCTTATAGTCCTTTGTATTCCTGTGGAGTCAGTTGTTACTTCTCTTTTATTTCTAATTTTATTTATTTGGGTCCTCTCTCTTTTTTTCTTGATGAATCTGGTTAAAAGTTCATCAGTCTTGTTTACCTTTTCAAAGAACCAGCTTTTGGTTTCATTGATATTTTGTATTTTTTTTTTTAGTCTCTATGTCATTTATTTCTACTCTGGTCTTTATTGCTTCCTTCTTTCTACTTTCTCAGTGCTTTTTTTGGCTCTTTTTCTAGTTCATTTTGATGCAGGGTTAAGTTGTTTATTTGAGGTTTTTCTTATTTATTTATTTTTTTCCATTTTTTTTTTCATTTTTCTGAAGCTGGAAACAGGGAGAGACAGTCAGACAGACTCCCGCATGCGCCCGACCGGGATCCACCCGGCACGCCCACCATGGGGCGATGCTCTGCCCACCAGGGGGCGATGCTCTGCCCATCCTGGGCGTTGCCATGTTGTGACCAGAGCCACTCTAGCACCTGAGGCAGAGGCCACAGAGCCATCCCCAGCGCCCGGGCCATCTTTGCTCCAATGGAGCCTTGGCTGCAGGAGGGGAAGAGAGAGACAGAGAGGAAAGCGCGGCGGAGGGGTGGAGAAGCAAATGGGCGCTTCTCCTGTGTGCCCTGGCCGGGAATCGAACCCGGGTCCTCCGCACGCTAGGCCGACGCTCTACCGCTGAGCCAACCGGCCAGGGCTTTTTCTTATTTTTTAAGATACGTTTGTAATGCTGTGAAATTCCCTATCAGGACTGCTTTTGCTGTGTCTCAAAGATTTTGGGTGTTGTCTGTTCATTTTCATTTGTTTCAAGGAAATTTTTTATTTCTTTCTTGATCTCATTGTTAACACATTCATTATTTAATAACATGCTATTTAACCTATAAGTGTTTGAATGTTTTTCAGTTTTTTTATTGTAATTGATTTTTAGTTTTATGCCATTGTGACCAGAGAAAGTGCTTGGCATGATTTCACTCTTAAATTTATTGAGACTATTTTGTGTCCTAATAGGTGGTCTAGCCTAGAAAAATGTACCACGAGCCCTTGAAAAGAATGTATATTCTATTGTTTTGGGGTAAATGTTCTGAAGATATCAATTAAATCCAGTTGATCTAGTGCAGGGGTCCCCAAACTATGGCCCACAGGCCGCATACGGTCCCCTGAGGCCATTTATCCGGCCCCCACTGTACTTTCGGAAGGGGCACCTCTTTCATTGGTGGTCAGTGAGAGGAGCGTAGTTCTCATTGAAAAACTGGTCAGTTTGTAGATTTAAATTTAGTTGTTTTTTGTTTTAAATATGTTCCCATTTTGTTTTTTTTACTTTAAAATAAGATATGTGCAGTGTACATAGGGATTTGTTTATAGTTTTTTTTATAGTCTGGCCCTCCAGTGGTCTGAAGGACAGTGAACTGGCCCCCTGTGTAAAAAGTTTGGGGACCCCTGATCTAGTGTGTCATTTTAGGCTGCTGTTTCTTTGTTAAGTATAGGATCTATCCATTGATGTTAGTGTTGTATTAAAATCCCCTACTATTATAGTATTGCTGTTGATCTTACCCTTTATGTCCATCAAAATCTGCTTTATATGTTTAGTTGCTCATATATTAGGTGCATAAATATTTATAATGGTTATATCCTCCTTTTGGATTACTCCCTTTATCATTATGTAGTGACCTTCTTTATCCCTTAATATATAGCCTTTGTTTTAAAGGCTATCTTGTCAGATATTAGTATTGCTATACTGGCTTTTTTTTTTTTTTCATTTCCATTTGCATGAAATACTTTTTTCCAACCCTTCATTTTCAGCCTATATATATGATTTGTTCTGAGTTGGGTCTCTTGTAGACAACATATGTCTGGGTCCTGTTTTCTTATCCATGCAGCTACCCAGTGTCTTTTGATTGAAGCATTTAATCCATTTACATTTAATGTTATTATTGATATTTACTTATTTATTGCCATTTTATTCTTTAAACCTATAATCCTCTTTCTCTTGATTTTGCTTTTCATTTCCTCTTTTTATAGCATCCCAGTTAACATTTTCTGAAGTATTAGTTTTGTTGTAATGAATTCCTTGAGTCTTTTTTGTCTGGGAAGCTTTTTATTTCTCTGTCAGTTTTAAATGATAGCCTTGCTGGATAAGGTAGTCTTGGTTGTAGTGCTTGTTTTGCATCACTTTGAATATTTCTTGCCAATCCCTTCTGGCCTGAAGTGTTTCTGTTGAGAAGTCAGATGTCATCCTTATGGGGGTTCATCTATAGGTAATTAACTGCTTTTCTCTTGCAGCTTTTAGTATTCTTTCTTTGTCTCTTAACTTTGGCATTTTAATTATGATGTGTCTTGGTGTAGGCCTCCTTGGGTTCATCTTTAATGGAGTTCTCTGTGCTTCTTGAACTTGTGTGACTTTTTTCTTGATCAGTTTAGGGAAATTTTCAGCTATGATTTCTTCAGGTACATTCTCTATCTCTTGTTTGCTCTCTTCTCCTTTAGGAAGGAACCCTAATGAAGCAGATGCTGTTTCTTTTCATGTTATCACTGAGGTCTCTTAGAGTTTTCTGTCTTTTTGAGCCTCTTTTTTTTTTTTTTTTTTGCTGTTCTGATTCTGTGCCTGTTTGTCTTGCTTATCCTCCAAATCGCTTATTTGATCCTTTGCTTCATCCACCCTGCTGTTGATTCTTTCTAGTGCAATCTTCATTTCTGATATTGTATTTGTCATTTCTGAATGGATCTTTTTATAATTTCAATATCTTTTTTAATGCATACTTTCTCTTTGTTTAAATTTTTATTATGACTGTCCACTGTTGTTCTAAGATCCTTGAGCATCCTAATAACCATTATTTCAAATTCTGTGTCTGGTAGTTTGGTTATTTCCATTTCACTTAAATATTTTTCTGGGATTCCTCTTGTTGATTCATTTGGGTCATATTTCTTTGCACATTTAGTCTGTGTTTTAGGTGGCTTTGCTCTGACTTTGAAGTTTGTTGTGGAGCTTTAATGAGGAAGATGGGCTCAATGCTAGTGGCCTGTAGGCCACCTGAATTTTCATGCACTGGGAATGCAGTATTGAATACAGACTATCCTTTCATGGGTGCTGTTATCCCTTTAGGCTGGCTGGCTCTAAGGCTCAACCTTGATCATATGTATTAGACACTGTGCAGTGTTTGTCCTGTTGGGTGTATTTATTTTTTGAAATGTCTGGTGCCTGCTGGACTCCTCCTTTGGCCATGCTGCTTGTATAGCTAGCTGAGTTTAGTGTTGGTGCTGTCTGCCCCCCACTACTGGTTGTGTTGGTTCTGGGTCCTCTTGGGTTGGTGTCAGCCATTGTTTGTAACCTGCTGTTGACTACCAGTCTGCAGCTACTGCTCTGTTTGTTGTATGTTTCTGCATTTTCTGTGCTTGGGTAGTGAGGGAGGGGCTAACTTGTATAAAAGGATCCTCTTTTTCCTGCTTAGAGTTGACAGAAGCTCTGTAAAACCCCAAGCTCTGTCAGATTTGCCTCCGTCGATCAGCTGCTTCACCTCCTCTTGGAGCTGCGTGGTCTCCCACAGAATCTTCTATAGAAGACTTTAGTGTAGCTCAGGGTGGTGAGCTCAGAGTGGCACCCCACTAACCCCTCTACAGGTTGCATGATTGATGGATTTGGGTATCTGAGGATGGGAATACAATTAGTGGGACTTTCTACTTCAGGGGTTTCTTGGTCAGGAGCTTAGTATGAGGAAAGTTGCATCTACTCCAGAGCCTAATCCCTCAGACTCTGCTGGATACTTTAATTCTATTTCTCCCCAGCGAAGTGAGCAGCAGGTTCAGATTGGGTGGGGTTGACAGTCCCCTCTGCAGAAGTTCTTTCGGCTGGTGAGCCCTTGTCTCTGGGAGGAAGACTGAGAGAATCCTTCCCTGGGGCTGACTGTGTCCCCACAGAAATTGGCTCAATCCCTCGACTGGACCCAACATGCTCGTGGGGTCCCACTCTCTGAATGTCCACGTTGCAAGCCTCTCTCCCTTTCCCCTGTGGAACCTAGCCCAGCAGGTCAGGATATCCAGAACCCAGGCTGCCGGACTCTGAAGCTTCACCCTGTCCAATGTGTGCAAAGCGCCGTGCAGGTGCTGATCACAGAAAGTGAACTTGCCTCAGCTGGGCCCAGTGTCCGATGAGCCCTCCCTTAGGACATACTGCCAGCTAGGGTCATTAGGTCCTAAACCACTGCTCTCTGCGGCTGAGCTCTCGATGTGCTATCCCTGGGCCTTCTTGGAAGGAACCTGGTGCGTAGCTTTGGGGGACACTGCCCATGACTGGTCCTCAGGAACCTTCTTGGAGCTACAGCAATCCAGTTTGTGGTTGCCTCTGCTGGGCCAAGGTGTACGTGGAAATATAAAGTTGCACACCTAAGCTGGCATTTACCCATACTGGCCCTGGGAGGAGGTCAGCAAAAGGCCAAAGTTCCCTAAAATCCACTCCTGTAGCCTCTGTCTTCTAGCTGCTTATTGGGCTCAGCCACTGAAATAAAACCTCTGATAGAGTCTAGTACCTGGGCAACTCAGGGATTAGGAAGGGTGCTGGGTGTGGCTCTGCTCCTAGGCCCCAGGTGTCAGTCTGCCCAGACTTTTTTCACAGCCCTCAGTAGGGTGTAGCCACCAGGAGTCTGATGGGTGTGGCCTCTGAGACCTAGAAGTATGGTCTGCCTGCAGTGCAGTCAGTTTCTACTGAATCTCCTGTGAGGTGGAAGCACCAGTCATAGACTGGGAAGCGTGCTGGGTGGGTGGGGGGAGCTCTGGCCTCAATGCCAGAAAACTGAGTCACTGACCTGCCCCCTGCTTCCTGGCTGGCTTCTCAGAATGGCCAGGTCTCCGTAGGGTGGGGCCGGAGAGATTCCTGAGAGTGGGGCACTTTCTCTCCCCACGCTGATGCTGCACAGGGGGCACTGCTCCACCCGAGAAAGATGGTGACTGTAGTATTGGGAATAACTCAGCATGGGTTCTTGTGGCCATTCCTTACAGTGTCTCTCCCTGGGCCATAACTTTACACTCTCCTCAGGCAACTCGAGTCCTCTCAGTTCTCCCCTGCTGGAGTCTGGGTAAGTGGCTGTGAATGAGATTTTCTGTGCTGGCCTGGTTTCTCACAGATAGAAACATCGGCTCTTTTCATTGCCAGATGCTCTGGGGCTCTAGGCTGAGGCACTGGCCTGGGGCTTAGGACCCTCACGTCTCAACTTCCCACAGTGAGAGTCCCTCTGGATCCTCTGCCACAGCTTGCTCCTGGGTGGGGCAGCACTTTTTGCATTTCCACACTTCCTACCAGTCTTGGTGTGGCTTCTTCTGTGATCCTTGGTTATATATAGATTTCTCTTCCTTTAGTCCAAAGTTGGGTTTATTTATTTATGTATTTATTTATTTAATTTTTAATCTTTCTTTATTCATTTTAGAGAGGGGAGAGAGTGAGAGAGAATGAAAAAGAGAGAGAAAAAGAGAGAGAAAAAGAGAGACAGAGAGAAAGAGAAAGAGAGATAAAGAGGGGAGGAGCAGGAAGCATCAACTCCCATATGTGCCTTGACCAGACAAGTGCAGGGTTTTGAACTGGCGAACTCAGCATTCCAGGTCGAGCTTTATCCACTGCACCACCACAGGTTAGGCTATTTTTTTTTCTTAAGTGAGAAGTGGAGAAGCAGAGAGATACTCCTATAAGCTCTTGGGATGTACCTGGCAAGCTTCCTACCAGGTGATGCTCTGCCCATCTGGGACCGCTGCCCCATTGCTCAGCAACAGAGCTATTTTAGCATCTGAGGAAAGGCCATGGAGCAGTTCTCAGCACCCGGGGCCAACTTGCTCTGACACATGATTGTGGGAGAAGAAGAGAGAGAGAAAGACAGACAGAGAGAGAGAGAGAGAAGGGAGGGCAGCGGGGTGGAGAAGCAAATGGTCTCTTCTATGTGTCCTGACTGGGAATCGAACCTGGGATGTCTATACATGGGGCCAATGCTCTACCACTGAGCCAACTGGCCAGGTCTCAAAGTTGTTTTTTCAAGATGATTATTCTTAAATTAAGTGTAACCCAGTTTGGTCCAGGCATGTGGCAGTTGGAATGTCTACCTACTACATTGCCATCTTGGAATCCTCCTGTACTCAAATTCTTTAAAAGTCAGAATAGAATACTTGCAAAATCTAATTTAGAGCTCTTTTAACTTCAGTAGCAAATTTGAATAAAGGTACTTTTTACCATTTTATTATCAATTAAAATTTTATAGAAATTAGAATCTGTATTTGCTATAATGTAATGTTCAGGAATTAACTATTAAGAAGGCTGGTATGAAGACTATTAGATATGTAGGTGACTTTAAGGGACATATATTATGCAAAAGCCTAAAGTAGAACTTGTTATTTTCTTCACTGAATCTTTCTGTGCTTCTCCCCTTTTTCCTATGTAAGTTTACTTATTCATTTATCCATTTACTCATTAATTAAGTTAATATAATCTACTTACAAATATTCATTGAATGCTAACTGTATACCAGTTACGTCAGCCCTGGAACTTCAAAAGATTGTATTATCGGATTAGCACAGTAGTAATGGATAATTTTGCCTGTTTTCCCATATCCTTACCATCATAGTTACTGTTTTTGATCTTTCCAATATGATAGGTAAAAATAGTATTATAGTATGGTTTTAATTTTCTTATTAGTGTTGAGAATTTTTACATAAGTTTAAAATCCATTTGTATTTTTTTAAGTGTGAACTGTTGGTTTACACACTTAAAAAGCAAACAAGTCAAAGAAAGTTTGTGCAAATGAGATGCAAAACCAACTTTTATTTCATTGGTGAAAATGCACTATACAAAAGGCTGAAAGTACGGGAGTATCTGCACGTTCCCTGGTCCCCTAATTTTTGTGAGCAGTGTATGTTAGGGAAATTAGGTCTTTGTCTATGATATAAATTGTGAATGTATTTTCCAGTTTGTTATGTAAATTTTAATTTTTTTCTTTTTTTTTGCCATAGAAACATTAAATTTCATTAGTTGAATGTATTTATTTTACTTTATGACTTCTGGATTTTTTTAGTCATAATTAGAAAGGTGTTTCTCTTTAAGATTTCCCCATGTTTTCTTCTAGAACATTTATGGGTTTCATAATTATATCTTTGATTCATTTAGATTTTGTCATGGTATAAAGTGTGGGGTATGGATCCAACTTTGTTTTGTTTCCAGATGCTTACACTTTTGTTCCACAATCATTTATTTTTTTCCTGCTGATTTAGATGTTAGATGTACTAAATTTGCATATACATTTGAATTAATTTCTGGTCCTTAAGTCTTAATTTGTTAGTTTATTTGCCACTCTCTTTTGAGATTTTACAATATGAATATTTTCAATTGATTTTTATCAGGGTGACACTGGTTAACATAATTAAAACAGTTTTCAGTGCCCAATTCTACAACACATCTCTCTGTGCACCATATTGTGTGTTCAACCACTCAGAACCAAGTCTTTGTCCATTACCATTTATCTGCCCTATACCCTTCTCTACCTCTCCCTGCCATTGAGCGAATAAGGACAAAAACAAAAAAAGGAAAAGAGAAAGAAAAAGAAAAACTATTGAAAACAGGTAACGATATGAATATGTTTTAATATTTGGTAGTGCTTGTTGCCCTGCCCCATCTTCTCCTCATTGCTTCTTTCTTATAGAATTTTCCTGGCTTTTAAAAATTTCTTTTGAATTTTAAGATCAATTTTAATGTCTGGTTAGAAAAAAAAAACGATTGAATTTTTTATGGCATCAAGTTAAATTTATAAATTAAATTAAGGGAATATTGATTTCTTTAAGATGCTGATGATCCTGCCTTAAAACATGAATGTGTCTGCCTGACCAGGCAGTGGTGTCATGGATAGAGTGTTGGACTGGGATGTAGAGGACCCAGGTTCGAAATCCCAAGGTTGCCAGCTTGAGCATCTGATTTGAGCAAGGCTCACCAACTTGAGCCCAAGGTTGCTGGCTTGAGCAAGGGGTCACTCAGTCTGCTGTAGCCCCCCAGTCAAGGCACATATGAGAAAGCAATCAATAAACAACGAAGGTGCCGCAACGAAGAATTGATGCTTCTCATCTCTCCCTTCTGGTCTGTCTGTCCCTATGCATCCCTCTCTGTGTCTGTATCTGTCTCTGTCACAAAAAGAAAACCCCAAAACAAAACAAACCATGAATGTATCTTTCTTTTTTTTCTTTCAAGTTTCTGTTATCATTCTGTAAAATTTTCTTTATAAAGGTTTTGCAAATTTATTGTTAAGTTGTAGTAATCTTTTTTTTTGTAATCTTTTTTTTTTAATTGAATCACTTGGGTTTTCCAGGTAATAATTATAACTCCTGCAAATAGGGATAGTTTTACTTACACCTTTCTAATTATTATATCTCTAACTTATTTCTCTTTTCTAATTATATGAGCCCAAAAATACAATACAGTATTAAATAGTATTTGTGATAGTATCTGTGTTTGTCTTGTTTCTGGCTTTAGTGGAGATGATTTCCTCATTAAGCATGATTCTAGTTTTTGGGCTGTATTGGAAATAGCAAGGAAGTTTTTATCTGTTCTTATTTTTTTAGTGTTATTATGAAACATGGTTATTGAATTTTATAAAAAATTTTAAGCATTTATGGAGATTGAATAGGTGATTTTTCTCCTTTTTAAAATTTTTCCTCATATGTACCCAATCCTTGCATTTGTATTAGGTATTTCATGTGACCATGATGTATTATTTTTATAGTCTACTGGCTTTTATTTGATTTTTTTTTTTTGAGAGAGAGAGAGAGAGAGAGAGAGAGAGACAGACAGACAGACATACACACAGGAAAGGAGAAAGATGAAAAGTGTCAACTCCTAGTTGCAGCACTTCAGTTGTTCAGTGATTGCTTCTCGCACATGACTTTACCCAGGGGCTCCAACCGAGCCAGTGACCCCGCACTCAAGCTGGTTTGCATTATTTGATCGTAAATGCCTTTTTGCTTAAGCGTTAACTTAGGAATATTTGATTGCACATACGACAAAAGATCACCCGTGTTGTAATTTTGTTCATGACGCAATTCTACATCGAACGAAGCAACAGCAGATCGATTCGGTGCTGGCATTCCCAACTGAGAACTTTGTTCGCAATTTCTAAGCACAAATCTTCAATCATTATCAACACTTCATTGTAGATTTCTGCTGTGAAATACATGTTCATATTTGAATTTTCCTTGCGTATTCGATGGAAAATATCTTCAGCCATGTGCGATTTATATTTCTCCCATAACATTGAAATGGAATTGTAAAATATTTAGTATAGCGTGTGTTGCTTTTACGTCCAACAGATGGTGCTGTTTTTCAAAAAAAGCATGTTTTTACCTGTCACAGGTGTGACATCTATATAATAGTAGGTATATAAAAAATAAAAACTCGTGTATTCGAATGCAACATTTTGTCAAAATTTCAAAGCAATCGGTGAAGAACTTTCAGAAATTTAAGATTTTGAACAAATGAACATTTACATTTTTATTTATCACATATATGGAGCACTTCACTTCTAACACTTCTGGTCAACAACTATGTGGAGGTTTTTCCCACACTAAGCAGTTCTTTTTGGCATCAGGTTGGTGTTCAAGCACTCTACTCATTTCTGCCCTGGTCAGTTGGCTCAGTGGTAGAGCATTGACCCAGCGTGTTGAAGTCCTGGATTTGATTCTGGTCAGGGCATACAGGAGAGGTGACCATTTGCTTCTCTCCCCTCCTCTCTCTCTCTCTCTTCCTCTCACTCTCTCTCTTTCCTCTCCTACAGCCATGGCTCGATTGGTTTGAGTGCACTGGCCTGACCCAGGCTCAGTGAAGCCTCTGCCTTAGGCACTAAAAATAGCTTGGTTGGGAGCATGGCCCAAGATAGGCAGAACATCGGCCCAAGATGGGGGTTGCCGGGTGGATCCAGGTCAGGGTGCCTGTGGGAGTCCATCTCTTTGTCTCTCCTACTGTCACTTAAGAAAAAAAAAGGTTTCAGCTCATTTCTGACACTGTTTATCCAGAGACAGCATCAGATTCCATAGGTTAAGGGCTCAGTCCCTGAAGCCCTAAACATGCCAGGAATAGGCCCTGGTTGTCAGCTGTGCTTCTGATCAATCTGCTATATAGATGGTAGGTTCCTATGACCCCCTTCTTCCCAAAACAGCTTACAGAACTCAGGGAAACACTTATATTTACCAGTTTGTTAAAGGTATGATAAAGGATACAGATGAACAGCCAGGTGGAAAGACATCGGGCACGGACTGGCAGGGTCATGGCACAGGAGCTTCTGGTTTTGTGGAGTTGTAGAATGCCACCTTCCCTGTATGGGTATGTTCACCAACCTGGAAGCTCCCTGAACTGTGGACTATTGAGATTTTATGGATGCTTCCTCATGTAGGCATGATCAATTATTAACTTCATTTCTAGCCCTTTTCTCTTCTCTGGACAAGTTGGGGCGGAGTGCTAAAAATTCTGAGCTTGGTCTTTCTGGTGACCTGTGCCCATCCAGGAGTCATCACTTAGGGTTCCTAGTGCTCGCATCACTTAGGAATTTACAAGTGTGTTTAGGAGCATGGTGTCAGGGACAGGATCAAAGACAAATATTAGAGTAAAAGATGCTCCTAGTATTCTAAACACTTAGGAAATTACAGGTGTTTTAGAATTCTATGCCAGGAACCTGGGGCAGAGGCTAATACATATATTTTCAGTTATCTCACATGTACCATTTCACATTCCCACCAGCAGTGTACAAGGGTTCCAGTTTCTCCACATCCTTGTCCACACTTGTTATTTTGTTGTTGTTTTTGTTTTAAAATAGCCATCCTCATGGATGTGAGTGGCATCTCATTGTAGTTTTTATTTGCATTTCCCTAATAATTTGTGATTTTGAGCATTTTGATATGCTTTTGACCATTTGTATATCTTTGGAGAAACATATGTTTATGTCCTTTGCTTATTTTAAGATTGGTTTTGTTTTTTGGTTGAGTTTAGGGAGTTTTTAAATATATTTTTAGGTATCTATTTCTTATTAGAAACATGATTTGAAACCAACTATACTCAAAGAACCAGCTTTTTAATGTCGTTAGTTTTACTATGTGTTTTTTGTTTTGTTGATATCTGTTCTTCATTATATTCTTCCTTTTGGTTTACTTTGCTCTATTTTCCCTAATGTCTTAAAGTAGAACCTTAGGTCAATGGATTTAAATATTTTTTCTTTTCTAATATAAGCACTTAAAGCCATAGGTTTCCTTGAATTACTGCTTTAGTAGCATTCCACATTATTTTAATACATATTTTATATTTTCATTTTCATTCACTTCTAGATATTTTCTAATATTACTTATGATTTCATTTTGACCTGTATAATTTATTTAGAAGTATGCTATTTCATTCCCAAATATTTGGGGTTTATCTCGATATTTTCTTGTTACTGATTTCTAACTTAAATCATTGGGTTAGAAGATGAATATACACTGATGGTTTCAGTCTTCTTAGATTTATTAAGCCTTGTTTTTATAGCCCAGCATATGAGTTATATTTGTGAGTGTATTGTGTACTATTTTTATATCATTTTGTACAGTCTTTTTTAAAAAAAAAATTTTATTTTTTTTAATTAATTTTGAGAGAGGAGAGACAGAGAGAGGGAGGAGCAGGAAGCATCCATCAACTCCCATATGTGCCTTGACCAGGCAAGCCCAGGGTTTTGAACCGGCGACCTCAGCGTTTCCAGGTCGACGCTTTATCCACTGCGCCACCACAGGTCAGGCCTGTACAGTCTTTTTGAATGTATAGTTTATAATTGTTGGATGCAGTGTTCTGTGAGTGTCAGATCAAGTTGGTTGTTAGTATTGTTCAGAACTTCTGTGTCTTTGGAGAATTTTGGCTTAATTGGTTTATCAGTTGGTGGGTAGATTTTTTTTAGGTGAGTTTAGGATTGTTTTACTGATATAAGATCTGTGATCTACCGAATACCCTGTCAAGAACTGTCAAAGGTCTGAGCTTTTACCCTATTACGTTAGTTAAGACCTAAGATTTTATTAAAATAGGATTTTATTGCTCCCTGCGTAGCAAGAAGCATGTGTTTTATGTTCATGAATTTCCTCCAAGTCCCATGGAGAGGATGCCGAGCAGCCTTGTTAAATGCTCTGTGTTTACAAAAGGTTTGATGCATAGCTAAAGAACCCAAGCTTAGGAAACCCCAATCTTTTATATGGGTTGCAAACATATTATTCAACCTTTTACCCTTGAGGGAGCCTTTATTAAACTAGACAGCAAATAGATCTGCCCTCAGCCTTAGAGGGAGACACAATCCCCATTTCTCATGCTATACAAATCCTTGAAAAATGTATTCTGGAACAAAAGCTGTCATTGCCTTTGCTCATGTCGGGAGACCTATGGTGAATTGTGTCCTAGTTGTCTAGTGGATCATGAGGTTTTCCAGTTTGAGTGGTGTAAACAGGCACTATTCTTGGCCCTGTGGGAGCTCCAGGCACTGTTTCTTCTCTGTCCTTTTGGGCAGTCCTATTCCTGGCCTCAGATAGTAGTACCCCTGCACACTTTTGCTGATCAGTACTTAGGGGAATTTCTCCAGTGTGACTATCTGCAGATCTTTGGAGTTCTCTCTGTGCAGTTCTTTTGTCTATAGTACTGTGAACTCTGTTGGTCTTGGCTGCTGTAAATTCTCAGCTGTCTCCTCAGCTCTGGATTTCTTCTAGGCTCTGCCCAGATTACTCCTTCCTGTGGCCTAGAAACTCTCCAGAGTTGGTGGGGGCAGTTTGATTATAATATTCCTCAGAGTAATTGCTGCCTGCTCCTCTGCCTCCTTCTCCCTTTGATGAGCTTCTTGGATCTGTAAATTCATAGTCTTCATCAAATTTAAATATTTTTGGCTATTCCTCAAATATTTTTTCTTCCCCCTTATTTTATACTCTTTTACTGAGTTGGTTTCAAGTGCATCAGTCTCTTCTTCAGTGTCTAATCTGCTGTTAATCCAGTCTAGTGTATTTTTCATTTCTGCTTTGTAATTTTTTTCTCTAGATGCTCAATTTTATCTTTTTTTAATGTTTATTTTATTAACTTTAGAGAGAGAGGAAGGTGAGAGAAAGAGAGAGAGAGAGAAAGAGACAGACAGAGACAGGAACATAGATCTGTTCCAAACAGTATGTACCTTGACCAGGGATCAAACTGGCAACCTCTGTGCTTTGGAGTGATGCTCTAACCAACCGAGCTATCTGGCCAGGGCCAATTTGATCTTTTATAAAAATAGTTTTCACTTTTCTTAACATGCTCATTTTTTGTTCACATTTTGAACATATGATATGGTTATAAATGCCTTAATACCCTTTCTCCCCCTTTTTTTTTTGTTTTTTGTTTTTTTGTTTTTTTTTCTCTGAAGCTGGAAACAGGGATAGACAGTCAGACAGACTCCCGCATGCGGCCGACCGGGATCCACCTGGCATGCCCACTAGGGGGCGACGCTCTGCCCACCAGGGGGTGATGCTCTGCCCCTCCGGGGCATAGCTCTGTCGCGACCAGAGCCACTCTAGCGCCTGGGGCAGAGGCCAAGGAGCCATCCCCAGCGCCCGGGCCATCTTTGCTCCAATGGAGCCTTGGCTGCGGGAGTGGAAGAGAGAGACAGAGAGGAAGGAGGGGGGGTGGAGAAGCAGATGGGCGCTTCTCCTGTGTTCCCTGGCCGGGAATCAAACCCGGGACTTCTGCACTCCAGGCCGACGCTCTACCACTGAGCAAACCGGCCAGGGCCCCCTTTTTTCTAACCTTTTAAAAATGGCTGCAAGTAAACCTACCTGACTTTTTTTTTTTTTTTACTTATTGTATCATCTGTGTCATTCCTGTGTTTTTATTGAGTGATTTTTCCTCTTATAATGTGTTGTGTTTTCCTGATTCTTTATATTCCTGGTAGTTTTCTATTCTTTGTAAGACATTTCATTTTCAGTTTTTTGGGTACTGGATATTTTCATATCCCTATAAATATTCTTGAGCTTTGTTTTTGGACAAAGTTTCTTTTAAACTGGTTTATCCTTTTGAGACTTCCATTAAGTTCTTTTAGTTAGGACCAGAGCAGACTTTAGAGGTTTTTTATTTTTATTTTTAATTACTGAGGCAATATCTGTAAATTATGGGAGTTTCTCATTTTGGCCAGTGGGAGCAGTAACTATTTCCAGTCTTGTGTGAGTTCTAGGAATTGTTCCCATTGATCATTTCTGAATCTTTCCCTGACATTTAGTTTCATCACTCATATATGGTATCAGTACTCAGCTGGAAACTTGACATTTTGCAGCTTTAAAGCCCCTGTTCTCTCTGTATTGCTCTCTCCTATCTGGTATTCTACTACTCTGCATACTCTGCCTGCTTGCCCTTTTCTGACTCCCAGCTCTATCTCTTCTACTGAGACTTTTGAGCTCTGAACGGGTCTCCTTCCCCATGCTGCTGCCTAAAACTTTCTCAAGACGGTAAGCTGGAGCACTTACTTCTCCTTTTTACAGACCACTACTCTGTGCTGCTTGACATCCATTCAACATCTGAAGGCCTTTAGAAAAATGATTTTTAGAAGTAATTTCAGATGAAATGTACTCCATATTGTCCAAAAACAGAACTTGGCTTTTTATATAATTATGGTAGTTGCATTATTGCACAACTTTGTTGATATGTTCATTTTATAATTTTTTTAATAATTCAAGCTATATTTTATAAAATTGAAGTTGTTTATTTTAAAATTGTCACTAGAAAAATTTAAGATTAAATCCTGTGATTGAAATTTAATTCTCTTTAAAAGACTACACTTTCTTCTAGAAACATTTTTAAATTTATTTTATAACTTTAAAGATATGTTTTCTTATATCTACTGTTTTGCTATTTAATTTTTGGTGAATTTATGAAGTTGTATCACTCCCCAGTTAGGAAACTGCAGTTCAATGGTGTACGCGCATTCTTATCTTTTCACTGTAGTATAAAGTTCTTTTCCTATAAGCATTAAGAATGATCTCAGTCCATAAAAGTTCATGTAGTCAAAGCACAGTATGAATTTCATTATTTAGAAAATTGTTCTAATGTCCGTGACTTTTTAATGTACCTAAAAATTTCTCTTACAGATCAGGGGGCTGATTTTGGATGGATCTTCACAGATTATTCAACAAGGTTTAACAAGTGGCTTTCTTCATCCACTTTCTGAAAAACAGGACAAGTGTAGCGAGCCCACTACTTTACTACGCGATACCTGCAATTTGTCAGAATTATGTGAAATGGCAAAGCATTTGCCTCCTCTGAATGAAATGGAACTTCTGACGTTACAGCTGATGAAAAATGATATGTCTGTTTCAGAGCAAGATTTATTTTCAAGGATTGTTGAAAACAACTCTAGCTTTACCAAAGTGATTACCTTAATGGGACAGAAATACCTGGTGCCACCGAAAAGCAGTTTTCTTTTGTCTGACATTTCTTGTATGTACCCACTTCTAAATTGTAAGTAATTATTTTGTTTATTATTAGAAAAAGATCATTTTTCTGTGGCCTCAAAAGTCAAGAGTTAGTCTGAATGTTGAATGAGGGTAAACATTTTATGAGGATAGGATAAACACTGAATTTTTTTAGTGTAATTTTGCTTTTAGGTTCGATTTTAAAATGCTGACTTTCGCTTTTTAAAAATTTTCTTAATTCTTATTATGAACAAAGTATAAAAAACTAGTCCCCAATAGAGCAAATACAGTTGCTGTTTTGTACTTAGGAATTCAGGATATAATTGGGTTTGACCGAATAACTTTATTAACTTTTCTTTATAGCAAAGTAGAAATATTGCAGATATGAAATTAATTCTTAGCCTTTTAGGTGACATTTTAAGTTAATGTTCAGTTTATTTTATAAAATTTCTTGAAATCTTTTCTTGTATGAAGTTGAAAAACTTAAGTATTGAAGTCCAGACCAGAATTTGAATTTAGATTCTGAAGCTTGACTAATTGTGAGTCTTTGTGTACTTCATAAAACTGAGTTTCAGTTTACCAATCTGTAAAATGGATATGATAATACCTACTTTTTGAGGAGCAAATGAAATAATCTATATCAGGACCTTAGCTCCATGATTTTTGTTTTTAATATATTACAACTCAACATTCTAAGGGATGAGATCAAGTATAATTTAATCTGATGTTTATTGTTATCTAGACAATTGATATCAAAATTCAAAGTTTAAATAACATAGCTTATTAAAGAAAAACTTCTTTCAATTGCTGCCAAACCATCTTAGACATGAGTGGTTATTCATGTTACAGTATCATAAATTCCTCAGGGTAAATGATAAGTAACAAATTAATGAGAAAATTTTGCTGTGTTTGAACATTTTTTCCATTCTTTTTTGATCTTTGTTTCTCTAATAGTTTAAAAACTGTTACTTCCTTATTTTAATTTGCATTCTTTTAATTACTTATGAGATTATTCATTTACAAAAATATATTTTTGTTTATAAAAGTAAGAGAAGGGACAGCTTGTCCTTACAGTGAAATTCCAATTAATAAATGTGGGTGGAATGATGGAACTGGAAAAAAAAATTTTTTTAATATATATTTTTTAAGTTTGATTTAGACAATTAATTTTAATGGGGTGACATTGATCAACTATAGTACATAGATTCAGAGAAAACATCTCCAGATCATATTGACGTTTGGTTATGTTGTATACCCATCACCCAAAGTCAAATTGTCCTCCGTTACCTTTTATTTGGTTTTCTTTATGCCTGTCCCCTCTCCTTACTCCCTCTCTCTCCTCCCTTCCCCTCCCCCCCTGGTAACCACCACACTCTTATCTATGTTCATGAGTCTCAGTTTTGTGTCCCACCTATGTATGGAATCATACAGTTCTTAGTTTTTTCTGATTTACTTATTTCGTTCAGTATAATGTTATCAAGGTCCATCCATGTTGTCATAAATCAAGGGTTCCCAAACTACGGCCTGCGGGCCGCATGTGGCCCCCTGAGGCCATTTATCCGGCCCCGCCGCACTTCCGGAAGGGGCACCTCTTTCATTGGTGGTCAGTGAGAGGAGCATAGTTCCCATTGAACTGGTCAGTTTGTTGATTTAAATTTACTTGTTCTTTATTTTAAATATTATATTTGTTCCCTTTTTTTTTTTTTTTTTACTTTAAAATAAGATATGTGCAGTGTGCATAGGAATTTGTTCATAGCTTTTTTTTATAGTCCGGCCCTCCAATGGTCTGAGGGACAGTGAACTGGCCCCCTGTGTAAAAAGTTTGGGGACCCCTGTCATAAATGATACTGTGTCATCATTTCTTATGGCTGAGTAGTATTCCATAGTATATATTTACCGCATCTTTATTTAATCTTCTATTGAAGGGCTTTTTGGAAAATGGAAAATGAGAGAAACCTGGTAGACTTCACTTTAACTGAGTGATCAAAGGTAGTATCACCAATGATGACACATTTTGACATTTGTATTTCCTGATACATTTTTCTGATAAGGACAGGGCATTCTTCGGTGATGATACTCTTGCCCAAAATAACCTAAGTTTAACCACAAAGAAATACCAAACCCACACTGAGGTACATTTTATAAAATAACTCGTGGGTTAGCCTTCAAAAGTGTCAAGATCATAAAAGACAAAGAAAGACTGAGGAGCTTTTTCAGATTGGAGGAAATTTAGGAGACATGGCACTAAATGCAATGTGTGATCCTGATTTGGATCCAGGACCAGAAAAAAGGATACTAGGTAGACAGTTGGGGAAATTTTATTATAGCCAATATACCAGTTTTAGGACTGAAACTTCATTTCATATAAAAAGTTTAAAACAAAAAAACCTTGAGGTTTGAAAGGACCTTATTAATATTGCTGTTAAGGCTTACAGGGTACGGTATTTTAAAATCACTGGTTAAATCATTGGTGACTACATGAGCTGTAGTTATTTTTAGATAGTCTCTGTAAAAATAGTAGGTGTAATCATGTTAAAATCCCAGTGGTACTAAATTAAAGGGTTAATCTCTTAATATTTTTTGATAAGTTATTCTATTTGAATAGCTGCCACAGATTCTTTGTTGCATCGCAGTATATTTGTGTATGTAGTGAATGTACTTCAGTTTGAAGAACATGTTTATATTTTATTGTTTCTAAAAGACTTGATTGATTTTTTTTAGAGCAAGGGGAGGTTGCAGAGAGGAGCAGGAAGCGGTAGCTTGTAATAGTTGCTTCTTGTATGTGCCTTGACAGGACAAGCCTGAGGTTTCGAGTGACTTTAGTGTTTCAGGTTGGTGCTTTATCTACTGCACCACCACAGGTCAGGCCATATTTAGTTTTTAAAGTGATTCTGAAATTGTGTCTTTGTTCTTAGATGGGAAAACATATGATGTAATTGTGATAGATCCACCATGGCAGAACAAATCAGTTAAAAGAAGTAACAGGTAGGTGTAAATAAATTTTCTATTAAATATGTTTTCTAAAAGCTATTGTCCTTTGTACAATCTAGTTATGTATGCTAAAAGCATTAGTTTATAATACAGTTTGTCTCAAACTTCAAAAACACTTGAGTTTTAAAATTTTAATTTCCTTAAGTATATAATTCTCTTAAACTAGAGTACATGTAGGTGTAAAGATATTAAAAGTAATATATTCATGACTAAGATTATTGATTGAACCAGTTCAGGGATATTTTTATAACAGCAAAGGGCAGCATTTTTGCCTTCTTTGATATCAAATTATAAAGTATAGAAATATGTTCCAAAATATTGATTTCCTTAATAATCTGACCTTTGCCCTAAGCTGCTGAAGGCAATCTGTGTCATTCCTGGTAGGATTGTCTTTGTGTGTGTGTGGACATCATTTTTGAAAACACTGTATTTTCTTTATTGCTTCTCATTATTATAGTTAGATGTTAAATTAAAAAAAATCAGATAGGCCAATTCTGTAATATTCTTTGGTAATATTTTATAGTTTTCTCCAAGAGTTATTTAAAAAATATGTAGCCCTGGCCGGTTGGCTCAGCGGTAGAGCGTCGGCCTGGCATGCGGGGACCCGGGTTCGATTCCCGGCCAGGGCACATAGGAGAAGCGCCCATTTGCTTCTCCACCCCCCCCCCTCCTTCCTCTCTGTCTCTCTCTTCGCCTCCCGCAGCCAAGGCTCCATTGGAGCAAAGATGGCCCGGGCGCTGGGGATGGCTCCTTGGCCTCTGCCCCAGGCGCTAGAGTGGCTCTGGTCATGGCAGAGCAATGCCCCGGAGGGGCAGAGCATCGCCCCCTGGTGGGCGTGCCGGGTGGATCCTGGTCGGGCGTATGCGGGATTCTGTCTGACTGTCTCTCCCCGTTTCCAGCTTCAGAAAAAAAAAAAAATATGTAGCTTAAATTTTATTTGTTTTTTTTATTATCATTTTTATGGTAATCATTCCTTTGGTCTCTGTTTCTATGAGTCTGTTTTTGTTTTGTCTTGTTTGTTTTGTGTATTTGGATTTCACATAAAAGTGAAACCATATATTTGTCTTTCTCTGGCTAACTTATTTCACTTAGCATAATAACCCTCTAGATCCATTTATGTCATTACTAATGGCAAGATTTCATTTTTTTTATTGCTGTGTAATAAATACTCAGTATGTGTGTGTGTATCACATCTTTATTCATTCATCTATTGATGGACACCTAGGTTGCTTCCATGTCTTAGTTATTGTAAATAATGCTGCAAGGGGTGCATATATCTGTTTGAATTAGTGTTCTCATTTCCTTTGGATAAATAACCCAAAGTGGATTTGCTGGGTTGTATGGTATACCTGTTTTTTAAGGAATCTTTATACTGTTTTCCATAGGAGAACTGTGTACCAATTCACAGCCCCACTGACAGTACACAAGGGTTCCCTTTTATACATACCCTAGCTAAGTCTAGTTATTTGTTGACTTTTTTTTGTGTGTGGTGTGTGTGATAGAGACAGAGAGAGAGACAGAGAGGGGGACAGATAGGGACAGACAGACAGGAAGGGGGAGAGATGAGAAGCATCAATTCTTCATTGCAGCTCTTTAGTTATTCATTGATTGCTTTCTCATATGTGCCTTGACTGGGAAGCTACAGCAGAGTAAGAGACTCCTTGCTCAAGCCAGTGACTTTGGGCTCAACCAGGGACCTTGGGCTCAAGCCAGCAACCTTGGGCTTCAAGCCAGTGACATTTAGGCTCAAGCCAGCGACCCCACACTCAAGCTGTTGAGCCCATGCTCAAACTAGTGACCTCGGGGTTTTGAACCTGGGTTCTCTGCATTCTAGTCTGATGCTCTATCCACTGTACCACTGCCTGGTCAGGCATTTGTTCACTTTTTGATAATAGTCATTCTGACAGGTGTGAGGTAATATCTAATTGTTTTTTGATTTGCATTTTCCTGATGATTAGTAATGTTGAGCATCTTTTCATGTCTGTTGACTGTATGTCTTCTTTGGAGAAATGTCTTTTCATGTGTCCTTTACCCATTTTTCTGTTGGATTGTTTTTTATTATTGAGTTGTATAAATTTCTTTATTTCTTTTTTTAAGAGAGAGAAACAGAGACTGACTGACAGGAAGAGAGAGAGATGAGAAGCATCAACTTTTAATTATGGCACCTTAGTTTTTCATTAATTACTTTCTCCTGTGTGCCTTGACTGGGAGGTTCCAGCCAAGCCAGTAACCCCTTGCTCAAGACAGTGACCTTGGGCTCAAGCCAGCAACCTTGGGCTTTAAGCCAGCAACTTTTGTTTCCAACCATGGGGTAATGTCTTTATGATCTCATGTTCAAGCTGGCGACCCCACGCTCAAGCTAGTGAGCCTGTGCTCAAGCCAGATAAGCCTGCGCTTAACCCAGCGACCTTGGGGTTTCAAACTTGGGTCCTCAGCATTCCAGGCTTAAGCATCCCAGGCTGATGCTCTATTCACTGTGCCACCACCAGGTCAGGCTGTGTGAATTTCTTATATATTTTGAATATCAACCCAGATGAAATATATCATTTGTGAATATATTCTCCCTTTCATTAGGCTGTTGTTTTGTTCACTGTGCAGGAAGCTTTTTAGTTTGATGCAGTCCCATTTATTTAGTTTTGCTTTTGTTTCCCTGCTTGAGAGGATGTATCAAAAAGATATTGCTCAACTGATGTCAAATAGTTTACTTCCTGTGTTTTCTTCTTGGACTTTTATGGTTTCAGCCCTTACATTTAAGTCTTTAACTCATTTTGAGTTTATTTTTGTTAGCCAATGAAAATTTTAAGGCATATGTGAAAGGTTTACTACACCGGCCTGGCCAGTTTGCTCTGTGGATAGAGTATCAGCTTGGCATGCAGATGTCCCAGGTATGATCCCTGGTCAGGGCACACATGAGAAGCAGCCATCTACTTTTTTTCCCCTCAGTCTCCCTTTCTCTCTCTGTTCCCCTCTCGAAGCCAGTGGCTCAGTTGGTTCGAGCGGCAGCTTGGGTTGCTGAAGACAGCTCTGTTGATTCGAGCATTGGTCCCGAATGGGGGTTGCTGGGTGGATCCCGGTTGGGGCACATGTGGGAGTCTATCTCCTCTCTTCTCACTTACAAAAAAAGAAAATAAAGGCTTACACTACCAAGTATCAAGACCAATTTAACAAGCTATAATAACTAAGATTGTATTTTTGAAAGGTAACAGGTGGAACAATGAAATAAAATAGAATTCAGAAACAAATTCTCACATATATAATTACCTGATTTATAACAAAAGTGACATTGTTGTGCAGGGGTGAAATACTTATTTTTTAGATAAATAATGCTTATTCAAGGTCATATTTATGAGGAAAAATAATGAATTATGAACCCTACCTTATACCCATTTACATCAATTCTTTTTTTCTTATTAATTTTAATGGGGTGAAATTGATAAATCAGGGTACATATGTTCAGAGAAAACATCTTCAGGTTATTTTGACATTTGATTATGTTGCATACCCATCACCCTAAGTCAAATTGTCTTCTGTCACCTTCTATCTGGTTTTCTTTGTGCCCCTCCCCTCCCCCCAGCCCCTCCCTTTACTCCGCCCTCCCCGCCCCCGTAACCACCACACTCTTGTCCATGTCTCTGAGTCTCATTTTTATTTTTATTTTTTTTCTGAGTCTCATTTTTATGTCCCACCTGTGTATGGAATCATATAGTTTTTAGTTTTTTCTGATTTACTTATTTCACTCCGTATAATGTTATCAAGGTCCATCCATGTTGTTGTAATGATCCAATGTCATCATTTCTTATGGCTGAGTAGTATTCCATAGTATATATGTACCAAAGCTGCTTTTTTTAAATCTTATTTTTATTAATTTTAATGCAATGACATTGATAAATCAGGGTACATATGTTCTGAGAAAACATATCCAGATTATTTTGACATTTTATTATACTGCATACCCCTTACCCAAAGTCAAATTGTCTTCTGTCACCTTCTATCTGGTTTTCTTTGTGCCACTACCCTCCCCCTACCCCCTACCTCTTCTTCCTTGCCCCCTCCTCACCCCTCCACCCCACCCCCTGTTACCATCACATTCTTGTCCATGTCTCTGAGTCTCATTTTTATGTCCCATCTATGTATGGGTTCATACAGTTCTTAGTTTTTTCTGATTTACTTATTTCACTCCTTATAATGATATCAAGGTCCATCCATGTTATTGTAAATGATCCAATGTCATCATTCCTTATGGCTGAGTAGTATTCCATAGTATATATGTACCAAATCTTTTTAATCCACTCATCCACTGATGGACACTAGGGCTGTTTCCAGATCTTCACTATTGTGAACAATGCTGCCATAAACATGGGGGTGCATTTCTCCTTTTGGAATAGTGCTATGCTGTTCTTAGGATATATTCCTAAAAGTGGGATAGCTGGGTCCAAAGGCAGTTTGATTTTTAATTTTTTGAGGAATCTTCATACTGTTTTCCACAGTGGCTGCACCAGTCTGCATTCCCACCAGCAGTGCAGGAGGGTTCCCTTTTCTCCACGTCCTCGCCAGCACTTATTCTGTGTTGTTTTGTTGATGAGTGGCATTCTGACTGTTGTGAGGTGGTATCTCATTGTGGTTTTATTTGTACTTCTCTAATGATTAGTGATGGTTAGCATTTTTTCATATGCCTATTGGCCATCTGTATGTCCTCTATGGAGAGTGTCTATTCATATCTTTTGCCCATTTTTTGATTGGATTCTTTGTCTTCCTGGTGTTGAGTTTTACAAGTTCTTTATAAATTTTGGTTATTAACCCCTTATCAGATGTATTGTCGAGTATCTTCTCACATTGTGTAGTTTGTCTTTTTATTCTGTTCTTATTGTCTTTAGCTGTGCAAAAGCTTTATAGTTTGATATAGTCCCATTTGTTTATTCTGTCTTTTGTTTCACTTGTCCATGGAGATAAATCAGCAAAATATTGCTGTGAGAGATGTCGGAGAGCTTACTGCCTTTGTTTTCTTCTAAGATGCTTATGGTTTCATGACTTATATTTAAGTCTTTTATCCATTTTGAGTTTATTTTTATGAATGGTGTAAGTTGGTGGTCTAGTTTCATTTTTTTGCAGGTAGATGTCCAGTTTTCCCAACACCATTTGTTAAAGAGGCTGTCTTTACTCCATTGTATGCTCTTACCTCCTTTGTCAAATATCAGTTGTCCATAAAGGTGTTGGTTTATTTCTGGGTTCTCAGTTCTGTTCCATTGATCTATATACCTGTTCTTATGCCAGTACCAGGCTGTTCTAAGTACAATGGCCTTGTAGTATAACTTGATATGAGGAAGTATGTTACCTCCCGCTTTATTCTTCCTTTTCAAGATTGCTGAGGCTATTCATGTTCATTTTTGGTTCCATATAAATTTTTGGAATATTTGTTCTATATCCTTGAAGTATGTCATTGGTATTTTAATTGGTATTGCATTGAATTTATAAATTGCTTTGGGTAATATAGACATTTTAATGATGTTTACTCTTCCTAACCATGAGCACGGTATATGCTTCCACTTGTCTGTATCTTCTTTGTTTTCTTTTATCAATGTCTTATATAATTTTCCAAGTACAAGTCTTTAATATACTTGGTTATATTTACTCCTAGGTACTTTATTTTTTTGGTTGCAATAGTGAAGGGGATTATTTCCTTAATTTCTTTTTCTGACAGTTCATTGTGGGTGTATAAAAATACCTCTGATTTCTGAATATTAATTTTATATCCTGCCTCCTTGCTGAATTTATTTATCAGGTCCACTAGTTTTTTGACTGAGACTTTAGGGTTTTCTATGTACAATACCAGATCATCTGCAAATAATGATAATTTTACTTCTTCTTTTCCAATTTGGATGCCTTTTATTTCTTTTTCTTGTCTGATTGCTGTGGCTAGGATTTCCAAAACTACGTTGAATAAGAGTGGTGAAAGGGGGCACCCTGCCTTGTTCCTGATCTTAAGGGGATTGCTTTTAATTTTTGCCCATTGAGTATGATGTTGGCTGTGGGTTTGTCATAGATGGCCTTTATCATGTTGAGGTATGTTCCCTGTATTCCCACTTTGCTGAGTGTTTTGATGATGAATGGGTGCTGGGATTTTATCAAATGCTTTTTCTGCATCTATTGAAATTATCATGTGGTTTTTCTCCTTCCTTTTGTTTATGTGATGAATCACATTGATAGATTTGTGAATATTGTACCAGTCTAACCTCCCTAGCATAAATCCCACTTGATCATGATGTATGATTTTTTTCATATATTGCTGAATCCGGTTTGCTAATATTTTGTTGAGGATTGTAGCAGCTAAAATCATCAGGGATATTGGCCTATAATTTTCTTTCTTTGTGTTGTCTTTGCCTGGTTTTGGAATCAGAATTATGCTTGCCTCATTAAAGGAGTTTGGAAGTCTTTCTTCCTCTTGAATTTTTGTAAATAGCTTGAGAAGGATAGGAGTTAGTTCTTTGAATATTTGGTGGAATTCACTTGTGAAGCCATCAGGCCCAGGACTTTTCTTTGTTGGGAGTTCTTTAATAATTGTTTCAGTCTCATTTGTTGTAATCGGTCTGTTTAAATTTTCTGATTCTTACAGATTGATTTTTGAAAGATTGTATGTTTCAAGGAATTTGTTCATTTCATCTAGGTTGTCTAGTTTTTTGGCATACAGTTCTTCATAGTACTTTCTTACAATATTTTGTATTTCTGTAGTGTCAGTTGTTATTTCTGCACTCTCATTTCTAATTTTATTTATTTGAGTCCTCTTTTTTTTAGGTGAGTCTAGTTAAAGGTTCATTGATCTTGTTTACCTTTTCAAAAAACCAGCTCCTGGTTTCATTGATCCTCTTTATTGTTTCTTTAGCCTCGATGCCATTTATTTCTGCTCTGATCTTTATTATTTCCTTCCTTCTACTACTCTGGGCTTTACTTGCTATTCTTTTTCTAGTTCTTTTAGATGCAGGGTCAAGTTGTTTATCTGAGCTGTTTCTGGCTTCTTAAGGTATGCCTGGAATGCTATGACCTTCCCTCTCAGGACTGCTTTTGCTGTGTCCCATAAATTTTGATTTGATGTATGTTCATTATCATTCGTTTCTAGGAATTTTTTAATTTCTTCTTTGATCTTATTGTTAACCCATTCGTTATTAGGTGTGGTTTTTTTTTTTTGTATTTTTCTGAAGTTGGAAACAGGGAGGCAGTCAGACAGACTCTCGCATGCACCCAACCGGATTCCACCTGGCGTGCCCACCAGAGGGCGATACTGTGCTCATCTGGGGCATCGCTCTGTTGCAACCAGAGCCATTCTAGCACCTGAGGCTGAGTCCACAGAGCCATCCTCAGCGTCCAGGCCAACTTTGCTCCAATGGAGCCTTGGCTGAGGGAGGGGAAGAGAGACAGAGAGGAAGGATAGGGGGAGGGGTGGAGAAGCAGATGGGCGCTTCTCCTGTGTGCCCTGGCCGGGAATCGAACTTGGGACTCCTGCATGCCAGGCCAACACTCTACCACTGAGCCAACCGGCCAGGGCCCATTCGTTATTTAATAGCATGCTATTTAGTTTCCAAGTGTGTGAGTATTTTTCAGTTTTTCTGTTGTGGTTGATTTCTAGTTTCATGCCATTGTGATCAGAGAAAATGCTTGATATGATTTAAATCTTCTTAAATTTGTTGAGACCGCTTTTGTGCCCTAACATGTGGTCTATCCTAGAGAATGTACCATGTGCATTTGAAAAGAATGTATATTCTGCTGCTTTAGGGTGAAAGTTTCTGATGATGTCTATTAAATCGAGTTGATCTAGTGTGTTTTTTAAGTCTGTTTCTTTGTTAATTTTCTTTCTTGAGGATCTATCTAGTGATGTTAGTGGGTATTGAAATCCCCTACTATTATAGTACTGCTGTTGATCTCCTCCTTTATATCCATCAAAGTCTGCTTTATGTATTTAGGTGCTCCTATATTAGGTGCGTAGATATTTATAATGATTATATCTTTCTATTGGATTGCTCCCTTTATTATTATGTAGTGACCTTCTTTATCTCTTACTATAGCCTTTGTTTTAAAGTCCATTTTGTCTGATACAAGTATTGCTACCCCAGCTTTTTTTAAATTTCCATTTGCATGAAATAATTTTTCCTTCCTTTTACCTTTAGTCTGTATGCATCTTTTGATTTAAGGTGTGTCTCTTGTATACAGCATATGTACAGGTCCTGTTTTCTTATCCATGCAGCTACCCTATGTCTTTTGATTGGATTATTTAATCCATTTACATTTAAGGTTATTATTAATATGTAGTTGTTTATTGCCTTTTTATTCTTTAAAGCTGTATTCCTCTTTTGCTATATTCATTTTCCCCTTTGATCTGTTCATAACAGGCCCCTTAGCATTTCTTGCAGCATTGGTTTGGTTGTAGTGAATTCCTTGTTTTTTTTTTTGTCTGGGAAGCTTTTTATTTCTCCTTCAATTTTAATTGATAGCCTTGCTGGATAAAGTAGACTTGGTTGTAGGTTCTTGTTCCACATTACTTTGAATATTTCTTGCCATTCCCTTCTGGTCTCAAGTGTTTCTGTTGAGAAGTCAGATGTCATCCTTATGGGGGCTCCTTTGTAAGGGATAGCCTTTTTTCTCTAGTAGCTTTTAATATTTTCTCTTTATCACTTAGCTTTGGTATTTTAATTATGATGTGTCTTAGTGTAGATTTCTGTGGGTTTCTCTTTAATGGAGTTCTCTGTGCTTCTTGAACATGTGAGACTTTTTCTGCCTCAATTTAGGGAAGTTTTCAGGTATGATTTGATTGAACAAAGTTTCTATCCCTTGTTCTTTCTCTTCTTCAGTAACCCCTATGATGCAGATATTATTTATCTTCATGTTGTCACAGAGTCTCTTAAGAGTTTCCTCAGACATTTTGAGTCTCTTTTCTTTTTTCTGCTCTGCTTCCATGCCTTCGTTTATCTTGTCCTCTAACTCACTGATTCTACCCTCAGCTTCATTCATCCTTCCTTTAATTCCTTCCATTGTGTTCTTCAATTCTGATATTGTATTTGTCATTTCTGACTGATTATTTCAATTTCCTTTATTATATTTGCTATCTCTTTATTTAGGTGTTTATAATGACCATCTATTGTTCTAAGCTCTTTGAACATCCTAACAATCATTATTTTAAACTCTGCATCCAGAAATTTGATTATATCTGACTCATTCAGGTCCTTCTCTGGGGATTTCTCTTGATTCACTTGGGTTGCATTTCTCTGCCTGCCCTTTTTGTCTGTGTATAAGAAGGATTTGGCCACTGGAGTCCAAAGGGTGTTGCCTTTGTGTTCCCTAGGTGTGGTCTGTCTGCTAGCCCACCACTCCTTCTACCCCTGCCTAGGGCATTCCGGTATGGGTGTTGCCCGCACTAGCCTGCTGCGGCTCTTGCTTTGGTTTCCGCCTCTCCTTCATGGGAGAGGCTGTGTTCACGTGCCTGGTTCTACAAGCCTCAGCCGGTCTCCGCCTTCACCCCGCCCCCACTGGTGGGGTTGCACGCTGTACATGTGCTACAAGCCTCAAGCCTCGGCACTAAGGGCAGGGGTGAGCACCTTTGCTCAGCTTTAGGTCTCTGCCTGTTTCCGGGCTTCTGCCCCGCCTTCATGGTTAGAGCCGGCTTGCTTGTCAGGCCACAAACCTCGGCTCTGTGGGCCGGGCAGGGCTGCTGGCCCGCACTCAGCTGTGGATCTCTGCCTTTCCCTGGGCTTTTGCTCCGCCCCCGCAGGCAGAGCTGGGTTACACCTAGGGCCGCAAGCCTGGGCTCCGCAGGTCGAGTGAGGCTGCGAGCCTGGGTGCCCTTGCTCAGCAGTGGATCTCCTTCTGTTCCAGGCTCCCACCTTTTCCCCGCAGGTGGGATTGCAGGCAGGCCCGCAGCTTGGCGGGAAGGATTTCATGTATCCCCTTTGCCCTCTGCCCCCGTGGGGCTAGACTCAATTCACCTGGGGCCTCAGGCGTGGCTGACTGGCTTCCATCCCCGCTGATGGAACCATGCCTCTGCATCCTGCCGCTTCTCGCCCTACAGCTAGCCCTCAGCAGTGTGGGTTGGGGTGCTGCAGGTCAGACCCTAACACTCCATACTGTAGTCCTGAAAGCTCCCTCCTTCTAAGCGACTCTGCTCTGAGTGCCGTGGGAGAGCTTGTTTGGGTGGTATCCTGCTTCCCTTTGCTGGTATTGCTGTTTCCAAGGGAAATATTTGCTTCAGATTTGGGGAGTGACTCAGCCCAGGGGTTAGGGTGGCCGTCTTTCAAAGTGTTTCTACCTGTGCCTTTTAAATTACACTCTCTTCCTGCTACTCCACTCCTCTTCTCTCTCCCCATCCCCCAGAGCCCTGGGTGGGTGGTTGTGAAAGAGGTTTTCTGCGTGGTCCCTTTAAGAAGAGTCCTGGGTCTGAGAAAACTATCTCTTTCTCACAAACAGTATCCTGACTTGTTTCTCAGCTAAATACTGTCCATAAGCCTCTTCTAGGCTCTGGAGATGCAGGCTGGGGCTTTGTTCCTGGGGCCCAGGTCCCTCCCCGCTCTGCTAAACTCTCTTCCCACCATGCAAGTCTCTCCGGGCTGCCATTTGCTCCCCAGAGCTGGGCAGCCCTCTCCGTGTTTCTGCTTTTCCTACCAGTCTCACGTGGCTTCTTCAGTGTTCCTTAGTTGAAGAGTCCTCTTAGTTTAGTTCAAAGTTGTTTTTTCCAGATGATGGTTCTTAAAATTAAGTTGTAATCCACTTTGGTTCTGAAAGTTGGAAGTTGGTACATCCACCTACTCCATTGCCATCTTGCCGCCCCTCTTTTTTCAATTTAAAACTAATTACAATTTACATTCAATATTATTTTATATCAGTTTCAGGTATATAGCATAGTGGCCAATCATATACCCTATAAACTATTCCCCTCTATATTTTCTGAACACAAATGGCACCATACATAGTAGCTATTACAATGTATGTGAATAAGGGTAGTGAAAGAGGATATTTCTGTCTTTTCCTGATCTTAGGGAAAATGCTTTTAGTTTTTACCCATTGAGTATGATGTTGGCTATGGGTCTGTTATATATAGCCTTTATTATATTGAGGTATGCTCCCTCTATTCTCATTTTGCTGAGAGTTTTTATCTAAATGGGTACTGGATTTTATCAAATGCAGTTTTATATCTAGTGATGTGATCATGTGATTTTTATCCTTCATTTTGTTTATGTTATGTTTCATGTTTATTGATTTGTGAATATTGTACCAACCTTGCACCTGGAATAAATCCCGCTTGATCATGGTATATGATCTTTAAAATTTATTGCTGGATCCAATTTGCTAATATTCTGTTGAGGGTTTTTTTTTTATTTTATTTATTTATTTTTTACAGAGACAGTGAGTCAGAGAGAGGGATAGACAGACAGGAACAGAGAGAGATGAGAAGCATCAATCATTATTAGTTTCTCATTGCGCGTTGCAACACCTTAGTTGTTCATTGACTGCTTTCTCATATGTGCCTTGACCGGGGGCCTTCAGCAGACCCAGTAATCCCTTGCTCGAGCCAGCAACCTTGGGTCCACGCTGGTGAACTTTGCTCAAAGCAGATGAGCCCGCGCTCAAGCTGGCAACCTCAGGGTCTCGAACCTGGGTCCTCTGCATCCCAGTCTGATGCTCTATCCACTGCGCCACCACCTGGTCAGGCTCTGTTGAGGATTTCAATGTTAATGTTCATCAGGGATATTGACCTAGAATTTTTTTCTTTTAGTATCTTTATTTGGTTTTGGGATTAGGTTAATTATGGCCTTTTAAAATGAGCTTGGAAGTGTTCCCTCCTCTTTAAATTTTTGGAATACTTTCAGAAGGATAGATGTCTTGAATGTTTGGTAAATTTCACCTGTGAAGCCATCTGGTCCAGGACTTTTGTTTGCTGGGAGTTTTTTGATTACTGCTTCTATTTCAGTAGTTGTATTTGGTCTATTTAGGTTTTCTGATTCTTCCTGATTCAGTTTTGGAAGATTCTGTGTTTCTAGGAATTTATCCATTTTTCACAGGTTGTTCAGTATGTTGGCATATACCATATTTCCCTATGTATAAGACGCTCTCATGTATAAGATGCACCTTAATTTTGGGACAAAATTTGAAAAAAAAATTACATAAAGTTATTGAACTGAAGTTTTATTCATTGTAAAATTCATGCAACTCCTCATCCGTGCAAAAAAGTAGGAAATGCAAGTAAAAAAACCTACAACCACTGTATAAGACGCACCCAGGTTTTAGACCCCAAATTTTTCAAAAAAAAAAGTGCATCTTATACATGAGGAAATACGATAGTTGTTCATAGTATTTTCTTACAATTCTTTGTATTTCTGTGGTGTCAATTGTTGCTTCATCTCTTTTATTTCTGATTTTATTTACTTGGTTCCTCTCTTTTTCTTGATGAGTCTGGTTAAAGGTTCATCAGTGTTGTTTATCTTTTCAAAGAACCTGCTCTTGGTTTCATTGATCTTTGTATTATTTTTGTTTTTAGTTTCTATGTCATTTATTTCTGCTCTGACCTTTATTATTTCTTTCCTTCTACTTACTCCTGGCTTTGTTTGTTGTCCTTTTTCTAGTTCTTTTTGGTGTAGGGTGAGATTGTGTATTTGGGATTTTTTTCCTACTTGAGATAGACTTGTAATACAGTGAACTTCCCTCTCAGCACTGATTTTCCTGTGTCCCATAGATTTTAAGTTGTATGTTCATTTTCATTTGTTTCTAGGTAACTTTTTATTTTTTGTTTGATCTCGTCGTTAACCCATTCATTGTTTAGTATGAATGTTTTTCAGTATTCTTTATTGTAGTTGGGTTCTAGTGTCATACCACTGTGTTTAGAGAAGTTGTTCAATATGATTTTAATTTTCTTGAATTTATTGACTTATTTTGTATCCTAACTTATGGTTTATTTTTGAGAACGTTCTGTGTGCATTTGAAAAGAATATATGTTCTGCTGCTTGGGAATGGAATATTCTGTAAATATCAATTAACTGCATCAGATCCATTGTGTTGTTTGAGATTGTTGTTGCTTTGCTGATTTTTTTTTTTTTCTGAAGCTGGAAATGGGGAGAGACAGTCAGACAGACTCCCGCATGCGCCCGACCAGGATCCACCTGGCATGCCCCACCAGGGGCGACGCTCTGCCCACCAGGGGGCGATGCTCTGCCCCTCCGGGGCGTCGCTCTGCTGCAACCAGAGCCACTCTAGCGCCTGGGGCAGAGGCCAAGGAGCCATCCCCAGCGCCCGGGCCATCTTTGCTCCAATGGAGCCTTGACTGCGGGAGGGGAAGAGAGAGACAGAGAGGAAGGAGGGGGTGGGGGTGGAGAAGCAAATGGGCGCTTCTCCTATGTGCCCTGGCCGGGAATCGAACCCGGGTCCCCTGCACGCCAGGCTGACGCTCTACCGCTGAGCCAACCGGCCAGGGCTGCTTTGCTGATTTTTTGTCTGTAAGATCTATCCATTGGTGTCAGTGAGGTGTTAAAATCCCCTAGTATGACTGTATTGCTATTGGTCTTTGCCTTTAGTCCATAAAAATCTGCTTTGTATATTTAGGTTCTCCTGTGTTGGGTTTATATATGTTTACAAGGGTTATCCTCTTGTTGCATCAATCCCTTTAGTATTATTTAGTGACAGTCTTTCTTTTTATGGCAGTCTCTATTTCTTTTTTGTTTAGAGTGTGTTTTGTCTGATGTAAGTATTGCTACCCCAGCTTTTATTTTTGTTTCCATTTCCATGGAGTATTTTTTCCATTCCTCTACTTTCAGTCTGTATATGTCTTTTGTTCTGAGGTGGGTCTGCTGTGGAGAGGAGGGTTATGTTTTATTATCCATTCAGCTACCCTATGCTTTTTGATTGGAGCATTTAATCTGTTTAAGGTTATTATTGATAGGTACTTATTTATTGCCATTTTACTCTCTATATTTGTGTTTCTCTCTCTTTCTCTCTCTATTTCTTTTTTGTAAAGCAGGTACTTTAACATTTCTTGCAATAATGCTTTGGTGGTAATAACTCCTTTAGCTGCTTTTTTTTGGTTGGGAAACTCTTTAGTTAGCCTTCAGTTTTAAATGATAGCCTTGATGGCTAGAGTTGTCTTAGTGGTAGGTCCTTGTTTTTCATCACTTTGAGTATTTCCTGGTAATCCCTCTGACCTGAAGTATTTCTGTTGAGAAATCAAAGGATAATCTTATGGGAGCTCCCTTGTAGGTAACTGTCTTTCCCCTGCTGCTTTAATGTGCTGCTTTTATGATTCATTATCTTTAACTTTTGTCATTTTAATCATTATGTATCTAGATGTAGAGCCTTTTGATTTCATCTTGATTAGGATTCTGTGCTTCCTGAACTTGTGTGGCTTTTTCCTTCACCAGGTTAGGGAAGTTTTTAGCTATTATTGTTTCAAACAGGTTCTCTATCCCTTGTCATTATGTTATTACATATTATGTTATACCAGTCTTTTCTCAGCTTTCTTAATTCTGTTTTCTTTTTGATTCTGTGCTTGGGTGCTTACTTTTATCTTGTCCTCTGTATTGCTGATTTGATCCTCTCCTTCTTCTAACCTGCTGTTGATTCCTTCTAATGTATTCCTTTTTAAAAAAAAATTTTTTCCCATTGATTTGAGAGAGAGACAGAGAAAAAAATCATCAACTGTTGTTCTACTTAGCTGTTCCTTGGTTGCTTCTCATATGTGCCCTGACTGGGCATCAGATTGTGATTTCAGCATACCAGGGCAATGCTCTGTCACTGAGCCACCTGGCCAGGCCCCTTGTGGTGTATTCTTTATTTCAGATATTGTATTCTTTATTTCTTTCTGGTTCAATTTTATGGTTTCTATACCCTTGTCAATGCTTACTATCTCTTTATTTAAGTTCTCACTGAGAATGTCCATTCTTCCCCTAAGCTCCTTGGGCATTTTAAACTCTACATCTGGTATTTTGGTTGCTTCCATTTCATTTAATTCTTTTTCTGGGTATTTTTCTTGTTTTTCATTTGGGGCATATTTCTTTGTCTTCCCATTTTTTTCCCTGCCTTTTTGTGTTTGTTTCTGTGCATTAGGCAGATCTGTTACTGTTTTCAAGCTTGTTTTAAGGACTTTCTGATGTTGGTGACTTACGGGTCTCAGTGATGCAGTGTTCCAGATCATCTGAGCTAGGTGCTCCAGAAATTATTTTTGTGTGGATTATGTGTCCTCTCCTGTTGTAGTTGAGTCTTGAATTCTGTTGGCCCATTTATAGGTCAAATTAACCCTCAGGGTGACTGACTGAGGGTTAATTTGACCTCACTAAGGGGGTAGTGTGGTCAGTACTCAATGAGGGGAATGTGGTCCCCACTGCAGAGTCATACCACTCAGTCTCTGCTAGAGCCTCCAACCCTAGCTCCCCCAGGTGAAGTACACCAGATTCATGTCAGGTGCAGCCAATTGTTGGCCGGCTGCAGCCACCAGAACTTGAGCAAATAGTTCAAGAAAGCATTCTGTTCTGTGTGGCCCTGGATGGGCCATGGGATGGGGGCAAGCCACACTCTTCCCCTTAGTGCTGTAGCCATGTCTGCTTGAGCCCTGGACTGGAGCCCCTGAGGAGGATGCTCTTCGAGTGCTGCATCTCCGAGAGAAGCCACCTTTCCCGGTGGTACTGAACTCAGGAGATGGGCCAGTGAGACTTGGACGAAGAAATCAAGGGAGCCCTCCATTGGGGGTGGCGCCATCCTTCAGGATTGATGAAAGCTATGCATCTCCTCCTAGGTTTGTAGCTGCGCTATCAGAGATCCTGATGGGATTCTCCAAGGGGGTCTTGCTGAAGGTCCCATCTCTTGAGCTGCACTGCCTTCTCTTGTAGAACTGAGCTCAGAAGGACAGGGCCAGCAGGATTTGGGAATGCAGGTCATGGTAGTCCTATGTTGTGGGTGGTGCAGGCCCATGGGAGGGGAGCAAGCAGCATGCCTCCCCTTAGTTTTACAGCTATGCTGCTAGAATTCTTGACAAGGTTGTCTTTCTTTGGAGGTGGCGGTGCTTGCCTAACCCCTGGGAGCAGAGAAAGATAGGCCCCTTTCCAAAGACCAGATCTTCCTCCAGAGTTTTACAGAGTTTCCTGCTTCAATGGCCATCTAAGAGTCTGCTTGTGGTTTCTCCAGAAAAAGAGTATTCCTGAGGTCTCTGTTGGTCCCTTTATGCTTAACTTGAGCTTCGCAGGATGGTGTTGCCAGTATTTGGAGGACTGGGTTACTGTGCTCCCCCAGCTGGCCCTGTAAGAATAGGAGTGCTTTACTCTGGAAGATGGTGCCTGAGGGTGATGTGGGATATTGACTCAAGACTGGGACCTCAGTAGCCAACCCTCCAGATCTTTCTCTGGAACCTTGCCACCGAGATCTTCTCTTTATGGCTTCTGTATGCCCTGAGTTGTCTTCCATGTACTAGAGCCCTTGGGAGTGCCCAAAAGCAGGCTCCTGTGCATTGTTCCTTTATGAGAGCACCTGGGGTTCTAGCTGACTCCTTCCTCTTTCCAGCAGACAGAGTCCCCGCTGATTTTGCTGCTAAATGCTATGCAGACTCCTCTTCCTGGCCCTAGTGCTCTGTTTGGGGGTCTTGGCATGTGTATTGAGACTCCACGCCCATTAGGGGGGATCTTTGCAGCTGAGATAACACTCCAGCTTCTTAGCTGCTGCACTTGGTTGCAGGGGTCAGCCCTCTCTTTGTCTCCCCCTTCTTTCCAGTCTCTGTGTAGCTTCCTTTAGAAATCCTTGGATGTAATACTCCCGTTCAGCTATCTTTCAGTTGGTTATTCAGGTTGACTGCTCTATAATTTAGCTGTAAATTTGGTTTGGTGCTGGGAAAAGGTGTGTATTGCTTTCACCTACTCTGCAGCCATCTTGGGTCCCACTCCCCCCCCCCCCCCGGTAAAAAGCATATTGTAAATAATAGTAAAATTACTGAAATTTAATGACCTTGGAAGTGATAAAGAAATATAGCCTGGCTTGACCAGGCAGTGGCACAGTGGATATAGCATCGGACTGGGATGCAGAGGACCCAGGTTCGAAACCCCAAGGTTACCGGCTTGAGCCCTGGGTTACTTGCTGGCTTGAGTATGCGATCATAGACATGCCCCCATGGCCACTGGCTTGAGCCCAAGGGTCGCTGGCTTGAAGCCCAAGGTCGCTGGCTTAAGCAAGGGGTCACTAGCTCGGCTGCAACCCCCTACTCTCCCTCTCCCTTCCCCCTGCCCCGTCAAGTCACATGAGAAATCAATCAATGAACAACTAAGGTGCCGCAACAAAGAATTGATGCTTCTCGTCTCTCTCCCTTCCTGTCTGTCCCCGTCTCTCTGTCTCTATCACAAAAATAAATAAATAAATAAATAAATAAATAAATAAATAAGTAAGTAAGTAAGTAAGTAAATAAATAAATAAAAGAAATATAGTCTGATAATTTTAAACAAGTAAAAATGAAAAATGAAGTTATTTCTGACTTGCATGTAATAATGTGTCCACTGGATGTCACTGTGGCTTCATCTTTAGTAATACAAATAAACACCTATGGGAGAGCTTTGTGTTTATGGTCAATGTTTTACAGGTCTTTTTCCTGCTTTTTCTTTTTCCTTTTGCAGTAAATTTTGCTGATATCTTTACTACTTATTTTTAGGTACAGTTATTTATCACCACTGCAAATAAAGCAAATACCTATCCCTAAACTGGCTGCTCCAAACTGTCTTATTATTACTTGGGTGACTAATAGACAGAAGCATCTACGTTTTGTAAAGGAAGAACTTTATCCTTCGTGGTCTGTGGAGATAGTTGCTGAATGGCACTGGTTAAAAGTAAGTTCAGAAGTTAACTTATTTGCTAATATGGTCTGACATATAGGTCACATTAAAGTAGCATCTACTTTTTAATACTTAAGATGTTGAAGGAATACTCCTTCAACATGTCAAATTAAAACTTTTACTTTGCTGCCATATACATTTATCTTTTTATTCTTAAGGGTTTATTTATTCTTTTTTTTTTTTTGTAACAGAGTCCCAAACCACTGGCCTTAGTAAGTCTCTCAGGGAGATATTAGGGTGACATTTAAGAAGCTTTGATATTTGCCTTTTCAAAAAAAAAACCAAACCAAACCAAAAAAACCCCCCTTTGGGGACTCTATCCATCACTAAACATAGAAACACCCTTGTCCTTCATCTTCTTCCTCTTTATACCTCTACAATTTTGGTCACTCTTTTTTACTTCTTTTCTTTCTTTGTTTTTATGTTGCTGGGGATGGGAGGGAGAACAGCAAAGTTACCGACTGTGGAAGAGGTGGAAGATGCTGGAACCAAGAACATTTCATACTCTTAACTTAGGCCCTTCAGTGCCTTACATGCTACTTTGCCTATTTTTGAAAGAAATGATTGCAACTCTCAGATTGGTTGAACGATTTTTTTTTTTTTGTATTTTTCTGAAGTTGGAAACGGGGAGGCAGTCAGACAGACTCCTGCATGCACCCAACTGGGATCCACCCAGCACACTCACCAGGGGGCGATGCTCTGCCCATCTGGGGTGTCACTCTGTTGCAACCAGAGCCAATCTAGCGCCTGAGACAGAGGCCACAGAGCCATCCTCAGTGCCCGGGCCAACTTTGCTCCAATGGAGCCTCGGCTGCAGGAGGGGAAGAGAGAGACAGAGAGGAAGGAGAGGGGGAGGGGTGGAGAAGCAGATGGGCGCCTCTCCTGTGTGCCCTGGCTGGGAATTGAACCCGGGACTCCTGCACCCTGGGCCGACGCTCTACCACTGAGCCAACCGGCCAGGGTGGTTGCACAATTTTTAATATCTATGTTTGCTATAAGAATACCCAAAAGTACAGAAAAATTAAAGCATCAGTTCAGAGTTCAGTGGACATTTTTTAAAGATACATTGTCTACTTAGATGAATTCCACAAAAGCTCTTCTAAATTTTAAAAAGATAAGCCAAATTATTATTAGTTAAATTTTAATATTTATATAGGTGGTATATTCATGTTAGACATAGGAGAGTTCTATTTTTCTGTGTTTTGTTTGTACTTTGTAGTCTACTGGAATATCTTGTGAAAGCTATATACATTGCTATTTGCACCTCTTTTATGGGACTTGGCAAACAAACATTAACAGTTGTCTCTTTGCTTTCATGACATAATGGGCTTAGCTTTGGTGATTTGGTGCAGGAACATGACAGGAATTTAAAACCCCATTCCACCCTGCCCATTTTGACAGTTATTTATAGTTAGAGATTGGAAAGTCAGGAAAAGGTTACCTTCTGAAATCCAAACCAATAAAGTGTTAATACGTAAAACTAAGGCTCTTCATTTATAGTAGGAAGTAGTGAGAGATGGTATGATAAGACCATAATTTAGAACAAAAATACAATGTATTATATGAAACACTATTAGGTGATTACACATACTGTTATAACAGAAGAAGTAATTTGCATTGAGTATTAAGAATAACCAGAGGATGAGAATTTCCAGTGCTTTTACTGTACTGTGTGGTAGAGGTGCTCTCATGGGCCCTAAACATGATAAAAAGATTATACTGCTTTTGTTTTTTTAGGTACTCTGATATGGGGTAAGGGGTTCCATAGATAAGAGATATGAACATGCTGATAATGAAAATATCAATATATAGTTCTATGGCTTATTAAAGAATTGATAGTGTTATTATAAATTGTGTTTTGAATTTGATTAGCTTAAGTGAGTCTTTGAGAGTCTGATCACTCCAGGGTGAAATGATAAAATTGATTTCTGGATTTATAATGCCAAAGGATTGGATTATTGTCTATCTCATCAATCTCTGAGCTGCTTTCATAATTAATTTTAGCTCTGACAATATTTAATGACACTGTTTCCTGTACAAAGGAAAACGTTATAATCTACTTAGTCATATTGCCAGTAATCATGAAATATTATTTGAATGAATGAATAAATGACTTAATTATGGCATGGTTTCCAGGAATGAATGTTAATGTGATGTAGGAATTTTCGTGTACAAGATGATAAAGTGATATTTAAAATATTTTTGAGTCCCTTACAACTACTTTGCTCAATATGGTAGTTACCATGTTGCTAGTCCAAACTGAGATGTGGTGTTAAGTTAAAATATTGGATCTCTGAAGCTTAGTATGAAAGAAAGAATATAACAGAGCTCAGTAACTTTTTTGAATTGATTACATATTGAAATGATAATATATGTGTTTTTTTTTTATTTCTTCCTATCAGATCACCAAGTCAGGAGAGTTTGTGTTCCCATTAGATTCTCCACACAAAAAGCCTTATGAAGGTCTTATATTGGGGAGAGTTCAAGAAAAAACTGCTTTACCATTACGGTAGGAAAGGTGATTTTTAAAAATTATATAAATGCATTAATTTTTATATTTTTAAAAATTATTAATAAAATGATCATTGATTTTCCTTAATTTTTATACTTTTAAAAATCTGAAAATGTCCCACATCAGAAAAGTTTGAATGATATGGCAAATGGAAGTTTATAATATATTTTGTTTTGTCTAGTGTGCAATTGTCATTATTGCTGAAAAGGAAATGTTTAGAAATGTGTTTTTAAATTTTCTTTGTGACAGAGACAGAGACAGAGAGAGGGACAGATAGGGACAGACAGACAGGAAGGGAGAGAAATGAGAAGCATCAATTCTTCCTTGTGTCTCCTTAGTTCATTGATTGCTTTCTCATGTGTGCCTTGACTGGGGGGCTATAGCAGAGCAAGTGACACCTTGCTCAAGCCAGTGACCTTGGGCCCAAGCCAGCGACCATGGGGTCATGTCTATGATCCCACGCTCAAGCCAGCGACCCCACCCTGAAGCTGGTGAGCATGCACTCAAGCCAGATGAGCCCACGCTCAAGATGGCAACCTTGGAGTTTTGAACCCGGGTCCTCTGCATCCCAATCCGACGCCCTATCCACCATGCCACCACCTGGTCAGGCATGGAAATGTCTTAATACTTAAATTGATTTCCATTATTGTTTCTATTAATTAATTTTAAATTTAGATTGAAAGGTGGAAAAAGTATAGGCAACTGTGACATATATAAAAATGTTTTTAAAACTATAATTTACTTTTGTTGTTCTGTTTTAATTAGAGATGTGGTTCCCATTCCGGATCACAAGCTACTTGTCAGTGTGCCCTGTACTCTTCACTCACATAAGCCACCTCTTGCAGGTATGTTTTATAAAAAGAGAATTGTTATTATGACTTTTGTCAAATTGAACAAAAGGATTGAATTTAGTATTTAAATGGTCTAGAGGTTTGGAGATTAAATCAGATATGTTATTTTAATCAATATTTCAAACTTTTATAGCAGGGTTTATGAATGGGTTTTTCTTTTTTCCTGCAAAAAGACTTATTGTTATAATTTGGGCCATGGCTTGGGAGAGGACTCTCTCTGGTGGTTAAAGGCTGCCTAGTGGCTGCAGGGAGAGGCTTAGGCAGAAGCCCTGACACTGGTGATGTAGAGGGGCCCCTTCGAGGCCACCAGGCTCAGGAGGATCCTTGTCGTACTTGAAGGTGAGCCTTTTAAAGAGATACTTGCTAACCCAGCCCGAGTGCCAGTCAGCCTGTAGGAGTTAGTCTGGTCCCGTCTTCTTGGTGAGATTTACTTCTCATCTAGGAAGGAGCTCTCCAAGAAGGCACAGAGAAGAGCACCTGTGCCAGCAGAACTCAGGGCCTGCAGATCCAAAAGGACCTGCTTCAGGTTCTGCTCCAGGGTCACGGTGGCTTCCGTGGACAGCTCTGCACGTCCTGGAAGAGGGCTCTGCCCTCCTGCTGGCTTTGCATCTTTAAGAGATGCTGTGGCCCACTCATGGAAGAAGTAGCCACATGCTCTCCAGAGCCATATCATCGTGGCAATAATAAAAGCCCAGAGAGGTAGGTGTACAGTGCCCACAGATGCAGGTTGACCAGACAGCTGATGGAGGCCTTGCCCTTGGTGGAGTAATTCTGATTAATCTGAGAACTCATGGTTGGTCAGCAGGAGGAGCTAACTATAAGAAATGATGTTTGCTGGTCCTGGAGGTTGCCACTGGAAAAGAGGTTGGAGGGTGGGTGGGGCCTGGAAGAAGGCGAGTTTAGATCTCTTCTGTCCAAGTACTTTTGAAGCAAGAGACGGGTCCACACACCACTGGATGTGCTTCATAGATTAGTTTTATATTACCTCAGCCTTTCCTCTTAAACCATTTTTAGGTTTCCCTTACTACTGGTTGCTACCATCACTGGCCTGGACAGAATGAAGACTCATGGGGCCTCTGAGGACTGTAGTTTAGCTACCAGCTTTGCTTTACTACCAGGGCTCTATCCCTTACTTGTTCTAAATCTAGGAGCTCGAATAGCATTTAGAGATGGTTAGAATTCACTTGATATTTAGTAGAGACTCTCAGGGTTTTATTTTGAGGTAGTGTTGCTTTTCTGAACCATCAGAAAATTAATTGCTGCAGCCTGCAATTCTTACTAGTGAATGTTTTAGTATAATGTTCATCGTTCAATGAAACTAAGCAGCAAGTAATAATGGAAAGTTTTGGCTTTGGAGATTGACTGACATGAGTTTGAATCCTGGTTCTGCTACTTGAGTGAGTTACTTTAATCATTTTTCACTTCAAGGTCTTCATTTAAATACAGAATAATGACATTTAATTTTTCAGATTTGTGAGGATTGGTTATAATATATTTGAAATTCTGTAGCATATAGTAGAAGCTCAGTGAATGCTAGAATTTTCAAGTGAGAGTTTAAAAAATAGGATATAAGTCTTTGGGAGATATGGAATTTGAAATTCAAAGTTTACTGTTAAAATAATTAAATAATTTCTTAAGGAATTTTTTCTTTTTGTGAGAGTGGGGAGATAGTGAGACAGACCCCCAGGTTCACTCCAACTGGAATCTACTTGGAACCTCGTTTAGGGCCAATGCTTCCAACTGAGCTATTTTTAGCACCTGAGGCTGATACACTCAGACCAACCGAGCTATCCTCAGTGGGTGGGGCCAGTGCTTAAACTAATTGAGCCACTGGCTGCAGGAGGGGAAGAGGGAGAGAAAAGGGAGAAGCCAATAGTCACTTCTCCTATGTGCCTTTAATGGGACTCCAACCTGGGTTGTCCATATGCTGGACTGACACTATCACTAAGCCACAGGCCAGGGCCTATGTATTTTATTAAATTTGGTGATCCCTGATTAAAAACCCCCAGACTTTTAAAGCTGTCACTCAGGAAAACTACAGGCTGCCAGACTATCGTATTATTTTGCAGAAAATGATACAGTTTATGAGCTAGTATATGCAGGAAAGTGAATACAAATTCCCCAAATAATTTTTTTTGGGGAGGGGGAGAGAGAAAGATAGATATGGATGGACAGACAGACAGGAAGGAAGAGAGATGAGAAGCATCCTCTCATAGTTGTGGCTCCTTAGTTGTTCATTAACTGCTTTCTCATATGTGCCTTGACCTGGGGCTTCAGCCAGGCAAATGACCCCTTTCTCAAGCCAGCAACCTTGGGCTTCAAGCCAGCGACCTTGGGCTCAAGCCAGCAACCTTGGGCTTCAAGCCAGTAACCTCGGGGCTTAAGCCAGTGACCATGGGGTCATGTCTATGATCCCACACTCAAGCCAGTGACTCTGTGCTCAAGCCGGTGAGCCTGTGCTCAGCAGTATAAGCCCCCCCATCCCCCGAGTTCAAGCCAGCAACCTCAGCATCTCAGAACGACACTTATCTATTCTATCACCACCAGTTAGGCCCAAAGAATTTTTATTGGTAGCACGTAGGCTTTCTGTTATCTTAATTGATTATGCGGAAGAAACATTATAGTGTTATTACTTTATTTGAGAAATATTCATATGTCTACCTGATGATTAATTCTTTGACTTATAAAGATTCTCAATGAATTATTGCCTTTAAAATTTGGACTGTCATAGATTCTTTAATGCATTAAATATGTGACTTAAATAAAGAGTGAGATTCTATTTTTCTTTTGAGAAAGTTGTTTGGCACCAGTTATACTTGATGAAGGAAGTCTAATTTGTATTCTCATTTGAATTTTCTTTACCAGTCACTGAGTATCAAAACTTAATTTAGTGTTTGCCTTAGGGCTTACTTTTTTACTTTTAAAAATCCAAAAGAGCCCTGGCCGGTTGGCTCAGCGGTAGAGCGTCGGCCTAGCGTGCGGAGGACCCGGGTTCGATTCCCGGCCAGGGCACACAGGAGAAGCGCCCTTTTGCTTCTCCACCCCTCCGCCGCGCTTTCCTCTCTGTCTCTCTCTTCCCCTCCCGCAGCCAAGGCTCCATTGGAGCAAAGATGGACCGGGCGCTGGGGATGGCTCTGTGGCCTCTGCCTCAGGCGCTAGAGTGGCTCTGGTCGCAATATGGCGACGCCCAGGATGGGCAGAGCATCGCCCCCCTGGTGGGCAGAGCATCGCCCCTGGTGGGCGTGCCGGGTGGATCCCGGTCGGGCGCATGCGGGAGTCTGTCTGACTGTCTCTCCCCGTTTCCAGCTTCAGAAAAATGGAAAAAAAAAAAAAAAAAAAATCCAAAAGATAAGACACAAAACCTTTCATTCTTAAATGATAATTAAACTATTTATTAATTACTTTTAAATATAATAAAATTATGTTTAAAGATTAGTTTTAAGAAATAAAGTTTTTAAATAGTGAAACAATGTCATCTGTTACTGCTAATAAAAATTAGTGTTACAGCCTGTATCTATGAAATACAGTTCTGCCTTATTCCCAACAGAGAGCAGCACAAGCACATTTTTAGAACTGAGAACCATTTAAAAAACAAAAGTTAGATTTTTTTTGGTGGGGGGGGGGGTTTACATTACTCCATATATGTAATTGTTCTGCTTTGGGTAAGTAGTGGTGGATGAGAAAGATTTGTAATCCTTGATTTTTAAGTTCATGTTATTATATAGCAGTGCATGTATTTTGGGTGTAGAGCCATACAGATTAAAACTACCAGAAAGTAACTTCCAGATTTCTGTATTGTATTTTACTTCGAGATTATAACTCTAGGATTTGGGATGATACATGTTATGTATATAATGTTTAGAACTTTTGCATGTAAATGTGTTTTTGTTTGTTTGTTTGTTTTTTTCATTTTTCTGAAGCTGGAAACAGGGAGAGACAGTCAGACAGACTCCCGCATGCGCCCGACCGGGATCCACCCGGCACGCCCACCAGGGGCGAAGCTCTGCCCACCAGGGGGCGATGCTCTGCCCATCCTGGGCGTCACCATGTTGCGACCAGAGCCACTCTAGCGCCTGAGGCAGAGGCCACAGAGCCATCCCCAGCGCCCGGGCCATCTTTGCTCCAATGGAGCCTTGGCTGCGGGAGGGGAAGAGAGAGACAGAGAGGAAGGAGAGGGGGAGGGGTGGAGAAGCAAATGGGCACTTCTCCTGTATGCCCTGGCCGGGAATCGAACTCGGGTCCTCCGCACGCTAGGCCGACGCTCTACTGCTGAGCCAACCGGCCAGGGCTGCATGTAAGTGTTTTTAAGCTGAAAATTTATAAAATGAAATGTTCTCTTTTGCTTCTAGAAATATCAAGGTTTTTTAGTTATAACTTGCTATTTCTGCTGCAAAATATAGAAAAATCTAAATTGGCAGCATATTTCATTTTAAATGATACATTTACTCTATTTTTAAGTTTTGAAGTTTCCTCCTTAGATCGAAAGATTAGCCACCAATAGTTATGGCTTACAACCTAACATAAATGTATACTTTTTGGTTTAAAGATTTAATATGAAAATTATGAAATAAAAGTCTTTGATAAAAGTTTTTTTTTTTTTTATATTTTACCTTAGAGGAATTTCCATTCATTTTTACTACTTTACTTAGTAACCATTTCTATCTGAAGAGTAAAACAGTTTGATGAGAGTCTGTCTACTGTTCGAGCAGCTTCTTCCCTAGCTGTGCTTCTTGCTTCCAGAGCAAAAGGGGCATGACTGGCTCTGTGTGGATTACTACTTTCTCTCTGTTGGTTAGAGTATGTTTACTAATGCCAGGTGTTATGTAATTACCCAAGTATGTACATGTTATATTTAAATTTATACATTTGCATTTATGTACTTTGTAATTGAGATATAACTGATATATTACTTACAGGTGTACTGCATAATGTCATATATATATATACATATATACAGATGGTCCCCAACTTACAATTTTTGACTTTACGATGGTTCCAAAGTGATATGCATTCAATCAAATGCTACTTAGAATTTTTATCTTTTCCTGGGCTGGTGATATGCAGTACCGTAATCTCTCATAATGCTAGGCAGCAATAGCTAACTACTGCTCCCAGCCAGCCACACAATCACAAGGGTAAACAATCACTGTAAACCTACACGATTATAAACCTAAATGATGGTGCATTTATTGTGTTAAATAAGTGTTCTGAGGATGTTTAAGGTAGGTGTAGGTTCAGCTCTGATGTTCAGTAGGTTAGGTGTGTTAAATGCATTTTTGATCTTTGATATTTTTAACTTGTGATGGGTTATCAGGATGTAAGCATGGTAAGTTGAGCATCTGTATTGTGAAATGATCACCAACAGTAAGTCTAGTTAATATCCATCCATCACCAGACGCAGTTATAATTTTTTTTCCTGTGATGAAACTTTTAAGATTTTGCACTTTTATTTTTTTTGCATTACTCTTAAATTGATATTTAAAATTAGAAAGGCAAAAACATTTTTATTAATTTGTCTTTATTTCTTTTGCCTTGTTTTGAAATTTAACATCATAAGACATTATTACTCCTTGATTTTCTGTTTTTGTCAACTGGAAAGAAAAATATCATGTGAGAAAGGGTACATTGAGAAAGGAGGAGGTGGTAAATGGGTTTATGTCGTATGTATTTTTCCACTCTAAGTACCTGGCCATCTTTTCTATTAGGTTGTAAACTCTTAGAAGACGGATAGCTTTTTCTTGTTAAAACCCATAGCACTGATTAGAGTGGATGCTCAGAATAGTAAACATTTTTGACTGACTGACTCCAGTTTAGAGTTCCAAAATAGAGTTACTCACATCTTTGTACTAAAAGAAAAACTGAAGAAATAAGCAAAAACAAAGAAAGAGAACCCTGTTTCATTATGACCATAGACCACATTAAAAGTGAATTGAGGCTGGTAAGGCATTGAATTCATGGAGGAAAAAATGGACAAGTGATAAAGGATTATTGTCCTCTAAGACTATGGAGAAATATTTCTCTTTCAAGTTTGGCAACATTTAATTATACACTTAGAAAAGCACTAGAAGTCTTCATGTCACCATCTCCTAGAACAGCGGTTCTCAACCTGTGGGTCGCGACCCCGGCGGGGGTCGAACGACCAAATCACAGGGGTCGCCTAAAGCCATCGGAAAATACATATTTATTATACTTTTTTTTTTTTTTTTTGCATTTTTCTGAAGCTGGAAACAGGGAGAGACAGTCAGACAGACTCCCGCATGCGCCCGACCGGGATCCACCCGGCACGCCCACCAGGGGGCGACGCTCTTCCCACCAGGGGGCGATGCTCTGCCCATCCTGGGCATCGCCATGTTGCGACCAGAGCCACTCTAGCGCCTGAGGCAGAGGCCACAGAGCCATCCCCAGCGCCCGGGCCATCTTTGCTCCAATGGAGCCTTGGCTGCGGGAGGGGAAGAGAGAGACAGAGAGGAAGGTGCAGCAGAGGGGTGGAGAAGCAAATGGGCGCTTCTCCTGTGTGCCCTGGCCGGGAATCGAACCCAGGTCCTCCGCACACCAGGCCGACGCTCTACCGCTGAGCCAACCGGCCAGGGCTACAATACATTTTTAAAATATGTATTTCTGATGGCTTTAGGCGACCCCTGTGTTTTGGTCGTTCAACCCCCGCCGGGGTCGCGACCCACAGGTTGAGAACCGCTGTCCTAGAAGCTGGCAAAGTCCAAATTTTAATTTAGTGAGTTATAGACAATACTTTTAATTCTTTGGTTTTTGATAAACAGGACTAGTGCTTTTAGACAAATAACTATTTTGCTGTAAGAGCAATTGGACACTATTAAACATAAAATTTTTTATATATTGCCTTTTAAATTGCACCTACATCAAGTATATATAAGAAACCCTTCTTATACCCAAAAGTAATTTGATAGATTTCTTCCAAACTGTCTTGTATAGCAATTAATATTATATTTTACCTGTCTATTGACTTTCATCACTGAATTGTTTTTTCATACCCAGCTTCTGTAATTGGTTAATATTGCTCACTTAGCAATGTGATCAAGGTTAAATTGACTTAAATATTTGTCACACAAATAAGCATGGGCTTTAAAAAAAAGCTTCTGTGGTATTCTTTTCTTTCTGTTAGTGTTGATCACAGCTATGTAGCCAATATAAATGTGGTACCTTTTTGGAACAAAATTTAATTTCCATATTAATACATCGAATAAGGGATACTTAACTGTGGAAATAATATAGTGAAATTTTAGCTAAATAAGGATCTATAATTTGTAAGTGAAGGAATGTTCTTAGTACTACCAAGTTATAGCTAAGGGGATGTAGTTATTTGTTAGTTATATGTTCTGAATATTTTGTTATGTGCCCAACTCTTTATTTACTTCACTTCACTTTCATAAAAGTATGTGTTTGCAGAGACATATTTTACCTTAGTTTTTATTTATTTATTTATTTATTTATTTATTTATTTATTTATTTATTTATTTATTTTTTATGGGCTGTCATCTTTAATTCTAGCTTGCACCCGGCGGGTAAGTAAAACATACACTGGGCTCCAAAACCCACTCACATTCAGTGCTCACAAAGCTACTGACTTATCCGAGTTTCCTAGAATCAAAGGTTTCTAGCTCACCAGACTTATTCACCTTGTTCTCCATCTCCTTCCTTCTCCCTGTGCAAACTCTGCACTAACTGGCTTCTCACTCAACACTCCGCCATCTTGGCTACTTCTCCTGGCCTCCTCCACGTGGCCTTTCTCTGCTCTCTGCTCTGCTCCCTCTGGCCTTTTTCTGCTAATGATAATCTCAGGAACCAAGAGAGCTACCTTAGTTTTTGAAGCGAGTTTTGTTTGTATTGTTACTCTAGACTTCTTTTTCATGTATGCATTACATTTATTAAAAATAAATTAAGTTTGTACTCAGGAGATGTGTCAGCAGTATTGGAAAACTGAAAAGTCATCTGTGTGGGTGTTAAAATCCTCATTTCTCATCTACAAATGAAACCGATAAATCATGGCAACTGAAAGTTCTTGTGTTGTTCTCAATCTCAAGGGTACTTAATTTCAAATGGCTTTGTACTTATAAATAGCAAAGCTTGTGATGAAATCCTGGAAATTAATTTGATGCCTTTTTTTTTAAGGTAATATTTTTGCTTTTCTACTCTTAACTGCTAAAAGGATATTGACACAGTTCTTAATAATTATATTTGTGTGTTTTGTCTTTTTTTTTTTCTGGACAGAGGTTTTACAAGACTATATCAAGCCAGATGGAGAATGTTTGGAATTGTTTGCTCGAAATTTACAGCCAGGTTGGACTAGTTGGGGCAATGAAGTTCTCAAATTTCAACATGTGGATTATTTTATTGCTCTGGAGTCTAGAAGCTGATTCTGATCCCAAAGTTGTGATTTTCTTCAGTTTTTGCTCATCCCTCTCCCTTCATTTTAACTGATTTTTTCTTTTATTACCAATATGCTTAGAAATTGAAACAGGACTTGGTTGTTCAGCATAACGGCCAGAAGGGGCTAGCCTTCATATAATTTTGAGATGAATTTTACTTCAGTTGCATTAGTATTGTATATTATTCTAGGCTTATTACAAATAAAGATGTAAGCTTTTAAAAAGAGGGTAAGACTTTGTTATTGAAAATGTCACAAAGCCTGTACGGTGGCTCACAGATCATAATTCTGCCTATGGATATGTTTTGTTAGGCCACAAAATGTTATAAAATTTTATTGAACTATCATTCTTTAAAAAATCAGGAAATTTCACATAAAAGTTCAGATTTCTGCTTCTCTTTAAACTTTAGGTGTTCTGGCTACACTGTGGCATGTATTCTTATCTAGTATCATTTTGTAAGACTCAGTGGTGGAAGCTCTTTTGGGAGGGGCTGTGTTCTTTCAGTTTATGACAGTACCTCTTGCTCCACGTCACTCACTTATACTGTTTATGTGACCCCAGTACATCCCAAATATGCAGCTTCTGTTACACTGTTACATACTGGGGAAAGCATTCAAAGACCTGCCAAGTTTGTACTGAGTTTAGGAAACATTTTTGGAGGCTTTTAAATTGTGTTTAAGGTCACTTTTCAAGTATTTGTAAGTTTTCTTGTCTTTCTAGGAATATAATTTTAAAATATTTCTTATAAAAATGTCTGAGGTGGATCCAAGATGGTGGCAGAGTACGTTAAAGCTACACTCACCTCTTCCTAGGACAAAACTGGAATTACAACTAAAATATAGATTAACCTGAATAAGCAACTAAAGACTAGCTGAGCAGAAGTATTATAACCAAGAATTTATAGAAGAAGCCACATCAAGACTGGTAGGAAGGGCAGAGATGGGAAAAGGGCTGGCCCCAGTCTCATGGCATCTGGAATTCTGGAGGGATATATCAGCTGTAAAAGTTACCTCTGAGGAGTGTGGGGTCTCAACCCCATGCCACGCTCCCCAGCCCAGAACTCTAGAGCAGGAATACATGCCCACATAATACCTGGCTGTAAAAGTCAGTGGGGATTTTGTCTGCCACAGAGAGACGTAGTCTGCTAGACACACAGGTGCCCTTTTAAAGGGCCAGTGCACAAAATCTCCTTTGCAGCCACTCATCCTGGGCTCTGGTGGAGTGAGGGCAGAATGGACTAGAATTGTGTGAAAAGAGACTGGGGTTTGTGGCTCTGGGGAGAGAGCTGAAGGGACATCTCTCAGGATCCCTGTGCTGGGTATCTCTCCCATACCACAGATAAATCATGCTTGGGTGAAGCACTCCCCTCATTATGGCATCAGCTTGGGGGAATGCAATAGTCCCACTCTCTAGAATCCCTGTCGCCCCACCCTGAGGAGCTCATGCCCTGCTGAGGAATTAGCTGCTTGGGCTGGGATCTAGAGGTCAGGGTAGATTCAGGGTATTAGTGACTGACTTGTGTGGCTTTGGGGTGGGGCCATTACCCCCACTTCCCAGTGAACCTGAATAGCACCTCGCCCTCATAGGAGAGTCACTGATCCACCCTCCAGACTCTGGTGTCCCCGCTCTACTGAGTGTAAGTACCCTGGGAGGTCTGAGCAGAATCTGGGACACATTGAGTCATGTGGCTCTTGGGTAGGGGTCACACTCCAACCTTCTACCAGGCCCGATCAGTGCCTCCCTATCTTGGGAGATCCACTAGTACTATCCGTTTGACTCATGGTGGCCCTCACTGCTGAGCTTGGTCTCCTGGAAAAATCTGGGATAGACTGAGTTGTGTGGTTCTAGAGGGAGGCCATTTTTCCCTCACACATTTGAGTGATGCAGAGCCCTCCCTTCACCTGGCCAAACCTTGATTTGTTTAGGCCTGATAAAGTCTGCTGGCCTCAGCCTGATGACTTCCTGACATCCTGCCCAACCACAAAGATGTGCAAGCACCCAGAGGGTGGCAGCTTGACTTGGTATACCCTGTGATATTTTCTGAGTGGCCTCAGACCCAGCACTGGCAGCAAGGTTGAACTGGTGTCGATTTGGTGAACATTACTTGGCCTTACTTGGAGACTCACTGAGAACCTACTTCATACAACTTGAGTACCACTAGGGGATTTTTCAGTGACTATTGGGAAGCATGCAGGTGGAGGTAGGTAGAGGTGGAATTGGGTTGCTTTGGGCATTTTCTGACCTCCCCTGGGTTTGATACTGGTGGAAGCTGGCCTTAGTTCATAGCTGGATCTTTCCCATGTGCACATACACCCAACAGAGGCAGCCCCAAATAGACTGCCCAGGGCCAGTTACAGGCAGTGTTTGACATTGGCCTGCACCAGCATCCTTCCTAAGAGACCCCAGAACCAACATACCCAGTGGCTAATTTCAGACATCAGAGCAGGATTTGATTAGCTTCATAGCAGCATATCCAAAGGGAGATTTTGCCAGGCACCAGACCCTTTTGAAGTGAATTCTGTTTTATGTGGTTAGCAACTTCACAGCAGCTCATACTGTGTTGCCAAGGTCAATCCTCACAGTCAGAAAGCCTGAGGGTTGAACCCACACACCAAGGGGCCAATAACAATAAAGACTCAATTACAACAAGAAGGTTTACATAACCCACACAAGAGATGTTCCTGGAGCACCCAGATCAGCTGACCAAGGAGACTGAACCAATGTGTCCCACAGGACACCTGCTACACAAGGCCACCCTACTAAGACTGGGAGACAGCAGATCTATGTAATTCATAGAAACAGACACAAAGAGGCAGCCAAAATAGGAAGACAAATATGCCTCAAATGAACGAATAGGAAGAATCTCTAGAAAAAAATGCTAAATGAAGTGGAGGCAAGTTTTTTTTTAGATACATAGTTAGAAAAAGTGGATATAAGGATGCTCAAGGAACTAAGTGAGAACTTCAAGGAACTTAGAACTTCAACAGCTTGAAAAAGGTCATAAAACTATAAAAAAGGACAAGTCAGAGATGAGTACAATACCTGCAATGAAGAATACACTAGAAGAAATAAACAGTAAGTTGGATGAAGCAGAGTATTGCATCAGTGATTTGTAAGACAAGGTAGCAGAAAACCAATCAGGGCAGCAAAAAGAGAAAAAAATAGAATCTTTTATGTATTTGTTTTTGAGAGATACAATTAGTTAATTCCACTTAGTTGTGCCATTGATTGCTTTTCATATGTGCCTTGATGGGGTCTTGAACTGACAACCTCAGGCATTGAACCAGAGCCTTCAAGATTGAGCTGGCACCCATGGGTTTGAGCTGGCAACCTTGGGATCAACCAGTGACCTCAGCACTCAGGAACAATGCTTTATCTACTGTACCACCATCCAGGGCAAAGAATCATAAAAGCAGTAAGAGAAAGTCAGTGACCTACAAGGGAGCTACTATGGACTTTCAGATGAATTCTCAATGGAATATTTTAAACCAGAAAAGATTGGCATGTAATATTCAAAATGATGAAAAGCAAGGGCCTACAACCAAGACTACCTTACCCAGCAAGGCTATTTAAAATTGAAGGAGAAATAATGAGCTTCTCAGACAAGAAAAAGCTAAAGGAGTTCATTACCACCAAGCTAGTATTACAAGAAATGCTAAAGGGTCTTCTTGAAGAAGAGGAAGAGAAGGGGAGGGAGAGCAAGATGGGGATGAGGAGCAGTAGCAGTAGGAGGAAAGAAACAGAACAACAACAGAGGAACTTAATTATAAAGATTAAGATGGCAATAAATACGTACCTATCAATAATCACTTTAAATGTAAATGGCTTAAGTGCTCCAATCAAAACACAGGGTAGCTGAATGGCTAAGAAAACAAGAACCATATATATGCTGTCTACAAGAGACCCGCCTCAGAATGAAAAGATAACACGCACTAAAAGTAAAGGGAATTGAAAATTTCATGTAAATAGAAATAAAAAAGCTGGGGTAGCAATACTTAAGTCAGACAAAATAGACTTTGAAACAAAAGCAATAGTAAGAAACAAATAAGGACACTACTTAATGATAAAGACAGCAATCGAACAAGAGGTTATAACCCTTGTAAGCATTAAGTAACCAACATAGGAGCACCTAAATATGTAAGGCAAATCCTGATGGACATAAAGGAGAGATTGACAGTTATAATCATATTAGGGGATTATAACACCTCATTGATATCAATGGATATATCGTCCAGAAAGAAAATCAACAAGGAAGCAGCAGTCTTAAGTGACACACTAGAAGAGATGGATTTAATTGATATCTTCAGAGCATTTTATCCCAAAAGCAGCAGAATGTACATTCTCTTCAAGTGCATTTGGAACATTTTCTAGGATTGAGCATATGTTAGGACAAGTCTCAATAAATTTAATAAGATTCAAATCATATTAAGGATTTTATCTGACCATAATGGTATGAAACAAGAAGTCAATCACAAGAAAAAAAAACACACCAGAAAACACACAGAGATGGAAGCTAAATAATGTTACTAAACCAGTGATTTTCAAATGATGTGCTGCAAGAATTTTTAAAACATGAAATACTTGACTAGTCAGAGGCTCTGACCTCTTTCCTCTTAGATTGTGAAATGAAAAAATGACAATAGCCTACCTAATGATAGTCATCTGGTATGAGTGAATCAAAATTACACCTATTTTTTTTTCAGATTGGCAAAAGTATGTTTTTGGTGTGCACAGAATTTTAATTAGTTTCTTTGTGGCATCAGATGAAATGGTTGAAAATCACTGTACTAAATAATGAAGGGGGTTGAAAGAAAAAAACCACACAACTCAAAGACCTGATAACAGTGTGGTGATTACTGGGGACAGGTAGGGTATTGAGAAGTGGAGGTGGGTATAGGAAGGACAAGTGGTAATGGATGGAGATTTGCCTTGGGATGACAATACAGTGTACAGATAATATGTTGTAGCATTGTGCACCTGAAACCTGTATAATTTTGTTAAACAATGTCACCCCAATAAAAAAATAAAAGAAAAATGAATGGGTTAACAATGAGATCAAGGAAGAAATTAAAGATAACCTGGAAACAAATGAAAATGACATAACAACCAAAAAATCTAAGGGATGCAGTGAAGGAAGTCTTAAGAGGAAAACTCATAGCACTGTATAACTACTTCAAGGAACAAAATTTCAAATAAACAATCTAACTTTACACTTAAGGAATGAGAATAAGAAAAACAAAGCCCAGAGTGAGTAGAAGAAAGGAAATAAAGATCAGAGCAGAAATAAATAAAATAGATTAATAAAATAATTCAAGAGATCAATGAAACCAAGTGCTGGTTCTTTGGAAAGATAAACAGGATTGACAAACCTTTCATTATACACAGAAATAAAATGAAAGGAAAACAATGAATAAAACCACAAATTTAAGAGAAGTAACAATTGACACCACAGAAATAAAAATGATTGTAAGTAAATATTAAGAACAAACATATGCCAATAAATTGTAGAATTTGGACAAAATGGATACATTCCTAAAAACATATAATCTTCCAAAACTGAATCAGGGAGAATCAGAAAATCTGAATAGAGCCATTACAACTAATAAAATGGAAGCAGTAATTATAAAACTCCCAGCAACAAAAGTCCTGGACCAGATGGCTTCACAGGAGAACTTTATCAAGCAGAGAAGAATTAACACCTATCCCTCCCTAACTATTCCAAAAAATACAGGAGGAGGGAAGACTCCCAAGCTCATTTTATGAGGCCATCATTATCCAACTCATAAAACCAGATAAAGACATTACAGAGGAAGAAAATTACAGGTCAATATCCCTGATGAACATAGATATAAAAACTCTCAATAAAATATTAGTAAACTGAAAAAAATTAGTAAACTGGATTCAGCAATATGTTAAAAATTATTTACTATAATCAAATGGGATTTATGTGATGCAATACATAAAATGAAGGGTAAACATCATACAATCATATCAATATATGCAGAAAAAACATTTGATAATACTCAGCACCCATTTATGATAAAAAACTTTAAGCAAAGTGGGAATAGAGTGAACATGCCTCAAAATTGAAAAGAAGTAAAACTTATTGTTTGCAGATGGCATGATACTGTATATGAAGAACCCTAAAGATTCCACCAAAGAGCTACTAGAACTGGTAAATGAATTCAGTAAAGTGACAAGATATAAAATATCCAGAAATCAATTGCATTTTAACACACCAATAACTATCAGAAAGGGAGACTAAGAAAACAATCTCATTAACAATCTTTATTTTTAAAATGCCTAGGAATAAATTTAACCAAGGATGTAAAAGACCTGTACTCAGAAAACTAGAAGACACTGAAGAACGAAATGGAAGAAGATATAAATAAGTGCAGGCATATAATGTGTTCATGGATAGGAAGAATTAGCATCATTAAAATACCCATACTGCCCAAAGCAATCTATAGATTTGATGCTATTCCTATCAAGATACCAATGGTGTGTTTCACAGAACAAAAAAAATATTCCAAAAGATGTACATGGAACTATCAAAGACCCTGAATAACCACAGGAACCTTGAGAAAGAAGAATTAGTTTGGAGGAATAATAAATACTACCTGATATAAAACTATACTACAAGGCCATAGTTATAAAAACAGCCTGGTATTGGTATAGAAACAGACATATAGATCAATGGAATAGAATAGAGACACCCAAAAGAAACCCATGTCTTTATGGTCAATAAATATTTGACAGATGAGGCAAGAACATAGAATGAATTAAAGACAGTCTAATAAATGGTGTTAAGAAAATTAGAAATATGCAAAAAAAGCAACTAGACCACCTTTTATATCATGCACAAGAATAAAAAAGTGGATTAAATATTTAAAGGTAAGACTCAAAATCATAAAAATCCTAGAAAACAGCAATGTCTTGAACATTTCTTGTAGACACACACACACACACACACACACACACAATCTCCTCAGGAAAGGGAAACAAGAAAAAAATAAACAAATGGGACTAAATCAAACTAAAAAGTTTTTGTACAGCAAAGGAAACATCAACAAAATGGAAAGACAACCCACTGAGTGGGAGAACGTATTTGCCAATGATACATCTGATAAGGGGTTAATATACAAAATTTATAAAGAACTGATACTACACAACAAAAATGCAAATAATCCAATTTAAAAATGGGCAAAGGACTTGAATAGATACTTCTGCAAAGAGGGCACACAGATGGCCAATAGACATAAGAAAAGATGCTCAGGGTCATAATAATCAGAGAAATGCAAATTAAAACACAATGAGAGGCCCTGGCCAGTTGGCTCAGTGGTAGAGTGTTGGCCCAGTGTGTAGATGTCCTGGGTTCAATTCCTGGCCAGGGCTCACAAGAGAAGCGCTCTTCTGCTTCTCCACACTTCCTTCTCTCTTTTCTCTCTATCTCTCTCTTCCTCTCCCACAGCTAAGGTTCCACTGGAGCAAATTTGGCCCGGAAGCTGAGGATGGCTCTGTGGCCTCTCTGCCTCAGGCGCTAGAAGGGCTCCAGTTGCAATGGAGCAACGCTTCAGATGGGCAGAGCATCACCCCCTAGTGGGTTTGCTGCGTGGATCCTGGTTGGGCTTATGTTGGAGTCTGTCTGCCTCCCAGCTTCTCATTTCAGAAAAATACAAAAACAAAACAAAACAAACAAACAATAAAAAACCCCCCATAGTGAGATACCACCATCATCTGACATCTGTCAGAATGACTATTATAGATAAAACAGCAAACAAATGGTGAGACTATAGAGGAAAGGGAACTCTTATCCACTACTGGTGGGAAGGCAGATTGGTACAAAATATTTAAAAAATGAAACTGCTCTATGACACAATGATTCCACTCCTTGAAATATATCTGAAGAAACAGATATATTTGAAGAATTCTTTCAAATTCAAAAACACTAATTTGAAAGAATATATGCACCCCAATTTTTTTTTGTATTTTTTTTTGAAGCTAGAAACGGGGAGAGACAGTCAGACAGACTCTCGCATGCGCCCGACAGGGATCCACCCGGCATGCCCACCAGGGGGCGATGCTCTGCCCACCAGGGGGCGATGCTCTGCCCCTCCGGGGCATCACTCTGCCGCAACCAGAGCCACTTTAGCACCTGGGGCAGAGGCCAAGGAGCCATCCCCAGCACCCGGGCCATCTTTGCTCCAATGGAGCCTCAGCTGCGGGAGGGGAAGAGAGAGACAGAGAGGAAGGAGAGGGGGAGGGGTGGAGAAGCAGACGGGCGCTTCTCCTGTGTGCCCTGGCCGGGAATGGAACCCGGGACTTCTGCACGCCAGGCTGACGTTCTACCACTGAGCCAACCGGCCAGGGCCTGCACCCCAATTTTTTTTTTTTTTTCATTTTTCTGAAGCTGGAAATGGGGAGAGACAGTCAGACAGACTCCCGCATGCGCCCGACCGGGATCCACCCGGCACGCCCACCAGGGGCGATGCTCTGCCCACCAGGGGGCGATGCTCTGCCCATCCTGGGCGTCGCCATATTGCGACCAGAGCCACTCTAGCGCCTGGGGCAGAGGCCACAGAGCCATCCCCAGCGCCCGGGCCATCTTTGCTCCAATGGAGCCTTGGCTGCGGGAGGGGAAGAGAGAGACAGAGAGGAAAGTGCGGCGGAGGGGTGGAGAAGCAAATGGGCGCTTCTCCTGTGTGCCCTGGCCGGGAATCGAACCCGGGTCCTCCGCACGCTAGGCCGACGCTCTACCGCTGAGCCAACCGGCCAGGGCCTGCACCCCAATTTTTATTGAAGCACCTTAAATGCCTGTGAGTAGATGCATGGATAAATTGCTGTGCTACATTTACACAATGTAATACTACTCAGCTGTAAAAAAAAGAAGAAAAGAAGAAGAAGGAGGAGGAGGAGGAGAAGGAGGAAGAGGAAGAGGAGGAGGGGGAGGGGAGGAAGAGAAGGAGGGAGGAAGTGGAAAAGGAGGAGGAAGAGGAGGAAGGGGAGGAAGAAGAAGAAAAAAAAGAAGGAAGAAGAAAAGGAGGAGGAGGAGAAGGACGAGGAGGAGGAAATTATACCGTTGGAACAGCAATGATGGACCTGGAGAGTATTATGCTGAGTGAAATAAGCCAATCAGAGAAAGACAAATTCCATATGAAATTTATGTATAAATGGAATCCAGTGAACAAAGTTAACAGACAAAATAGAGATGGAGATATATATATCCATAAAATATAAATATAAATATATATATATATATTTAAATTTATTTTTTCTCCTTTTCCAAATGAGAGGAGCGGAGATAGACAGACTCCCACATGCACCCCGGCTGAGATCCACTGGACAACCCCTTTCTGGGGGCAATGCTTTACCCATCTAGGACCATGCTCACAACCAAGCTATTTTTAGCACCTGAGGCAGAGGCTCTACAGAGTGCCTAGGGCCTATGCACTCAAACCAATGGAGCCATGGCTGTGGGAGGAGGAAGAGAAGAAGATGAAAGGAGAGAGAGAGAGAAAGAGAGAGAGAGAAGGGGAAGGCAAAAGGGAGGATGGAGAATCAGATGATCACTTCTCCTATGTGCCCTGACCAGGAATTGAACCCAGGGCATCCACACGCCATGCCAGCATTCTGCCACTGAGCCAACTGCCCAGGGCGGGATTAAGCAATGATTTGTTTTCTATCATTACTTTCACTCTTTTAGAATTTTATATAAATGGATTCATAGACAATGTAGTTTATCATATCTGGCTTCTTTCACTTCAGATATGAGTTGAAACTTCTCATCTCCCCACCCCCAGTAAAATCAATAAATAAAAAAATTTAAAAAGTCAAGCCCTGGCCAGTTGGCTCAGTGGTAGAGTGTCAGCCTGGCGTGTGGATGTCCCAGGTTTGATTCCTGGTCAGGGCACACAGGAGAAGCACCCATCTGCTTCTCCACCTCTCTCCCTCTCGCTTCTCTTTTTCTTCCCCTCCTGCAGCCATGGCTCAATTGGAGCGAGTCCCTGAGTGCTAAGGATGGCTCTATGGCCTCCACCTGAGGCGCTAAGAAGAGCTAGGGTTGCTGAGCAAAAGAGCAGCAGCCCCAGATGGGTAGAGTATCTCCCCTAGTGGGCTTGCCGGGTGGATCCTGGCCAGGGTGCATGTGAGAGTCTGTCTCTCTGCCTCCCCTTCTCTCACTGAATAAAAACAAAAACAAAACAAACTTCAGACTAGATTTCCTAACCTGCACCTGATTTAATACATGAGGAAACTTTGAGATCTTTGCTGTTCCCATTGTGGTTCTGCCTGAAAACAAATAATTAAAAACAAATTAAAATAAAGGCCACATGTGGCTTTGGGCATACTCTTTATTGCATACTGCTGTGCTGACTCTGAGCTTCATAGTACTCCACCTTGTTCTTTGATGACTTTCATAGGTGGTTGTTGAGAAAACAGGTGTATTATGCTTACCTGCTTGTACTTTGCCTGATTAGTGTGTGAACACATAGCAGTGGCATGAATGTATAGTCTGTGTAAGGCTATGGGTGCTTGCCCTCAAGGCGGATGGCGGATATCTTGCCCACCACCGTGAGAGGCCATTTTGCTGTTTGTTTGCCTGAGAAGCGGTTTTCCCTTGCTGGTTTGCTCATCTGCTGTTGAGAGACTCTTAAATAAGAGTCATAGCTCAGTGCTTTCTGGCTCCGCAGTTTCTCTACCATCAGCCTGAATCCAATGTGATCCTGCCAGGCCTTGACCACCAGCATTACAGTGGTTAATTGACAGCCTTCTGTACAAACATGCGTCAGTTGCATTCTGAGAAATGCATCATTAGGCAATTTTGTCATTGTGTGAACATCATAAGAGCGCACTCACACAAACCTAGTGCAATGCTGGTGGCTGAGGTCAGGCCGGTTCACCTTGGATTCAGGCAGACAGGAGAAAAATTGTGGAGCCAGAAAGGGTTGGCCCATTTGATTTAATAGAGTCTCACAACAGCGGACAAGCACACAGGCAGGGGAAACTGCCTCTCAGGCAAACAAATAGATAAATGGCTCCTCACAGTGGCAGGCAGGCAATCTACGCACCTGAAATCCCCCTGAGCGCAAGCACCCACAGCCTTATGTAGGCCATACACACGTGGCGCTGCCATGTGCTCATGCACCAGTCAGGCAAAGGGCTTGCAGCTGGTAACCCAGAGAGCAAGCCTAACACAGCTGCCCCATGTTCCACCCCTTTAGGGTTGCTCACTTCACAATCTACATGACAGGAAACAGAGACACAGCAACAGCAAAAGTTACACAATAATTAAAATAATTACAAAGGTGGCCTTCACAATGTCTCCCTGAGCACTTTGCCCAAGTTTTCACCTGGAGGGCCACCTCTTACTCCATACCCCATGGTAGGTAGGAGGACTTGTGTAGTCCAGGGCTGTGTCCATGGAAACCACCAAGTGTCCTTGGTGCATCTCTGCAACTGGATGAGAACCAGTGCAGGAGGGCCTCCACAGGTGCTGCAGCCCCCAGTCAAGGTCTCTCATAGTACTGCCCACGAACAATGTCCATCAAGGGAGCCAGTGCCTCTCTCGGGTTGCAGTCCAAGAGTCAGTCCATGATAGACAACCGAGCTGTCTGTGCAGATCACCAAAGTAAAGGTCCGTTACAGACAACTAGCCGTACAGTTCTTTATTAACGGACCTCAGCACCTTTCCATAGTGTGCTCTGTTGTCACAAGTCCCATCCAAACTCCTCAGAAGTCCAAGCTCACAGGGCCTGGCAGAGTCAAACACATTCAAGGCCTGTGTTGCCTTAACAGTTCTCTTAGCTGCTGCTGTAATTTATATTGTAATATATATGCTCTAATTTATTATATGTAATATTACCTTCTAATGCCAACATCTGCTGCACATTAGAAGGGGACTCGTGGATTGCCAATTTCACATGGTGCCTCTGGCCCCTGCCCGTCCCTGTTGGATGGGTTCCTCGCCTTTCCCCCTATTCATACTGGGACAATGGGTCTTGGGGATCCTGTTACCTGAATGCCAGCCACTTTCCTGGCAGATACTGGGGCCACCCGCTTCCCCCACTTTTTCAGAGACTGGAACCTGTTCTGACTCAAGCTGCTGCCAAAGCTCCAACAAGCCTTTTTTATTAGGCTTCCCATCTAATTTCTCCCTATCTTCCCGGCTGCAATCAAATCCACCCACATCTGTGTTCAGCTAACCTCTATAGTCCCATTTCTCCTGTTAGGGGGGCAGCACAGGCAGCAGCCCTCTAAGGTCCCTCTCTGTTCGGAGAACATGATGCCATCCACCCCTCTGTCCTGCAACTGCAGCAACCAAGCTGCCAGTGGCTCGGTGGGTTTCTGCCTGAATTGTGCCCCCAACTACATCAGATCTGCCCGGGTGTAAGGCTGGGCCACAGAGTGCTCCACTACCTGGGGAGAAGACTGTGACTGCCCCTGAGGGACTCTTGTCTGCTGGGTCTTTACCTTCTTGGCGACCACCAGCTGGACTCTGAGTCTGCTAATGACAGTTGCAGCCCAAGCCTTCCCCTCAGAAGAGGAGGAGTCAGAAACACCTGCTCTCATTGACTCAGAGCCACTCCGCTGGCAGGAATGCAGCTCTATCTTCTGCACGTCCACTTCGGCTCCTGCGGCTGCTGGCTCTCAGCCTGAAGCTGACTCTCAAGATCCTGAATCCGCAGTTGTTTCTCCAACAGCTGTTACTGCCAACGTTCAGCTTCCAGGGCAAACTGCAACTCATGAACCCCTAACTTCTTGTACAGAGGCCACTCCAGTTCCAGGCACCATTGGTGCTCAGTCTACACCTCACACTGCAGCTCTCAGACCTGGTCGACCTCCTTCTCTGGTGCTCACCCCAGTTCACACTGTCATTGGCACTCAGTATGCAGCTCATCCTGGAGCTTTTGACCTCGCTCAGCTTCTCATACAGAGCTCTTGGTTTCTTCTTGCAGGATTGTAAAAAGCATGCAGCCCATGGTCCCCAACAGGAGTGCCACTGGGAACAGCCACTCCTCTATTCCACCCCTCAAGGGTGTCGGTGGCTCCATACTTGTCTGTTTCGAACCCTGCCTACAACACCAGATGAAATGCTGGTGGCCAAGGCCAGGCAGGTTCACACTGGATTTGGGCAAATGGTAGGAACACTGCAGAGCCAGAAAGGGTTGGACCATTCCATTTAATAAAGTCTCACAATGGTGGACAAGCACACAGGCAGGGGAAACCGCCTCTCAGGCAAATAAGCAGCAAAATGGCCCCTCACAGTGGCAAGTAGGCAATCCACACCTTTGCAATCCCCGAGTGCAAGCACCAACAGTCTTATATAGGTCATACACACATGGTGCTGCCACGTGTTCACGCACCAATCAGGCAAAGGGCTTGTGGCCGATAAACCAGTGAGCAAGCCTAATGCAGCTGCTCCACACCTAGATTTTTATAGCCACCACACACTTAGGCTCTAAGATATAGCCTATTGCTCCTAGGCTCCAAACCTCTATACCATGTTACTGAATATTGTAGGCAATTGCAATACACTGGTAAGATTTGTATATCTAAACACAGAAAAGATACAGTAAAAATATGGTATTAAAGATAAAAAATGATACTATAAAGGACACTTCCATGAATGGACCTTGCAGGACTAGAAGTTGCTCTGGTGAGTCAGTGAGGGAGTGGTGAGTTAATGTGGAGGACATTATTGTAGACTTTATAAACACTGTATACTTGCGCTACACTAAATTTATAAATTTCTTTTTCCCATATTAAGCTTACTATGACTTATTTACTTTATAAACATTTAAATTTTTGTTAACTTTCTGGCTCTTTAATAACAATACTTAGCTTAAAACACATGCTGTACAGCTGTCCAAAAATACTTTATGTTCTTCTTCTATAAGCTTTTTCTATTTTTAAAATGATTTTATTTTTACTTGTTAAACCTTTTTTTTGTTAAAAACTAAGACATAAACACACATATTACCTTAGGCCCAAACGGTCAGAATCATCCATGTCACTGTCCTCCACCTTCACATCTTGTTCCACTGGAAGGTCTTCAGGGACAATAACATGCATAGAGCTGTCACCTCCTGTAACAATGCCTTCTTCTGGGGCACCTCTGGAAGGACCATCCTGAGGCTCTTCTTGAGGAGGCACAGCTCTTCAGAAGTATGTCCATGGTGGTTTATTTTATTTGTTTCTTTTATTCATCATAGATTTGCTTATAAGCAAATAATGCACCACACACATTCCTCTCTAATAATGAAAACCTTTCAGTGTTAGAGTCCATCTTTTCATAGTTTTTTAAAAAAATATTTATTTATTTATTCATTTTAGAGGGGAAGTGGGGAGAGGGAGAGAGAGTGAGAAGTGGGGGAGGAGCAGAAAGCATCAACTCCCATATATGCCTTGACTGGGCAAGCCCAGGGTTTCGAACCAGCGACCTCAGCATTTCCAGGTCGACGCTTTATCCACTGTGCCACCACAGGTCAGGCTCTTTTCATAGTTTTTTTTTTTTTTTTTTCATTTTTCTGAAGCTGGAAACAGGGAGAGACAGTCAGACAGACTCCCGCATGCGCCCGACCAGGATCCACCCGGCACGCCCACCAGGGGCGATGCTCTGCCCACCAGGGGGTGATGCTCTGCCTATCCTGGGCGTCGCCATGTTGTGACCAGAGCCACTCTAGTGCCTGAGGCAGAGGCCACAGAGCCATCCCCAGAGCCCAGGCCATCTTTGCTCCAATGGAGCCTTGGCTGTGGGAGGGGAAGAGAGAGACAGAGAGGAAAGCGCGGCGGTGGGGTGGAGAAGCAAATGGGCGCTTCTCCTGTGTGCCCTGGCCGGGAATCAAACCCGGGTCCTCCGCACGCTAGGTCTTTTCATAGTTTTTAAGGAGCTTGTTGAGGTCTGCAAAGTTTCTGCTAAACCCTTCAATGTGAATTTTCTCAGGGGAAGAAGGTTCTCTTTTTCTTTTCCTGCAGTTTATCTCTTGCCTTTTCTTCAATTATGCATTCCAGTTTCAATTTCAACAGCTTCTTATTAGTCAGTCTTTCAGGAACCACCTCCAAGAGCTCCTCAATGTCATCCTCATACATACCCAGGGTAAAGATATTTGCCATCTCAACCACAGCCTTGTTGATTTTCGCAGTCTCTTCATTGTTGGCAAATGCTTTGAAGTCATGGACAGACCTCTTGAGTTTCTTCTTCCAGGTACCATTCATACACTCCTTGGTGACATAACCCTGTGCCCAAGCAAGGTTTTTAATGTAGTAACAGATGCTGTGATCCTTCCAGCATTGCATTAATAACTTCTCAGTATCTTTCTCAGGTGCAGCCATAGCCTGGACAAAGGTAGTGGGCCTTAAAGACTGCTATAACTCCTGATCCACTGGTTGGATTAAAGAGGTGGTGTTTGGAGGCAGAAACACCACTTTGATATTGGAATGAAGATTTCCAATAAAAGGAGGATGCCCAGAAGTATTATCAACAATAAGCAAAATCTTGAATGTTATTCTCCAAATAGTACTACTTCTGCATTTTGCTGGCATAGCAATTCAGGAAGGCATCTTGGAAGAGGAGCTGGGTCATCTCTGACTTCTTATTGCTCTTGTAATACATCGGCAGCGTGAGCATATTGGTATGCATGAAGGCCCTTGGGTTTTCACTGTGCCAAATCAAAAAGAGTTGCAATATGTAGCTTGCAACATTGGCCCCAGGCAAGACAGTTACCCTGTCCTTAAAAGCCTTGAAACCAGGCAATGACTTGGCTTCCTTAATGGCTAAGAGTCCTTTTAGACATTTGTTTCCAGAATAGGAAGATTTCATCTATATTGAGTATTTGCTCCGTTAAGTAATTTTTCTCCATAATCAGCTTATCCAGAGTTCCAAAAATTCTTTAGCAGCTTTCACACCAGCACTTGTGACTCACCACTCACTTTCACATTATGTAATGAATACTAATTCATTTAAGCCACCCAGAGCTAGGGGCAAACTCAACGTTGCCGTCAGGTCCAGCCTTTTCTTTCAACATCGCAAACTTTTTGCTTTGGCTGTCATCATCATGGTGCTGAGAGGGCTGCACTTTTGTGTTTGGTCTTTAATCCAGGTCATTAGAAGTTTCTCAATGTCTGTTGTAGGCCCTTCTTGAGTTTCATTGCCTTTAATGAAGGAGAGCCTTTAACAGCTTCCAGCACTCTGTTTTTATTTGTCAGAACTATAGCGTGGTAGAATGGGACAGGCCTGACTGATGAGCAATAACCATCGCTGCTTTCCCACCTTTGTAGTCCTCAATCATGTTTAATTTTACTTCCAGGTCACTCACTTGATGTGGCCTCTTACTGACAACATTAGCAGTGGATATCATATGCTTAGGGATCATGATGAACCAAACAACATGAGAGTAAATCAAGCACAAGAGAAACTAATTTAATCAAAAATGCAATAAACACGAGATGTATGAGGCTACTGCTGGTAATCACCATATTGTTGTCTGTGTCTATGAAAGCTTTTTAATTTTTTTGCTTGATCTCTTTGTCTTTTTGACCAAGTCCCCCCAACCCCTTTAACCTCAAGTGATTTTACGAAGTTGTAGTTATAATGAGGGCACAGGTTCATAGAGTCTAGCTGACATGGCTAATAAGTGATAACCAAGACTGGAATTCTATTCTAAATTAAGGAACTTGATTTTGTACCATGTTTGCCAATAAACCTGAGATCTTAATAATAGGCCCATTAGCTACTAATCCGACGATCCATTGAAGGAAACAGAATGGTTTACATATAATCATCCAAACATACCTTTCTTAATACATAATATCACCAGTCTTGGATTAGTAACACAGTATTTTTTATTAGAGCTTTTAGTGACACTATTTGAAACTGGCAGCCTGAGTGCAGCTCAGAATCGCTCAGATCAGATGGGGTACTATGTACCCTTTGAGAAAAGCGATGTCCTTGTATTTTTCTCATTCAGATTAACCTTTAAGTTCATATTTTAAGGAGACTCTGCAAAATATAGACTTGGACTTGAAGGAGGAGGTTGAAGTGATTATAGAGGAGAGATTAAGGTAAGTATAGGTGCAAATTATTTTATTCACCATGATGATTTGTTATCAGTGTTTGGATGTATGGACCAACTCAGAACTGGGTAGAGGGTTGTAATGAAATTTACGACCCTGTTGACCAGTCTGCTCCAGCCTGAAGCAAGTTGGAATACTATAACCAGCCTTCCCCTGCTAAGTATTCCTAGGAGTTACCCTAGGTCTTCTGCAGCTTCTGTGAACTTGAGTGGGACTTCTGGGAGTTTTTCAGTATCAGTCCAAATCTTTGGGACCATATAAACACCAAGTGATCTCTAGGAGTGTAGAGCATGAGGAAAACCTTTTCATCTACTTCATCTGATTAGACTTTGGCCCAATTATTAAATAACTGTGATAATAATAAATATAGAATAACTTTGGATGATAACAAAGGCAAACTAATGGTTACAGTATTAAAATATTTTTGGTCAATACCTTTAAGGAAAAACATATGGTACCTAGCTTGATTTCTAGTTTCTCCCAACATTATCCTCATACCCTGAACGTTAGTCAAACTGGACTGTTTGCTGTACCTGGATTTAGAACTCTCTGCTTCTGTTCATGGACCTTCGTTTGTTAGGAAAATATTAAAGCTCTTGGATCAACTGTATCAACTTTCAGTTTTGATATTTAGCTTTTGAGTGACTTTAAATAATTCTTTAAGCTATGTTATCCTGTCTTCTGAGGTATAAGAAAGGCTAATCTTGTGACTTTATAGAGTTTATGAGAATGAATTGAAGTAACATGTGAAGGTACCTACCAATAGGGGCCTGATACCTAGAAGGAATTTTTTTTCCTCCCCTAACCTCCTCCCTCTCCTCCCCCCCATCCTGTAACCCCCACACTGTTGTCCAAGTCTCTGAGTCTCGTTTTTATGTCCCACCTATGTATGGAATCATATAGTTCTTAGTTTTATCTAATTTACTTATTTCGCTCCGTATGATGTTATTAAGGTCCATACATGTTGTTGTAAAAGATCCGATGCCATCATTTCTTATGGCTGAGTAGTATTCTATAGTATATATATACCAAAGCTTTTTAATCCACTTGTCCTCTGATGGACACTTGGGCTGTTTCCAGATCTTTGCTATTGTGAACAATGCTGCCATAAACATGGGGGTGCATTTCTTCTTTTCAAACGGTGCTATGGTGTTCTTGGGGTATATTGCTAACAGTGGTATAGCTGGGTCAAAAGGCAGTTTGATTTTTAATTTCTTGAGGAATCTCCATACTGTTTTCCACAGTGGGTGCACCAGTCTGCATTCCCATCAGCAGTGCAGGAGGGTTCCCTTTTCTCCACATCCTCGCCAGCACTTATTCTGTGTTATTTTGTTGATGAGCGCCATTCTGACTGGTGTGAGGTGATATCTCATTATGGTTTTAATTTGCATTTCTCTAATAATTAGTGATGTTGAGCATTTTTTCATATGCCTATTGGCCATCTGTGTGTCCTCTTTGGAGAAGTGTCTACTCATTTCTTTTGCCCATTTTTTTGATTGGATTGTTTGTCTTCCTGGTATTAAGTTTTACAAGTTCTTTATAAATTTTGGTTATTAACCCCTTATCAGACGCATTGTCAAATATATTCTCCCATTGTGTAGTTTGTCTTTTTATTCTGTTCTTATTGTCTTTAGCTGTGCAGAAGCTTTTTAGTTTGATAAAGTCCCATTTGTTTATCCTGTCTTTTATTTCACTTGCCTTTGGAGATAATTCGGCAAATATATTGCTGCGAGAGATGTCAGAGAGCTTACTGCCTATGTTTTCTTCTAAGATGCTTATGGTTTCACGGCTTACATTTAAGTCTTTTATCCATTTTGAGTTTATTTTTGTGAGTGGTGTAAGTTGGTGGTATAGTTTCATTTTTTTGCAGGTAGCTGTCCAATTTTCCCAACACCATTTGTTAAAGAGGCTGTCTTTACTCCATTGTATGCTCTTACCTCCTTTGTCAAATATCAGTTGTCCATAAAAGTGTGGGTTTATTTCTGAGTTCTCAGTTCTGTTCCATTGATCTATATGCCTGTTCTTATGCCAGTACCAGGCTATTTTGAGTACAATAGCCCTATAATATAACTTGATATCCGGAAGTGTGATACCTCCCGCTTTATTCTTTCTTTTCAAGATTGCTGAGGATATTTGTGTTCTCTTTTGGTTCCATATAAATTTTTGGAATATGTGTTCTATATCTTTGAAGTAAGTCATTGGTATTTTAATTGGTATTGCATTGAATTTATAAATTGCTTTGGGTAATATAGACATTTTAATGATGTTTATTCTTCCTAACCATGAGCACGGTATATGCCTCCACTTGTTTGTATCTTCCCTGATTTCTTTTATCATTGTTTTATAATTTTCTGAGTACAAGTCTTTAATCTCCCTGGTTAAATTTATTCCTAGGTACTTTATCTTTTTGGTTGCAATGGTAAAGGGGATTGGTTCCTTAATTTCTCTTTCTGACAGTTCATTGCTAGTGTATAAAAATGTCTCTAATTTCTGAGTATTGATTTTATATCCTGCCACCTTGCCGAATTCATTTATCAGGTCTAGTAGTTTTTGACTGCGACTTTAGGGTTTTCTATATACAATATCATATCATCTGCAAATAATGATAATTTTACTTCTTCTTTTCCAATTTGGATGCCTTTTATTTCCTTTTCTTGTCTGATTGCTGTGGCTAGGACTTCCAGAACTATGTTGAATAAGAGTGGTGAAAGGGGCACCCCTGCCTTGTTCCTGATCTTAAGGGGATTGCTTTTAATTTTTACCCATTGAGTATGATATTGGCTGTGAGTCTGTCATAGATGGCCTTTATCATGTTGAGGTATGTACCCTGTATTCCCACTTTGCTGAGAGTTTTGATCATGAATGGGTGCTGGATTTTATCAAATGCTTTTTCTGCATCTATTGAAATTATCATATGGTTTTTCTCCTTCCTTTTGTTTATGTGATGAATCACATTGATTGATTTGCAAATATTGTACCAGCCTTGCCTCCCAAGAATAAATCCCACTTGATCATGGTGTATGATTTTTTCCATATATTGCTGGATCCGGTTTGCTAATATTTTGTTGAAGATTTTTGCATCTAAATTCATCAGGGATATTGGCCTATAATTTTCTTTTTTTGTGTTGTTTTTGTCTGGTTTTGGAATCAGAATTATGCTCGCCTCATAAAAGGAGCTTGGAAGTCTTCCTTCCTCTTGAATTTTCTGAAATAATTTGAGAAGGATAGGAGTTAGTTCTTCTTTGAATATTTGGTAGAATTCACTTGTGAAGCCATCAGGCCCCGGACTTTTCTTTTTGGGAGTTTTTTGATAGCTGTTTCAATCTCATTTGTTGTAATTGGTCTGTTTAGGTTTTCTGATTCTTTCAGATTAATTTTTGGAAGATTATATGTTTCAAGGAATTTGTCCATTTCATCTAGATTGTCTTGTTTTTTGGCATATAGTTCTTCATAGTATTTTCTTACAATATTTTGTATTTCTGTTGTGTCAGTTGTTATTTCTCCATTCTCATTTCTAATTTTATTTATTTGAGTCCTCTCTCTTTTTTTCTTGGTGAATCTGGTTAAAGGTTCATTGAGGGCCCTGGCCAGTTGGCTCAGCGGTGGAGCGTTGGCCTGGCGTGCGGGGGACTCGGGTTCGATTCCCGGCCAGGGCCCATAGGAGAAGCGCCCATTTGCTTCTCCACCCCCCCTTCCTCTCTGTCTCTCTCTTCCCCTCCCGCAGCCAAGGCTCCATTGGAGCAAAAATGGTCCGGGCGCTGGGGATGGCTCCTTGGCCTCTGCCCCAGGCGCTAGAGTGGCTCTGGTCGCGGCAGAGCGACGCCCCCCGGAGAGGCAGAGCATCACCCCCTGGTGGGCAGAGCGTCGCCCCTGGTGGGTGTGCCGGGTGGATCCCGGTCGGGCGCATGCGGGAGTCTGTCTGACTGTCTCTCCCCGTTTCCAGCTTCAGAAAAATACAAAAAAAAAAAAAAAAGGTTCAATCGATCTTGTTTACCTTTTCAAAGAACCAGTTCCTGGTTTCATTGATCCTCTGTATTGTTTCTTTAGCCTCTATGTCATTTATTTCTGCTCTGATCTTTATTATTTCCTTCCTTCTACTAGCTCTGGGCTTTACTTGCTGTTTTTTTTCTATTTCTTTTAGATGCAGGGTCAAGTTGTTTATTTGAGCTTTTTCTAGCTTCTTGAGGTATGCCTGTAATGCTATAAACTTCCCTCTCAGGACTGCTTTTGCTGTGTCCCATAAATTTTGAGTTGATGTATGCTCATTATCGTTTGTTTCTAGGAATTTTTTAATTTCTTCTTTGATCTCATTGTTTACCCATTTGTTATTTAATAACATGCTATTTAGTTTCCAAGTGTTTGAATGTTTTTCAGTTTTTCTGTTGTGGTTGATTTCTAGTTTAATGCCATTGTGATCAGAGAAAGTGCTTGATATGATTTCAATCTTCTTAAATTTGTTGAGACCGCTTTTGTGCCCTAACATGTGGTCTATTCTAAAGAATGTACCATGAATGCTTGAAAAGAATGTATATTCTGCTGTTTTAGGGTGAAAGGTTCTGAAGCTATCTATTAAATCGAGTTGATCTAATGTGTCCTTTAAGTCTGCTGTTTCTTTGTTAATTTTTTTTCTTGAAGATTTATCTAGTGATGTTAGTGTGGTATTGAAATCCCCTACTATTATAGTATTGCTGTTGATCTCGCCCTTTAAATGCATCAAAGTCTGCTTTATATATTTAGGTGCTCCAATATTAGGTGCGTAGATATTTATAACGCTTATATCTTCCTGTTGGATTGCTCCCTTTATCATTATGTAGTGACCTTCTTTATCGCTAACTATAGTCTTTGTTTTAAAGTCCATTTTATCTGATATAAATATTGCTACCCCAGCTTTTTTTACATTTCCGTTTGCGTGAAAAATTTTTTACCATCCTTTTATCTTCAGTCTGTGTGCATCTTTTGATTTAAGGTGTGTCCCTTGTAGACAGCATATGTATGGGTCCTGTTTTCTTATCCATGCAGCTACCCTATGTCTTTTGATCAGATCATTTAATCCATTTACATTTAAGGTTATTATTGATATGTAATTTTTTATTGCCATTTTATTCTTTAAAACTGTATTCCTCTTTTGCTATATTCTTTTTCTCCTTTGATCTGTTTACAACCGGTCCCTTAGCATTTCTTGCAGCCTTGGTTTGGTTGTAGTGAATTCCTTGAGGGTTTTTTTTTTGTCTGTAAAGCTTTTTATTTCTCCTTCAATTTTAAACGATAGCCTTGCTGGATAAAGTAGTCTTGGTTGTAGGCTCTTGTTCTGCATTACTTTGAATATTTCTTGCCATTCCCTTCTGGCCTCAAGTGTTTCTGTTGAGAAGTCAGAAGTCATCCTTATGGAGGCTCCTTTGTAGGTGATAGTCTTTTTTTCTCTAGCAGCTTTTAATATTTTCTCTTTATCACTTAGCTTTGGTATTTTAATTATGATGTGTCTTTTTTTTTTTTTTTTTTTTTTTTTTTTTTTCTGAAGCTAGAAACCGGGAGAGACAGTCAGACAGACTCCTGCATGCGCCCGACCGGGATCCACCCGGCACGCCCACCATGGGGCGACGCTCTGCCCACAAGGGGGCAATGCTCCACCCCTCCAGGGCGTCGCTCTGCCGTGACCAGAGCCACTCTAGCACCTGGGGCAGAGGCCAAGAAGCCATCCCCAGTGCCCGGGCCATCTTTGCTCCAATGGAGCCTTGGCTGCGGGAGGGGAAGAGAGAGACAGAGAGGAAGGAGAGGGGGAGGGGTGGAGAAGCAAATGGGCACGTCTCCTGTGTGCCCTGGCCGGGAATTGAATCCGGGACTTCTACATGCCAGGCTGACGCTCTACCACTGAGCCAACCAATTATGATGTGTCTTGGTGTTGATTTCTTTGGGTTTCTCCTTAATGGATTTCTCTGTGTTTCCTGAACATGTGAGATTTTTCCTGCCTTAATTGAGGGAAGTTTTCAGCTGTGATATGTTTGAACAAAGTCTTTATCCCTTGTTCTTTCTCTTCTTCTTCTGGAACCGTATGATGCGGATGTTATTTCTCTTCACGTTGTCACAAAGCTTTCTTAGAGTTTCCTCAGACTTTTTGAGTCTCTTTTCTTTTTTCTGCTCTGCTTCCATGCCTTTATCGTGTCCTCTAACTCGCTTATTCATTTCTTCGCTTCTTCCATCCTGCTTTTAATTTGTTCTATTGTGTTCTTTATTTCAGATATTGTATTTGTCATTTCTGACTGATTCTTTTTTATCATTTCAATGTCCTTTTTTATATCTGCTATCTTTTTATTTAGGTGTTCGTAATGACCATCTATTGTTGTTCTAATATCTTTGAGCATCCTAACAATCGTTATTTTAAACTCTGCATCTGGTAATTTGGTTATATCTGATTCATTTAGGTCCTTTTCTGGGAATTTCTCTTGGTTCATTTGTCTTGCATTTCTCTGCCTCTGCATTTTCTCTTCATGGGAGTGGCTGTGATCACGTACTTGGTTGCACAAGCCTTGGTGGTCTTGGCCTTTGCCCCGCCCCCGTGGGTGGCGTTATGCTTGGTCCTGAGGGCACTGGTGAGCACCTTTGCTCAGCTGCGGGTCTCCGGGCGTTCTTGGCTCTACCGGCCGGGCAGGACTGCGTGCCCATGCTCAGCTCAGTACTAGAAGGAATTTAATATTATATGCTTATTTCTCTTTATTTATAGTTTTCTGTTTCATTATCCACATTTTTAAAAGAAATTTTTTATTCTTGCTTTTAGGGCCATTTTTTACATATATGAATTATCCAGATAGGTTTTTCCTTCCATTTGTCATGTAAACAGATATTGATTTATTCTATTGGTGGCTCTTTTTTCCTCTTAATAATAGACTTTATATTATCTTTCTTCATAGATTATGGGAGGTAGGACAAATTTTTATTTATGTCCTCACATTTGGAACTGCCAGTGCTTAATGAATGAATGAGCTGACTCTTGTCCTTCAAGTATCCTTGAATTCAATGAGTAGATAAGATTCTTGCAAAGAACCATTAGAGTATAACAAACCATAGCATACAAACACTAAGCTGTGGATCAGATAGAAAGTGATGCAGAAGTTTAGAGAAGCAATTTACTTAGAGTTCACTAAACAATATGAGAAATGGAGGCAGGAACCATGTCCTAATTAAATATTGGTTTATTTCCTAACTCCAGGTAGTGGCTAGTAATGATATTACTGGAGAGTAGGCAGCTAAAATGTATAGGAGCTCAGGAGTTACAAAAGAAACATTTTGTTCATTCTACATTTACTTTTTTGAATTTAACAGAATTAGAGGATAAATTAAGAGAATTATTTACTTGCTTCTCTGTGTTTTTCACCTTTTGATTGAAAATGTTATTTGGGTATCGTTTCTTCAGTTTTCTAGGAGGCTTATTTTTATTGTTTTTATAGCAATATTGAGATGTAGTTGATGTAAATAAATTGCACATATTTGTTTATTCTTTTTTATTAAGTGAGAGGTGGAGAGGCAGGGAGTCAGAGAGACAGACTCCCACATGCTCCCGCCCAGGATCCACCCAGCAATCCCCCTACAGGGAGAAGCTGTGCCCATCTGGGGCCATTGCTCTGTTGCTCAGCAACTGAGCTATTTCAGTGCCTGAGGTGAGGCCATGGAGCCATCCTCAGCACCCAGGGCCAAATTGCTGGAAGCATTTGAGCCATGGCTGCAGAAGGCAAGGAGAGGGAGAGAGAGAAAAAGAGGGAGAAGTGGGGGAGGGGTCAAGAAGCAGATGGGTGTTTCTCCTGTGTGCCCTAGACTGGGAATTGAACCTGGGACTTTCACATGCTGGACCGATTCTCTACTGCTAAGCCAACCAGCCAGGGCCTATTGCTCATATTTATAATGTACAGTTTGATAAGCTTGACATATGTGTATACCCATGAAACCAACATCAAACAAGATAATAAATAGTCTTTATCTCCCAAGATTTTCTCATGGCCTTTTATTACCTATTTTCCCTCATCACCCCTCCTCATCTTATTCCTAGACAATCACTGGTCTACTTTCTGTACTGTAGAGTTGTGTGCATTTTCTAGAATTCTACATAAAAGAAATCATAGAGGGCATACTCTTTATTTATTCTTTTGTCTCGCTTCTTTCACTCGGCATAATTATTTTGAGATTCTTCCATTTTTTACATGTGTATTGTTATCTTTTTTATTGCGAGTAGTGTTCAATTGTATAGACATACTACATTTTATCTATTCATGTATCAGTGTTTTATTTCTACCATAATAAATTACCACAATCATAATGGTTTTAAAACAACATTTATTATCAGCTTAAATTTTTAGATGAGTTCACTGCTTAGGATCTAATAAGGCCAAAAACAAGCTGTTGGGTGAGCTGATTTCTGGAGGCTCTAGAGAAGAGTCCATTTTCAAGGTCAGTTAAGTTGGTAGCAAAATTCAGTTTAGTTACTTTTCTGGGTGTCCACTAAGAGTCAACTCTTAACTTCTAGAAGCTGCTCTACCGTTCTTGCACATGGCTTTTTTTTTTTTTATCTTCAGTGTCATAATAGCACAGTGAGTCCTTTTTACCCTTTGACTATCTCTGACTTCCCCTTGTCCTGCCACAGAAACTCTTTTGTGCTTTTAAAATGACAAATGGTAACTATTTTACTTCTTCCTTTTTGATTTGAAGAGGTTGTAGTTCTTATTGTCTAATTGCTGTGGCTAGATCTTCTAATACTATGTTGAATAAAAGTGGTGAGAATGGGCATACTTTTCCTTGATCTTAAAAAAAAAAGCTTTTAGCTCTTCCCTGTTGAATATGATGTTAGCTGTGGGTTTGTCATATATGGCCTTTATTATATTGAAATGTGTTCCTTCTATTCCCACTTGGTTGAGTATTTTTATCACAAACACAAATGGATGTTAAATTAGTCACATACTTTTTCTGCATTTATTAAGATGATCATATAATAGTTCTCCATTTTGTTTCTGTGGTGTAGCACGTTGATTAATTTGCATATATTGAACCATCCTTGTATCCCTGGAATAAATCCCACTTGATCATGGTGTATGATTCTTTTTTTTTTTTTTTAATAAATTTTTATTAATGTTAATGGGATGACATTAATAATTCAGGGTACATATATTCAAAGAAAACATGTCTAGGTTATCTTGTCATTAAATTATGTTGCATACCCCTCACCCAGAGTCAGATTGTCCTCCGTCACCCTCTGTCTAGTTTTCTCTGTGCCCCTCCCCCTCCCCCTAACTCTCTCCCTCCCTCCCTCCTGAGTCCTCCCTCCCCCCACCCCTGGTGACCACCACTCTCTTGTCCATGTCGTGTATGATTCTTTTAATGTAATGCTGAATTTGGTTTGTCAGTGTGTGTTAAAAATACCTAACATAAGATCTATCCCCTTAACGAATTTTAAGTATACAATACAATATTAGCTATAGGCATCGTGCTATACAGTATATCTGCAGAACTTACCTTGTGTAACTGAACTTTGTGCTCTTTGACCATCACCTCCCTACTTCCCCCTCACCACTGCCCCTGCTAACCAACATTCTAGTCTCTGTTTTCATGAGTTCGACTGTTTTAGATTTGAAATATAGTAAGATCATGCAGTATTTCTCTTTCTGTGCTGGTTTATTTTACTTAACATAATGTTGTTTAGGTTATTCTAGGGACTTTGAAATTAACTACATTAAATTTTAGAATTAGGTTGCCCATTTCTACAAACATGCCTACCGGGTTCTTATAACAATAAAATGAATTTATGGATCAATATGGGGATACTTGTAAATATATTTTTGCATAGGCAGTTACTTTGCAGGCCCTTCCCCCACTTCCTGCAGTGCCCTGTTTTCAGGGTGCTGTTGGGTTGCTGAAATTATACTTCCATGTAGTTTCTCTCACTCACCCATTCACATCTCACATTCTTGGACACTAAGAGGCATGCTGCCAAGATGCTTCACATACTTCCCCTTCCATCTGCCATTAATTCACATGGCCTCTGTACTTCTGTTTGCCATTAATTCTCTCATCCCAGGACAGGAAGATGGAAAAGGAAAATGAGAAAAGAGGAGAAGAGGAACAAGAAAGGAGATCTGGAAAGGAAAGGGGGGAAGACTTAATTTTTGAAGCCAAGTAAAAAATACTTAAACAAGGAGTGGGTAACCAACTACGTCAATGCTGCATAAGCTTGGAATAAGATGAATACACATTAGACTTGGCGAGAGAGAGGTTATTGATCACATTGACAAGACTGATTTTAGTGGAGTAGTAGAATAAAAGTCTAGCTGGAGAGAATGAAAGAGAAAATGTAGAGGAGGAAGATGAAGGGAGTAAATATAAATCACTCTTTTAAGGAATTGTGTTACCAAGAATGAGCAAAAAAATGGGGCAGTACCTGGAAGCAGCATTTTAAATGTCTTTATATTTCATAACACATAAAATATTATAGCTCTCAGAACTAATGGGAATAAATATTTTCTCTAGTGGCGTGTTGGTGATCTGGGGATGGATTAATCTAGTTGACTAGGGTGCTCTTCTTTGAAGAATCAGGATTTACCTTTTCCACTGAGTGTATGGTGTATTGGAAGAACTGTGTTAAGAGTTAGAACTGGATTGAAGTGGCCACAACTTGTTATTGATCCTGGTAAAGTCTATTGACATCTCTGAGATTCCCCTGCTCACCTCAAAGTGTTGTTTTCAGGATCAATATGACAATATGCATGTGAAGGTACACTATTTAAAATAAATAATAATTTGGTTCTTTGTTTTATCCTTAGTGCTGAAAACAGTGATGACACATAGGATATATTTAATAAATATTTGTTGAACAAATATATAAATGAGTAGCATTTATTATACATTAAAGTGAATAAGGCATTATTGTATATTAAATGATTAATGGCAATTAATCCAGATTTCTTAATTTCAAGTCAGATATTCTTGCCATTACTAAGAATTGTACTGCTAAATTTACTCTGCTAAGAAAGACGAAGTACCATTGGTGTTATTATCTTCATAAAAGTGAACTGGGCAGTGTAAATGTTTCCACTAAATAGTCTAAATCTTTTCTCAAGAATGTGTTTACAAAATATTTTCCAGATATGGAAAAATTGATGCCTTTATTTCATAAATTGTGCATTTTCCTTGTATTTCTTGAGATAGAATGGATTAGGGGTTAATATATAGAATTAATAGTTGAGAAAAATTAGAATTTGGAGAAGCAACGTTGTTGACCATAGTTTGTAGAGCTAACAAGGAGTGAAGTTTGAACTCTAGAATTTCAGGGCCTAGACTTCACTTTCAGCTACATCATGAAACTTCTTTTGAAAGGCAGGGGCACCCACTGATAGAAGTAAAAGAAGATACACTCTGTTTAAACATTTTAAGGATAAATTTAATTTGAAACATAACTGAACTGTGATTATCTTGGCCTAACACAGAAGTAACCTATTACAACATAGAAAATATGAATGCCATTTTGTCCTCTTAAGTCCCATTCAACTGTTTTTCCACCATGAGTATATTTTATGTTTTTTAAATAAAGCTAGTTTAAAAATGAGATACACTTCCTACATAATTATTTTTTAGTCTTATATCAAACCTGAAAAGTAACTGTTATTGCTGTTTTAAAGATGGTGAAAAGGAGAGTCAGGGATGTTAAGTACTTACCAAGGTCATATGCTAGTAAGTGGCAAAACTAATCTTTTTTTTCCCCCAACAATTACAAAGGTACATTTCACGAGTCTCTTGAGCACTTTGCCAAAAGTGCAAAATGCCCTCGGCCTTCTTTCTAGCCATGGGAAAAGTTTCCCGGGGCAGGGGAAGGGCCTCCAGCAAAGCTGCTGCCCACCCCCATCAGGGTATTTCACATTGTCCAAAATCCGTAAGTCCATTCAACAAAGGAGCCAGTGCTCACTCCGGTCATAGTCCAGGAAATCAGTCCACGCACATGAGACCTCACCCACCCCCCTCATCCCTGCCGTCCTGGCAGGTCTTACACTGTCCCAAAGAGGAGCACGTGGCAATGGCAGTCAGCATTTCCATCTCTGCTCCAGAGAGCATGTCCAGCCCTGTGTCCCAAAATCGCAGACCTACCAGGGCTGTAGTAGGTGATCCTTCCAGCTGGGCTCTCATCTTCTGGAGACTGTGGATTGCAACTCCAGCCCGATTCTCCTTATCCTCCAAAGAGGAACTGAAAACACGAGCTCCCACTGCCGGGCTTGCAGACCCGAGCCCGGCCTCAGCCCCGGCCTCCTGCCACTGTTGGCTCTTTCCAACATCCAGGGCAAGCTGCAATTCACGAACCTGTGATTCCTCCTCCAGCAGCTGCTCCATTTCCAGGCGAATCTCGCAAACCTGGTCGGGCTCCTCCTCCAGCGCTTCCTCCAGCTCCAGAGTCGGCATCTGTTTCTCCCATGTTTGCTCCAGCTCCTTCCACTGCTTGGTTTGCAGGTCCCAGGCAGCCTCTTCCACAGAGCTCTCAGTTTCCTCACGCATAGCTTTAAAAGTCAGCCAGTCTATGGCCCCCAAAAGGACAGCCATGGGGAACCATAACACTAGCCAGTCCTCTACTCCACCACTCAAAGATGGTGGTGACTCCATACCTATCTGTATTGAATCCTGCCACAGACTACGCCAAATGTAGGGCCAGTGGCCAGGGCCAGCATCACAGCCACCTGGCCCATGCAGGTTCGCATTGGATTCGGACAGTCGGTAAAGAAACAACAGAGCCAAAAACTGATGGGCAATCATCTCTAATCCTAGCTTGCACCTGGCAGGCAAGTAAAAACACACACTGGGCTCCAAAACCCACTCACATTCAGTGCTCACAAAGCTACTGACTTATCCGAGTTTCCTAGAATCAAAGGTTTCTAGCTCACCAGACTTATTCACCCCTGTTCCATCTCCTTCCTTCTCCCTGTCACTCAGCACTCCGCCATCTTGGCTGCTTCTCCTGGCCTCCTCCACGTGGCCTTTCTCTGCTCTCCTCTCTGCTCTCTCCTCTAATGATCGGCAAAACTAATCTTCAAAGCCAAGTAGGCAAGAGACTAAACCAGGGGTCCCCAAACTTTTTACACAGGGGGCCAGTTCACTGTCCCTCAGACCGTTGGAGGGCCGGACTATAAAAAAATTATGAACAAATCCCTATGCACACTGCACATATTTTAAAGTAAGAAAACAAAACGGAAGTAGTACTGTACGTGAGCTACGCCGCGCTTTGCAGCTCCGCCACATAACAGTACTCCAGGAGCACCAGTGAAAGTGGTGCCCCTTCCAGAAGTGCAGCAGGGGCTGGATAAATGGCCTCAGGGGGCTGCATGCAGCCTGCGTGGCCGTAGTTTGGGGACCACTGGTCTAAACCCTTTAATATCCACTCTCCACAGCCATCCTCACTGGGCATTGTGCCATGTGCTGTAAGTAAAGCCAAAATATGCTTCTTTTTAACATATAATTTAGTGCTTTCTGGTAACAAATATAAAAATAAATCAGCATGCCTGTTGTTGTTTTTTGTTTTTATCAGATATGTTGTTTGTAAATATTTTCTCATTTGGTAGGCTGCCTTTTATGGTGTTGATAGTGTCCTTTGCTCTGCAGAAGCTTTACAGTTTGATGTAGTCCCACATTTTTTTGAGGAGGGTTCTTTTGGTGTGAAATCCAAAAATTTATTACCGAAACTGCTGGCATCCTTGCTGTAGCCCTGATCTTCAAGGGAAAGCGTTCATCTCTTCACCACCGAGTATGATGTTAGCTGTGGCCTTGTTGTATCTGGTCTTTATTTTGTAGAGGTATATTATTATCTCTATACAGAGTTTGTTGAGAGTATTTATTATGAAAGAAAATTTTGCCAAATGTTTTTTTTCTGCATCGATTGAGATGATTATAAGAATTTTATCTAACCATTATTTTGTTAATGTAGTGTATCATATCGATTAATTTGTGTGTGTTGAACTATCATTGCATCCCTGGAATAAATCCCACTTGATTATGTTGTATAACCCTCTTTATGTACTGTTGAATTCAGTTTGCTAATATTTTGTTGAGGATTTCTGAATCTGTGTTTATCAGGAATATTGGCCTGTAATAGTATTTTCTTGTAGCTGCCCTTGTCTGGCTTTGGAATAATGGTAATGCTGGATTTATAAAATGAGTTTAGAAGTGTTCCTTCATCTTCTGTTTTTTGAGGAGAGCTTGGGAAGGATTGGTACTAATTGTTTGTTAAATGTTTGGTGGAATTTACCAGTGAAAACATGGATGGATTTAGGGAAGATGTAGTATCTTGAATTTATGGATTCCAGGAACTATTGTGGGATGCCACGGAGGATGGGGTGGATGGGGATGATTGTTTATAGCCAATGTACAAAACTTGAGTGGCTGTGGCAGGACTTTAAAAGAGAAAAATATGAAAACAAATGTCACTCATCCTTTTTTATACTGAACTTATGATTAGGGAACTATAGTAGTGGCTTGGGTGTTGTTTAGGAACTTTTTGTCTCATATCCATCTCTGATTTCACTCTGTCTCTACTTTCTCCATTCTTACTGGTTCATGATGAGCCTGAGGAGACCTCCTCCTTGTTAAGTCAGTCATCTAGTCTTGTGTCTGCTGAAATGCAGCATTGACCTGAAGACTAAAATAAATAGGCTTCTGAGTAGCAAACTGCTGCACCCAGTTCTTAATTCTTTTGAGAGAGTAGGCCTCATGTGACAACAATGAAAAGGACATAGGATTTTGGAGATAGGAGGTAGACCTACAATTTTCATTTCTACCTGTAAGAATATTTCAGTTGGAGACAAGACCAACTTTATAATGTTATCAGAAAGTTTGGAGGAGAAATTCATAGAGAAAGTCTTCATAATCTTTATAGCTAATAGTTATATTTCTTATTTTTTATTATTGTAAGTTCCTAGTAATAGCTAGAATTATTTTAACTATCAGAAAGTTCTTGAAAAACAGGTATTAAGAAAAACATTTGTATTTTTGGTGATCCTTTTGCAATTATTTCTGTTTTGAAGATATCTTTTGTTTCTCAGCATGTGAGAAAGAGAAACCTTTTTTTCAACTTGGAGGTACCTAAAACAGCATTGATATTGCCCTTAACTAATAAGATATCAAAAGCATGCAGCTTCCTAACTCTGCACTCCAATGACGGGCCCCAGCTCAGCTAAAACTTGGGCAGAGAGGAGCCACTCTGTTACCTCCAAAGCCATCCTTTTTGGGAAGCCTGAGCTTCCAAGCACAGGATCCCATGCCTCAGGTTAAGAATCATTCAGTAGGACAAAGCACAGCTGCTGCTCTAAGTCATGTTATTTGTGGGATAGCCCTTGTTCTGGTTTGCTTTTTATCCCCCCAAGATGAAAGGAACTGGAAAGAGTCAGATCTCAAGGGTTTTTCTTCAAGAAGAATGTGACGTCCTGGTGAGAACTAGGGTAGAAACAGTAAGTAATCTGTTCAGTAGAAATCTTCTATCGCTTCATGGTGTGATTATCTTGGTTGCTCCAAACTCATTGTCTTTCATTTTGGAAACCATAGATTAGTAAATGATCAGTGTGATGGTTAGAAATGTTGACAGGTAACATTTATAACAAACAGACTGTGTGGTTTGCATTGTGTTTAAAGTTCTAAGGGAAATAAACTTCTTAGGGTGCTTTAGCAGAGTCATCAGGGATGGGTTTCTGGGAGCACAGATATAGTTGTTGAAGGAATTGGGCATCTGAGAGGAGGGATGATCAGGGCAGGAAGGAGAAAGCCTCCAACCGTCCAGGAGTTTAATGTGGATGCTCTCCAGATTATGTTGTTCACATTACTTACTGTATAGATTCATCAATGAAAAATGATTTAAACCAGATAATATGTTAGGATTGTATTTCAGAGAAATATGAGTTAAAATAACTGAAAGAAATAAAAAGAAATGCATAAGAAGCTAAAAACAACAAAGGGAAAGGAAAATAATTAGGATGTTAAAATTTCCATAATAATGTTAACAATTTAAAAATGAAAGAAGGACAAAAGTGAAAGAATAGAACTGAGTGAAAGGTACAGTTAGATAAAAAGCTGAAACTGAGTCCAAATGGAAACCACCTGTTCTTTCCAAGTGGTAAGCATGAACTTGTGTCTTTCGAAGACCCTTTTTTCTGCGATGGAACCTGCTAAGTTCTCTTGCCTCTTCACTCTGTCTGAAGGCCATTCTCCTCTGTGACTCAGTCAGGTTTGTTCAAAACGAATTTATACTTCACCTCTGGAGAACCTCCCTTGCCCTAGTGTGGATTAGGGGCCCTCTCTTGTATAACCATTTTATATCTTTATCATAACATTTATGATAATGTTAAGTTTATACATAATAATTGCTCAGTAGTTGCTATTATTATTGCTACTACTACTGTGTTATTTATTTGCAAATTTCTCTCTCCCCAAATAGACTGAACTACTTGAGTCAAGAAACATAACAGCTTTATCTTTGTATTCTAGCACTTACCGCAGTACTGACACAAAGTATATATACATTAGGAAGGTTTGCTGAATGACTAAATCAATGAAATAGTCTAAACAAAGCAATCTTATAACCACTAAGTGCACAGGAAACCTGCCCTACATATTTTAATAATGGCATTTACCCGCCTTACTAAATTAGGAAAGAACCATAATTTAAGAGTTTTAGCAAGAGTGGTCTCTGTCCTGGGAACACATACCCCCCCCCCCCCCCCCCCCCCCCGTGCCTTTCTCTTTGTCCTAAGCTCTATGGCACTATAGGACACTTGCAGCCAGGGGAGCAATGGGCAGTGACAGCTTCTCCTGGGCTAAGCCCCTGAACCTGTCACCAAGGACCCCCTTTCTCTGACTTTCCTCCTGCACAGCCAGTAAATACTTGTTTTACTTGCTGCAAAAAGGGAGTTATAATAAGAGTAATGAAGGCACTAAACTTTATATTCACCTTTTTTTTTTTTTGGCAGAGAGAGTCAGAGAGAGGGACAGATAAGGACAGACAGACAGGAAGGGAGAGAGATGAGAAACATCAATTCTTTGTTGTGGTTCCTTAGTTGATTTGATTGATTTCTCATATATGCCTTAACCAGGGGGCTACAGCAGACTGAGTGACCCCTTACACAAGCCAGCAACCTTGGGCTCAAGCTGGTGAGTCTTGCTCAAACCAGATGAGCCCGCGCTCAAGCTAGCGACCTCAGAGTCTTGAACCTGGGCCCTCCACATCCCAGTCTGATGCTTTATCCACTGCGCCACCGCCTGGTCAGGCTATATTTACCTTTAAGTAAAATTTATTAATATCAGGAAACAAGGTCTTGCTGTAAAATTTCCCAGCTCCCTTTCTTTCTGTTTCTAATATCATTTTTATCTTAGAGTACTTTCATTGAAATCCATTTTCAGATGATTTTGACTCAAGAATAAGTAATTTATCTTTTACTATGCTCCCAAAGAATTTCTGAAGCAATTTTTAGTCAGCTTGGGACAAGGCACAACATTAAACAGAAACCTTTTTAATGGTAATATTATTTTCTCAAATGCTTATGGTCTTTTAGATATTGTCAGAAAAGTATGTAATCACCAAACATATCTTACTTTAGTAATTTCCTCTACTTTATTTGGATTGATTCTTGTGGATAATGTTTAATAATGAACTTAATGTATCAGTATAGAGTTGCTAGATTCCTCACCTAGCCCTATTTAAAAAAATAAAACTCAGCAATGCTATTTTTATTTGCTTTATATAACAATTATTTTAGGGAAAATATTAATAATTATGGTTGAAAATTATTTCCCCTTATATAATTTTTTTCTTAAATATAGTTAACTCTACTGAGAAGTATGATAAGATAAATTTCAAAGTTTTTATGACATATAGTTGTACTTTCTGCTAAATAAAAGAAAGTGTGGAATTTTTTTTGGGGGGGTGACAGAGACAGAGAGGAAAAAGAGGGGGACATATAGTTACAGTCAGGAAGGGAGAGAGACAAAAAGCATCAGTTCTTCGTTGGTGACACCTTAGTTCAGTGGTAGTCAACCTGGTCCCTACCGTCCACTAGTGGGCATTCCAGCTTTCATGGTGGGTGGTAGCGGAGCAACCAAAATATAAATAAAAAGATAGATTTAACTATAGTAAGTTGTTTTATAAAGATCTATTCTGCCAAACTTAGTGAAAATCCAACATAAAGTACTTGGTAAGTACAAGTATTGATCGACTTACGACCTATGCAACTTATGACCATTTGACTTTACGACCACAATTGCTAGCCATGACTACGCCATGTCTGGCAGCCCAAGCCTTGCCCAGCTGGGTGTACGACAGTGTGAACCAGCTTCCGGCAGCACTACCATCTTTGTGTGCACCATTTCAACTGTTATCCCAGATTCGATAGAGCAATTTGTGTTTTGTGTCTTGGATATTTTTCATCAAACCCCTCCTAAGATGTCTACCAAGAGGAAATTGTCTTTGTCTACGCCTCAGCCTGCAAAGAAGGAAAGAAAGGCCATCGATCTTGACATGAAAATTAGCGTGGGCTCATCCAACTTTAGCATGGGTTCACTAGCTTGAGTGCAGGGGTGCTGGCTTGAGCATGGGATCATTGACATGATGCCATGGTTACTGGTTTGAGCCCAAGGTCACTGGCTTGAGCAAGGGGCCACTAGCTCTGCTGTAAACCCCTGGTCAAGGCACATATGAGAAAGCAATCAATGAACAAGTATGAAGGAGAAAAGAAAGTGAATGTGATCACACATGTTTATGAAAAAACCAACTCCGGTAACCCCAACTGCTGCCTCAGATGACGACATCAACGATCCGCAGCCAAGCACCAGCAGCCAATAAAATGTTTCGTACATGTTTATATACCCCTTCTATTTTGATATGTTTTGCAATTGGGAAAATATTTCCTATGGTATTGTTTACACCTGTATTTTTGTATGCACCTATATTTTGTAATTTTGTATGTTTTGAAAATATTAAGCCAGTTGTACTGGTAATACAGTGTTTTGCTTAAACCTGACGAATATAAAAATAAGAAACAAAATGGTGTAGAGATGATACAAATGGAATAAAATGAACAAAGGAAATTAAGATATAAAGCAATGAAAGAAAATTATGATAAAATATGACTTAAAGATTTTTATAACATCATTTCACCGTACTGTACATATAGCCTACTCAACTAATGACCAAATCGTGTTACGACCGGTCTGTCAGAACCAATCATGGTCATAAGTCGAGCACTAGCTGTAATTATTATATGCTTTAACTTGCTGTAACTCTGCTTTATAAATTTTATAAAGTAAAGTTACTTCCCTACTTTATAAATCACCATTACTATGGAACTGGTAGGTAGTTAGAAAATTTTACTACTAACACAGATCCAAAAGTGGGCGGTAGGTATAAAAAGGTTGACTACTCGGGCCTTAGTTGTTCATTGATTGCTTTCTCATATGTGCCTTGACTGGGGGCTACAGCAGACCGAGTGACTCCTTGCTCAAGCCAGCAACCTTGGGTTCAAGCTTGTGAGCCTTGCTCAAACCAGATGATCTTGTGCTCTAGCCAGTGACCCCAGAGTTTCAAACCTGGGTCCTCCATGTCCCAGTCCAATGCTCTATCCACTGCACCACTGCTTGGCCAGGCAAAAGGCTGGAATTAAATGTATATCTTGCCCTATTTATTTATTTTTAAAAATTTTTTAAAAATATTTTATTTATTGATTTTTAGAGAGAGGGGAGAGAGAGTAGAAGGGGGAGGAGCAGGAAGCATCAACTCCCACATGTGCCTTGACCAGGCAAGCCCAAGGTTTCGAACCGGCAACCTCAGTGTTCCAGGTTGACGCTTTATCCCACTGCGCCACCACAGGTCAGACATTGCCCTACTTATTTTTAAAAGGGATTTAAATACTAAATTGAGGAGATTAGTGTCTTTTGGTGACATTTGTGACACATGACTCAAATGCTGTTTTGTTTAGACAGTGCTGGAATAATGTCTACTGTCACTCTGCAATGGAACTTTCTGCAGGAATGGAGCTGCTATATCTGTCTATCCAAATAGTAGTCATATGTTGTGGTCCAGCCGTGATGAGTCTATTCCAGGGTCTCAAATGGGAAAAGGTATGAAATTGAATAAATAAATGATAGACAGAGACTTAAAGATATATACATACAGATGGGTTCGGGAGGATGTCACGGCAAACAGTCTCTACTGTTCCTGAGCCGTAACATGGCTGCTCCCAAAGACGCATCCATCTTTATTCAGGGAAAAAACGTGGTCCATTAGCAATTCAATTGTTTCCAAGACAACTCAAAGACAACCCCCACCATACCATTCAAATCTAACTTTACACCAATAAAAAACTAGCTTCCAGCCTCTTCTGGAGAACATGGGTGGGACAAGTGAGAATCAGGTATAGCTCTTTGTTAACTAAGCAGGTGAGGTGGGGGGGGGGGTTAGGCCCAGCACCTCTGTCCCCAAGATATCCAGATTGTAAAAATACCCTGTTTATATTTCAGTCCTCAACAGTCGCATGTAGCTTTTGAATGCTTGAAGCATGGCTAGAATGACTAAGGAACTGGATATTTCACTTTATTTCACTTTAATTAATTAAAATTCTACCTGACATGGTGGCACAGTTAATAGAGTATTGATCTGGGGCGCTGTGATCCCAGGTTCTAAAGTCTGAGGTCACTGCTTGAGTGGGATCATCTGGCTTGAGTATAGGCTTATCAGCTTGAGCACGGGGTCATCAGCTTGAGCATGGTTACTGGCCTGAGCCCAAGGTCGTTGGCTTGAGCAAGGGGTCACTGGCTCAGCTGGAGCCCCCTGGTCAAGGCATGTATGAGAGACAATCAATGAAAAATTAAAGTGACACAACTATGAGCTGATGCGTCTCATCACTCCTCTTCCTGTCTTTCTCATTCTCTTTCTATCTCTAAAAAAATAAATAAAAATTAAATCATGTGGCTACTTTATTAGACAGACTCAATTTGATTTCTTTTTTATTATTATTTTCAAATTTTATTGATTTTAGAGAGAGGAGAAGAGATGAGAGAAAAAAAGGAGGGGTAAAGAGTGGGAAGCATCAACTTGTAGTTGCTTCTATTATGTACCTTTGTTATAAAGTACTGCACCCCAGATTCTGAAAGGCACCGTACCTCACTTCATCGAGTCCACGTAGAGACACCCAGTCCAGATAAGTTTTGAAGAGTTTTATTAAAGGAGGAAATTTTAATATGCCAGCTGCATATGGCTGACACGGGGCATCTACAGGCCCAAATTGTGCAGCCCCCAAAATAGTTCAGGGGCTGCTTATATACCCTTGATCATACACGGGCAGGGGAGAGCATGACATTATGGCACAATCATTTACAAGATTATAACATTTGTCTAGGGCAGTGGTAGTCAACCTGGTCCGTTCCGCCCACTAGTGGGCGTTCGAGCTTTCATGATGGACGGTAGCGGAGCAACCAAAGTATAAATAAAAAGATAGATTTAACTATAGTAAGTTGTTTTATAAAGATTTATTCTGCCACACTTAGTGAAAATCCAACATAAAGTACTTGGTAAGTAATTATTATTATATGCTTTAGCTTGCTGTAACTCTGCTTTATAAATTTTATAAAGTAGTTACTTTATAAATCACCATTACTGTGGAACTGGTGGGCGGTTAGAAAATTTTACTATTTACTAACAGAGATACAAAAGTGGGTGGTAAGTATAAAAAGGTTGACTACCCCTGGTCTAGGGGATACACAGAAACATTAAGACTTTCAAGGTAACACAATCAAAGACATTTACAAATTTTTCAGGGTTCCTCTTCCTTCACTAGCCTAGAGGTATTTTTCTCTCAAGATTTCAGGAAAGGGAGGAACTACAATCAATGCAAGGAGGTATGTAAATTCTGCCTCTTATTGAAAGAGAAGTTTCATAGTAACCTTAATCCTTTCAGAGAACTTAAAACCAAATGATCCTAGTCATCCTTGTAAGTCAGGAGACTTTTACATTCCTTTTCCTCCATTTTCCAAGGAAAGGACAGGAAAGCCTGACCTTTTCTTCCTAGAATATCAATATTAATTTGCAGCTTTTTGCTACCTTACAACACCTTGACCAGGTAAGCCCAGGGTTTCGAACCAGCGACCTCAACATTCCAGCTTGATGCTTTATCCACTGCCACCACATTTGGGATCAGTTTGATTTTTTATTCACTAGTAGTATTTTGTAAGAATAAAATAACTTAAAATTTTTGAGATAGAAAAATTATGTTAAGTTTATACAGCTTCTCTCTGTCTCTGTGTAGTGGATTCTGTTAAAATGTTTTTTAACAGAAAGGAGGCAGTGTAGTACATTGGAACAGGAAGACTTGTGTTCATTTTGCTGTGCTATTAAACAACTTGGGAAAATTATCTCTCTGTACCTATCCTTGCTAGTAAAATGAGGAGTTCATTAGCTTTCAAATTTATATTTAACAATGGAACTATTTTCTTAAGTAAAAAAACCCCCCATGCAGCCTGACCAGGAGGTTGCACAGTGGATAGTGTTGGATTGGGATGCAGAGGACCCAGGTTCAAGACCCCGATGTCACCAGCTTGAGTGCGGGCTCATCGGGTTTGAGCAAGGCTCACTAGCTTGAGCCCAAGGTTGCTGGCTCGAGCAAGGGGTCACTCAGTCTGCTGCAGCCCCCTGGTCAAGGCACATATGAGAAATCAATGAATGAACAACTAAGGAACCACAATGGATAATTGATGTTTCTCATCTCTCTCCCTTGTCTGTCTGTCCCTCTGTCTGACTCTCTCTGTCTCTGCCAAAAAAAAACAACAAAAAAACAAAAAAAAAAACCATGCAGAAACCTCATAGGTAAGACTGGGGTGAAAGTTAGAGGTGGGATGGGATGGGACAATAGAGTCCCGTCCTTTAAGCTATGCTTTTTTTTTTTTTTTTTTTTTTTTTTTTTTTTTTACAGAGACAGAGAGAGAGAGAGTCAGAGACAGGGATAGATAGAGACAGACAGACAGGAACATAGAGAGATGAGAAGCATCAATCATCAGTTTTTTGTTGTGGCCCTTTATTTGTTAATTGATTGCTTTCTCATATGTGCCTTGAACACGGGCCTTCAGTAGACTCAGTAACCCCTTGCTTGAGCCAGCGACCTTGGGTCCAAGCTGTTGAGCTTTTGCTCAAACCAGATGAGCCCATGCTCAAGCTGGTGACCTTGGGGTCTCAAATCTGGGTTCTCCGCATCCCAGTCTGACGCTCTATCACTGCACCATAGCCTGGTCAGGCAAGCTATCCTTTTATCTCTGTAATCCCAACTCCTCCACTATAGTAGAGAGCACAGTTTGCAAAGCACTGCAGTCGATGAAATCCAGAGTTCCTTCCAGCTCTGATAAAGTATGGTTTCAATAGGATTGCACATAGAGTTTTCTTTCTTTGATATCTTCTTGGTAGCAATTCATCTCCAATAGCCAGTCTTCACATGCTTTTTGACCCAACTCAACTCATTAAAGTTGAGTTTGAGAGATACTGAGGATATTCAATAGGGAAAAGATTGTGTTCTCTTAGCTTACCGAAATTGAAACTAAAACAAGAGCTTAATGGACATAGCACGTTGGGGCAGCTCCAAATAATTTTGCATGCAAGTTAAAAAATAGTTATTTGTATTTCCTCTTTGTGAATAGTTTTATAATTTTTATGGACTGAGTTTCATGAAAGAAAACATGATTGAAGTGGTTATATTGGTATTTTAGTGGCTTACTCTGAACTCTGTGGTCAAAAGGCTTGTGCTTGTCCCTCCCTCTCTTCTAGGGAAAAGGAACTCTGATCTGTAATGGCATCCTTCTGTTTATCTTTCCCTTCCTCTCCCCCTTCTCTCTCTCTCTCTCTTTCCCTCTTACAACCTGTGTGGCTCGACTGGTTTGAGTGTTGACCCTGGGCGCTGTGGATAGCTCAGTTGGTCCAAGTGTCAGCCTCAGGTTTTGAGATAGCTCAGTTAATTCAAGCATTGTCCTCCGATGGGGACTGCCTGGTGGATCTTTGTTGGGGCGTGTGTGAAAGTCTGTCTCACTATCTCCCCTTATCTCACTTAAAAAAAATAAAATGGTTCTGGTTAGTAGGCTCAGAGTTAGAGTGTGGGCCCAGTGTGTGGGGGTCCCAGGTTCTATTTCTGGTCAGGGCACACAGGAGAAGCGACCATCTGCTTCTCCACCCCTCCTCTTCCTTTTCTCTCTCTCTCTCTCACTCTACTCCCCTCCTGCAGCCATAGCTTGAATGGTTTGAGCAATTTGGCCCCAGGTGCTGAGGATGGATCCACAGCCTCACCTCAGGTGCTGAAATAGCTCAATTGCTGAGCAATGGAGCAGCAGCCTCAGATGGGCAGAGCATTGCCCTGTAGGGACTTGTTCGGTGGATCTTGGTTGAGACACATGTGGGAGTCTGTCTCTCTGCCTCCATGCTTCTTTGCCTCCCTGTCTCCCTGCCTCCCCATCTCTCCCTTAAAAAAAAGATTAAGAAATATGATGTTGCTTTTCCTGTAGGAGCCACTGGCCTTTGATGAGTGTGGCCTTCTCCTCTCCACGCCATGGTATGTGTTTGTCCCCTGATATCAGTGTACTCCAAAAAAGGGGGAGTCGTCTGGCAAAAATGTCACTTTGCCTGCTGTGTTCAAGGCTCCCAATTGACTAGCTATTGTGAACTTCATTCACACCAACTTATGCAAAGACAGACAGCCCTATGTTGTCAATGAATTGGCAAGTCATCAAACCAGAGCTGAGTCTCTATCCTGGCAGAGCTGTGGCTCGAATTCCCAGAGTTCGAGGTGGTGGGACCCATCATTCTGGCCAGGGTGCTTTTGGAAAGCACCAAAATTTGCCACCATTGGCACTGCAGAGTGAACCCAGCACAGAAGCGACATGCCATCTGCCCTGCCCGGGCAGCCTTGGCTGTACCAGCGCTGGCCATGTCTAAAGGTCATCGTATGGAGGAAGTTCCTGAACTTCCTCTGGTGGTTGAGGGTAGAGTTGAAGGCTACAAGAAAACCAAGGAGGCTGTTTTGCTTCTGGAGAAACTTAGGCCTGGAATGATGTCAAAAAGGTCTATGCCTCTCAGCAAATGAGAGCTGGCAAGGGCAAAATGAGAAACCGTGATATCCAGTGTAGGGGACATTGTATCATCTATAATGGGGACAATGGTATCATCAGAGCCTTCAGAAACATCTCTGGAATTATTCTGCTTAATGTAAGCAAACTGAATACTTTGAAACTTGCTCCTGGTGGGCATGTGGGCCGTCTCTGCATTTGGAATGAAAGTGCTTTCCGCAAGTTAGATGATCTGTGTGGCACTTGGTGTAAAGCTGCCTCCCTCAAGAGGAACTACAACCTTCCCACACACAAGATGCTCAGCATAGACCTTAGCAGAATCTTGAAAAGCCCAGAGATCCAAAGAGCCCTCCGGGCACCACGCAAGAAGTCTCATCACAGAGTCCTGAAGGAGAAGAATCCACTGAAACACCCGAGAGTCATCTTGAAGCTAAACCCACGTGCAAGACCATGCGCTGGAACACATTCTTCACCAGGCCAAGAACCACAAGCTCTGGGCGGATAAAGCGGCAGCAGCACCAGGAGCCAGGTCAGATGAGAAGGGGCTCCAGGCAAGAAGAAGCCTGTAAGTGGGGAAAAAAGGCAAGAAGGCTGTTGGCGTTAACAAGCAGAAGAAGGCTTTGTGGCGAAAAAAGGCTGCAGCTACTAAGAAACCAGAAGCAGAAAAGAAGCGTGCAGACAAGAAATCCACCACAGAAGAAAAGAAGCCTGCAGCATAAACTTCAATTTGTTTTTTCCATTAAGGTCAAATCACATTGGAAAGCTAATTTTGAATAAAAACCTGATGAGAGAAAGAGAGAAAAAGAAGATGTTTTGCTGAGCTGTACACTTCAAACCTTACGGTTTTGTGAACCAATGTCATCCCAATAAATTCAATTAATAAAAAATATAATATGTTTGCTATTACATTATATTTGATATTACATTATACTATGATTTTAAATATATGGATGGGAAGGATGCTTTATTGTCTCTGAGGGCACAATGTTCCGTAGCAAGTTCAGTGCTATGAAAGCTTAAATTAAATAAAACATCTTTCCTCTCTTGGCATTCTTGAAATTCTGCAAGTCAAAAAATATAAAAGAGAGAGAAAACTGAGAAGAAAAGCTTAGGTTTAAAAATGTCATGCATTTTCATTATGCTTGTACACAACCTATCCCAAGGTTGTTCTGTTCTACTAAATATAATGAGATAGCTGTGCCCATACGGTTTTCTCCTTCCTCCTTTACTGTCCCTTTTTTTGCATCTTCAGCTGCTAGCACAGTGCTTCATAAAATATATATGAAGGAACTCAATATGTATTTTTAATGCTAGATTGGAGATGTTTGCATAAAAGTTGAAGGGGATGTAGGAAAGAGAAAGCTTTGACAGAATAAGCTGAAATTTTAGTTGCTAGATACAATATATTAATGTGTCTATAAAGCTTTATAATTTACTAAGGACTGCTACATACAGTGTCTTATTTTTCCTCACAACAACCCTGTATGGTAGATATCATTTTTATTTATTTTTTTTTACTTATAAAGCCCATAAAGGTTAACTGACTTATCTACTGTCTTACCTACAGGCTGAGTCAGGTCTCAAACAATCTCTTTCTCCTCAAATGAAAGAAACAGTTTTCCAAAGATGAGGGTTAACAGGGGAATCAAAACTGCAGAAATATTAAGAGAAATATAATTTTGCAATGACATTCACGATTTTCTTGAGTAAATGTCATTTTAGTGGAACAGAAAGATGGGAAAAACAGTTACATATGGGCAGAATAACCCCACAAGCCATTCTATAATATTGGCTGAATTATAAATGTTATAGTTTCCAAATAATTTAAGGTTGATAAAGTGGTAGAACTTTCAATACTAGGAGAGTTATTAATAGCCCTTTTTTTTTGCACTTAGAAGTAATTATTTTCTGAAATGTTTAAGGGCTACAAATCTGCGCACTATTTCTCTAAGGCAGAGGTCTCCAAACTTTTTACACAGGGCCAGTTCACTGTCCCTCAGACCGTTGGCCACCACATACAGTGCTCCTCTCACTGACCACCAATGAAAGAGGTGCCCCTTCTGGAAGTGTGGTGGGGGCTCGGATAAATGGCCTCAGGGGGCCGCATGCGGCCTGTGAGCTGTAGTTTGGGGACACCTGCTCTAAGGTATTCACAAACATTTGCTGAAAGACATATATTGGTAAGAATTTTATTATGCAAAGTATGCTTTAATTAGAATTTTTCTGATTTGTATGTCACCATCCAAGATTTTCTTGTAATTTTTTCTACTATTCCACAATATATTGCTAAAATATTTGTGAAAATTAGTATTTTATGGATCAAAGATCTAAACATAAGACCTGAAACAATTAAGTACATAGAAGAAGACATAGGTACTCAACTCAGGGACCTGGGTTTTAAAGAGCATTTTATGAATTTGACTCCAATGGCAAGAGAAGTGAAGGCAAAAATTAATGAATGGGACTACATCAGACTAAGAAGTTTTTGCTCAGCAAGAGAAACTGATAACAAAATAAACAGAAAGCCAACTAAATGGGAAATGATTTTTTCAAATGACAGCTCAGATAAGGGCCTAATATCCAAAATATACAAAGAACTCATAAAACTCAACAACAAACAAACAAACAATCCAATAAAAAAATGGGAAGAGGATATGAATAGACACTTCTCCCAGGAAGAAATACAAATGGCCAACAGATATATGAGAAGATGCTCATCTTCTTTAGCTATTAGAGAAATGCAAATCAAAACGGCAATGAGATACCACCTCACACCTGTTCGATTAGCTGTTATTAGCAAGTCAGGTAACAGCAAATGTTGGAGAGGCTGTGGAGAAAAAGGAACCCTCATACACTGTTGGTGGGAATGTAAAGTAGTACAACCATTATGGAAGAAAGTATGGTGGTTCCTCAAAAAACTGCAAATAGAACTACCTTATGACCCAGCAATCCCTCTACTGGGTATATATCCCAAAAACTCAGAAACATTGATACGTAAAGACACATGCAGCCCCATGTTTATTGCAGCATTGTTCACAGTGGCCAGGACATGGAAACAACCAAAAAGCCCATCAATAGACGACTGGATAAAGAAGATGTGGCACATATACACTATGGAATACTACTCAGCCATAAGAAATGATGACATCGGAACATTTACAGCAAAATGGTGGGATCTTGATAACATGATACGAAGCGAAATAAGTAAATCAGAAAAAAGCAGGAACTGTATTATTCCATACGTAGGTGGGACATAATAGTGAAACTAAGAGACATTTATAAGAGTGTGGTGGTTACGGGGGGGAGAGGGGAATGGGAGAGGGATAGGGGGTGGGGAGGGGCACAAAGGAAACAAGATAGAAGGTGACAGAGGACAATCTGACTTTGGGTGGTGGGTATGCAACATAATTGAACAAGATAACCTGGACTTGTTATCTTTGAATATATGTATCCTGATTTATTGATGTCACCCCATTAAAAAAATAAAATTATATAAAAAAAAAAAAAAAAAAAAGAAAATTAGTAGTTTAGAAAACTTTCTTGCCTGACCGGGCGGTGGCGCAGTGGATAGAGCATCAGACTGGGATGCAGAAAACCCAGGTTCGAGACTTCGAGGTCGCCAGCTTGAGCAAGGGCTCAACTGGTTTGAGCAAAAAGATCACCAGCTTTAGCCCAAGCTCGCTGGCTTGAGCAAGGGGTTACTTGGTCTGCTGAAGGCCCACGGTCGAGGCACGTATGAGAAAGCAATCAATGAACAATTAAGGTGTTGCAACGTGCAACGAAAAACTAATGATTGATGTTTCTCATCTCTTCGTTCCTGTCTGTCCCTGTCTATCCCTCTCTCTGACTCTCTCTCTGTAAAAAAACAACAACCAAAAACTAAAAAAACTTCTGTAAATGTCAAATTTTCAGTTTAAAAGTATGCAGCTGCTGTGGTTCTGATAGTCATATATCATTCCCCTCACCTCCCATCTAACATCCCCTACCCAAATATAGCAGAGTGCATTCAACTGATAGAAATATAGTATCTATAGTGGTGAAATGAATACCTGGTGCTTGTCCCCACATCAGTGAAACTTAAGAGATTTCATGTATTGATATATTTTATTTTTGTAATATTCTTAGTATCCTACTTGTAATTTCAGTTGTTAGAGTTTGCTCTAAATCTGAATCTATGACATAATAATTTTATACACAGCCAATAAAAAGGGCCTACAAATGACATGAGAATATAATTTTTCTGTTGAATTTTCAGTATATCTTTTTTTTTTTTTTTTTTAATTTTTCATTTTTCCGAAGCTGGAAACGGGGAGGCAGCCAGACTCCCGCATGCGCCCGACCGGGATCCACCCGGCATGCCCACCAGGGGGCGATGCTCTGCCCCTCTGGGGCGTCGCTCTGTTGCATCCAGAGCCATTCTAGCACCTGAGGCAGAGGCCACAGAGCCATCCCCAGCGCCCGGGCCATCCCTGCTCCAATGGAGCCCCGGTTGCGGGAGGGGAAGAGAGAGACAGAGAGGAAGGAGAGGGGGAGGGGTGGAGAAGCAGATGGGCCCCTCTCCTGTGTGCCCTGGCCGGGAATTGAACCCAGGACTCCTGCACGCCAGGCCGACGCTCCACCGCTGAGCCAACCAGCCAGGGCCAAATTTTCAGTATATCTTGATAAAGTGAGAGATGTGATATAGTGTTCTTGGCACTTGAGTCAACAGTTTAATTCATTCATTAGTTCAATATATATTTATTATATGCCTACTTATCAAGCACTGGGCTGTGTACTAAGAAGACAGTGTGGAACAAGACAGACACAGTCCTTGCCTTCTTGGTCTTATATTTTCTGATTTCCAAATTTACAGAGTATAGAATAGAAGCAAACTGATTAAAAATTATATGTAAAGATAAAAATTGAACAGAAGTCATGTGATTTTGAATGTGAGGACAGAGAGCATCACCTTGCTGTCATTTCGCCCTGCTTTCTTAAAAGGTCACTAGAATGTTGGTTACAGTACTTGCATTTTAATATGGGCCTCACCCTCACCTGGCAACTCATTCCACTAGCAGCTATAAATTGCGAAAGGATAAAACGTTTTCTGTGTGGTGGTAAATTTTTATTTATTTTTAAAATTAAATTTATTGAAGTAACATTGGTTAATAAGATCATATAGATTTCAAGTGTACATTTCTATGATACCTGGTCTGTATAATGCATTGTTTGCCTAGCCCCAAGTGAAAGCATCTTCCATCACCATATATTTGGCCCCCTGTACCCTGTACTAACTCCTCACTCCCTTCCCTTTGATAATTACCATACTATTGTCTGTGTCTATGAGATTCAGTTTTATATTCCATATATGAGTGAAATCATGTGGTTCTTAGCTTTTTCATTAAGCATAATGTTCTCAGGGTTTCTTCATGTTGTTTTAAATGGCAGTATTTCATCTTTTCTTTGGCTGAGTAGCATTCCATAGTATGTATGTACATATCTTTTTTTATCATAGAACACTTTGGTTGCCTCCGTGTATTGGCCACCATTAATAATGCGGCAGTGAACGTAAGGGTGCATACATCTTTGCAAATAAATGTTTTATTTTATAATTTTATTTTTTTAATGGGGCGACATCAATAAATCAGGATACATATATTCAAAGATAACAAGTCCAGGTTATCTTGTCTTTCAATTATGTTGCATACCCATCACCCAAAGTCAGATTGTCCTCTCTCATCTTCTATCTAGTTTTCTTTGTGCCCCTCCCCCTCCCCTTTCCCTCTCCCTTTCCCCCCTCCCCCCTTAACCACCACACTCTTATCAATGTCTCTTAGTTTCACCTTTATGTCCCACCTACGTATGGAATAATGCAGTTCCTGTTTTTTTCTGATTTACTTATTTCACTTCGTATAATGTTATCAAGATCCCACCATTTTGCTGTAAATGATCCGATGTCATCGTTTCTTATGGCTGAGTAGTATTCCATAGTATATATGTACCAAAGCTTTTTTATCCACTCGTCCTCTGACGAACACTTGGGCTATTTCCAGATCTTTGCTATTGTAAACAATGCTGCCACAAACATGGGGGTGCATTTCTCCTTTTGGAGCCGTTCTATGGTGTTCTTGGGGTATATTCCTAAAAGTGGGATAGCTGAGTCAAAAGGCAGTTTGATTTTTAGTTTTTTGAGGAATCTCCATACTGTTTTCCACAGTGGCTGCACCAGTCTGCATTCCCACCAGCAGTGCAGGAGGGTTCCCTTTTCTCCACATCCTTGCCAGCACTTATTCTGTGTTGTTTTGTTGCTGAGCGCCATTCTGACTGGTGTGAGGTGATATCTCATTGTGGTTTTAATTTGCATTGCTCTAATGATTAGTGATGTTGAGCATTTTTTCATATGCCTATTGGCCATCTGTATGTCTTCTTTGGAGAAGTGTCTATTCATTTCTTTTGCCCATTTTTGGATTGGATTGTTTGTCTTCCTGGTGTTGAGATTTACAAGTTCTTTATAAATTTTGGTTATTAACCCCTTATCAGACATATTGTCAAATATGTTCCCCATTGTGTAGTTTGTCTTTTTATTCTGTTCTTGTTGTCTTTAGCTGTGAAAAAGCTTTTTAGTTTGATATAGTCCCATTTGTTTATCCTGTCTTTTATATCACTTCCCTGTGGAGATAAATCAGCAAATATATTGCTGCGAGAGATGTCCGAGAGCTTACTGCCTATGTTTTCTTCTAAGATGCTTATGGTTTCACGGCCTACATTTAAGTCTTTTATCCATTTTGAGTTTATTTTTATGAGTAGTGTAAGCTGGTGATCTAGTTTCATTTCTTTGCAGGTAGCTGTACAATTTTCCCAACAGCATTTGTTAAAGAGGCTGTCTTTACTCCATTGTATTTCCTTACCTCCTTCGTCAAATATCAGTTGTCCATAGAACTGTGGGTTTATTTCTGGGTTCTGGGTTCTGTTCCATTGATCTATATGCCTGTTCTTATGCCAATACCAGGCTGTCTTGAGTACAATGGCCTTGTAGTATAACTTGATATCAGGAAATGTGATACCTCCCACTTTATTCTTCTTTTTTAAGATTACTGAGGATATTTGTGTTCTCTTTTGGTTCCATATAAATTTTTGGAATATGTGATCTATATCTTTGAAGTATGTCATTGGTATTTTAATTGGTATTGCATTGAATTTATAGATTGCTTTGGGTAATATTGACATTTTAATGATGTTTATTCTTCCTAACCATGAGCACGGTATATGCTTCCACTTCTTTGTATCTTTCTTGATTTCTTTTATCAATGCTTTGTAATTTTCCAAGTACAAGTCTTTAGTATACTTGGTTAAATTTACTCCTAGGTACTTTATTTTTTTGGTTGTAATTGTGAAGGGAATTGTTTCCTTAATTTCTCTTTCTGACTGTTCATTGTTGGTGTATAAAAATGCCTCTGATTTCTGAGTATTGATTTTATATCCTGCCACTTTGCTGAATTCATTTATCAGGTCCAGTAGTTTTTTTACTGAGACTTTAGGGTTTTCTATATACAATATTATATCATCTGCAAATAATGATAGTTTTACTTCTTCTATTCCAAGTGGAATGCCTTTTATTTCTTCTTCTTGCCTGATTGCTGTGGCTAGGACTTCCAGGACTATGTTAAATAAGAGTGGTGAAAGGGGGCACCCCTGCCTTGTTCCTGATCTTAAGGGGATTGCTTTTAATTTTTGCCCATTGGGTATGATGTTGGCTGAGGTTTTCTCATAGATGGCCTTTATCATGTTGAGGTATGTTCCCTGTATTCCCACTTTGCTGAGAGTTTTGATCATGAATGGGTGCTGAATTTTATCTATTCTTAATTTTTTTAGGAAGCCCCATACTGTTTTCCATAATTGCTATACCAGTTTATATTTCCACCAGCAGTGAATGAGTGTTCCTTTTTCTCTACAACCTCTCTAACATTTGTTACCTGTCTTGTTGAAAATAGGTATTCTATCAGTTATGTGTTGGTATCTCATAGTTTTGATTTGCATTTCCTTAATGGATAGTGAAGTTGAAAATCTTTTCAGCTATTTGTTGCCCATTTACATGTCTTCTCAGAAAAGATGTCTGTTCAGGTCTTCTATCCATTTTTTTTTTTACAGGGACAGAGAGAGAGTCAGAGAGAGGGATAGACAGGGACAGAGAGAGATGAGAAGCATCAATCATCAGTTTTTTGTTGCAACACCTTAGTTGTTCATTGATTGCTTTCTCATATGTGCATTGACCACGGGCCTTCAGTAGACTGAGTAACCCCTTGCTCAAGCCAGCGACCTTGAATCCAAGCTTGTGAGCTTTTTGCTCAAACTAGATGAGCTCGTACTCAAGCTGGCGACCTCAGGGTCTCAAACCTGGGTCCTCTGCATCCCAGTCCATCGCTCTATCCACTGTGCCACCACCTGGTCAGGCTATCCATTTTTAAATTAGATTATTTGTTTGTTTGGTGTTGAGTTGTATGAGTTCTCTATAAATTTTATATTTTAATTCCTCGTCAGATATGTTGTTTGTGAATATCATCTCCCATTCAGTTAGTTGCCTATTTATTTTGTTGGTGGTTTCTTTTGCTGTGCAGAAGCTTTTTATTTTGATATAGTCCCACTGATTTATCTTTGCCTTTACTTCACTGGCCTTTGGGATCAAATTCATAAAAATATTCTAAGTTTAGTAACTAGGTTGTCTTCTATGTAAAAACATTAAAAAATGTCAGTTTCTAGTGTTCAGTTGAGAGCCCACATCAGATCAGTCCTCTGTAGGTTAGAGATTCCTTCTTGGACTGCAATAATAAAGGCAACCTTCAATATGTGGCTCTGTCTCAGCACAGAAACCATTTTAGTGTATTCTGGTCAGAACCATGACTAGTTAATTTCATTATGCCTCTCAGCTCTGTCATCCTTCATGTCCCTGAAATGTCAGCCCCTTTAAGCCTGTGCCCTTTCCAATGTGGCATGCTAGAGTTCCTGGCTCTGTTAAGACCCCTAAATTGTAGTATTAAGAGTTTCACAGTTTCTAAATATAAAAGCAAAAGTTCAAATGAGAAAAATGATGTGACAAAATGAAAATTAAAATATTTCTATGTCAAATATACCTTAACTAAAATTAAAAGGTAAACTAAAAGAGTACGTTAAAAAATGTCAAGGTGTCCAGGTCTGTGGTGCAACCCTTTCCTCTCAAACTATTCCCTCTATTGTCTTTGCCAGGGTTTTCACTGTGCCCTTTGGACCAACTACATGCTGGAGTCCTCCAGATTAACAGGGCTGCTCATAACGGCAAAGGATTTCACAGTTCCAAGAGTGAGCTTGTTGGAGTTTGATGTGTTATTATAATTAGTCACATATAAGTTTACTTCTGTGGGAATGAAGCTGAGTCCAAAATGCAGAGACAAGAAAGTGATTTTATATAGACAGGAGAATCTTGGGACATTCTCCTCCATCAGGCTTGACACTAATGAATAATTGTTCCTTTTTTTGTGGGTGACTAGAATGACCATGACCTGCTGTGCATAAGTGAAGCAGCTAGGATCCTTGTGCCCTTCCCAGAGATGGGCTATGTAATCAATAAGAGAAAACATGGAAGGTCTACTCATTTTCTGCTAAAAGCCCTTGTTTTTAGCAATCATGGTTGTTTGCTTTCTATGTTTATTTTCAGTAGTCCATGTAAGGTAAAAGAAAATTATAACTTGATATACAGTTGGAATCATACTTCTTGCCTCTGTGAACAATTAATGGAATGGGACCATTATCATTTTCTTAGCTTTACTTCTACCCTCTGCCTTGCCTTGATAAGGCTGTTGTCACACCCATAGAGTGTAACAAGGTCAAGGCCTATTCCCTTTTCCACTTACCTAGAAACCTGAAACCCAGAAATGTTTACATGGTTGTAGAATCTCACCTTCAGGCAGAGGGTAGGAAATGTACCAGCAGTATTACTAGACCTTATATTTGATAAGAAATAGTAAAATCTTTTGGCAAGTTTTGTCTCATTAAAAAATATCATTCTCATGGGGATCAAAACAACCAACATATGGTCTTGACCAGAAAAAAAGAGATATTTCTAATTTTGGAAAGCCATAGGACACCTGGACATTTCTTTTTTATTTTTTTTAATTTTTTTATCAGATTTTTAAAAATTTATTTATTAAATTTAATGCAGTGACATTGATAAATCAGGGTACATATGTTGAAAGAACACATCTCTAGATTATTTTGACATTTGATTGTGCTGTGTACCCCTCCTCCAAAGTTAAATTGTCTTCTGTCACCTTCTATCTGGTTTTCTTGTGCCCCTCCCCTCCCCCAACCCCTCTCTCCTTCTTCACCCCATCCCCCCTGTTGCCATCACATTCTTGTTCATGTCTCTGAGTCTCATTTGTATGTCCCTTCTATATATGGATTCATATAGTTCTTAGTTTTTTTCTGATTTACTTATTTCACTCCATATAATGTTATCAAGGTCCTTCCATGTTATTGTAAATGATCCAATGTCATCATTTCTTATGGCTGAGTAGTATTCCATAGTATATATGTACCAAAGCTTTTTAATCCACTCGTTCTCTGACGGTCACTTGGGCTGTTTCCAGATATTCGCTATTGTAAACAATGCTGCCACAAACATGGGGGTGCATTTCTCCTTTTGGAGCCGTTCTATGGTGTTCTTGGGGTATATTCCTAAAAGTGGGATAGCTGGGTCAAAAGGCAGTTTGATTATTAGTTTTTTGAGGAATCTCCATACTGTTTTCCACAGTGGCTGCACCAGTCTGCATTCCCACCAGCAGTGCAGGAGGGTTCCCTTTTCTCCACATCCTCGCCAGCACTTATTCTGTGTTGTTTTGTTGCTGAGGGCCATTCTGGCTGGTGTGAGGTGATATCTCATTGTGGTTTTAATTTGCATTGCTCTAATGACTAGTGATGTTGAGCATTTTTTCATATGCCTATTAGCCATCTGTATGTCCTCTTTGGAGAAGTGTCTATTCATCTCTTTTGCCCATTTTTGGATTGGATTGTTTGCCTTCCTGGTGTTGAGATTTACAAGTTCTTTATAACTTTTGGTTATTAACCTCTTATCAGACATATTGTCAAATATGTTCTTCCATTGTGTAGTTTGTCTTTTCATTCTGTTCTTGTTGTCTTTAGCTGTGCAAAAGCTCTTTAGTTTGATATAGTCCCATTTGTTTATCCTGTCTTTTATTTCACTTGCCTGTGGAGATAAATAGGTAAATATATTGCTGCGAGAGATGTCCGAGAGCTTACTGCCTATGTTTTCTTCTAAGATGCTTATGGTTTCACGGCCTACATTTAAGTCTTTTATCCATTTTGAGTTTATTTTTGTGAGAGGTGTAAGCTGGTGATCTAGTTTCATTTTTTTGCAGGTAGCTGTCCAATTTTCCCAACATCATTTGTTAAAGAGGGTGTCTTTACTCCATTGTATTTCCTTACCTCCTTTGTCAAATATCAGTTGTCCATAGAACTGTGGGTTTATTTCTGGGTTCTCTGTTCTGTTCCATTGATCTAATTGCCTGTTCTTATGCCAGTACCAGGCTGTTTTGAGTACAATGGCCTTGTAGTATAACTTGATATCAGGAAGTGTGATACCTCCCACTTTATTCTTTTTTTTCAAGATTGCTGAGGCTATTCATGTTCTTTTTTGGTTCCATATAAATTTTTGGAATATGTGGTCTATATCTTTGAAGTATGTCATTGGTATTTTAATTGGTATTGCATTGAATTTATAGATTGCTTGGGTAAAATAGACATTTTAATGATGTTTATTCTTCCTAACCATGAGCACGGTATATGCTTCCACTTCTTTGTATCTTCCTTGATTTCTTTTATCAATGTTTTATAATTTCCTGAGTACAAGTCTTTAGTCTCCTTCGTTAACTGTACTCCTAGGTACTTTATTTTTTTGGTTGTAATTGTGAAGGGGATTGTTTCCTTAATTTCTCTTTCTGACTGTTCATTGTTGGTGTATAAAAATGCCTCTGATTTCTGAGTATTGATTTTATATCCTGCACTTTACTGAATTCATTTATCAGGTCCAGTATTTTTTGACTGAGACTTTAGGGTTTTCTATATACAATATCATATCATCTGCAAATAATGATAGTTTTACTTCTTCTTTTCCAATTTGAATGCCTTTTATTTCTTCTTCTTGTCTGATTGCTGTGGCTAGGACTTCCAGGACTATGTTAAATAAGAGTGGTGAAAGGGGGCACCCCTGCCTTGTTCCTGATCTTAAGGGGATTGCTTTTAATTTTTGCCCATTGAGTATGATGTTGGCTGTGGGTTTCTCATAGATGGCTTTTATCATGTTGAGGTATGTTCCCTGTATTCCCACTTTGCTGAGAGTTTTGATCATGAATGGGTGCTGGATTTTATCAAATGCTTTTTCTGCATCTATTGAAATTATCATATGGTTTTTCTCCTTGTTTTTGTTTACGTGATAAATCACATTGATTGATTTACGAATATTGTACCATCCTTGCCTCCCCAGAATAAATCCCACTTGATCATGGTGTATGATTTTTTCTATATATTGTTGGATCTGGTTTGCTAATATTTTGTTGAGGATTTTAGCATCTATATTCATCAGAGATATTGGCCTATAATTTTCTTTCTTTGTGTTGTCTTTGCCTGGTTTTGGAATCAGAATTATGCTCGCCTCATAAAAGGAGATTGGAAGTCTTCCTTCCTCTTGAATTTTTTGAAATAGTTTGAGAAGGATAAGAGTTAGTTCTTTTTTGAATATTTGGTAGAATTCCGTTGTGACGCCATCGGGCCCCGGACTTTTCTTTGTTGGGAGTTTTTTGATAACTGTTTCGATCTCATTTGTTGTAATCGGTTTGTTTAGGTTTTCTGATTCTTCCAGATTGATTTTTGGAAGATGGTATGTTTCAAGGAATTTGTCCATTTTATCTAGGTTGTCTAGTTTATTGGCATACAGTTCTTCATAGTGTTTTCTTGCAATATTTTGTATTTCTGTTGTGTCAGTTGTTATTTCTCCTCTCTCATTTCTAATTTTATTTATTTGAGTCCTCTCTCTCTTTTTTTTTGGTGAGTCTAGTTAAAGGTTCATCAATCTTGTTTACCTTTTCAAAGAACCAGCTCCTAGTTTCATTGATCCTCTGTATTGTTTCTTTAGCCTCTATATCATTTATTTCTGCTCTGACCTTTATTATTTCCTTCCTTCTACTACATTTGGGCTTTACTTCCTGTTCTTTTTCTAATTCTTTTAGATGCAGGGTTAAGTTGTTTATTTGAGCTCTTTCTAGCTTCTGAAAGTGTGCCTGTAATGCTATGAACTTTCCTCTCAGTACTGCTTTTGCTGTGTCCCATAAATTTTGAGTTGTTGTATGCTCATTGTCATTCGTTTATAGGATTTTTTTTATTTCTTCTTTGATCTCATTCTTAATCCATTCATTATTTAACAATCTGCTATTTAGTTTCCATGTGTTTGAGAATTTTTGAACTTTTCTGTTGTGGTTCATTTCTAGTTTCATGCCATTGTGATCGGAGAAAGTGCTTGATATAATTTCAGTCTTCTTAAATTTGTTGAGAGCACTTTTGTGCCCTAACATGTGGTCTATCCTAGAGAATGTACCATGAGCACTTGAAAAGAATGTATATTCTGCTGTTTTAGGGTGAAAGGTTCTGAAGATATCTATTAAATCGAGTTGATCTAGTGTTTCCAATAAGTCTGCTATTTCTTTGTTAATTTTCTTTCTTGAGGATCTATTTAGTTAGTGGGGTATTGAAATCCCCTACTATTATAGTATTGCTGTTGATCTCACCCTTTAAATCCATCAAAGTCTGCTTTATATATTTGGGTGCTCCTATATTAGGTGCATAGATATTTATAATAGTTATATCTTCCTGTTGGATTACTCCCTTTATCATTATGTAGTGGCCTTCTTTATCTCTTACTATATCCTTTGTTTTAAAGTCCAATTTGTCTGATATAAGTATTGCTATCCCAGCTTTTATTTCATTTCCATTTGCATGAAATGTTTTTTTCTATCCTTTTACCTTCAATCTATGTGTATCTTTTGTTTTAAGGTGTGTCTCTTGTAGACAGCATATGTATGAGTCCTGTTTTCTTATCCATGCAGCTACCCTATGTCTTTTGATTGGATCATTTAATCCATTTATGTTTAAGGTTATTATTTATATGTAGTTGTTTATTGCCATTTTCTTCTTTAAAGGTGTATTCCTTTTTTGCTATATTCTTTTCCCACTTTGATCTGTTTACAACAGGCCCCTTAGCATTTTTTGCAGCATTGGTTTTGTTGTAATGAATTCCTTGAGTTGTTTTTTGTCTGGGAAGCTTTTTATTTCTCCTTTGATTTTAAACGATAGCCTTGCTGGATAAAGTAGTCTTGGTTGTAGGTTCTTGTTCTGCATTACTTTGAATATTTCTTGCCATTTTCTTCTGGCCTCAAGTGTTTCTGTTGAAAAGTCGGATGTCATCCTTATGGGGGCTCCTTTGTAGGTGATAACTTTTTTTTCTCTTGCAGCTTTTAATATTTTCTCTTTATCGCTTAGCTTTGGTATTTTAATTATGATGTGTCTTGGTGTAGGTTTCTTTGGGTTTCTCTTTAATGGAGTCCTCTGTGCTTCTTGGACTTGTGAGAGTTTCTCTTGCATTAATTTAGGCAAGTTTTCAGCTATGATATGATTGAACAAAATCTCTATCCCTTGTTCTTTTTCTTCTTCTTCAGGAACTCCTATAATGCTGATGTTATTTCTCTTCATGTTTTCACAGAGCTCTCTAAGGGTTTCCTCTGACTTTTTGAGTCTCTTTTCACTTTTCTTCTCTGCTTTCATGCCTTCATTCCAGTTGTCCTCCAGCTCGCTGATTCTATCCTCAGCTCTATCTATCCTGTTTTTAATTCCTTCCATTGTGGTCTTTATTTCTGATATTGTATTTATCATCTCCAACTGATTCTTTTTTATACTTGCTATTTCTTTATTTAGGTGTTCATAATGACCATCCATTGTTGTTCTAAGATCCCTAAGCATCCTTACAATCATTATTTTGAACTCCGCATCTGGAAGTTTGATTATTTCCATATCACTCAGTTCATCTCCTGAAGGTGTCTCTTGTGGTTTCATTTGGATTGCACTTCTTTGTTTTCTCGTTGTCTGTTTTGGGGTGTTTTATTTGTAGAGTTGGTTGGGTCTAGGCTTGGTGTTGTCTGCCTCCAGTTTTCAGTTGTGTTATTTCTCGGTCTTCTTTAGTTGGTATCAGCTGTTATCTGTAATCCACTTTTGGATTTGGGCAGCTTTGAAGTCTTGATTTGTTTGTTTTCTTAACAGGTGATAGTCTTTTTACTGATCTCAGCAGGGGGCTTCCTTGAAACTGTATCCAGGAATGCGATGGGTGTAACCCAAGGGTCCCCAAACTATGGCCTGTGGGCCACATGCGCCCCCCTGAGGTTATTTATCCGGCCCCTGCCTCACTTCCGGAAGGGGCACCTCTTTCATTGGTGGTCAGTGAGAGGAGCACATTGACCGTCTCATTAGCCAAAAGCAGGCCCATAGTTCCCTTTGAAATACTGGTGAGTTTGTTGATTTAAATTTACTTGTTCTTTATTTTAAATATTGTATTTGTCCCCCCCCTTTTCTTTTTACTTTAAAATAATATACATGCAGTGTGCATAGGGATTTGTTCATAGTTTTTTTTATAGTCCGGCCCTCCAACGGTCTGAGGTACAGTGAACTGGCTCCCTGTGTAAAAAGTTTGGGGACCCCTGGTGTAATCTGAGACTCTGAAGGCCTCTTTAGCCAATTAATCTCTCTGGGGGCAGGGTGTTTTCTCAGCTTCATTAGGGGGAGGTGTATCTCAGATCTCCAAGGAGACCTGAGTTACTGCCCCTCCTCCCCACTTCTTGTTTTCAGCTGTGTCTTGTTGCGCTGATTGGAGCTGGATAGATGTCCGGAGATCTCTGATCCAGAAGCAATTCAGCTCTGTTTTGTGAAAGGTTCAGTCCCTCCCCCAGCTATGGCCAACTCCAGCATGGATGAGTCAGCTTTTTTAGGTCATCTCCTTCATTCCTTAGCCCCTCACAGTCTGTCCCTCTCTCTTTCCTTTCCGCTTGGGAGATAAGCTGGTCTTTCCAACACACCTCGCTCTCTGGTCACCAGGCAAGTGGCTGTGAGCAGTAGTTTCTGCTCTTTTCCCTTGTGTGAGATCCCCTCTGGGTTCTCAGCCTCACCCCCCCTCCGTTCCTGTAAGCAGGGGAGATTCAGGTGTTCCCTACCAGGTTTGTTGTGGCTTCTTCTTTGCTCCTTGGTTTTTGAGAACTGTTCTTGTAGTTCAGAGTTGGTTTTTCATGCTGATTTTTCCTAAATTGATTTGTATTCCAGTTTGGTGGTGAGAGCTAGGTGTCTGTGCGTCTGCCTACTCTGCTGCCATCTTTTTCTCCTCCTGGACATTTCTTAATGTACTCTTTTAGTTTACCATTTACTTTTAGTTACGGTATATTTTGACATAGAAATATTCTAATTTTTTGGCCCTGGCCGGTTGGCTCAGCGGTAGAGCGACGGCCTAGCATGCGGAGGACTCGGGTTCGATTCCCGGCCAGGGCACACAGGAGAAGCGCCCATTTGCTTCTCCACCCCTCCGCCGTGCTTTCCTCTCTGTCTCTCTCTTCCCCTCCTGCAGCCAAGGCTCCATTGGAGCAAAGATGGCCCGGGCGCTGGGGATGGCTCTGTGGCCTCTGCCTCAGGCGCTAGAGTGGCTCTGGTCGCAATATGGCGATGCCCAGGATGGGCAGAGCATCGCCCCCTGGTGGGCAGAGCATCGCCCCCTGGTGGGCGTGCCGGGTGGATCCCGGTCGGGCGCATGCGGGAGTCTGTCTGACTGTCTCTCCCCGTTTCCAGCTTCAGAAAAATGAAAAAAAAAAAAAAAAGAAATATTCTAATTTTCATATTGTCACATTATTTTTCTCATTTGAACTTTTGCTTTTATGTTCAAAAACTGTGAAACTCCTGACACTACAATTTAGGGGTCTTACCAGAGCTAGAGATTCTAGCATGCTAAACCCTCAATCTGACTGCTGCAAGTGCTGCTGCAAATAACAGAAACCAACTTTGGCTAACTTAAGCAGGAAGTAAATTTATTTTAAAGATATCTAATAATGGAAAGGCTTGAGAACCAGCTCAGAAAATTGGCAGGACTCATGGAAGCTGGGCAGCTATAGCTAGAATCATGGCCCAAGTGTGCCACTGGGTCACCACCTTTGTCACTGCTACCACTGGACTCTCAGCCATCCATGTTATCTAGTTTAATAATAAAATATTGGTGGAAATTAATATTTTAGAGTTAAAAAATACCAGCGTTTTATGTTTACCATTATGCCAGCTGCTGTTTTTAAATTGTCACACCTCTCCACCCCCTACCCCATGTACCCTTACCCAAATTGTCGAATCAAAGCAGACAAAAGAATACATTCACATGACAGAAAATGGTGCCCTTAGGCATGAAATGAGTATTGGGAGTATGTCCTATCCTAATCATGTTTAGGGGATATCATATGTTGGAATACTTAATGTTTACAATGTGCCTCATGTCCTACTTCTTTTTGAAACTGCTGTCTGTTGATGAATTTTTCAAGTTGGCTGGACCTTTCTGTGACCATCTCAGGGTGGAGTGTAGGACATGGAGTTGGCTGAAGCTAGACCGCAGCTAAGGGCCTCCATCATGCGAGCTGGAGAAGGAGAATCTATTTCTTCTTTGGCTTCTTCTTCTTTTCTCCCAGACCCCTCCTAGGTTTGGATACTGGAGAACCAAAAAGAAAGAAATCTTCACTAGAACATCTGGCTTCCCTCCAGAGTCCTCACTCACCCCCGTAGCTTCCTGTCTAGGTGACTGTGTTCCTCTTCAGTGCTAGGAGCCACAGATCTGGGAAGGGACAAACTCAGTATCCATTTGTCCTCACTTCCACTTCAAAACCTTTGTTCCTCTTCTGTATTGGTTCTCCTTTGGGGCTCTTGCCATATGGCTAGAACACCCTCTACACCATTCTAGTTGAGGTTATTTACTAACTTGCTTCTTCTCCACATTTATTAAAAATGTCATATGGCTTAGCAGCCTGCTCACTGCTTTTAGTGCTACCTTTGCCCTAAATAATGACCTTAATATACAGTGTGTCCATAAAGTCATGGTGCACTTTTGACCAGTCACAGGAAAGCAAGAAAAGATGATAGAAATGTGAAATCTGCACCAAATAAAAGGAAAACCCTCCCAGTTTCTGTAGGATGATATGGCAGCATGTGCGCATGTGCAGATGATGACATAACACCGTGTATACAGCGGAGCAACCCACGGCCATGCCAGTTGAGATGTGGATGGTACAGAGCAAAGTTCAGTGTGTTCTGTGGCTTGCTAAATTCAAATCTGTGACCAAAGTGCAACGTGAATATCGGCGCGTTTATAAGGAAGCGCCATGACATTAATCACTTAAAACAGAGAATCACAGAAGTTATTCACTCTGTTACACCAGACGTCCTTACCCATGTGTGACAAGAACTTCACTATCGTTTGGATGTGTGTAGGGCAACAAATGGAGCCCACATCGAACTGTACTGAATAGGTATTAAACTGGGAGAGTTTTCCTTTTATTTGGTGCAGATTTCACATTTCTGTCATCGTTTGATGCTTTCCTGTGACTGGTCAAAAGTGCACCATGACTTTACAGACACACTGTATTTATGGACTAATCATCTAACATTATGATTTTTTGATTAAAGTTGACCTTACAACCGAGTTCATAATACAAATTGACTGGTTTTTATCCTATAGATAAATTGTTTAATATATTAAACTGAATTTATGACCTATTCCTTTAATTTGCCTATATTCCTGAATTCTCTTAATTAATAGCATCACTTTTCTCCAAGTTTCCCAAGCTAAAAATCAATGAGTCATACTGAATCCTTTCCCATTCTGAGCACTTCATACAGTTTAGTTAGTTGAAGATACCGCCTCCTTAAAATCTCTTGAGTCCATTTCATGTTTCTAATTTTCTTATCTTTGCCTTAGTACAAGTTTAGATTTCTTTTCATGTGGATAACTTCAATATCCCTGGTTTCTATTTTAAAAGTGCATTCTCTTCAATCTATCCCCACACACAAAAGGAATCTTACTAAAACATTTCTGGTCTTCTCATTCCTCTGCTGAAATCCTTTTGTGGCTCTCTTAGCTCTCAGGATAAAAGTTAAAGTAATCCCTTTAAGATAAAAGTCTATCTTGGATGACCTTTGACTATTTCTGTAATTCAACTACTGTATCTTCTGTAAGGTATATTTTGCTGCAGCAGAGTTCTTTAAATTGATCTTCTACTCTCTCTACTTCTTTCTCATGTTCATTTTTTATTAATGTTTTAGAACTCAATTTGATTGTCAAGTGATATATTTTTTAGATAGATAATATTTTGATATTTTTAGACAGGGTTTGTAATCCAATTCGGGGCAATCAGTCATTGTCTGGGACTTTTCTTCAGGAGAGGCAGGAAAGACCATCTTTTGCCTCAGGTCAGGATGCTGCAAAGATCTGAACCTGGGACCTCTATCAGTTGGAGGATACTCATTGACAGAGTGAATGAGACCACCCTCTAGAGAGAAGCAGAGTTAAGGAAAGGAGGAAGGGAGTATGAGAGACAGTAAGAAAGGCAGTCTTGGTGACATTTTTGGGCCCTGGATCTAGTGTAGTCAATGCTAGATCTATTATGGTCTTTTCTAGTTATTAGCTAATAAATCCAGCCCCCCCCTTTCTCTTTAACTTAAAGTAGATTGACATAGTTTTCATCACGCTAGCCCAAAAGAGTCCATGGAGATGCACTCTAATAGAGTTAGCATTATTTATGAACTTAGTCTTTACATTTTGGCTCTGGCTGCACATAGTATAATTTTGACAGGTGATTTTCATTGAAAATCTATAGGTTTGTGTATGTATATGCATTGATTTTGTTAAAGTCTACATAAAACAGGTTGTACTTAAAGGGTAGTTTAAACTTTGCCTGAATTAGCATTGGAAGTAGACAAAAGGAAAATGTAAGAATTTTTAAAGAAAGCTTATTTATAATCTTGTATCATTTAACCTAATGGTTCTCAACACTGGTTGTATATTATAATCATCTGAGGAGCTTTTAAATTTGCAGATGCCTGGGTCTGCCCAAACTAAGTAAGTCAGAACCTCTGTGGCTGGCACCCAGGCACTGGTATTTTAAAAAGGTTCTCAGGTTTCAGCTCTCTGCCAGTTTTAAGAAACATGGATCTAACCTAATATTTTCCTCTGTTCCTTGAGGAATTCAGGTTACTTATACATGGATGTTTGTGGATCTCTTTTCCTCTTTGTAATTTTTTCTATAATGAGCATAGTAACATTTGAAATCAAATTGCTGGCTTTTGTACTGTTTTCTAGGTTGGGATTTCTGCAAAACTAGTCAGAGACATATGATTAGGTACGGCTCACCTTTATTTTTTTTCCACTTTTATTTTTGAATTGAGTAATGTGACTGCCAAAGCAAATCTCTATAAATTAAATTACTCTAAGTTGTCTTGCTTAGATTTATATTTTATCTTTAGAGCTTTCATTAAGGAAGTAACACTAAAGGCAAGAAGATAACTTTCGATAGTGAAGTTGATGCAAAAGGAAATCATTCAAATGATATATTAATGACACAAATTGTGTCATTAAGAGTTTAATATATGTAGAACAAAAAGATTCTTTATATTCAGATGTGCATTTTGGTTCATTTATCCTAAGAGCTCATCAACATTCCCATGTTGAAAGCAGTTGCTGCCCAAGATTAAAAGTATGTTTGGTTTTTGGCACTGGCTGGTTGGCTCAGTGGTAAAGCGTTGGCCTGGCGTGCAGAAGTCCCGGGTTTGATTCCCGGCCAGGGCACACAGGAGAAGCGCCCATCTGCTTCTCCACCCCTCCCCCTTTCCTTCCTCTCTGTCTCTCTCTTCACCTCCCGCAGCGAGGCTCCATTGGAGCAAAGATGGCCGGGCGCTGGGATGGCTCCTTGGCCTCTGCACCAGGCGCTAGAGTGGCTCTGGTCACAACAGAGTGACACCCCGGAGGGGCAGAGCGTCGCCCCCTGGTGTGCCTGCTGGGTGGATCCCGGTCGGGCGCATGCGGGAGTCTGTCTGACTGTCTCTCTCCGTTTCTAGCTTCAGAAAAATACAAAAAAAAAAAAAAAAAAAAAGTACGTTTGGTTTTTGATGATGTATCTGATTAAAGGCAGACATATTTATCTTAATACCCTGTTTATTACATCTGCCACATGCATTTATGTGTTGCATATAACACAGACATACACAAATAATTGTTTTGTTTTGCTTTAACTGTAATAACATTTAAATAAATCCACAGGAAATAATAGATGGCAAGGAAATAATGTTGAGAAATGTAGGAATTCATTAAGTTTACTTAATAAATTAATCATATGAGAATTTAACAAAGTGGCTTCTTGGTGCCTGGCATTGCCCAAAGGGCTGAGAGGGGCACAACCCTGATCATCTGGAATTTGCAATCTAATTGATAAGATAAGACAAAGCAGAAAAATTAAATAAACTTTCAGGGAGTGTGTGACTTAATGCCAGTCAAATACACTGCTCACAAAAATTAGGGGGATCAGGGAACATGCAGATACTCCAATACTTCTAGCCTTTTGTTTAGTGCATTTTCACCAGTGAAATAAAAGTTGGTTTTGCATCTCATTTGCGTAACCAAACAGCTTTCTTTGACTTGTCGTTTGCTTTTCCGATGTTCTTGTTTAATTAAAAAAAAATCAAATGCTTCTTTTTTTATTGCTTCTTATTTATTTTGAAATATCCCTCTAATTTTTGTGAGCAATATAGTAACTACAGTAACTACTGCATCTCAGATAAGGGAGATGTGCACAAAATAAGGTTCCTAAAAGATGTGAAAGTAGAAAGACTTACATTTTTTACTAGATCCAAATCAGAATCAAGTTTGTTTTTCTCACCATCTATCCTTTATAGACTATTGCTTAGAAAATTCTATATTTTGTGTGTCTAGGTGGGTGAACTGATTTTTGAAAGTTTCCAAAACTTTTAAAATGCACAGACTGTAATTTTAAAAATTTGGATTGGATTTTTTTTTATTCTGTTTCATACAGATATTGTGACTCCTAATATAAAAAACTGGTAGAGACTGACGGGGCTCCAGAGAGTGCTCTCATGAGCTTATTGACAAGTAGACAGATACTTTGGCTTTCTCTTGGAACTTCCAGTTGCTCTTCCTAATTTTTCTTAACTCTGCTAGAGCATGGTAACAGCCTGAGGTGTCTATATCATTCGTGAGGTATATTCCAAGTAAGGAATAATGAACTTTTCCTACACATTAGAGTTTTATTGCACCAAGATGGTATAGCCACACATTACAGTTCTAAAGCTGAAGAGAGAGCGATGAAATGTGGTGGAAAATTGCACATGTTGAACCTGTTAGGTTTTTTGTGCTTATTGGGGCTGTGTCTTAAAGGGAAATATCATTTGTCATATGTGTCTCGGTGCAGAAAAGGATACAGAACAATTGCTCTAGTGTAAGGCAGAGCTATTTTTCTCCATACTCATCTTTCCTTATTGGGAGAGAAAGGTTTTTTATTTTTTGTCTGGGTCTCAAAATCATTTTTTGGTGGCTGGTTAAAATTGCTTTTCTTTCAGCCACTTCAACGCCAATTCAATTAGACACGCTTTCCTTAGGGCAACTAACTTTTATTATAAAAAATCACCTAAGATGCCCTCGGTGTTTAACACCGCTATCCAATTTTAATAACCTCTTACTTTTTTTTCTCCTAAAGTTCTCTAGCTCCTTTATAAAACAAGTTGACCTCTTTATTTTCATTCTCCGTGGCTTTTTATTTTGGCTTCTCATCTCAGAATCAACTTCTGGTCCATCATCTCAAATAAATATTAGAATATCTGCTAACTACATTTCAATCCCTCCAGCCTCAGATAGCTTGGGATTTCTCAAATCTCTTTTGATTTGGGGGAAAGGAATTTTAAAATGCTTCTGCTGCAATTATTTAAAAATTCAATATTCGTGGAAACTTTAACTTCAGAGGAGCAAATAACCTCAACATAAGTCTAATTAAGCTTTATGTTACCCTAGTGAAGTAGAGAGAGGAAGTGAGCAGGGAGGCTGCAATTATTTCCTCTGAAGATCGATTAAAAACAAAATTTTAAAATGTTAAACCAGTGCTAATCTGCATGACTTCTTGGGGTTTCATTTGAGAGAGAATTGTGGCTGCTAATATTATCACTAACATATGTGGATCTGTTTTCATAATCTGAGCCTTATGGAATGGCACATAGATTTAATGTGGCTTTGGTGCTTACGTGATTTCTAGTACCTTGATTGGTATTGTCTTCTCTAGTGGAACCCAATCAGTAGTAACCTGCCAGAAGAGTATTTTCTATACATTTCAGCGGAACTAATATCTGCAGAAATCTTAAGACTAAAGAAGAGTTGATGAATATACTGCAATTAAACTTGCCTTGTGAATTGAAGAATGGGGAAAATGATAATGAACATATTGAAATGATGGCACATGTTTTATGCATGAAATATTTGTAATTAAAATAGATCCTGAAGGTAAGTTTGTGTATACAACTATATTGATTTAAAAAAAGCAGAATGTGTTATTAAATATCTACAGGGCATAATTTCCAACTGGAGAATGTGAAAATATGGCTCTTTTGCTTCCTTAAAAGTTGTTTATTAGAAGCTAGAGATTGAGTACCCCAGCAAACCACCCTTGTTAGGGAATTTGTTGATATTGATCAAATATATGCATATTATACAGACTAGTTCACCCTCAATATATAATTTTTTTTTTTTCTGAAGCTAGAAATGGGGAGAGACAGTCAGACAGACTCCTGCACGCGCCCGACCGGGATCCACCCGGCACGCCCACCAGGGGCGATGCTCTGCCCACCAGGGGGCGATGCTCTGCCCCTCCGGGGCATCGCTCTGCCGCGACCTGAGTCACTCTAGCGCCTGGGGCAGAGGCCAAGGAGCCATCCCCAGCACCCGGGCCATCTTTGCTCCAATGGAGCCTTGGCTGCGGGAGGGGAAGAGAGAGACAGAGAGGAAGGAGAGGGGGAGGGGTGGAGAAGCAGATGGGTGCTTCTCCTGTGTGCCCTGGTCGGGAATCGAACCCGGGACTTCTGCACGCCAGGCCGATGCTCTACCACTGAGTCAACCGGCCAGGGCTCAATATATAATTTTTTAGTTCATGTTTTATAAGTAACTTTAATTTTGGTTACTCAACTAAACATTAACATTTGTTAAAATTCCTCAGTTTTATAAAGAATCCTTTGAGACCTTTACCAATTCAACAGTTATTTGTCCCTAGCAACTCATGCATATAGCTATTGCAGCCAGGACCATCTTAGGATTTAATAATAATAATTTACATTTGAAAAATATATTAATACCATCATAGTTTATAAAATATTGTTATAGCCTTTTAAAAAATCTTTTGATTATCAAAGAAATTCTGTGAGGTTAGAATAAATATTGTTACTATTTTACAAATGAGGAAAATAGAGGCAAATAACATAGACTTTCATTTTTTGGTTGTGAGTAATGGCTAATTACCAAGTTATTCAACAAGTTATTAGGGTTGACTGAAATTTGGCTGTCATAAAGGAAAATTAATAGGTAACTAAAGAACTCTAATTTAGTATATTTATGGCTAAAGGATCTGGCTACTGTGTAGTTCTTGGCAAGTTTACAGGACTCTATTACATTTGTTCCTATGTAGATACATTTCCCACAATATCTAGGAGAAACACTTAAATGTCTCTATATTATCCCTGTTTTCTTGAGAATGGTATTGTTTTTAGATGGTAATATTTTGCTTTATAACTATGAATTACTGTTAGAATATTATAAATTGTTTGGTTAACCTTACAGTGTAGAGTGTTGCATATTTGCAACATTTGTATCCTTTGCCCTTACTTTTCATTGTAAGTAGATTTTAAGGTAAATTATCACCTTAAGGTGTGTATGTGTATATATATATGTATGTGTAAATTTATATATGTATATATAAATTATATATATATGTATATATATAAATTTACCTTAAGATAAATATGTATTATAGATTATCATATACATCTATTATTGGTATGTGTGTGTGTGTATATATATATATATCATATATGTATATAAATAATATATACATAGTTGTCTATGCCAGCAACTATTTGGTATATTCACCACTAAGTTATATATGTTCATATATAGATCAGCATATTTCTATATTGAATGAAGCAGATGTACAGATGTACACATCGTGAGAAAAGGGGAGATGAATGGACCCTCAGTCTTCAGCATTCCTTAAGTGAGCTGCACTAAAAATGAGAACCACCTGTCTTCAGGAGCCCTGAGTTGGAGAGTGACAGGCACCTACTTGCTTGGCATGTGGTTACAGGGGCTCTGTATGCATATCTGCAATTTCCATAAAGACCATGTCTATGTAACTTCCAGTCAAGATGGTGGCATAGGTAAATGCGGTACTTGAATATTCCCACAACCACATAAAAATTACAACTTAACTACAGAGCAGCCATCATTCAGAACCACCTAAAATATAGCTGAATGGAAATCTTACAACTAAGGATTTAAAGAAGAGGCCATATCAAGACTGGTAGGAGAGGTGGAGACTGAATGGACTGGTCCGACATCCACATGTGGTAGATAAAAAGCAGAAAGGATATCTCACTTGCAGAGATACTTCCTGAGGTCTGAGGGGTCCCAACCCCATACCAGTCATCCCATCCAGGGTTTCAGTGTCAGGAGGAGAAGTCCCTGTAGCTTCAGCTGTAGAAATCTGTAGGGACTGCCGTGGAATTAGGTGGAGGACTGCTGGAGACATAGGCAGTTCCTTTTAAAGGGCCCACGCACAAATCAAACTCACTCCTTCTGCATTCCAGCACTGGGGCAGCAGCTTGAAAGGAACCAGGGACATATGGGGAGTAACTGAATTGTCTGACATCAGGATGAAAGCTGTAGGGTGCAGTTTTCTTCAAGACAAAAATGCGAGCAGAGGTCATTGTTTCTTTTCAAAGTCCTCCCTCCCCCCCCAGAGCCAGTAAGTGGGCTCCATATTTGAGTCTCCATCAACCTGATTCACACTGCTCACCAACTCCATTCCCTGAGACCTTGCTCCACTGAATGTTCAGGCCCACCTAAGCTATTTCCAGTGGTTTTTTTTTTTTCATAAATGGCCTTTCTTGCCTCATGCTTTGGACTTTCTTAAAATTTCTCAAACAAGCAGCATCTGGCCTCTGTGTATCCTGTACCTCTTGCTAAGTGGCCCCAGGTCTGGCACTAGTGGCAGCTGGCGTTAGTTCACAGTTTGGCCTTGCCTGGGCATCTCCAAACCCAGTACAAGCAGCAGCATCTGCAGATCACTCTGTAGCTCATGCCAAGTGGCCCGAGGCAAAGCACAGGTGGGAGCTGACCTTGTACCTCCTGGGAGGCCCCAGAGCCAGTGCACTCATGGATAGTTTCAAGTTCACTCTGGATTACAACCTACCACCTCTACAAGTGACATACTCAAGGGTCGATTTGTTGAGCACCAAAGCCCACTGAAGCAAGATCTGCTTAGTAGGGTCAGCTCATGCACAGCAGCAACTCCACTTTAGTTGCTGTCAGTCCACATAGCTGATTGGCCTGGGGGGGTCAATCCCTCCAAGTGATTATTCAAACTATTATACACAAATGCCACAAGATATAAATGACGAAGTGGGGAAACCCAGGAGTAAAGAAATTTACCATTAAAAAATTAGTGTAAAATTTTAAAATTAATTTTAATGGGGTGACATTGATAAATCAGGGTACATATGTCAGAGAAAACCTCTCCAGATTATTCTGACATTTGATTATGTTGCATACCCCTCACCCAAAGTCAAATTGTCTTCCGTCACCTTCTATCTGGTTTTCTTTGTGCCCCTCCCCTCCCCCCACCCCTGTTACCATCACGTTCTTGTCCATGTCTCTGAGTCTCATTTTTATGTCCCATCTATGTATGGAATCATATAGTTCTTAGTTTTTTCTGATTTACTTATTTCACTCAGTATAATGTTATTAAGGTCCATTTATTGTGTAAATTTGATAAATTATGTTGCTGAAGTAGTACATCTGCCTATAGTAGTAGTTTTTATTTATTTATTCATTATAGAGAGGGGAGAGAGAGAGAGATAGAGAAGGGGGGAGGAGCAGGAAGCATCAACTCCCATATGTGCCTTGACCAGGCAAGCCCAGGGTTTTGAACCAGCAACTTCAGCGTTTCCAGGTTGACGCTTTATCCACTGCGCCACCACAGGTCAGGCAGTAGTAGTTTTTATAAAAAAAAGCACAAAGCCTGACCAGATGGTGGCACAATGGATAGAGCATCGGACTGGAATGCGAAGGACCCAGGTTCAAAACCCCAGTCACTGGCTTGAGCATGGGCTCATCTGGCTTGAGCTCAGGCTCACCAGCTTGAGCACAGACTCACTGGCTTGAGTGTGAGATCATAGACATGGTCTCTGGCTTGAACCTAAAGGTTGCTGGCTTGAAGCCCAAGGTCGCTGGCTTGAGCCCAAGCTCACTGGCTTGAGCAAGAGGTCACTCTGCTGTAGCCTTCCAGTCAAGACACATATGAGAAAGCAATCAACAAACAACTAAGGAGACTAAAAAACTGCAACAAGCGGCCAGGGCACACAGGAGAAGCGCCCATTTGCTTCTCCACCCCTCCGCCGCGCTCTCCTCTGTCTCTCTCTTCCCCTCCCGCAGCCAAGGCTCCATTGGAGCAAAGATGGCCTGGGCGCTGGGGATGGCTCTGTGGCCTCTGCCTCAGGCGCTAGAGTGGCTCTGGTCGCAACATGGCGACGCCCAGGATGGGCAGAGCATCGCCCCCTGGTGGGCAGAGCGTCGCCCCTGGTGGGCGTGCCGGGTGGATCCTGGTCGAGCGCATGTGGGAGTCTGTCTGACTGTCTCCCTGTTTCCAGCTTCAAAAAAAAAAAAAAAAAAGCAAAAAAACCCCACAAAAAACCGCAACAAAGAATTGATGCTTCTTATCTCTCTCCTTCCTTCTTGTCTGTCTGTCTGTCCCTATCTATCCCTCTCTCTGTCTCTGTCTCTCTCAATCTTTGTCACACACACAAAAAAGAAAGCAGAGAACTTAAGTTACAGTTAAACAATTATGGTTAGGTTATCAAAGAGGAAAGCTTTCCTTAGTGACAGCTGGTTGAAGATGAGGAGGGACTGGATCAATGGTGCATCTCATCAGTGGAGCAGTCACAACACGAAGGAAAGTTTTGAATTAGTTTATATAAAGTAAAGTTTATTCACATTGAGGAATACAAGGCACTTAAAATCTTTGGAAAATATGACCATGTAAAACTCTGAAATAGGTGTCCCTTAAAAGGATATACCTTGCTCTTTTGTGTCTAGGGCTTTGAACATATAGTTTCTCTACCTTAAATCTTCTTCATCTCTGCATTCCTTTGGTCAACCCCTACACTTCATTTTACAAGTCTCAGCTCAATGTATCCTGGAAGCTTTGCTGACCCTTCAAGTATGGGATAAGTAAGTGCTCTTCTTAGGCACTGCTATAGCAGATTGGATTTCCCCTGTTATTTTCTGTTCATTCATCCCTAATACATGGCTTTGTATATAATTGCCTCCTACTTGTCTGATTTTATGAATAGACTATAAATTCCTGAAGGTTGGAATGCATCTCTCTTTCACGTGTTATTTTACCTCCAGGCACCCTCTTCAAGAAATATTTATTGAATGAATAAGAATGTGAAGCCATTGATTTAAGTTATGTTTATTCTAGTGTGTTGTGATTTTGGCGAAAAAAGGAAAGCATGGCTTTATAGCAGAGTTTTTCAACCACCAGTCTGCATATCTGTCTACCAGAAATTTTTTGCCAGTTCACTGAAGAGTTAATCACTCTGATTATAGAAGATTATAGACCCAATGTTCTTAGTCAAATTCACTTATGCTCAGGGTGATTTCTGCCTTAGCAGTCTCTGAAATAATTCACCTATTTTTACCAGTCCCCAAGTATAAAAAGGTGAAAAATCACTTGGTTATACTAATAAAATTTTTAAATTTTTTTTTTTGTATTTTTCTGAAGTTGGAAACGGGGAGGCAGTCAGACAGACTCCTGCATGTGCCTGACCGGGATCCACTTGGCAAGCCCACCAGGGGGCGATGCTCCGCCTATCTGGGGCACTGCTCTATTGCAACCAGAGCCATTCTAGAGCCTGAGGCAGAGGCCATAGAGCCATCCTCAGTGCCTGGGCCAACATTGCTCCAATGGAGCCTTGGCTGTGGGAGGGGAAGAGAGAGACAGAGAGGAAGGAGAGGGGGAGGGGTGGAGAAGCAGATGGGTGCCTCTCCTGTGTGCCCTGGCCGGGAATCGAACCCGGGACTCCTGCACACCAGGCCAATGCTCTACCACTGAGCCATCTGGCTAGGGCCTATAAAAAATTTTCAAGTTTATATAAATCATATTTTTTGACAGAGACAGAGAGAGGAACAGATAGGGACAGACAGACAGGAAAGGAGAACAGATGAGAAGCACCAATTCTTCATTGCGGCACCTTAGTTGTTCATTGATTGCTTCCTTATATGTGCCTTGACCCGGGGGCTACAGCAGAGCAAGTGACCCTTTGCTCAAGCCAGTGACCTTGGGCTTTAAGCCAGAAATCTTGAGCTCAAGCTAGTGACTTGGGCTTCAAGCCAGTGACCTTTGAGCTCAAGCCAGCAACCATGGGATCATGTCAATATGATCCCACGCTCAAGCCAGTGACCCTGCACTCAAGCTGGTGAGCCTGAGCTCAAGCCAAATGAGCCTGTGCTCAAGCTGGCGACCTTGGGGTTTCGAACCTGGGTATTCTGCATCCCAGTCTGATGCTCTATCCACTGCATCACTGCCTGGTTAAGCTATATAAATCATTTTTAATAAAGATACTTTGTACCCTAATCTCCTGCATTGAATTATCTTATACACTAACATGTTAGTAAGTACACTGTGAAAAATCAAACTAGTATTTATGCTTTTTACCATATTTATAGGTATTGATTTATTAATTTATTGATAGTTCATCATATGCAGAGGTTTCTAGAGTAAACTCGTCTATTATGTATTTAAACAGTACTATGCTTTGATAATAATACATTAAAATGTTATTTTATATTTTATGATGAAAACTGAGATATATCATATTTTGTTATCTATGGTATCTATAGTATTAACTCAGTAGTATAGAAAACTCCAGTACTGATACTGGTATAGTATCTATCTGTATGGACCCTGCTAGATTACTGAGATTTTACTAAAATTTGCCAAGAGTGGGCTTCTAGTAGGTAGCATAACCAAGACTGGAAGATCAGCCAATCTGATCAGCCAGTGACAGTTTTCTACTCTAATATGGCTCCTTAGAGAGGTTATTGAATAACTGTGCTGATGAATGACAGATATGAAAGAAAGGATACTATTTTGGGGCAGCAAAGCACAATAGTGTAAGATATAATATAAAGCAAGTAAAATATATAATCTTTTTATGGTTATCAAAATATGGTTCTTAGCCAGCAAAGAATCCAGTTGTCCTTTATTCTTTTAAAGTGGTGTCTTGAGAGTGCTTTACTTCCTTTAAATTTGTTTATTGTATTATTGGTAAAATAATGAATGTTTGTCTCCTTTCTCATTTGGAGCCTGAGTCATGATCATATTTTCTCTTTCAGTGAGATTATTACAGGATAAAGACCAAATGAATGACAGGAAAAACAGGACATCAATAAATAGAACTTCTAGAAACTTCTATCAAGAAGTAAACACACATTTAAAAGAAACATGAGTATATGGTGTTGAGGCAAAAAAGGGTAGGTGATTGGGGAGAGGGTGAACTGAAAAGGTGGAAAGGTGGCATGAACATAAAGTTCTCTTTTTTTCCCCTCTGGACTGTGGTCAGAATTCAGCACTCACTTCTCTTTTCTGGTCACTGACTCTTGCAACTCAGAAAGGAAGAGGAAGTTTTGATGAGCCAGGTTTTTACAAAATGCTTTATCAGAAGTGTGCCTTTGTCTAAGCCTGAGAGCAGAGTCTGAGACATACTTGTAAGTGGGTGGCGGAAAGGAGGAGAGCCAATTCATAGTGTCATCATCAAGCTATTTGCCCCTGTAGGTAGCTAAAGCTGCATCCTACTGGAGTCCCTGAGGAGCCATGTAGAATGTACCTTTGAATTGTCCACTTGGGTGACAGAAGAGGGTGGTGTTTATTCACAGGCTCCCTTCCTCCATTGCTCAAGGGTGGCCCATGGATTGTAATTTGCTCAGCCTTCCAGATTGCCCATGTATGAGTGCCACTGAATAAGAAGCTCTGAAAGGTAGGGCTGACTGGTACAGTGCGGAGGGGAGCAGCAGGACCAACACCACGGCCATGCAACATGTGCAACCACACAGGGCTCTCTGCTTGGTTTAATTCACTCATGTGATTGCCTTGAAAAAAATTTTTTTTTGGACAATTAAATTTAACTGGCTGGCATTGTTCAACCAGAGTACATAGATTTAGAGAAGACATCTCCACATCATTTGGACAGTCTATTATGCTGTATACCCATCACTCAAAGTCAAATCATCCTCTGTCACCCTATATTTTGTTTCTCTTTATGCCCATCCCCCTCACCCACCCTCTCTTCCTTTCCCTTACCCCTCATAACCACTGCACTTTCATCTATGTCCTTGAGTCTCACTTTGTGTCCACCTACGTATGGAATCATATAGTTCTTAGTTTTTTCTGATTTACTTATTTTACTCAGTATAATGTTATCAAGGCCCATCCATGTTGTCATAAATGATACTGTGTCATCATTTCTTATGGCTGAGTAGTATTCTATAGTATATATGTACCACATCTTCTTTACCCAATCCTCTATTGAAAGGCATTTTGGTTGTTTTTATGTCTTGACCACCGTGAACAATGCTGCAATGAACATGAGGGTGCATGTGTCTTTACGTACCAATGTTTTTGAGTTTTGGGGGTATATACCCAGTAGAGGGATTGCTGGGTCATAAGGTAATTCTATTCTTTTTTGAAGAACCACCATACTTTTTTCCATAATGATTGTACTACTTTAAATTCTCACCAAAAGTGGATGAGGGTTCCTTTTTCTCCACAGCCTCTACAACACTTGTTATTACCTGTCTTGTTGATAATAGCTAATCTAACAGGTGTGAGGTGGTATCTCATTGTAGTTTTGATTTGCATTTCTCTAATAGCTAATGAAGATGAACATCTTTTCATATATCTGTTGGCCATTTGTATTTCTTCTTGGGAGAAGTGTCTGTTCATGTCTTCTTCCCATTTTTTATTGGATTATTTGCTTGTTTGTTGTTGAGTTTTGTGAGTTCTTTGTATATTTTGTATATTAAGCCCTTATCTGAGCTGTTGTTTGAAAATATCATCTCTCATTTAGTTGGCTATTTGTTTTGTTGTCAGTTTCTTTTGCTGTGCAAAAGCTTCTTAGTCTGATGTAGTCCCATTCATTTATCTTTGCTTTCACTTCCCTTGCTTTTGGAGTCAAATTCATAAAATATTCTCTGTGCCAAGGTCCATGAATTTAGTACCTATGTTTTTTTCTATGTAATTTATTGTTTCAGATCTTATATTTAGGTATTTGATCCATTTTGAATTTTTGTGCAAGGAGACAAACTGTCGTTGAGTTTAATTCTTTTGCATGTGGCTTTCCAGTTTTCCTATCATCATTTATTGAATAAGGATTTTCTTTTCCATTATATGTTTTTGGCTCCTTTATCAAAGATGATTTGACCATATATATATATGGTTTTATTTCTGGGCTCTCTTTTCTGTTCCAATGGTTTGTGTGTCTGTTTTTCTGCCAATACCATGCTGTTTTGATTGTTGTGGGTCTGTAGTATAATTTGAAGTCAGGTATTATAATGACCCCAGCTTTGTTTTTTTTCTTTAGGATTACTTTGGCTATTCATGTTTTTTTATGGTTTCATATAAACCTGATGATTTTTTGTTCCATTTCTTTAAAAAATGACATTTCAATTTTGATGGGAATTGCATTAAATTTTTATATTGCTTTGAATAATATGGCCATTTTAACTATATTTATTTTTCCTATCCAAGAACAAGGAATATTTTTCCATTTTATTGTGTCTTTTTCAATTTTCTTTAATAATGCTTTGTAGTTTTCATTATATAAGTTCTGTACATCATTTATTATGTTTATTCCTAGCTATTTTTTTTGTTGCAACTGTAAAAGAGATTATTATTTATTTTAGTTCATTTCCTGAAGTTTCATTGTTTGAATATAAGAAAGCAATAGACTTCTGTATATTAATTTTGTATCCTGCATCATTACTGTGTTCGTTTATTGTTTCTGATAGCCTTTCTGTGGAGTCTTTAGAGTTTTCTATATACAGGATCATATTATCTGCAAAAAGTGAAACTTTTACTTCTTCTTTCCCAATATGAATGCCTTTTATTTCTTTCTCTTGTCTGATTGCTCTGGCTAGAACTTCCAGAACTATAGTGAATAGGAGTGGAGAGAGTGGGAAACCATGTCTTGTTCCTGATTTTAGAGGAAAAGTCTTCATTTTTTTTGCAATTTAATATGATGTTAGCTGATGATTTGTCATAAATGACCTTTATTATGTTGAGATATTTTCCTTCTATACTCATTTTGTTGAGTGTTTCAAACATAAAATGACATATTTTATCAAATGCCTTTTCTGCATCTATTGATAGTATCATATGGTTTTTGTTCTTTGTTTTGTTAATGTGTATTACGTTAACTATTTTACATCTGTTGAGCCGTTGTTGTGTTTCTGGGATGAATCCCACTTGCTCATGATGAATTATTTTTTTAATGTGTTGTATTCAATTTGCTAGTATTTTGTTTAGAATTTTAGCATCTGTATTCATTAGAGATATTGGTCTGTAGTTTTCTTTTTTTGTGTTGTTTTTGCCAGGTTGTGGTATGAGGGTTATATTGGCCTCATAAAATGTGTTTGGAACAGTTGCTTCTTTTTCAATTTTTGGAACACTTTGAGAAGGACAGGAACCAAATCTTTGAATGTTTGGCAGAATTCACTAGTATAGCAGCCTGGCCCTAGACTTTTATTTTTTGGGAGATTTTTGATAGTGGTTTCTATTTCCTCCCTGCTTAAGGGTCTGTTTAGGCTTTCTATTTCTTTATGATTCAGTCTGGGAAGACTGTATTGTTCTAGGAATTTATCCATTTCATCTAGATTGTTAAATTTGGTGGCATATAGTTTTTCCTAGTATTCTACAATAATTCTTTGTATATCTATGATATCTGTGGTGATTTCTCCTCTTTCATTTTGGATTTTGTTTATATGAGTCCTTTCTCCTTTTTCCTTAGCGAGTCTTGCCAGGGGTTTGTCAATTTTATTTACTTTTCAAAGAACCAGCTCCTTGTTTTATTGATTTTTTAATAGTTTTTTTTGTTCTCTCTTTCATTTATTTCTGCTCTAATTTTTATTATTTCCTTTCTTCTACTGGTTTTGGGTTGCCTTTGTTCTTCTTCTAGTTCCTTAAAATGTGATGTTTAGTTGTTTACCTGAGCTCTCTCTTTTTGTCATATAAGCTGGTAATGATATGAACTTCCCTTATTACTGCTTTTGCTGCATTCCAGAGATTCTGATACATCATGGTGTTGTTTTCATTTGTCTGTATATATCTTTTGATCTCTGCTTTGTTTCTTCTTTGACTCAGTCATTTTTTAGAAGTATGTTGTTTGATTTCCACATTTTTATGGGTTTCTTTACTGCTTTTTTGAAATTGGATTCTAGTTTCAAGGCTTTATGGTCAGAGAATATGCTTGGTATAATTTCAGTCTTTCTAAATTTGTTGATGTTAGTTTTGTGGTGCAACATATGGTCAATTCTTGAGAATGTTCCATGTACACTGGAGAAAAATGTATACTTTGACATTTTGAGGTGAAATGTCCTGTAGATGTCTATCATATCCAATTGTACTAGTGTTTTGTTTAAGGCAAATATTTCTTTATTGATTTTCTGTTTGGATGAATGATCTAGAACCGTCAGTGGTGTATTGAGGTCTCCAAGTATGATTGTATTTTTAGATCAGCTAGTAGATGTCTTATATATTTTGGTGCTCCTTGGTTTGGTGCATATATATTAAGAAGTGTTATGTTTTAAATGTTTTCTTTATCATTATGAAATCACCATCTTTGTCTCTTGTTACTTTTTTTGTCTTGTAGTCAGCGTTGTTAGATATGAGTATGGCTATGCCTGTTTTTCTTTGGATATTATTTGCTTGGAGAATTGTTTTCCAACCTTTCACATTGAATCTGTTTTTATCCTTGTAACCTAGATGTGTTTCTTGAAGGTAGCATACAATTGGATTTTCTTTTTTGATCTACTCTGCTACTCTGTGCCTTTTTATTGGTGATTTCAATCCACTTACATTTAATGTAATTGACACTTGAGGGTTTCCTATTGCCACTTTATATATTGCTTTCTGATAGCTTGGTTTTTTATTTGGTTCTTCTCTTTTGTTTTTCTGTCATTTGCTTTTGTTTGGTGGTATTCCATGCTTATTTCCTTTGTTTCTTTTTTTTTAAGCCATGTTTCAGTAGTGGTATTTTCAGGAGTGGTTACCATTAGGTAATTAAAAAAAATCATAGTCATTGTATTCCATTTTCTCATGAGTGCTTCTGCACTCCATTCTCCTTTGCTACTGCTAATCTTTGTCCTCTCCCTTTTTTTGTTTTTGTCATTATAGATTATCCTTGTTTCTTATTGTGATCTTGTTGGAGCTTTTACTTGTGGTTTTGTTTTTTTCTTTGTATCTGGTTGGATAACCCCCTTTAGTATTTCCTGGAGTGGGGGTTTTCTGGTGATCAATTCCCTCATCTTCTTTATCTGTGAATGTTTTTATTTCCCCTTCAGATTGGAAGAATAACTTTGATGGATATAGTATTCTTGGCTGGAAGTTCTTCTCTTTCAGTACTTTAAATATTGGGGTCTACTCTCTTCTGGCTTGTAGAGTTTCTGCTGAGAAATCTGATGATAGCCTAATGGGCCTTCCTTTATATATTGTATTTTTCTTTTTCTTAGCTGCCTTGAGGATTTTTACTTTGTCATTGATTTGTGATAATTTCATTACGATGTGCCTTGGAGTAGGTCTGTTGGCTTAGGGTAACTTGGTGTTCTGTTTGCTTCTTGGATTCGAGGCTCTCTTTCCACAGGCTTGAGAAGTTCTCATTATTTTTTTGGGTATGTTCTCCATTCCTTTTTCTCTCTCTTTTCCTTATGATATACCCATTATTTTTATATTGCTCTTTCTGATGGAGTCAGACCATCCTCGTAGACTGTCTCAATTTTTAAAAAAATTTGTGAGTCTCTCTTTTCTCTCTGCCGTATTTTTAGTTGCCTATATTCTATGTCAATAATCTCTCTTCTATCTGGCCTGTTCTATTAGCTAAGGTTGTTTACCTCATTTTTCAGTTCATGTATTGAGTTTTCATCTCTGTTTGGTTCCTTTTTATAGTTTTAATTCCCTTGATGTAGTATTCATTATGTTCATTAAATTGTTTTTTGAGCTCACTAAATTGCCTTTAAGTGTTTTCTTGTATCTCATTGAGTATTTTTAGAACTTTAGTTTTGAATCTTCTGTCATTTAACTGCAAGGTTTCCAAGTAATTGAGATTTTTCATCATCTATCTGAGCTATGTCTTTGTCTTTTGTAAATATAATATTTGATTTCTTTTTTCTTGATGAAATTTGAGAATGGTATTGTTAATAACACTAAAAAGAGATAATTAAAAAATAAAAATAAAAATGGAAAAACTGAAAAAATGAAAATTTTCTAATAATAAGTGGAACAAAAGTTACAGAGAACAGGAAGCAGGAACTGAGGGAAAATGAAAGAAAGAAAGAAAAATAAAGTAAAAAACAAGCAAAATGCCACAAAGAAAAATATGATTTCAAAATATAATAATTTGATGAAAAATGATGTTTGGATGAAAGCAAAAAAAATAAAACAATAAAGGAGAAGAAAAGGGATAAAAGAAAAAAGAGAAAAAGAAAAAGAAAGAAAAAAAGAAAGAAAAAAAGAGAACAAAAAAAGAGCAAAGTTTTCAGAAATGAAACCCTCACAAAAAGTAAGAATGAAAAACATAACAACTATGGATAATAAACTTCAAAAGAAAAAAAAGAAAAAAGAGAAAAAATGACAAAAAACATTTAAAAATGTCATCTTTACCTGGTTTTGAGAGATAACCTTTTTTTTTTTTTTTTTTTTTTTTTTTTTTTTTTTTTTTTTTTGGCAGCAGATGCTGTACTACAGGTTTTGCCTCTATTGGGCTCTTGGGTAGAGTTCTGCTGATGCATTGCTGTGGTAATAATGTAGGCTGGGCTGCAGTTGCATTGCTAGGTGGGGTTTGTTGTTAGGGCTTTGCAATTTTATGGCTTTAGCAATGGCAGTCTCAGTTCTCCAGGTGCCTCTCCCCATGTTTCTCTCACTGAAGTTAGCAGCCTAGAGACTTTACTTTGGGGTCTGCCACAGTCAGTGTTTGCACAGCAAGGGGAGCAATACTCAGCCAGGTCCTTTTTCCAGTACTGCATGGTCCTGGGCAGGGCAGTGGCTGTGTGTAGCCCAGAGCCACTAGTGGTATTGAATAGGGCAGGGCGCAGGTTGCAGATCAATCGCCTTTTTGCTACACACAGGTAAAACTCTATGGGCCGGGAGGCTGATCTAGCATGCCTCAGCATGTCACAGGTCCTATATCCACGGGCTTCTCCCGCTGTTAAGGAGCCCGCATAGGCCATGTATGTGCCCAGCTCCCATGACTCCAGTAATGTAGCAGACACCCACACTGGCCTGTCCTGGCACCAGAGTTGGCAATGTCAGGCTAAGTCCTGTGGCCTGTGCGCCACCCAGCGCCTGTGATTTCAAGTGGAGCTGGGAATGCACACAGATGCTCACTGGCCTGTGCAGGCACCCAGTACCAGCAATTTCAGGCAAGCCTGCCACTCGTGTGTGTGCCCAGCGTCCACGATCTCAGGCAGAGCAGGTGCATTCTTTCTTTTGTTTGAGCACCTCCCCTAACTCAGCTCCTTTCCCTCTGTCACAGTCTCTCCACTTTGCTGAGCCTCAGATCAGTGAAGAAAGTGAAATACTTTTTTCCTTCTGAGTGGATCTATTCTTCAGCCACCTTTTCACCCAGTCATACTTTTATCTGGTGTGTATATATTTCAGGTGCTTCTGAGATTTTTCCTCTGTGTTTAGTTGTTAAATTTGTTGAAATTTCAAAGGGAGAGATCAGGAGTATCTCTTACGCCGCCATTTCTCTGACGTCCAAACTGGTAGTTCTATTCTTAATTTTTGAGGAACCACCATACTTTCTTCCATAGTGGTTGTACTACTTTACATTCCCACCAACAGTAAATGAGGGTTTCTTTTTCTCTGCAGCCTCTTCCAGCACTTGTTATTACCTGTCTTGTTGATAATAGCCAATCTAACATCTGTGGGTTGGTATCTCATTGTAGTTTTGATTTGCATTTCTCTAATAGCTAGTGAAGATGAGAAGCTTTTAATACAATTGGGACATGGGGCCTTTTGTTTTTGTTTTACACTGGGCCCTCCAAATGATGTTGCTCTTTTTGGCTGTTGGATTATTTTGCACAAAGCTATACACTGCATGAAGCTGCACCTTGGCTGGAGTAAAAAAGTTGTCTCAAGAGGATGTGAGGTAAGCCACAGTGTGGGTCTGATACACTGATTTAATGTTTATAATATCCCATTTTAAGAGGAAGAGACAGATTCAGGTAAGATAATGAATGTGAAGCTTAACTAACAGGGCTGGGGTAAATGATGGAACTGGGATTCAGACCCAGCTCTGCCTGAATTGAAGGCTTTCTACCACACCTATGCCTTTGTGCTTGAGAATGAGGAAGCAGAGCTCATGATAATCACTGTACCAACTCCTCGGTTCTAAGTTTCAGTACCTAATTTGCACAAACTTAACAAAAATAAAGAGTTACTTGGTTCATGTAACTGACTTGGAAAAAGGTAGGGGAGAGTTATCTCAAGAATGACTGGACCAAGGTAATCAAAGGTTTCAAAGCACTGCCAAGATCTTTTGGGTCTGATTCCTTCAGCCTGTTTACTTCATTTTTCTTTTACTTCACATAATTTTTTCCCATCTATCAGGGCACATAGCCTCACACAACTCTTGGCTTGGAGCCTTTTAGCATCCCAATTCAAGAGGAATGAGAATCTTCTAGCCTGGATTTAGTTAGAAAATTCTGAGTGAGAATGGGAGCCTGGTGTAGGCCACATGCCCTTTCTTTTAGGGTTAGTCACTGAAACTAGATAGTGTGGTTGGTCCAGTAAAGGCCACAGGCCCCTGGCGAGTGAGGAAGGCAGAGTTGTTGACACAGTAGCAGTGCTGCACATGCATGTATAGCCTGCACTGGTGACCTACCAGGGGATTAGTAAGTCCTGGCTGTGTGTGAGGCACAAACCAGATGCAGTGAACCAAAGACCTTTTAGCCTATGTCTCAGATGCTTTCATCTGAAGCCTTGGAGGACTTTCTTAAGAAATACAGTTCATGCCTGACCTGTGGTTGCACAGTGGATAAAGTGCCAACCTGGAATGCTGAGGTCGCAAGTTTGAAACCCTGGCCTTGCCCAGTCAAGGCACAAACAAGAAGAAACTACGAAGCAACTACAGCAACTACGAAGCAACTGCGGCAACTACAAAGTAACTAGGAGTTGATGCTTCCTGTTCCTCAACCCTTACTCTCCATCTCTCTCTCTCTCAAATCAATAAATAAAATCTTTTTTAAAAAGCTGATGACTAATCTATAAAAGAAAGAACAGAAGGGAGGAAGGGAGGAAGGGAGAAAGGAAGGAAGGAAGGAAGGAAGGAAGGAAGGAAGGAAGGAAGGAAGGAAGGAAGGAGAGAAGGAAGGAAGGAAGGAAGGAAGGAAGGAAGGAAGGAAGAAATTCAACTCCCTTGCTCTCTCTACTGTGAGAAGACACAGCAAGAAGGCACAGGCTATGGAACAAAATGCGACTATGTTGGTGCTTTGATCTCAGACTTTCAGCCTCCAGAACGGTGAGAAATAAATATCTGTTGTTCTAAAGCCACCTAATCTCTAGTATTTTGTAATGGCAGCTTGGATGAACTAAGATAGTAGACTTTGAGGGTATTGGTCTCAAAATGGCTAAAAAACGTTTCTAGCACTCTTTGGAGGAAAGATTCTGTCAGGATGGGAAGTGACATCAGAGATTCCTGTCCATGTCTCTGAGTTTTGGTCATCTCCTTGGTGTTTCTTAGACATATCCAATTCTAAAGCCATAGGGAAGGAAACTCAGTAGAGTGATGGAGCAAAGTTTCTCATAAGAAAGCAGAAAATCGAGCCTTGAAGACAGTACAGAGGAATTGGAAGCAGAGTGTGTCTGTCTTGAATCACTCAGGTTTATCTTAAATAAAAATCCATGTTTTTCAACTTATAAACTTTATTTATTTACTTATTTTTTGCATTTACAGGGATGTCCTAATGGGGAAGCAGGTAGGAAATTATGTTCAAGGAAAGTTGCCTAAAGCTTCTTCTACAGCAGTGTTTAGAAAATTTGGAGTGGTATGGAATTAAAAAGTGACAATACAAAAAAAAAAAAAATCCCCCCCCAAAAGTGACAATCCCCTTTATTGTTTTTTCCAAACATATGTGAATTTATTTCTGATTTCTGGAATTTTAGTGTTACATGGTCAAAATAATTGTCTAATGAATTACTTTTTGCTGTCCCAGTGTTTCTTAGTAACAAGTTTTGTATATAAGTGAATGAATGAAGGGAAAAGACTCTGAGAGAAGAAATTAAATCTTTTTATGACTGATACAAAGCTAGAAGAAAAAACTATGCCTCATTTATACCCATAGTGGCACACATTTCTTTTTGAAAGGAAGAATACCAAAGCCTTCTGAAAATGTAATTTTTTGTTTAGAGAAAAAACATTGTTTTCCTCTGTTATTAAAAATATTTACAATAAAAACATTGCTTCTAAACATGTTTTCTTTCTTGTTTTTACAGAGACAGAGAGAGAGAGTCAGAGAGAGGGACAGATAGGGACAGACAGGAAGGGAGAGAGATGAGAAGCATCAATTCTTCATTGCAGCTCCTTAGTGGTTCAGTGATTGTTTTCTCCTATGTGCCTTGACCTGGGGGCTACAGCAGTGCAAGTGACTCCTTGCTCAAGCTAGCGACCGTGGGCTTCAAGCCAGTGATTATGGGGTCATGTTTATGATTCCATGGTCAAGCCAGTGACCCTGCGCTCAAGCTCATGAGCCTGTGCACAAGCCGGATGAGAAGCTGGTGACCTCGAGATTTTGAACCTGAGTCCGCTGCATCCCAGTCCGATGCTCTATCCACTGTGCCACTGCCTGGTCAGGTTAAACATGTTTTCTTTTGAAAATGTTTCTTTTATTTGGAAATCTAGGTCTTTAAAGGTTGTTTTGGTTTAACTAAGAAATAATGGATGTAAGTGGCACTCATGGTATCCCACTCAGTGGGGACATGATGAGTAGGAATATTGAGGCTTGTTTTCCTACCTGATGAGTAAGAATTGCCACTGAACTACTACACTAACTTTACAGAGCCATTTAACGGGATCTTTAAAGGAAGCTCATAAACAGCCACAAAATAGAACACGAATGAACAGTCTACATTATAGATTGTTTTTTTTATATATAGATTGTTTCTTGTAATCCTTTAGTATTTCCATTATTTAAAACACTGGAGAACCAAACAACTAATTTCCTTGAGTTGTCCTAGAGCCTATGCATTTTGGGAGAAGAACAAAGAAGTGTATTTTTCAGAGATAGAACATTGATCCTATCATACTTTTTCTAACTCAGTAGGCATCTTCCTGAATAATTGTGTCCAAGTCAAATCACGTAAAATGTGCTAAATTTAGTGTATTACAGTTGTTTACTTAACTGTTTATTATGTTATTCTTTGCACTTTTCTGAAGCTAAAAAAAAATTCTAACTGAAAAAGGAAAAATGCTGTAAGAAAACTCCATTATTTAATCACTTCTTAGTTTATACTCTTTGTGAATTAGTCTGTTAATCCAATTCCTCCTAGAAGCAGAAACCAAGATAGAATTAATTGTGCAGGGGAGCAACTTAGGTTAGACAAGAAGACCATCTAATCAATCTACCAAATTTCAAGAAATAGTAAATCATTGTTTCTTTAAGCCACAGAGTTTTAGGTGGTTGTTGTGAAGTGGTAGGTAAAGTCAAGGTGAGATGGATGAGGGTTCTTGTTTTCTTTGCTGTCAGCACATAGTTTTCTAGTGCACCTCTTACCAAAGATGTTGCTTTTTGTACTAGAACTGTATCGGCGTTGCATTTTTGTAAATGATATTAAACTGTATTTTTTAGAAAGAGTAGTAAACTAATTTTTTTTTTACTAATAGTGTGATCCTAAAATGGGGCATGTAAATTAAATAGTTAAAAAATTTAGACACTAGAATAATAAATTCTTCAAGTGAGTCATACAGTGAACATGTTTAGGAAAGGAATATGATTTCCTTCATTTATAAATTTTGTAGTGTACTTTTTAATTGCCCTCGTTAGTTGGCTTGAAATTGTTCAGCAACAATTGTGAAGGGTGGGCATGTTTGACAGAGAAAGAAATCCTAAAGTGATTTTAATTTTTAATAATGAAAAATGTGTCTCTGAGATTGCATTTACTTCAGAAATTGTTCATTCTTGTCAGGTGCGGAAGGAGTGGTGTTACTTAAATTCACCTGCAGTGAGAATGAAGAAATAAAAAAGCCATGTTGTTAGGGGCAGTTGAATAAAGGCTGTAACAGTTGAAAAGTTCTTGGATCTGAACTTTGGGAAATTTCAGAAAAAGGAAATTCAACAGCTTTGGTGAAAGGAAGTGACCAGCGTAGGGTAGATAAAACATGGCATGGTTCTCTGTGGCCGTATGTTGGGAAAACAGCTGTGTTAGGCTTGCTGGCTTGCTGGCTTGCATTTTGCATGATTAGTGCATGAGCACATGGCAGAACCATGTGTGCATAGTCTCTGCAGCTGCGGGTAGTTTGACTCAGGAGGATTGAGGATTGCCTGCCTGCCACTGCGAGGGAGGCATTTTGCTGTTTGTTCACCTGCTTCTGTGAGAAGCGGTTTTCTCTGCCTATTTGCTCATCCACCATCCACCATTGTGAGACTCTGTTAAGTGGAATGGCCAAACGCTTTCTGGCTCTGCAGTTTCTCTACCATCTGCTCGAATCTAATGTGAACCTGCCTGGCCTTGGCCACTGGCATTACACCGTAAAAGAGAATTAGTGAATTATATACATTAGATAATGAAAGAAAAAGGATTGTACAAAGCCAGAACAGGCGTGATTCCCTTGACTGATTCTGGTTAATGTTTTTACCTACAGGTAAAAGTAGAGAGGTAGAGAGGTGCTGGTGTTGAACATCAAGATGACTCACATGGGGTCTGTGTATGCTGCGTCTGTGTCTCTGTATTCCTATATTCTTTGTACTATACTTAGGTGTGTTCAGTCACTTTCTACATTGTTTTTATTTTTATTTTATTTTTATTTATTTATTTTTATAAATAAATTTTTATTTTAATGGGGTGACATAAATAAATCAGGGTACATATATTCAAAGAAAATATTTCCAGGTTATCTTGTCATTCAGTTCTGCTGCATACCCATCACCAAAAGAGAGATCGTCCTCCTCCGTCACCCTCTATCCAGTTTTTTTTTTGTAGCCCTCCCCCTCCCCTTCCCCCTCTCCCTCCTTCCCTCCCCCCACCCCCCATAACCACCACACTCCTGTCCATGTCTCTTAGTCTCGTTTTTATGTCCCACCAATGTATGGAATCCTGCAGTTCTTGTTTTCTTCTGATTCACTTATTTCGCTCCGCATAATATTATCAAGATTCCACCATTCTGCTGTAAGTGATCCGATGTCATCATTTCTTCTAGCTGAATAGTATACCATGGTGTATATGTGCCCCATCTTCTTTATCCAGTCTTCTATTTTTTTTTTACAGTGATTAAAAGCCTTTAAGCAAACTCTTGGCCAATACAGCAAGAATCCATAAAAGAGTAATGTCCTTAACATGTTCACCAAGTCCAAGTTGGCCCCATCACCATGCCAAATCCCTGAGAAAAGCAACCCAACCACAGTTCAGTCTGTTAGGAGTTGTCACAGGGAGCAGGAGTCCAGGAAAAGTCCACACAGGAAAAGTCCGCATGGCACTGGAATTGTCGTCACCATTCTATACTTTGCAGCTCATGTCCAAGTCCCAATGACAGCTGCTTCTAGCTGGTAATGATTCAGGTAGACTGGAAAAGCCATTTGCAGCATGTGTGGATATGGAGCTTCTGTTCTCCTCTGCCTGGAGAGTTGAGACCAGGTTGCTTTTCCCTGGAGCTCTGCGACTGTGGCATGGTAAAGAGAACCTTGGGATACACTAAGCTGGGTGGCAAAGGTAAATTCATAATACAAGTTGGCAAAAGGGGGAAGGAGAGCTCTACATTAGGAGTAGGTCCCAGCCTGACATATGAGTGGGGCTTTGAGGTAGGAGGGATAAAGGAAACACTATATACTAAGCAAAGCAGCAGAAAATAGGACTATCAACACCCACAACAGAGATCTTTGAGGGAAGAATAAAAAACCTGACTATTCAGGCAAAACATAGTTAAGTGGCCCTTGTGCAAATGAGATCAGTTTACCTGCTTCTTGGAAGAAATACCCTAGGCTCATCCACGGTGTCATAGATGGGGCCGATGACCCTGGGCACCTTCAGCCTTCAGTGGCAAACCCCAGCTTTCTGGGCAAGGTTAGGTCATAGGTGGCTGGAGCAGGGCTGGAAGAGACTGAACCCTCCCTTAGCGGAGCGAGGTGGAAGCCTACCTTCCAGTGTCCCTGTTTCCTCACAGCAGAGGCATGTAAGCCTGGCAGGCTTTAGCTCAATGACCTTCCTTTCCACTATTGAAGCAGGACCCAGATGGCATCCTATGAGACCCCTTTGGGGCATTGGTGCCTTTAAGGGTGTATCCTAAAAGCTGGTAGTTCCCCTGATCTCTATTGGGCTTTTTCTGCCTCTAGGTATCTTAAAAGCCATGCTCAGAAGATCTCGCTGAGGGGTTTAAGGGTCCCCATCTGCCTATATAAATCTTTCCCATATATCTGGAGCTATTTGGAAAAAGACAAAACAGTGTTATTAGCTGGATCTAATAAAGAAGGTAGTAGTTTGCAGGCGAAAAAGATTTGGTGTCTCCTGTTCATCAGCCTTCAAAAGAAATGTAAAATTTTTTTTTTTAATAATTTTATTTTTTTAATGGGGTGACATCAATAAATCAGGATACATATATTCAAAGACAACAAGTCCAGGTTATCTTGTCATTCAATTATGTTGCATACCCACCACCCAAAGTCAGATTGTCCTCTGTCACCTTCTATCTTGTTTTCTTTGTGCCCCTCCCCACCCCCTTTCCCTCTCCCATTCCCCCCTCCCCCCCATAACCACCACACTCTTATCAATGTCTCTTAGTTTCACTATTATGTCCCACCTACGTATGGAATAATATAGTTCCTGGTTTTTTCTGATTTACTTATTTCACTTCGTATCATGTTATCAAGATCCCACCATTTTGCTGTAAATGTTCCGATGTCATCATTTCTTATGGCTGAGTAGTATTCCATAGTGTATATGTGCCACATCTTCTTTATCCAGTCATCTATTGATGGGCTTTTTGGTTGTTTCCATATCCTGACAACTGTGAACAATGCTGCAATAAACATGGGGCTGCATGTGTCTTTACGTATTAATGTTTCTGAGTTTTTGGGATATATACCCAGTAGAGGGATTGCTGGGTCATAAGGTAGTTCTATTTGCAGTTTTTTGAGGAACCACCATACTTTCTTCCATAATGGTTGTACTACTTTACATTCCCACCAACAGTGTATGAGGGTTCCTTTTTCTCCACAGCCTCTCCAACATTTGCTATTACCTGTCTTGCTAATAACAGCTAATCGAACAGGTGTGAGGTGGTATCTCATTGCCATTTCGATTTGCATTTCTCTAATAGCTAAAGAAGATGAGCATCTTTTCATATATCTGTTGGCCATTTGTATTTTTTCCTGGGAGAAGTGTCTATTCATATCCTCTTCCCATTTTTTTATTGGATTGTTTGTTTGTTTGTTGTTGAGTTTTATGAGTTCTTTGTATATTTTGGATATTAGGCCCTTATCTGAGCTGTTGTTTGAAAATATCATTTCCCATTTAGTTGGCTTTCTGTTTATTTTATCAGTTTCTCTTGCTGAGCAAAAACTTCTTAGTCTGATGTAGTCCCATTCATTAATTTTTGCCTTCATTTCTCTTGCCTGTGGAGTCAAATTCATAAAATGCTCTTTAAAACCCAGGTCCATGAGTTGAGTACCTATGTCTTCTTCTATGTACTTAATTGTTTCAGGTCTTATGTTTAGATCTTTGATCCATTTTGAGTTAATTTTTGTACAGGGGGAGAGACTGTAGTCCAGTTTCATTCTTTTGCATGTGGCTTTCCAGTTTTCCCAGCACCATTTATTGAAGAGGCTTTCTTTTCTCCATTGTGTGTTGTTGGCCCCTTTATCAAAAATTATTTGACTATATATATGTGGTTTTATTTCTGGACTTTCTATTCTGTTCCATTGGTCTGAGTGTCTACTTTTCTGCCAATACCATGCTGTTTTGATTGTCATGGCCCTATAATATAGTTTGAAGTCAGGTATTGTAATGCCCCCAGCTTCATTCTTTTTCTTTAGGATTGCTTTGGCTATTTGGGGTTTTTTATAGTTCCATATAAATCTGATGATTTTTTGCTCTATTTCTTTAAAAAACGTCATTGGAAGTTTGATGGGAATTGCATTAAATTTGTATATTGCTTTGGGTAATATAGCCATCTTGATTATATTTATTCTTCCTAGCCAAGAACAAGGTATATTCTTCCATCTCATTATATCTTTTTCGATTTCTCTTAACAATGGTTTATAGTTTTCATTATATAAGTCCTTTATATTCTTTGTTATGTTTATTCCTAAGTATTTTATTTTTTTTGTTGGAATCGTGAAGGGGATTATTCTTTTGAGTTCCTTCTCAGTTGTTTCATTGTTGGCATATAGAAAGGCTATTGACTTCTGTATGTTAATTCTGTATCCTGCGACCTTACTGTATTGGCTTATTGTTTCTAGTAGTCTTTTTGTGGATTCTTTGGGGTTTTCGATGTATAGGATCATATCATCTGCAAAAAGTGATACCTTTACTTCTTCTTTTCCGATATGGATGCCTTTTATTTCTTTGTCTTGTCTGATTGCTCTGGCTAGAACCTCTAGTACCACATTAAATAAGAGTGGAGAGAGTGGACAACCCTGTCTTGTTCCTGATTTAAGGGGGAAAGCCTTCAGTTTAGTGCCATTTAATATGATGTTAGCTGATGGTTTATCATAGATGGGCTTTATTATGTTGAGATATTTTCCTTCTATACCCATTTTGTTGAGAGTCTTAAACATGAAATTGTGTTGTATTTTATCAAAAGCCTTTTCTGCGTCTATTGATAAGATCATGTGGTTTTTGTTCTTTGTTTTGTTGATATGGTGTATTACGTTAACCGTTTTATGTATGTTGAACCATCCTTGAGATTCTGAGATGAATCCTACTTGATCATGATGTATTATTTTTTTAATATGTTGTTGTATTTGATTTGCCAGTATTTTGTTTAGTATTTTAGCATCTGTATTCATTAGAGATATTGGTCTGTAGTTTTCTTTTTTTGTGCCATCCTTGCCTGGTTTTGGTATGAGGGTTATGTTAGCCTCATAAAATGTGTTTGGAAGTATTGCTTCTTCTTCAATTTTTTGGAAGACTTTGAGTAGAATAGGAACCAAGTCTTCTTTGAATGTTTGATAAAATTCGCTGGTATAGCCGTCAGGGCCTGGACTTTTATTTTTGGGGAGGTTTTTAATGGTTTTTTCTATTTCTTCTCTACTAATAGGTCTGTTTAGGCTTTCTACTTCTTCTTGACTCAGTCTAGGAAGGTTGTATTGTTCTAGGAATTTATCCATTTCTTCTAGGTTGTTGAATTTAGTGGCATAGAGTTTTTCATAGTATTCTACAATAATTCTTTGTATATCTATGGTGTCCGTGGTGATTTCTCCTCTTTCATTTTCGATTTTGTTTATATGAGTTCTTTCTCTTTTTTCCTTGGTAAGTGTTGCCAAGGGTTTGTCAATTTTGTTGATCTTTTCAAAGAACCAGCTCCTTGTTCTATTAATTTTTTCTATAGTTTTTCTGTTCTCTAATTCATTTATTTCTGCTCTGATTTTTATTATCTCCTTTCTTTGGCTGGGTTTGGGTTTTCTTTGTTCTTCTTTTTCTAGTTCCTTAAGGTGGGTAGTTAAGTGGTTCACTTGGGCTCTCTCTTGTTTGTTCATATGTGCCTGAAGTGATATGAACTTCCCTCTTATCACTGCTTTTGCTGCATCCCATAGATTCTGATATGTCGTATTGTCATTTTCATTAGTCTGTATATATCTTTTGATCTCTGCACTTATTTCTTCTTTGATCCATTCATTTTTTAAAAGTATGTTGTTTAGTTTCCACATTTTTGTGGGATTTTTTTCCTCTTTTTTGCAGTTGAATTCTAGTTTCAAGGCTTTATGATCAGAAAATATGCTTGGTACAACTTCGATTTTTCTGAATTTGCTAATGTTGTTTTTGTGGCCCAACATATGGTCAATTCTTGGGAATGATCCATGTACACTGGAGAAAAATGTATACTCAGTCACTTTGGGATGAAATGTCCTGTAGATGTCTATCATATCCAGGTGCTCTAGTGTTTTCTTTAAGGCCACTATGTCTTTGTTGATTCTCTGTTTGGATGACCGATCTAGAGCCGTCAGCGGTGTATTGAGGTCTCCAAGTATGATTATATTTTTGTCAGTTTTTGTTTTAAGGTCAATAAGTAGCTGTCTTATATATTTTGGTGCTCCTTGGTTTGGTGCATATATATTAAGAATTGTTATGTCTTCTTGATTCAGTGTCCCCTTAGCCATTATGAAATGGCCATTTTTGTCTCTGAGTACTTTTCCTGTTTTGTAGTCAGCATTATCCGATATGAGTATTGCTACACCTGATTTTTTTTGGATGCTATTTGCTTGGAGTATTGTTTTCCAGCCTTTCACTTTGAATTTGTTTTTATCCTTGTTACTTAGATGAGTTTCCTGTAGGCAGCATACAGTTGGATTTTCTTTTTTAATCTATTCTGCTACTCTGTGCCTTTTTATTGGTGAGTTTAATCCATTTACATTTAGTGTAATTATTGACACTTGTGAGTTCCCTATTGCCATTTTATATCTTGCTTTCTGTTAGTTTTGTGTCTTCTTTGATCCTTCTCTTTCGTTTTTCTATCCTTTGTTTTTATTTGGTTGTATTCCATACATCTTTCCTCTGTTGCTATCTTTTTTATCTCAGGTGCTTCTGTGGTGGTTATTTCAATGGTGGTTACCTTTGAGTAATGAAAAGGGTCCCTACCTTGTTCATTGTAGCGAACTATTTTGTGAGTACTTTTGCACTCCATCATCCTTTGCTACTGTTAATCTCCATCTTCTCCCCCTCTTTCTTTTTGTTGTTGTCACAGTTTAAATTTGGTTTTATTGTGTTCTTCTTGGAGCTTTTACTTGTGGCTCTGTTTTTTTTTGTTCTTTGTATCTGATTGGAGAACCCCCTTTAGTAATTCCTGGAGTGGGGGTTTTCTGATGATAAATTTCCTCATCTTTTCTGTATCTGTGAATGTTTTTATTTCTCCTTCATATTTGAAGGATAGCTTTGATGGGTATAGTATTCGTGGCTGAGAGTTCCTCTCTTTCAGGACTTTAAATATTGGGGTCCACTCTCTTCTAGCTTGTAGAGTTTCTGCTGAGAAATCTGATGATAATCTAATGGGCCTTCCTTTATATGTTGTATTCTTCTTTTCCCTGGCTGCCTTGAGAATTTTTTCTTTGCTCTTGGTTTGTGTCAATTTCATTATGATATGCCTTGGAGTAGGTTTGTTGGGGTTAAGAAAACTTGGAGTTCTGTTTGCTTCTTGAACTTGAGGCTTTAGTTCTTTCCACAGGCTTGGGAAGTTCTCATCTATTATTTGTTTGAGTATGTTCTCCATTCCATTTTCTCTCTCTTCTCCCTCTGATATACCTATTATTCTTATGTTATTCTTTTTGATGGAGTCAGATAATTCTTGTAGGGCTATCTCATTTTTTTTAATTTTTGAATCTCTTTCTTCTTCTCTCTGTTGTGCCTCAAGTTGCTTGTCTTCTATTTCACTAATCCTCTCTTCTATCTGACCTGTTCTATTAGCTAAGCTTGTTACTTCGTTTTTCAGCTCGTGAATTGAGTTTTTCATCTCTGTTTGATTTGTTTTTATAGTTTCAATTTCCTTGGACATATATTCTTTGTGTTCATTGAGTTGTTTTCTGAGCTCCCTAAATTGCCTTTCTGTGTTTTCTTGTATATCTCGGAGGATTTTTAGGATTTCTATCTTGAACTCTCTGTCATTTAGCTCCAAGGTTTCCAATATATTAAATTTTTTCTCCATAGATTTTTCCTCATCTAGCTGTGTTACCTCTCTTTCTTTTGTATCCATGATATTCGATTTTCTCTTCCTTAATGGCATCTGAGGGTGGTTTTGTTGATAGTATTAATGAGATTTAATAAAGAATAAAAAGTTAAAAAAATAAAAATAAAAAAAATCAAAAAAAAAAAATCGAAGAGTTGTTTTTTTTTTAAAAAAATTAATAATGAAATAAAGAAAAATAAAATAAAATAAAAATTTTTAAAAAAGGAAATTATTCCCCCCCTCCTTTTTTCCTCTCCTCTCCTCTCCCTTCTTTCTTGAGAAAATCTTGTAGTGAACTGTGAATTATAACAAACAATGCCTGTGATGCAGGGCCTGAATTGGGGAAAAGTAATAAAGGGGCAAAAAAATAAGAAAAAAAGAAAAAAGAAAAAACAAAGAAAAAAGAAAAAAAAAAGAAAAAAATAGAGCGTATGGACCCACAAAAAGCAAATAAGAAAAAAATTTGGGTCAAGAATAAAATGATTTGCTTTTAGGTGTTGGTTGTCTAAGAGTTATGATGAGAGGAATAAGAGGAAAATGGAAAAATGGGGGGACAAATTAAAAAATTACTATTGTATTTAGTGGAACAAGAACTAGATAATATGGAGAGCCAGGGATGGGAGCACTGCTAGTGAGTTAAAAAGGTGAAGTAAAAACCCCCCAAAATGCCACAAACATAAGTTTGAGTCCCAGATAAGATAATTTGTTTGTTATTGAGGTTTGAATGAGAGGAGATGTAAAGGAGAAAGGAAGAAGCTAATATAGAGGGAGAAAAGAAAGAGAGAGAGAGAGAAAAAGAGGGAATCACTAAAAGAAGAAAAAAGAAAGGAGAGAGAGAGAGAGTTAAGGGTTTTGGAGTGCAACCCTCATAGAGAGAAAGGAAGAGAAGAGAAAAGATAATGGGAGATGTAACACTTATGGGTAGTGTAGTTCAAGGAGAGGAGAGAGTAAGACTGGCAGAGAGTTAATCGACCAAATTGGAGGAGGAAAAAAAGTATCAAGAATGAAGATAAGAGAAACAAATGAACAAATATAATAAAATGGGATAGGTTATAAAGTCTGCAGATTATTCTTGATTTTGAGAGGTTATCTTCTTGCTTTTTCTTTTCTCTCCCTCTTCCTGGTCGGTGACTCTGTACCCCGGGTTCTGCCCCTTTGGCACGCTCAGGTAGAGGTTTGCAGTTGATAAGTCTCTATGGCAATGTCATGTATTGTGCTTTAGTCTCGTTGGCAGTCGAGGCTCATTAGCATTTATAGGCTCCAACAGTGAGAGAGTCCGTGTTCCTGGAGCCTTTCTCCTAGTCTTTCCTTCCTCAATTAGTAGCCTGATAATCCAGCTATGGGGTTGCTGCTGCCTCTGCCTGGATAGTAAGAGGCTCAAAGAGCTGGCAACTCCCCACTCTATTTCCACTCAGCACAGGGCTCTGGGTAAGGCTCAGTCAGTCAGAGCTGCTAGCATAATCAGGCGGGCTTTCCGCTAACTCAAAGACCTCTGGCTCTCCCACTCTGTCCCGTAACACAGGCGGGCGCCCACTTCCGGGGCGCTTGGAGGAAACTCTCATTCACTGTCTGCGCGCGCAGACCAGGATATCCGGCCAGCAGTCTCACGCTCTTAGTGAAACCCCCAACCGCAGGGAAAAGTTGCAGCGTTGGAATTGAGTCTCGCTCCGTCCCCGTGCGCGGCTTTTGCAAGGCGCTGGGGCGGCCCGAGATTCTGCTTTGGCCCACACAAAGGCCCCTGACTCTGCCCCTCTGTGGGATAACACGGGCGCGCACTGCCGAGGCACTCAGAGGAATCTCTCATTCACTATCTGCGCACGCAGACCAGGATATGAGGCCGGCCGCGTTTCCCTCTGAGTGAAACCCCTTCCAGCATGGAAAATCTCCACCGTTGGAATTAGTTCTCACTCCCTCCCGTGCGTGGCTTTCCCAGGGTGCTGGGGCTGCCCAGAGACTCTGCTCTCGGCCCACAGAAAGGCCTCTGACCCTGCCTCTCCGTGGGGCAACACGGGCACCCACTCCCGGGGCCTAGGAAGAAATCTCTCGCCCACTAACTGCGTGCACGCCGCCCAGGAGACCGGGTAAAATGGCCGCCCCGTTTGTCTTTCTTTGTTTAGGTTTGGCATGAGTGTTAGCTTGTATTGCCCGGGTTGCCACAGGATCAGTTTTTCCTCGGCTTGGATCTCCGTGCCACAGCCTGGTTCGGCCGTTTGTGCCGCGGCCTGGATCTATTCACCCCCTTTGCCCGCCTCAGTTTCTATATTCACAGTTACCAGAGAAAGCCGCCCTGTTTAGGTTAGTGAGGAAGGTGGAGCATTTCTTACTCCCTATTTCCTTCGGGGTTTGGTTATATATTTAGCCAATTTTTCACTCGACCATACCTTTGGGTGTATTGTGAAGCATCTGGAGGCTCCAAGTATAGGTTTTTCTGTTTCTGGTTGAAGATCTTGTTGAGTTTTGGGGGAGATTTATCGGTATCGCTTCCTACCCTGCCATTACTCTGACGTCATCTCCAAAAATTTTTTTTTTAAGTAAAAAGCATGATATGGTAGACCCTTAGGAGTCATTGGCCTGGTGTGCAGGAATCCCAGGTTCTATTCCTGGCCAGAGCACAGAGGAGAAGCGCCCATCTACCTCTCCACCCCTCCCCCTCTCCCTCCCCTCCCTCCTCTCCATCTCTCACTTCCCCTCCTGCAGCCAAGGCTCCACCAGAGCAAAGCCACCCCAGGCACTAAGGATGGCCCCATGGCCTCCACCCCAGTCGCTAGAATGGCTCTGGTTGTAACAGAGCTACACCCCAGATGGGAATAGCATCCCCCCCTGGTAGGCATGCCAGGTGGATCCCGGTCAGGCGCATGCAGGAGTCTGCCTGACTGCCTCCCCATTTCCATCCTCAGAAAAATACAAAAAATAAATAAATAAAAGAAAAAAATACAATACAAAAAGAAAAAAGAAAAAGAAAATAGGAAAAAAGAAAAAAAAAAAAAGGGCATTCTCTTGTGTTAAAGCTCTGGGGAGCATGGAGTGAGCTTGAGTATGTCCTATGAAACATGGAGCTCTATGTTGACATATAAGTCTTTGAAGAAGGAGAAACTGCTGAAATAGTTCATCAGAATTTTTCCCTAAGACAGCAGTCTTTATAGTGGAGACACCATAAGTAAATATTTGCTATCTGTCTATAGATTAAAGGGGGAATATGGCAAATGATGAAAAGCCATAATCTTTGTGCCCCTCCCCTCCCCCAACCCCCTCCCTCTCCTCCCCCCAACACTGTTGTTCATGTCTCTGAGTCTCATCTTTATGTCCCACCTATGTATGGAATCATATAGTTCTTAGTTTTTTCTGATTTACTTCTTTCGCTCAGTATAATGTTATCAAGGCCCATCCATGTTGTTGTAAAAGATCCTATGTCATCATTTCTTATGGCTGAGTAGTATTCCATAGTATATATATACCAAAGCTTTTTAATCCACTCATCCTCTGATGGACACTTGGGCTGTTTCCAGATCTTTGCTATTGTGAACAATGATGCCATAAACATGGGGGTGCATTTCTTCTTTTCAAACAGTGCTATGGTGTTCTTGGGGCATATTCCGAACAGTGGTATAGCTGGGTCAAAAGGCAGTTTGATTTTTAATTTCTTGAGGAATCTCCATACTGTTTTCCACAGTGGCTGCACCAGTCTGCATTCCCACCAGCAGTGCAGGAGGGTTCCCTTTTCTCCACATCCTCGCCAGCACTTATTCTGTGTTGTTTTGTTGATGAGCACCATTCTGACTGGTGTGAGGTGATATCTCTTTGTGGTTTTAATTTGCATTTATCTAATCATTAGTGACGTTGAACATTTTTTCATATGCCTATTGGCCATCTGTGTGTCCTCTTTTGAGAAGTGTCTATTCATTTCTTTTGCCCATTTTTGGATTGGATTGTTTGTCTTCCTGGTGTTGAGATTTACAAGTTCTTTATAAATTTTGGTTATTAACCCCTTATCAGACGCAATGTTAAATATATTCTCCCATTGTGTAGTTTGTCTTCTTATTCTGTTCTTATTGTCTTTAGCTGTGAAGAAGCTTTTTAGTTTGATAAAATCCCATTTGTTTATTCTGTCTTTTATTTCACTTGCCTGTGGAGACAAATCAGCAAATATATTGCTGCGAGAGATGTCAGAGAGCTTACTGCTTATGTTTTCTTCTAAGATGCTTATGGTTTCTCGGCTTACATTTAAGTCTTTTATCCATTTTGAGTTTATTTTTGTGAGTGATGTAAGTTGGTGGTCTAGTTTCATTTTTTTGCAGGTAGCTGTCCAGTTTTCCCAACACCATTTGTTGAAAAGGCTGTCTTTACTCCATTGTATGCTCTTACCTCCTTTGTCAAATATCAATTCTCCATAAAGGTGTGGGTTTATTTCTGGGTTCTTTGTTCTGTTCCATTGATCTATGTGCCTGTTCTTATGCCAGTACCATGCTGTTTTGAGTACAATGGCCTTATAATATAACTTGATATCCGGAAGTGTGATACCTCCTGCTTTATTCTTCCTTTTCAAGATTGCTGAGGCTATTCGTGTTCTCTTTTGGTTCCATATAAATTTTTGGATTATGTGTTCTAAATCTTTGAAGTAAGTCATTGGTATTTTAATTGGTATTGCATTGAATTTATAAATTGCTTTGGGTAATATAGACATTTTAATGATGTTTATTCTTCCTAACCATGAGCACGGTATATGCCTCCACTTATTCATATCTTCCTTGATTTCTTTTATCAATGTTTTATAATTTTCCGAGTACAAGTCTTTAATCTCCTTGGTTAGATTTATTCCTAGGTACTTTATTTTTTTGGTTGCAATGGTAAAGGGGATTGATTCCCTGATTTCTCTTTCTGACAGTTCATTATTAGTGTATAAAAATGCCTCTGATTTCTGAGTATTGATTTTATATCCTGCCACCTTGCCAAATTCATTTATCAGGTCTAGTAGTTTTTTGACTGAGACTTTAGGGTTTTCTATATACAATATCACATCATCTGCAAATAATGATAGTTTTACTTCTTCTTTTCCAATTCGGATGCCTTTTATATCTTTTTCTTGTCTGATTGCTGTGGCTAGGACTTCCACAATTATGTTGAATAAGAGTGGTGAAACGGGGCACCCCTGCCTTGTTCCTGATCTTAAGGGGATTGCTTTTAATTTTTGCCCATTGAGTATGATGTTGGCTGTGGGTTTGTCATAGATGGCCTTTATCATGTTGAGGTATGTTCCCTGTATTCCCACTTTGCTGAGAGTTTTGATCATGAATGGGTGCTTGACGTTATCAAATGATTTTTCTGCATCTATTGAAATCATCATGTGGTTTTTCTCCTTTCTTTTGTTTATGTGATGAATCACATTGATTGATTTGCGAATATTGTACCAGCCTTGCCCCCCAAGAATAAATCCCACTTAATCATGGTGTATGATTTTTTCCATATGTTGCTGGATCCGGTTTGCTAATATTTTGTTGAGGATTTTTGCATCTAAATTCATCAGGGATATTGGCCTATAATTTTCTTTTTTTGTGTTGTCTTTGCCTGGTTTTGGAATCAGAATTATTCTCGCCTCATAAAAGGAGTTTGGAAGTCTTCCTTCCTCTTGAATTTTTTGAAATAGCTTGAGAAGGATAGGAGTTAGTTCTTCTTTGAATATTTGGTAGAATTCACTTATGAAGCCATCAGGCCCAGGACTTTTCTTTTTTGGGAGTTTTTTGATAGCTGTTTCAATCTCATTTGTTGTAATTGGTCTGTTTAGGTTTTCTGATTCTTCCAGATTGATTTTTGGAAGATTATATGTCTCAAGGAATTTGTCCATTTCATCTAGGTTGTCTAGTTTTTTGGCGTACAGTTCTTCATAGTATTTTCTTACAATATTTTGTATTTCTGTTGTGTCAGTTGTTATTTCTCCACTCTCGTTTCTAATTTTATTTATTTGAGTCCTCTCTCTTTTTTTCTTGGTGAGTCTCGTTAAAGGTTCATCGATCTTGTTTACCTTTTCAAAGAACCAGCTCTTGGTTTCATTGATCCTCTCTATTGTTTCTTTAGCCTCTGTGTCATTTATTTCTGCTCTGATCTTTATTATTTCCTTTCTTCTACTAGCTCTGGGCTTTACTTGCTGTTCTTTTTCTAGTTCTTTTAGATGCAGGGTTAAGTTGTTTATTTGAGCTTTTTTTAGCTTCTTGAGGTATGCCTATAATGCTATAAACTTCCCTCTCAGGACTGCTTTTGCTGTGTCCCATAAATTTTGAGTTGATGTATGCTCATTATCATTTGTTTCTAGGAATTTTTTAATTTCTTCTGTGATTTCAATGTTAACCCATTCATTATTTAATAATGTGCTATTTAGTTTCCAAGTGTTTGAATGTTTTTCAATTTTTCTCTTGTGGTTGATTTCTAGTTTAATGCCATTGTGATCATAGAAAGTGCTCAATATGATTTCAATCTTCTTAAATTTGTTGAGCCCGCTTTTGTGCCCTAACATGTGGTCTATTCTAGAGAATATACCATGAGCGCTTGAAAAGAATGTATATTCTGCTCTTTTAGGGTGAAAGGTTCTGAAGCTATCTATTAAATCGAGTTGATCTAATATGTCCTTTAAGTCTGCTGTTTCTTTGTTGATGTTCTTTCTTGAGGATCTATCTAATGATGTTAATGGGGTATTGAAATCCCCTACTATTATAGTATTGTTGTTAATCTCACCCTTTAAGTCCATCAAAGTCTGCTTTATATATTTAGGAGCTCCTATATTAGGTGCGTAGATATTTATAATGGTTATGTCTTCCTTTTGGATTGCTCCCTTTATCATTATGTAGTGACTTTCTTTATCTCTAACTATGGTCTTGGTTTTAAAGTCCATTTTGTCTGATATAAGTATTGCTACCCCAGCTTTTTTTTCATTTCCATTTGTGTGAAATATTTTTTTCCCATCCTTTTATCTTCAGTCTGTGTGCATCTTTTGATTTAAGGTGTGTCTCTTGTAGACAGCATATGTATGGGTCCTGTTTTCTTATCCACGCAGCTACCCTATGTCTCTTGATCGGATCATTTAATCCATTAACATTTAAGGTTATTAATGATATGTAATTGTTTATTGCCATTTTTTTTCTTTGAAACTGTATTCCTGTTTTGCTATATTCTTTTTTTCCTTTGATCTGTTTACAACAGGTCCCTTAGCATTTCTTGCAGCCTTGGTTTGGTTGCAGTGAATTCCTTGAGGTTTTTTTTGTCTGTAAAGCTTTTTATTTCTCCTTCAATTTTAAATGATAGCCTTGCTGGATAAAGTAGTCTTGGTTGTAGGTTCTTGTTCTGCATTACTTTGAATATTTCTTGCCATTCCCTTCTGGCCTCAAGTGTTTCTGTTGAGAAGTCAGAAGTCATCCTTATGGGGGCTCCTTTGTAGGTGATAGTTTTTTTTTTTTTCTAGCAGCTTTTAATATTTTCTCTTTATCATTTAGCTTTGGTATTTTAATTATGATGTGTCTTGGTGTTGGTTTCTTTGGGTTTCTCCTTAATGGAGTTCTCTGTGCTTCCTGGACATGTGTAATGTTTTCCTGCCTTAATTGGGGGAAGTTTTCCACTATAATATGTTTGAACAAAGTCTCTATCCCTTTTTCTTTCTCTTCTTCTTCAGGAACCCCTATGATGCAGATGTTATTTCTCTTCATGTTGTCACAGAGCTCTCTTAGAGTTTCCTCAGACTTTTTGAGTCTCTTTTCTTTTTTCTGCTCTGCTTCCGTGCCTTTATTTATTGTGTCCTCTAACTCACTGATTTGATTCTCTGCTTCATCCATCCTGCTTTTAATTCCTTCCATTTTATTCTTTATTTCAGATATTGTATTTGTCATTTCTGACCAATTCTTTTTTATTATTTCAATGTCCTTTTTTATATTTGTTATCTCTTTATTTAGGTTTTCGTAATGGCCATCTATGGTGGTTCTAATATCTTTGAGCATCCTAACAATCGTTATTTCAAACTCTGCATCTGGTAATTTGGTTATATATGATTCACTTAGGTCCTTTTCTGGGGATTTCTCTTGGTTTATTTGTGTTGTATTTCTCTGCCTCTGCATTTTCTCTTCACGGGAGTGGCTGTGATCACGTGCTCGGGTGCACAAGCGTTGGTGGCCTTGGCCTTTGCCCTGCCCCCATGTGTGACGTTATGCTCGGTCCTGAGGGCACTGGCGAGCACCTTTGCTCAGCTGCGGGTCTCCGCCTGTTTCTGGGCTTTTGCCCTGCCCTTGCAGGAGGAGCTCACTCGAGGAACGGCTGCTAGCCTTGGCTCTACCGCCAGGCAGGACTGCGTTCCCAAGCTCAGCTCAGTAGCACAACTCCGCCTCTACTGGGCTTTTGGCTCCACCCCCGTGGGAGGAGCCAGCTACCAAGTCAGACTGCAAGCCTGGGTTGCTCGGGCGGGGCAAGGCTGTGCTCCTCTGCCCTTGCTCAGGGGCTTGTCTCCATCCTTTCCGGGGTTCCCGCCCTTTTCCCCCACAGGCTGGATTACAGGCTGCCGGCAGCTGAGCTTGACCTCTTTTGCATGCCCCCTTCTCCCCAGCCGGGCAAGATTGAGCTCACACCTGAGCCCAGTTGTGGCCAGCTGGTTTCCACCCCTGCCAGCAGAACCACGCTTTTGTCTCCCGCTGCCGCCCGCCCTCCGGTGCACCCTCAGCCGCGTGGGTGGGGGCGTTGCAGCTCGGACCCTAAGACTCACTACTGTAGACCCAAAAGCTCCCTCCTTCTATGCGACTCTGCTCTGAATGCCGCGGGGGAGCTTGTTTGGCTGCTCTCCTGCTTCCCTTTGCTGGTATTGCTGTTTCCGGGGAAAATATTCACTTCAGCTTTGGGGTGTGACTCATCCCAGGGGTTAGGGTGGCTATCTCCCAAAGTGCTTCTCCCTGTGCCTCCTAGATTACACTCTCTTCCTGTTACTCTGGTCCTCTCCTCTCTCCCCCCATCCCCAGGAGCCCCGGGTGGGTGGTTATGAGAGAGATGTTCTGCGCGGTCCCTTTAAGAAGGATCCTGGGTCTGAGAAATAAGATTCTTTCTCAAAAACAGTATCCTGACTTGTTTCCAGCTAAATACTGTCCTTACACCTCTTCTGGGCTCTGGGGCTACAGGCTGGGGCTTTGTTCCTGGGGCTCAGGACCCTTCCCCCTCTGCTAAACTCACTTCCCGCCACGCGAGTCTCTCCCTGCTGCTGTTCGCTCCGGGGAGCTGGGCAGCCCTCTCCGCGTTTCCGCTTTTCCTACCAGTCTCAGTGTGGCTTCTTCAGTGTTCCTTGGTTGAAGAGTCCTCTTAGTTTAGTCCAAAGTTGGTTTTTCCAGGTGATAGTTCATAAAATTAGTTTGTAATCCACTTTGGTTCTGGGAGGTAGATTTTGGTACGTCCGCCTACTCCAGCGCCATCTTGTCTCTCTATTTTTATTTTTTAAATAATTTTTTTTCCATGTATGTGTGTGTGAGAGAGAGGAAGGGAGAGAGAGGGTAAGGGAGAGAGAGAGAGAGAGAAGCATTAACTCATTGGTCCACCTAGTTGTTCCATTTAATGTGTACTCCTTGATTGCTTCTCCTCTGTGCCCTGGTCTGGGATTGAGCCCATGCTTCTGGGTGACACTTGATCCACTGAGACATCTGGACAGGGCCTAGTTGTAGTATTGAGATGCTGAGACAACCAACTGATACATTAACCAACCAAAAATCAAAGACTCCCAAGCCTTTTGCTACTCAGGAGAGATACCTGAATTGGATTAACTCCTCTGGCTGACGCCTATGGTTGTTCAGGTGGTCAGAATCACTTTTAGATCCCTTCAGCACAGTCTCAGCTTAGTTCCATTTCTCTTTCATGTGCCATGTAGTTTTGCTTGAATCAGCAATATGAGTATTTCAATAACAAGTACAATACAAGTGACTAGAATAAGAAGCCCTTTAACTGCTGATCAGGTTCTACGTATTTTAGGCAGCACACCTGTTTAAAATTTCCTCTGGACAGCTATCACTTGAATGCCTAGTAGGAAAAGAGTGGCAGGCTTATTTCAAGCAATCATCCCCTTGAAAGGGATAAGAAAAGATAAGCCTTGGTGTGATTACTTCAGCTCAAAATATATCTAAACTAAATCTCCCTTTCTTATTTCCTCTTTGGTCCCTGGTGTTATCCTCCAGACAGCTGTGTAACAAGTAATGGAAAAGAGAACTTTTTTTGATAGAGTATAAAAGAATATAGATTCCTGATCTCTCTACTTCCTGGTAGTTTACCAACAACAAAAACCCCAGGAGTAGCCATGGTGCCTCCTATTCTAAGCAATGAGATCTTTCTTTTTTTTTTTTTTCCTTTTTGTATTTTTCTGAAGCTGGAAACGGGGAGGCAGTCAGACAGATTCCTGCATGTGCCCGACCGGGATTCATCCGGCATGCCCACCAGGGGGTGATGCTTTGCCCATCCAGGGCATCGCTCTGCTGCAACCAGAGCCATTCCAGTGCCTGAGGCAGAGGCCACAGAGCCATCCTCAGTGCCCGGGCCAACTCTGATCCAATGGAACCTTGGCTGTGGGAGGGGAAGAGAGAGACAGAGAGGAAGGAGAGGGGGAGGGGCGGAGAAGCAGATGGGCGCCTCTCCTGTGTGCCCTGGCCTGGAATCGAACCTGGGACTCCTGCTCGCCAGGCCAACACTCTACCTCTGAGCCAACTGGCCAGGGCCGCAATGAGATCTTTTTTGACAGCAACTCTTGGAAGTCATAGTTAACTTTCTTCTCTTCTTGGAAAGTATTGTTTGTGGAGGCAAAGTTGCTTCTTTTTATTATTATTATTATTATTTTTGAGAGAGAGAATCAGGAAGGGAGAGAGATTAGAAGCATCAACTTATAGTTTCCTCACTTTTAGTTGTCATTGACTGCTTCTCATACATACCTTGACAAGGGGGTGGGGTGGGGAGAATTGGGGCTGAAGCCAAGTCAGTGACCCCTTGCTTAAGCCAATGGGATCTTAAGATCATATTGATAATTCTATGCTCAAGCTGGTAACCTCAGGGGTTTTGAACCTGGGTCCTCAGTGTTTCAGGTTGACCCTTTATCCACTGTGTCACCACTGGTCAGGCTCTTTCTTATGTCTTTTAAGATAAACTTTTCAGGTCCTGGAATATCCTTGTTGGGGTTCTTATTAAACTAATATATTAATTTCAAAAGTTTTTACAACTGCAGCCAAGGTAAATGGCCTGGGGTATATAGCATGTATAGCTAGAAGGTGAAGGATTACCTATATAATATGACAGTTATTGTTACATGTAAATTTCACTATTTAAAGTTGGATATTTATTGGTTTGGCTTCCTTTTCATATTCAGATGCCCTAAACTGTTACTGCTTCCTATTTTAAAATCAAACAAAAAGAAAAACATGGAGTTTTTCTAGATAACCTAGATAATGCTTAAAAGGTTTGATTTTATATCATAGGAATATGCTATTAGGCAAAACAGCTATATTTCAGTTTACATTTTTTTTTTAAGTGAGAGGAGGGGAAATGGACAGACTCCTGTATGCACCTCGACCCGACCAGAATCCACCCAGCAACCCATGTCTGGGGATGATGCTTAAATCAGCTGAGCTATCCTCAGCACCTGGGTCCAACATACAAACCAATTGAGCCACTGGCTGTGAGAGGGAAAGAGAGAGAGAAAGGGGAGAGAGAGGGGAAGAGAAGCAGATGGTTGCTTCTCATGTGTGCCCTGATCCAGAATTTAACCCAGGACATCCACATGCCAGGCAATGGCATGAGCCAACTGAGCCAACTGGCCAGGGCCCAGTTTTATTCTTTATTATTATTATTTAGAAATTAAATTTAATGGGGTAACATTGATCATTAAAAGTACCCCAAACCTATAGGTTTTAGGTAAACATTTTAATAACATTTGAATTGTTGCTTGTACTGTGTTTCCATCACCCAAAGTCAAATACTTTTCCAGCACTGTGTATTTGTCCCTCTTTACTCCCCTTTTCCTCACACCCTCTCCCTGTTGACCACTTCACTTTTATCTATATCTATGAGTCTCATTTTTATATCCCACCTATGTGTGAGATCATATAGTTTTTAGTTTTTTATGATTTACTTATTTCACTTAGTATAATTTTGCATGTGACAGTCCACATTTCCCAACCCCATTTATTAACTAGACTGCCCTCCCTTCATTGTATACTCTTAACTTCTTTGTTGAAAATTAATTAACCATATATGTGTGGGTTTATTTCTGGGTTCTCTATTTTGTCTCATTGATCTATGTGTCTATTTTATATTCTAGTACCATATATTTTTTTTTAGTATGATAGCTTTGTACTATAGTTTAATTCAGGGATTGTGATGCCTCTAGCTTTGTTCTTCTTTCTCAAGATTTTTTTGGCATTCAGGGTTAAATTTTAGGATTGCTTGTTCTATTTCTGTGAAAAATGCCATTGGACTTTTGATAGTGAATGCAATGAATCTCTATATTGCTTTGGGTAATAAGGAGATTTTAACAATATTAATTGTTTTAATACATGATCAAGGAATAATTTCCTATAGTTCTCAGTGTACAGGTCTTTCGCCTAGTAGTTTTATACTGTAAAAAATTAAATGAGATATCTGTACTTTTACACTGTATATGTAACAAGCAGCTCTTTATATAGTTGCTGTTATAATTATTGTTACTCTTTCAATTGGTGTCACAATAATATAGTGTTTGTTTATAATTAGATCTATAACTTGATTATATTTTGATCCTGACAATAGTCTGAAAAGAAGTTAGAGGTTAAGATAGGTTAGGATCCCTATCCCATGAGATAAGAATAGGGAGTTACAATGATTAAGCTTATTTAATTCACTGAGATGGTTACCTGCAGAACCAGACTAGAAAGTCAGTCTATATTTAATCTCTTAAATCCAATATTATTTCCACCACATAATCCTATCAGGACATATCTTTTTTATTTTTTTTAAATTTTTAAAAAATTTTTTTTAATGGGGTGATATCAATAAATCAGGATACATATATTCAAAGATAACATGTCCAGGTTATCTTGTCATTCAATTATGTTGCATACCCATCACCCAAAGTCAGATTGTCCTCTGTCACCTTCTATCTGGTTTTCTCTGTGCCCCTCCCCCTCCCCCTTTCCCTCTCCCTCTCCCCCCTCCCCCCATAACCACCACACTCTTATCAATGTCTCTTAGTCTCAATTTTATGTCCCATCTACATATGGAATAATGCAGTTCCTGTTTTTTTCTGATTTACTTATTTCACTTCGTATAATGTTATCAAGATTCCACCATTTTGCTGTAAATGATCTGATATCATCGTTTCTTATGGCTGAGTAGTATTCCATAGTGTATATGTGCCACATCTTCTTTATCCAGTCATCTATTGATGGGCTTTTTGGTTGTTTCCATGTCCTGGGCTCTGTGAACAATGCTGCAATAAACATGGAGCTGCATGTGTCTTTACGTATCAATGTTTCTGAGTTTTTGGGGTATATACCCAGTAGAGGGATTGCTGGGTAATAAGGTAGTTCTATTTTCAGTTTTTTGAGGAACCACCATACTTTCTTTCATAATGGTTGTACTACTTTACATTCCCACCAACAGTGTATAAGGGTTCCTATTTCTCCACAGCCTCTCCAACATTTGCTATTACCTGTCTTGTTAATAATAGCTAATCTAACAGGTGTGAGGTGGTATCTCATTGCAGTTTTGATTTGCATTTCTCTAATAACTAAAGAAGATGAGCATCTTTTCATATATCTGTTGGCCACTTGTATTTCTTCCTGGGAGAAGTGTCTGTTCAAGGACATATCTTGTAAGACAGCTGCCAAATAAACTGAACAACACATTTACAAATATTGATTAGGATATTCCTTCTTGAATATCTATTTTTAGCATAGTTAACATTTTCTCCTCTTCTACATAATCAAGTATAGTCTTCAAGTTACATTCCAAGTCATTAGCATTGACTCTAATACCTTGATTGTCCCAATTTTCTTTTTCTTCTTTATCTTCTCTCTACCTTTTCATGGCCAAAGGTGCTGACTTTGAGGTAAATTGATGAATGTCAATAAAAAGGAGCTATAAAATTTTAATTTTTTTCTCACATATTTGTCTTTGAAGGGATTGTGAAATTAAAGAAGTACATGAGGTGAATTATTGTTGAGAACTGTTTATTTTCTAGGTAATAATAATAGCAAATTACAATGGAGACACAGCTCACTTTTGCATGGTGGTATGCCAAGTACTGTAAGCAATAGATATCAGAGGTCTTATCCTTATTTTAATAGTTTTGTTGCTTCAGCCAAAGCCCTTATTTCCAAACAACAGGGTCTGACTAACAGATTTTAGCATAAAAATTATTTGGTGACTCACAAAATTACTAGAATGACTAGGAAAAATGACTTGGGCTTTATGCCACAGAACTTGTTCAGTGAAGACACTTTTGCTTCTCACCTCCTCCATTCTTCCATTCCCCACCCACCTGCACTTCCTTTTCCAACACTGTTAATTTGGAAAGATGAATGCCAGCAGTAGCACCACTGTCCATGAGGCTTGGGAACTTGCCTCTCTGTCACCAGATAAAATATTTTTCAATCTCTACTTTGCATCAGTAGTGCCCAGTTCAAAACCTGAGGAGGTTTTGATTAGTGACAGCTGTCAGTTTACTTGAAAGTATCGTCCAAATACTAGATGCATCAGCATTAGTTGAGAGCTTGCTAGAATTGCAAATTATGTGGCCGCACTATCCTACTTAGTCAGAATCTCCTGGGGTATTTTAACAAGCTGTCTTGGTTTGAAAAGTCCTCAAATGTAGTACACTATGCCCACTAAAGTCTGAGAAATGCTTGTCCAGGTAACATAGCCGTACCTGCCATGGAGGCTGGGAAACAAAATGGCAGATATTTTCAGCTTTTATAGCAGGTAGTAGCTCAGTCTTTCCTCAAGATTGACAAGGTAGGGGTTCAGTTGTCTAGTAGCCAAAAAGAAAAACACCTATCCAGCACAGCTGTTGTCCCTGGAATGTTGTGAATGAACTTCCTGGAGTCTATAATGATTAACCCATGGAATTTGATCTTCTTGATTATTGGTGTCTCAGAGTTAGCTCTCTTCCTTAACCCCAGGCATGACTGTAGTGTCTGACTCTCTTCTTCAGTGACTTGTATCATGTCCATCTTCCCTTTACCTCCCCCACCCTTCTCCTTTCATCTCTTCTTACCTCCCTTCTCCTTTTCTGCTTCTCTTCTTTCAATTTTTTCTTACTCCAGTCATTCCTAAAGTTGATTCGAGCATCTTCCCTTAAGCTTTTAGTGAAAAGGGAAGTCATTCTTCTTCTATTAAAGGCTGTTATAATCACTGGCTGTGGAGTTAATGAAGCTTTCAGAGGAAGTTCTTTTTCATTATTTTAGGCAGGCCAAGAAATCATACCAAGGGCTTGCTCTAGGCAAAGAACGGAAGCTGAGAAGTTGATTTTTTGTGCCTCTAGGCTTTCTTTCTGTTTCAGTACACCCTCATAGCTTCCCTTCTTACTTCCCTTTCACCTCAGTCACCAGACACTTTCCCCACAACCCACCGCACCTCCAATCAAAACTTGCTCTTAGGAAAGAATGATATCCTTAAGGACTCTATCAGTCAGTGATACTCAGAATCACCGGCAGAGTATTTACATTGAGATACGGTAATATCCATTATGATAGCAAAATTACATATACACTTGATTTTTGACCCAGAAGTTCTATATACTTCTAGGTATTTATTAAGATTCAATGGCAAAAACATAAAATGACTGATGCACAAACTAATTTATTGTAGCACTATCTGTAATAGGAAAAAAATTGGAAACAACCCAATTGTTCATCAGTAGGTGACTGGTGAATAAATATTGGTATAGTTGCATAATAAACTACTATTAGGTGTAGACAGAAATGAGAAAGATCTCTAGAAAGATCTCTAGAGTACCATAAGGCACAGAACAGTTTGTATAGTATGCTACCTTTTATTTTAAAAAACGATGGGTAATAAGAATATAATATGTGTAATATTCACATGTTATATACAATATATAGTACAATATATTTAACATCTAATGTGTAGTAATACATAATAATAAATACTACTGTATTAGTCAGGGTTTCCAGAGATATAGAACCAATAGAATGTGTGGAAAGAGAATTGAATCAAGAAATTATGGAGGGAGTGACATCAGAGAAATGGAGCTGTGAGGAGTGCTCCCGATACCTCTCCCTGAAACTTCAACAAATTCAACAACTAGAGACATAAAAACAATCTCAGGAGCATCTGAAATGCACATACATCAAACAAAAGTATGATTGGGTGAAAAGGTGGCTAAATATATAATCCACTTTGAAGGAAATAAGACGGAGAATAGAGTATTCCGCTTTCCTCACTGATCTGAGGAAGGGCTGCTTTCACTTGGAACTGAGAGGAAGGGAGGGCTGGGGTGCAGAAAGAGATGGGCTAGGGCAGAGACATTCAAGCCGAGGAGAGAGTGTGGCTGCGGCTCAGCTCACATGGACCTAATGCCAGTGGCAGACAATGGCAGAGGTGAGTGAGCAGTTGCTTTGTTTACTCCCAGTATCCTGGTCAGTGAATGCAGGCAGTGTGTGAGTGGATCCACTTGGTGGTTTGGGCATGGGTGCCTGCATTCCCAGATGGAAGGGCTGGGTCGGAGACTGTCAGTAGTGGCCCTCTGAGTGGGCTGTGACCTGAGTTTCTGAATAATCCTGGCTTCCCAAACAACAGCACATGGGAAGTGCAAAAAAGCCATCTTCCCTACCCCCGGACCTGTCTGGGTGCAGCACCTCTGCCAGCCATACAGGCTAACAAAGCACACTCCTGGGGAAGAGAACTGCAGAAGTGGCCAGGGAAGTGCACGCAGAAAACTAGCAGACAGCCTCTGAAGCAGGCCTGCAGAATGCTAAGGCATACTAGACATGCCTGGAGGCTCATAGAAAGACACCTGAAAGGCAATTTGCTCCCAGCCCTGCCTGATTACACTGGTGGCTCTGGCTGGCAAAACCTTACCTAGAACCCTACATTGAGTGGGGATAAAGGGGGGATTTGGCAGCTCGAAGAGCCTCTTGCTCCTCAGGCGGTGGCTGGGGCAACTTCACAGCTGGGTCTCCAGGCTGCTGGTTCAGGAAGGAGAGATTTGAGGAGAGGGTCTGAGAAAACAGACTCTTCCATTGTCGGAGCCTGCAAATGCTAAGAAGCCACGCCTACCAATGGGACTGAGGCCTAGTTATGTCATCACCATAGTGACACAACCACAATCTCTGCCTAAGAGTGCCACAGGGGCAGAACCTGGGTTACAGCACCACTGGCCAAAAAGAAAGAAAAGAAAGAAAAAGGAAGAAGATAACTTCTAAAAACCAGGAAAAACCCACAGTCTTTATAACTTTTTTCATTTTTTTCTTGTACTTTTTATCTCTTTGTTTTTGTCTTTCCACCTTGGTCATTTTATCCTTTTTCTGTTTTATTCTTTTCTTTTCATTTTGAACTTTATTACCCATAGGTGTTACATTTTCCATTCTTTTTTTCTATGAGTGTTACATTCCAAAAAAACTTAACTCAATTTTCTCTCTCTCTCTCTTTTTGTTTCTTCATTTCTCTTTCATTTTTTCTCTCATCCGAATCTCACCCACAAACAAATTATTTTATTCTGATTTCAAATTTTTTCTTTCTGACATTTTGTGTGCTTTTTACTTCACTTTTTATTTCTTTAGCATTTTCCCCAACTCTGGCTTTCCATTCTATAGTTTTTATGCCACTTAATACAATAGAATTTTCATATTTCATTGTATTTTTTTCTTTTCTCTTACACTATTATTTCTCTCATTTGACTGGCATTTACAAACAAATTATTTTATTCTTGGTCCAAATATTTTTCTTGTAGCATTTTGTGGGTTCTTGCCTCATTTTTTGCTTCTTTATCACTCCTCCCCCAACCCAGGCCCTCTGTTCTATGTATTTTTGTTCCACTTAGCAAAATAGAATTTTCAGTTTTTCACTGCATTTTCTCAAAAAAATTTTTTTATTAACTCTTATTAGTGTTATTAACAATACCACCTTCAAATACCATTAAAGAAAAAGAAATTGAATATCATGGTTAGACAAAGACAGATGTAGTTCAGATAGATGAAGAAAAATCTATAGAAAAAAATTTCAATAGCTTAGAAACCTTGGAGTTAAATGACAGAGAATTTAAAATTGAAGTCCTAAAAACACTAAGGGATATACAAGAAAGCATAGAAAGGCAATTTAGGGAGCTCAAAAAACAATTCAATAAACAAAGAATACTTCATCAAGGAAATTGAAACTCTGAAAACGAATCAAACAGAGATGAAAACTCAATTCATGAACTGAAAAATGAGTTAACAAGTTTAGCCAATAGAACAAGCCAGATAGAGGAGAGAATTAATGACATAGAAGGCAGGCAACTAGAGGCACTACTGAGAGAAGAAGAGAGAGACTCAAATTTAAAAAAATGAGAATGCCCTATAGGAATTTTCTCACTCTATCAGAAAGAGCAACATAAGAAAAATGGGTATATCAGAAGGAGAAGAGAGAGAAAATGAAATGGAAAACATATTCAAACAAATAATAGATGAGAACTTTCCAATCCTGTGGAAAGAACTAAAGCCTCAATTTCAAGAAGCAAACAGAACACCGAGTTATCTTAACCCTAACAAACCTACTCCAAGGTACATCATAATGAAATTGGCACAAACCAATGACAAAGAAAAATTCTCAAGGCAGTCAGAGAAAAGAAGAATACAACATATAAAGAAAGGCCCATTAGATTATCATCAGATTTCTCAGCAGAAATTCTACAAGCTAGAAGAGAGTGGACCCCAATATTTAAAGTTCTGAAAGAGAGGACCTTCCAGACAAGAACACTATATCCATCAAAGCTATCCTTCAAATATGAAGAAGAAATAAAAACACTCACAAATACAGAAAAGATGAGGGAATTGATCACCAGAAAACCCCCACTCCAGGAAATACTAAAAGGGGTTTTCTGACCAGATAAAAAGAATAAAAACAAAACTACAAGTAAAACTCCTTCAAGATCTCAATAAAAACATGATTAATCTGTGACATTAGCAAAGGAGGATGGAGTGCAGAAACACATATGAGATAATGTATTACAATCAACATGGTATGTATCCTTTCCATTACTTAATGGTAACCACCCCTGAAAAAAATCACCATAGAAGCACATGGCTTGAAAAAGAAGTAACAGAGAAAAGAAGTATGAATTACAACCAAACAAAAACAAAGGATACAAGTAAAAGAGAAGAACCAAACAAGATACAAAACTATCAGAAAGCAATATATAAAATGGCAATAGGAAACCCTCAAATATCAATAATTACACTAAATGTAAATGGATTGAACTCACCAATAAAAAGACACAGAGTAGCAGAATGGATTAAAAAAGAAAATCCAACTGTATGCTGCCTACAAGAAACACATCTAAGCTACAAGGATAAAAAAAATTCAAAGTGAAAGGTTGGAAAACAATATTCCAAGCAAATAACATTCCCCAAAAAGCAGGTGTAACAATACTCATATCTAACAATGCTGACTACAAGACAGCAAAGGTAATCAGAGACAAAAACGGTCATTTTATAATGATAAAGGGGACATTGAATCAAATAGACATAACACCTTTTAATATATATGCACCAAACCAAGGAGCACCAAAATATATGAGAGCTATTGACTGACCTAAAAACAAAAGCCGACAAAAATACAATCATACTTGGAGACTTCAATACACCACTGACAGCTGTAGATAGTTCATCCAAACAGAAAATCAACAAAAAAATATTGGCCTTAAATGAAACAATAGGAAAATTGGATATGATAGACATCTACAGGACATTTCATCCCAAAGTATCAGAGTATACATTTTTCTCTAGTGTACATGGAGTATCCTCAAGAAATGACCATATATTGGGCCACAGAAATAGCATCAACAAATTCAGAACGATTGAAATTATACCAAGCATATTTTATGATCATATAGCCTTGAAACTAGAATTCAACTGCAAAAAGAGGTAAAAAACCCCATAAATATGTGGAAACTAAACAACATACTTTTAAAAAATGAGTGGTTCAAAGAAGAAATAAGCACAGAGATCAAAAGATACATACAGACAAACAAAAATAACAATACAACATATCAGAATCTCTGGGATGCAGCAAAGGCAGTAATAAGAGGGAAGTTCATATCACTGCAGGCTTATATGAACAAACAAGAGAGAGCCCAAGTAAACCACTTAACTTCACATCTTAAGGAACTAGAAAAAGAAGAACAAAGGCAACCCCAAACCAGCAGAAGAAAGGAAATAATAAAAATCAAAGCAGAAATAAATGAAATAGAGAACAGAAAAACTATAAAAAAATTAATAAAACAAGGAGCTGGTTCTTTGAAAAGATTAACAAAACTGACAAACCCTTGAAAGACTCACCAAGGAAAAAAGAGAAAGGACTAATATAAACAAAATCCAAAATGAAAGAGGAGAAATCACCACAGATATCATAGATATACAAAAAATTATTGTAGAATACTATGAAACACTATATGCCACCAAATTTAACAATATAAAAAAAATTGATAAATACCTAGAACAATACAATCTTCCTAGATGAGTCATGAAGAAGCAGAAAGCCTAAAGAGACCCATAAGCAGGGAGGAAATAGAAACAACTATATTGGTTCCTATTCTACTCAAAGTCTTTCAAAAAACTGAAGAAGAAGCAATACTGCCAAACACATTTTATGAGGCCAACGTAACCCTCATATCTAAACTTGGCAAGGCCAAGAAAAAATGAAAACTACAGATCAATATCTCTAATGAATACTGATGCTAAAATACTAAATAAAATACTAGGAAGTCAAATAAAACAACACATTTTAAAAATAATTAATCATGATCAAGTGGGATTCATCCCAGAATCACAAGGATGGTTCAACATACGTAAATTGGCTAATGTAATACACCATATCAACAAAACAAAAACCAAAAACATACGATCTTATCAAAAGATGCAGATAAGGCATTCAATAAAATACAACATCATTTAATGTTTAAAACACTTAACAAAATGGGTATAGAAGGAAAATATCTAAACATAATAAAGACCATGTATGATAAACCATCAGCTAACATCATATTTAATGGCATAAATCTAAGGATTTTTTCTCTAAAATCAGGAACAAGACAAGGTTGTCCACTCTCTCCACTCTTCTTCAATGTAGTGCTGGAAGTTCTAGCCAGAGCAATCAGACAAGAAAAAGAAATAAAAGGCATTTATATTGGGAAAGAAGAAGTAAAGATTTCACTTTTTGCAGATGATATAATCCTATACATTGAAAACCCCAAAGACTCCACAAAAAGACGACTAGAAACAATAAACTAATACAATAAGGCTGCAGATACAAAATTAATATACAAAAGTTCATTGCCTTTATATATGCCAACAATGAAACATCAGAAAACAAGCTCAGAAAAACAATTTCTTTCATGGTTGCAACAACAACAAAAAATACCTAGGAATAAATATAACAAAGAATGTAAAGAACCTATATAATGAAAACTACAAAGCATTGTTAAGAGAAATAAAAAAAGATATAATGAAATGGAAAAATATTACTTGTTCTTGGGAAAGAAGAAGTAGAGGTATACTTATTGCAGATGACATGATCCTGTATATAGAAAACCCTAAAGACTCTACTGAAAAACTATTAAGAACTATAAACCAATATAGTAAAGTCACAGAATACAAAATCGATATACAAAAGTCTATTGCTTTTCTATATGCCAACAATGAAACTTCAGGAAATAAACTCAAAGACCAATTCCTTTTACAACTGCAACAGCAACAACAAAATAAAACATCTAAGAATAAACTTTAACAAAGGACATGAAGGACCTATATACTAAAACTAGAAAACATTATTGAAAGAAATGGAAAAAGATACAATAAAATGGAAAACATTCCATGTTTATGGATTGGAAGAGTCAACAGTTAAGATGGTTATTTCACCCAAAGAAATACACAAATTTAATGCAATCACCATCAAAATTCCAATGTAATTAAAAAAAATAGAATAAAAAAAATCACCAGGTTTGTATAGAACCACAAAAACCCCCAAATAGCCAAAGCAATCCTGAGAAAAAAAAAGTATCTGGAGGTATCACAATATCTGACTTCAAATGATGCTTTAGAGTCATGATAATTAAAGCAGCATGATATTGGCAGATAAACAGACATACAGACTCATGGAAGAGAATCAAAAGCCCAGGAATAAAACCACGTATATATGGACAAATAATCTTTGACAAAGGAGGCAAAAACACAGAATAGAGAAATGAAAGTCTCTTCAATAAATGGTGCTGGAAAGATTGGAAAGTCACATGCAAAAGTGAAACTTGACTACAGTTTGTCCCCCTGCACAAAATAAATTCAAAATAGATCAAAGATGTAAATATAAGATCTGAAAGCATAAATTACATAGACAAAAACAGTTACTAAACTCATGAACCTTGACTATAAAGAACAATTTATGAATTTGACCCTAAAGACAAAGGAAGTATAGGCAAAAATAAATAAATAGGACTATATCAAACTAAAAAGGTTCTATACAGCAAAAGAATCTGACAACAAAACATAGGCAATCAACTAAATGGAAGATGATATTTGCAAACAACAACTCTGATAAGGGGTTAATATCCAACACATACAAAGCACACACAAATTGCAGCAACAAACAAACAATTAAAAAATGGGAGAGAATCTGAACAGACAGTTCTCCAAAGAGGACATACAAATAGCCAATAGATTTATGAAAAGATGCTCATCTTGGCCCTGGCCGGTTGGCTCAGTGGTAGAACGTCGGCCTGGTGTGCAGAAGTCCCGGGTTTGATTCCCGGCCAGGGCACACAGGAGAAGCGCCCATCTGCTTCTCCACCCCTCCTCCTCTCCTTCCTCTCTATCTCTCTCTTCCCCTCCCGCAGCGGGGCTCCATTGGAGCAAAGATGGCCCGGGCGCTGGGGATGGTTCCTTGGCCTCTGCCTCAGGCGCTAGAGTGGCTCTGGTCGCAACAGAGCGACGCCCCAGAGGGGCAGAGCATCGCCCCTTGGTGGGCAGAGCGTCGCCCCCGGTGGGCATGCCAGGTGGATCCCAGTCGGGCGCATGTGGGAGTCTGTCTGACTGTCTCTCCCCGTTTCCAGCTTCAGAAAAATACAAAGATGCTCATCTTCATTCACTGAGAAATGCAAGTCTAAGCTACAATGAGATACCACCTCACACCTGTTAGGTTGGCTATTATCAACAAGACAGATAATAACAAGTGTTGGAGAGGCTGAGGAGAAAAAGGAACCCTCATTCACTGCTGGTGAAAATGCAAATTCACACAACCATTATGGAAGAAATTATGGTGGTTTCTCAAAAAATTAAAAATAGAACTACCATATGACCAAGCAACCCCTCTACTGAGCATCTATATCCAAAATTCAAAAACACTGGTATGAAAAGACACATGTACCCCCATGTTCACCGCAGCATTATTCACAGTGCCCAACACATGAAAACAACCAATGTTCCTCTTGATAAAGGATTAGATAAAGAAGAAGTGGTATATATATATTTATATGCACACAATGGAATACTACACAGCCATAAGAAATGATGATATAGTAACATTTATGACACCATGGCTTGACCTTGAAAACATACTGAATGAAATAAGTAAATCATAAAAAGCTAAGAACTGTATGATTTCACATATAGGTGAGATATAAAACTGAGACTCATGGACATAGATAAAAATGAATTGGTTACCAAGGGGAGAGGGATATAGGGGAGGGAGATAGGGGTTAGGGGTGGGGGGATGGGTGTAAAGAAGGACAAGTATATGGTAATGAAAAATGATTTGACTTTGGGTGATGGGTATACATTACAACGTAATCAACAGTTCAAATACTATAGAAATGTTTTCCTGAAACTTATGTACTCTTATTGATCAATGTCATCCTGTTAAATTTAACTTTTTAAATAAAATTTCAAGAAATGTAAACCCCATGCAAAAACACTTTCAGAGAAACATCCAGAAAATGTTTCTACAATAGATGACTGGATAAAGAAGATGTGGTACATATATACTATGGAATACTACTCAGCTATAAGAAATGATGACATCGGATCATTTACAACAACATGGATGGAACTTGATAACATTATACTGAGTGATATAAGTAAATCAGAAAGAGCTAAGAATTATATGATTTTATACATAGGTGGGACATAAAAATGAGACTCAGAGACATGGACAAGATTGTGGTGGTTGGGGGGGTGGGAGGAAAAGGGGGCAAGGGAAGGGGCAAAATAAAACCAGATAGAAGGTGACAGAAGACAAATTGACTTTGGGTGATGAGTATGCAACATGATCAAATGTCAAAAAACCTGCAGATATTTTCTCTGAACACATGTACCCTGATTTATCAATGTCACCCCATTAAAATTAATAAAATAAAATGGCAATAAACAACTACATATCAATAATAACCTTAAATGTAAATAAATTAAATGATCCAATTAAAAAACATGGGGTAGCTGTGTAGTTAAGAATACAGGACACATACATATGCTGTTTCAAGAGACACACCTCAAAACAAAAGATACACATAGACTTAAGGTAAAAGGATGGAAAATAATATTTTATGCAAATAAAAATGGAAAAATAGCTGGGGTAGCAATACTTATAGCAGACAAAATGGACTTTACAACAAAGGCTATAGTAAGAGATAAAGAAGGCCACTACATAATGATAAAGCGAGCAATCCAACAGGAAGATATAACCATTATAAATATCTATGCACCTAACATAGGAGCACCTAAATATATATAGCAGACTGTGATGAATATAAAGGGTGAGGTCAACAGCAATACTATAATAGTAGAGGATTTTAATACCCCGCTAACATCACTAGATAGATGCTCAGGAAAGAAAATTAACAAAGAAACAGCAGACTAAAAGGACACATTAGATCAACTCGATTTAATAGATATCTTCAGAACCTTTCACCCTAAAGCAGCAGAATATACATTCTTTTCAAGTACTCATGGTACATTCTCTAGGATAGACCACAATTTAGGGCACAAAAGTGGTCTCAACAAATTTAAGATTGAAATCATATCAAGCATTTTCTCTGATCACAATGGCATGAAACTAAAAATCAAGCACAACAGAAAAACTAAAAAATACACAAACAAGTGGAATCTAAATAGCATGTTATTAAATAACAAATGGGTTAACAGTGAGATCAAAGATGAAATAAAAAATTCCTAGAAATGAATGATAATGAGCATACAACAACTCAAAATTTATGGGACACAGTTAAAGCAGTACTGAGAGGGAAATTCATAGCACTACAGGCATAACTTACAAAGCTAGAAAAAGCTCAAATAAACAACTTGACCCTGCATCTAAAAGAACTTGAAAAGAACTGCAAAAAAAGCTTAAAGCAGTAGAAGGAAGGAAATAATAAAATTAGAGTGGAAATAAATGACATAGAGGCTAAAGTAACAATACAGAGGATCAATGAAACCAAGAGCTGGTTCTTTAAAAGGGTTCTTTCTAAACAAGATTGATGAACCTGTAACCAGACTCATCAAGAAAAAGAGAGAGAGGACTCACATAAATGAAATTAAAAAAGAGCAGTGAAATTAAATCAGACACAACAGAAATACAAAATAATGTAAGATATTTATGAAAAACTGTATACCAAAAAATGAGACAAGCTAGGTAAAATGGACAAATTTTTGAAACATATAATCTTCCAAAAATCAATCTGGAAGAATCAGAAAACCTAAACAGACCGATTACAACAAATGAGATCAAAACAGTTATCAAAAAACTCCCAACAAACAAAAGCCCTGAGCCAGATGGCTTCACTGATGAATTCTACCAAATATTCAAAGAAGAACTGACTCCTATCCTTCTCAAGCTATTTACAAAAATTCAAGAGGAAGGAAGACTTCCAAGCTTCTTTTATGAGGCGAGCATAATTCTGATTCCAAAACCAGGCAAAGACAACACAAAGAAAGAAAATTATAGGCCAATATCCCTGTTGAATTTAGATGCTAAAATCCTCAACAAAATATTAGCAAACTGGATCCAGCAATACATGAAAAAAATCATACATCATAATCAAGTGGGATTTATTTTGGGAATGCAAGGGTGGTACAATATTTGTAAATCAATAAATGTGATTCACCACTTAAACAAAAGGAAGGAGAAAAACCACATGATAATTTCAATAGATGCAGAAAAAGCACTTGATAATATCCAGCACCCATTCATGACCAAAACTCTCAGCAAAGTGGAAATACAGGGAACATACTTCAACATGATAAAGGCCATCTATGACAAACTCACAGGCAACATCATCACTAATGAGCAAAAATTAAAAGCAATCCCCTTAAGATCAGGAACAAGGTAGGGGTGCCCCCTTTCACCACTCTTATTGATCATAGTCCTGGAAGTCCCAGATACAAATTCAGACAAGAAGAAGAAATAAAAGGCATCCAAATTGGAAAAGAAGAAGTAAAACTATCATTATTTGCAGATGATTTGATACTGTATTTAGAAGACCCTAAAGTTTCAGTCAAAAAACTATTGGACCTGATAAATGAATTCAGCAAGGTGGCAGGGTATAAAATTAATACACAGAAATCAGAGGCATTTTTATACACCAATAATGAACTGTCACAAAGAGAAATTAAGAAAACAATCCCTTTCACTATTGCAACAAAAAAAATGAAATACATAGAAGTAAATTTAATCAAGGAGATAAAAGACCTGTACTCAGAAAACTATAAAACATTGATAAAATAAATCAAGGAGGATGCAAACAAATGGAAGCATATACCATGTTCATGGTTAGGAAGAATAATTAAAATGTCTATATTACCCAAAGAAATTTATAAATTCAATGCAATACCAATTAAAATAGCAATGACATACTTCAAAGATATAGAACACAATTCCAAAAGTTTATATGGAACCAAAAAACAAAACAAAACACCAAACAAACCCAAACACGAATAGCCTCGGCAAACTTGAAAAAGAAGAATAAAGTGGGAGGTATCATACTTCCTGATATCAAGTTATACTACAAGGCCATTGTACTCAAAGCAGCTTGGTACTGACATAAGAACAGGCATACAGGTCAATGGAACAGAGCAGAGAACCCAGAAATAAACCCACACCTTTATGGAGAATTGATATTTGACAAAGGAGGTAAGAACATACGATGGAGTAAAGACAGTTTCTTTAACAAATGGTGTTCGTAAAATTGGACAGCTACCTGCAAAAAAATAAAACTAGACCACCAACGTACACCATTCACAAAGATAAACTCAAAAGGGATAAAAGACTTAAATGTAAGTCATGAAACCATAAGCATCTTTGAAGAAAACATAGGCAGTAAGCTCACTGACATCTCTCGCAGCAATATATTTCCTGATTTATCTCCTCAGGCAACGGAAATAAAATACAGGATAAACAAATGGAACTATATCAAACTAAAAAGTTTTGCACAGCTAAAGATAATATGAACAGAATAAAAAGACAAGCCACACAATGGGAGAACATATTTGACAATACGTCTGATAAGGGGTTAATAACCAAAATTTATAAAGAACTTGTAAAACTCACCAGGAAGACAAACAATCCAATCAAAAAATGGGCAAAAGAAATGAATAGACACTTCTCCAAAGAGGACATACAGATAGCCAACAGACAGATGAATAAATGTTCAACATCACTAATCATTAGAGAAATGCAAATTAAAACAACAATGAGCTATCACCTCACACCAGTCAGAATGGTGCTCATCAGCAAAACAACACAGAATAAGTGCTGGAGAGGATGTGAAGAAAAGGAAACCCTCCTGCACTGCTGGTGGGAATGCAGATTGGTGCAGCCACTGTGGAAAACAGTATGGAGATTCCTCAAAAACTTAAAAATCAAACTGCCTTTTGATGCAGCCATCCCACTTTTAGGACTATATCCCAAGAACACCATAGCACTGACTCAAAAACAGAAATATTTATGGCAGCATTGTTCACAATAGCGAAGATTTGAATTTGAAAACAGTCCTAGTGCCCATCAGTGGACGAGTAGATTAAAAAGCATTGGTACATATACACAATGGAATACTATGTCGCCATGGAAAAGAAGGAAATATTACCTTTTGCAACAACACGGATTGTCCTGGCAACTATTATGTTAAGTGAAATAAGCCAGGCAGAGAAAGAAAATTATCATATGACCTCACTCATTTGAGGAATCCAAGGAACAATGTGAACTGAGGAATGGAATTAAACCTGAAGGGAAGGGGGAGGGAAGTGTGGGGAGGGGGAAAAGGGAGATATTGAGGGGAATAAGGGGAGGGAAGAAGCATTCAGAGAGACACTAGAATCTAAACACAATACATAAATAAAAAAATAAAGAATAAAATATGGCATATATTTGCTTATATTAAAAAAATGAATGAAAGGAAATAATCCCTAAACTGATTTTAAAAACAGTAATTCCTATAGTAGAGTGGAAGGAACAGATATGTAAGCTTGAATTCTTTGAATATATCAATATATTTTGATTTGGTTTTGACTTTGGAATTAAGTATAATTTTTTTGTGAATATGAAACATTATTAAATTAACATTACAAAGCCATTCTAAAAAATTATGAGGAAACTGAAACAAATTAACTTGAGCACAAAGTTGGTGGTTTACCCACGCTGAGACAAAATATTTCAAGTGAATTCAGGGCACATCAATTTGACACTGTATGTCCCCGGTGGGACATATCTAAAGGACAAAAAGAAATCTGAACTTTTTCAGGATTTATAATAATACTGCTATTGTTAGTTTGAAAATATATTATACATAGAGTTTGCTGAAATGATTAATTTTGGTTATATCATGAAGAATCACCTTTTTCAGTTAAGTGAAAATAGATACAAATATAAAATCCAAGAATTAGGTGAACCTCTTAAATATCTAAATTTGAGTTGAAAATGTTTGTGTGAATTCATGATAAATTTTTACATCTCTTCACAAAAAAGCCAGAAACAGTGATCAACTCAAGTAGCTAGGATTACTCTTGATGCCTTTAGTATGTCTCTAAAAGCAGTGATCCCCAACCCCCAGGCCGCGGACCGGTACCGGTCCGTGGGTCATTTGGCTGGTCTGCAGAAAAAAGAATAAATAACTTACATTATTTCCATTTTATTTATATTTAAGTCTGAATGATGTTTTATTTTTTAAAAATGACCAGATTCCCTCTGTTACATCCATCTAAGACTCACTGTTGACCCTTGTCTTGCTCACGTGATACATTTATCCGTCCCACCCTAAAGGCTGGTCTGTGAAAATATTTTCTGACATTAAACCGGTCTGTGACCCAAAAAAGGTTGGGGACCACTGTCTAAAAGGAACCAAAATTCCTTGGATAAACAGCTAATATCAGGTCTGAGGGAGAACGAACGTGTGCAAGATGGTTTAGAAAGATCTTGTATCAAAGAGCAAGGAAGTGAGCAAAGACAACTGGGGTCATGTCAAAAAAACCCCAAAAGCTTATTTTCAGGGGTCCCAACTAACAAATGATGGGGTAATTTGAGTATCAAAAAAAAATAATTGCGTGATCCATGGTGGCACAGTGGATGGGACATTGACCTGAAATGCTGAGGTCATTTGTTCAAAACCCTGGGCTTGCCCGGTCAAGGCACATATGAGAAGCAACTACTATGAGTTGATGCTTCCAGCTTCTATTCTCTCCTTCTCTCTATTTCTCTTATCTCTCCTTTCTCTGAGCCCCCCACCCCCAAATCAATAAATAATATCTAATAGAAAAAAGAATAACTGCCACAATGGATTCAAGCATATATGTTTACAAATCCATGAGTACATAAGGATAATAATTTAAAAAACACTTATTTATCATATTTTTATTCTGAAAATAGGTGAATAAAGGGGAAAAATCAAATTCTTTAATGAACTCTGTGTCCTGAACAAACAGTACTTTAGGGTAACCAAATAGTTTATGTGAGAGAATTGTTTTTGTTTTTTTTAATTGTGAGAGGTGAGGAGACAGAGAGACAGCTTCCCACACACGCCCCCATCGGGATCCAACTGGCAAGCCTTCTACAGGGCAATGCTCTGACCATCTGTAGCCACTGCTTGGTTGCTCAGCAACCAAAATATTCTAGCGCCTGAGGCGAGGCAATGGAGCCATCCCCAGTGCCTGGGGCCAATTTTGCTTGACCCATTTGAGCTATGGCTGCAGAGGGTGGGATTGGCGGGAGGGAGAGAGAAAAAGAGAGAGGGAGAGAGAGAGAGAAAGCGAGAGAGAGAAGGAGGAGGGGTGGAGAAGCAGATAGTTGCTTCTCTTGTGTGCCCTGACTGGGCATCAAACCCGGGACTTCCACCCACCGGGCTGATGCTCTACCACTGAGCCAACCAGCCAGAGCTGAGAATTGTTTCTTAAGGAATCTGAGCTAACAAATGAAAAAGAAATAATGAAATTAGTCTATGTTCATTTTGCACCTCCAATTTAAGTATACAATGGATCTAAGCAATAATCATTACTGGCTTCTAAAATCATCAATCTCTGATAAAGGCTGATGGGGGGTGTGGAAGGTGTCTCTGAAGCTATGCAGGATCCTCTTGGACCACCTCTGATTTTAGCCTCGGCTGTGGTGGACAGATCTCCGGCATCAGATACCTCTCCCACTGCCAGCATCCCTCTATGCAGGTGGAGTCTTTTTACTTCCTACTCCAGAGCCTTCTCTGTTACCTCATGATCTCCCCAGGCTCCTGCATTCAGAGTCAGCCCTGTGTGGAAGAGTGTCCCTAGAAGCAACCCTCAATCAAGAGATGGGAGCTAAAGGACAAATGCTCTGGCCTCCTATTTTCCAAGCGGACCATTCATCTGCATGCTTCTCAGGAGGCCTCAGTGAAATGGCTAATGTACACATCGATTGCTTTTTCTTCCTTGCCTGTGTCACTGGCCCTGCTCCCTCTTACTACTTTCTGAGATCACCTCTCAAATAAACGTCCTGTATCTGGGTAATTGGTCCAGACTCTAACTGGGAAACGAAAACTAGGACAGAAACTCTATAATGGATAAATCAGACAACACATGAGCTCACTGGCTCATGTCATCTTCACAGAAAGAGGGGCAGCCAGACACATTGTTTCCAGCACCACATAGCAAACATTCCTTTCAAACATTGAGTTTAAATATGATCAAGATTTAACTACCGGTTTCCAGGAACATGTTAAACTATTCCTTAGGGATGCAATCAATAATTCTGCAGGAGAAATTACCCAACTTCTGCCACAACTATATGGTAGAAGTAAAAAGAGGAGGAGATAAACTATAGGTTAAAAGAGATTTCAACTAAATCTAAAGGTTTAGAACAAACTATAAAAGTGATGAAACAATGGGGAGGTTTGTTGATAGGAGCTGTTAAGTGTTAAGTGAGGCATTTTTTTTGTGTACTATCTTGTATTTGAGAACGAAATGATGTGTTCAGAGTTTGCTTTAAAATAATCGGTGGGTGGGGAAGGTGGGAGTATAGATAAAATGAGATAATCTTATGAAAATGACATGGAGGTAGGTGAAGGATACACGGGTATAGGGGTGTTACTATACATTCTTTTAAACAATTGAATGTGTTTGAAAATGTGTGTAGTGAATGTTTTTTCAAGAAGATATATTTATCTGGATACAGAAATGAGAAATCAATGTACTAAAACATACAAAACAGACATATGCTGTGACCTTTGCTGAGACATTTGGCTTATTTGTCCCTCTGGGACTGTTATTTGTGAAACACAAACACATGCAGATTAACACTGGTCTTTCTTGCAGGATGTGCTGGGCTCCTATCAAGTAGAGAATGGTCTTTGAGTAATCTTTTTGGTGACTACTGGGAACTGAAAGTGATGTTTTGGTGAAGTATGTGTACCTTCTCACCATATGATAGTGAACCTACGGATTCATTACCCAAATGATATCTGTTTTGATAATATCTATAAACCTGTACTCTTTGAAGCAAGGAATTTACTTTATTAACTGTGACAATTTCTTACATCTGATGGTGTGAACTGAATATCTTGGGTGTTTTCTCACTCAATAGGAGAAATTTAATGGGTGGCCTGTGCTGGTGTGTGAAGTCATTCTTGGGTACTCTGGGTAGATGAGCCTTACCTTTCAGGGCAGTAAGAATGGAGTGTTGTGTGTTCTCTAACTCCTGGAATTATGGTGAAAGCCCATATATTTTGATTGTCAGGCACTATGCTGTGTGCTTTGTATATTATATGATCTCACTTCTTTATCTTTCACTGGAGATGGAATGCTCCAGATATCCCACCTGACCCTGGAACTCTACTTTCTCATCATCTCTCTTCCACGTATGATTTCTGATGTCTCTGTATTAGTTTTCTGGGCTGTGATAACAAACTACTACAGACTGGCTGGCTTACGCAACAGAAATTTATTGTTTGGTGGCTGGAAGTTTAAAAATCAAGTGTCAGCAGGTTCCTTTTGAGAGCTGTGTGGTAAAATATGTCCCAGGCTTCTGTCCTTGGCACATAGACGGTAGTTTTCTCCCTGTGCTTCTCCACATTGTTTTCCTTCTATGCCCATTTTAAAAAGGATGCTAGTGGTATTAAATTAGGGCCTTGTGACCTCATTTTAACTTGATTATCTCTGTGGAGAACCAGTTTCCAAATACAGTCACATTCTGAGATACAGGGGTTTGGGACTTCAATATATGAATTTGGGGAGGGTAGGACAACAAAATTTAACATATTAGTCTCCAAAAGGGAAAATCCCTTATGTTTCTAGTATAGCTTATGACTTTTCTGAAGATTTGGTTTGTTTCTTGCTCCAAAGTGGGCACCAGCAAGGAAATTTTAGGGATAGAAAAGGGTGAGAATGTTGGAGTTGCTATTCTGAGAATTCTTAGACACAGACAAGCATGACGCGGCTGGCAAACTAGGAAGTACATACTTGATGTTCCATGGGAATTACCACGCTTAACATTCAGCTATGGATTTGATAGTCTACAAGCATTTGAGCTCTTGAGTAGCTGTTCTTTAGCTTTATCCCTGGCTCTGATTTTTTAGTAACAGACAAAAACATGGTTTAAAGAGGCAGAGAGTTTATAGATGTCAGAACTCTGGGACTGTTGTGAGGGGCATGGTAAATGGAAAGGAGGCAAAACCTTTTGGGATCTTTATTCTGGTCATAAGAATGTACCCTCTTCTCAATGCAAAAACCTAGCTGTGAAGGAGAACTAATTCCTTTAACAATAAATAGAACCAGAAAGGAGGTAGCAGAGAGAGTGTAAGTAGAGGTGTTCCTATTTGCAAATCTCAATGCAGTCTTATGAAAATGGAGGAGAAAAGGTGGAGTATTTCTTGTCTAACTAGGGAAAGCAAATGTTGAAAGCAGCATTTCTGGAAGTGAGTGTGCTGTAGGGTAGGGGTTAGCCAGCTGCAGAAGGTTGCGAGGATCCTGATGTTCCCAGTTCTTATAGGGCCTGGCTCAGCTAGGACTCTAGGTGCTTATCCCATTCTGTCTGTACACCCAACTACACATTTACCTCAGTGCTCTGGGCTTCCTTGCTTTCTGATTCTTTGGCTCTAAGTGTGGAGTCATCATATGTGCTTCTCCATTTAATCGCCCATTCAGTCTTCATTTTCTAATTGCTGTGTGAGTCTTTGTTCTACACTTTCTCCTACTTTTAGATAATCTGTCAGCACTATACAAGAGAAAATCTTCTGGCAGCTCAGTGGTGCCACAAAACCCTGACAACAGCTTCCTGCATTTTCTTCTTCTCTGGCTGGAGAAACGAATTGGCCTCTTGACTGATCTACCTCTAATCTATGCCTTAGCTGCTTGAGATAAATGAAATCAGAAAGTTGCTTATGAAAACATCATATATATATATATATATATATATATATATATATATGCGCATTCTATAGTTTGTTTTAAGGACTATGCAGCTTAAATGTATTTGCTCTGGGAAAGTAAAGCAAATCCACTGTGAAGTGGGGTGACTGTCAGTAGTTGCTTTTCTTCTTGGATGTTTCAGCCTGCCATGCCTCCTGGTTGGGATTTGACACATGAATTTCATTAGAAAATATTTCTTTAGGTTGTCAGGGTTGAAATGAGGAATACTGAGATTGTTGTGATCATAAATACAGGATCTAAAGTGGGGAGAACATGAGAGGATGCTAAGAGAAAAGGTGCAAATGAGAAGGGTTTTTGGTATTATGTATGAGCACTGCATTTACTTCCAGTGGAATGTGTAATGGTTGTGGTTTCTAAATGGTCGTGATTTTCAAAGACTGGTTTGCAGAGGCAGGGACTAAGAGGCTCCTTGAGAGTGTTCTTTCTTTCCTTGACCTCCAAATTCTTTTTTTCTTCTTGACGGAAACCTTCACAATTTATCTGCCTCTTTCTGTTCTCTGCTCCCTTTTACCTGTTCAATGCCATTTTTATTTTTTGCGATTTTTGCAACAGTTTCACAGTTGCCAGACGGCTTGTCTTTGCTTCTGTCTTGAGAAGGTACCAGTACAAAGAGTGTGAGGCTTTCTGGGGAGTGAGAGGGAGAGACTAGTTCTTTTTTTTTTTTTTTTTTTTTTATAATAAATTTTTTATTAATGGTAATGGGATGACATTAATAAATCAGGGTACATATATTCAAAGAAAACATGTCTAGGTTATTTTGTCATTAAATTATGTTGCAAACCCCTCGCCCAAAGTCAGACTGTCCTCCGCCACCCTCTATCTAGTTCTCTGTGCCCCTCCCCCTCCCACTAACTCTCTCCCTCCCTCCCTCCCATGTCCTCCCTCCCCCCACCCTTGGTAACCACCACACTCTTGTCCATGTCTCTTAGTCTCATTTTTATGTTCCACCAATGTATGGAATCATGTAGTTCTTGTTTTTTTCTGATTTACTTATTTCACTCCTTATAATGTTATCAAGATCCCACCATTTTGCTGTAAATGATCTGATGTCATCATTTCTTATGGCTGAGTAGTATTCCATAGTGTATATGTGCCACATCTTCTTTATCCAGTCTTCTATTGAAGGGCTTTTTGGTTGTTTCCATGTCTTGGCCACTGTGAACAGTGCTGCAATGAACATGGGGCTACATGTGTCTTCACGTATCAATGTTTCTGAGGTTTTGGGGTAGATACCCAGTAGAGGGATTGCTGGGTCATAAGGTAGTTCTATTTGCAGTTTTTTGAGGAACCACCATACTTTCCTCCATAATGGTTGTACTACTTTACAGTCCCACCAACAGTGAATGAGGGTTCCTTTTTCTCCACAGCCTCTCCAACATTTGCTATTACCCGTCTTGTTGATAATAGCTAATCTAACAGGAGTGAGGTGGTATCTCATTGTAGTTTTGATTTGCATTTCTCTAATAACTAATGAAGCTGAGCATCTTTTCATATATCTGTTGGCCATTTGTATCTCTTCCTGGGAGAAGTGTCTGTTCATGTCCTCTTCCCATTTTTTTATTGGATTGTTTGTTTGTTTGTTGTTGAGTTTTATGAGTTCTTTGTAAATTTTGGATATTAGGCCCTTATCTGAGCTGTTGTTTGAAAATATCATTTCCCATTTAGTTGGCTGTCTGTTTATTTTTATATCAGTTTCTCTTGCTGAGCAAAACCTTTTTATTCTGATGTAGTCCCATTCATTTATATTTGCCTTCACTTCTCTTGCCATTGGAGTCAAGTTCATAAAATGTTCTTTAAAACCCAGGTCCATGATTTTAGTACCTATGTCTTCTTCTATGTACTTTATTGTTTCAGGTCTTATATTTAGGTCTTTGATCCATTTTGAATTAATTTTAGTACACGGGGACAGGCTGTAGTCGAGTTTCATTCTTTTGCATGTGGCTTTCCAGTTTTCCCAACACCATTTGTTGAAGAGGCTTTCTTTTCTCCATTGTGTGTTGTTGGCCCCTTTATCAAAGATTATTTGACCATATATATGTGGTTTTATTTCTGGGCTTTCTATTCTGTTCCATTGGTCTGAGTGTCTATTTTTCTGCCAATACCATGCTGTTTTGATTATCGTGGCCCTATAATATAGTTTAAAGTCAGGTATTGTAATGTCCCCAGCTTCATTCTTTTTCCTTAGGATTGTTTTGGCTATTCGGGGTTTTTTATAGTTCCATATAAATCTGATGATTTTTTGTTCCATTTCTTTAAAAAATCTCATAGGGATTTTGATGGGAATTGCATTAAATTTGTATATTGCTTTGGGTAATATGGCCATTTTGATTATATTTATTCTTCCTATCCAAGAACAAGGAATATTTTTCCATCTCATTGTATCTTTTTCGATTTCTCTTAACAATGCTTTGTAATTTTCATTATATAGGTCTTTTACGTTCTTTGTTATGTTTATTCCTAGGTATTTTATTTTTTTTGTTGCAATCGTGAAGGGGATTATTTTTTTGAGTTCGTTTTCTAATATTTCATTGTTGGCATATAGAAAGGCTATGGACTTTTGTATGTTAATTTTGTATCCTGCGACCTTACTGTATTGGTTTATTGTTTCTAATAATCTTTTTGTGGAGTCCTTCGGGTTTTCGATGTATAGGATCATATCATCAGCAAAAAGTGATACCTTTACTTCTTCTTTTCCGATATGGATGCCTTTTATTTCTTTGTCTTGTCTGATTGCTCTGGCCAGAACTTCTAGCACCACGTTAAATAAGAGTGGAGAGAGTGGATAACCCTGTCTTGTTCCTGATTTAAGGTAGAAAGTCCTCAGTTTTATGCCGTTTAATAGGATGTTGGCTGATGGTTTAACATATATGGCCTTTATCATGTTGAGATATTTTCCTTCTATACCCATTTTGTTGAGAGTCTTAAACATAAAATTGTGTTGTATTTTATCAAAAGCCTTTTCTGCATCTATTGATAAGATCATGTGGTTTTTGTTCTTTGTTTTGTTGATATGGTGTATTACGTTAACTGTTTTGCATATGTTGAACCATCCTTGAGATTCTGGGATGAATCCCACTTGATCATGATGTATTATTTTTTTAATATGTTGTTGTATTCGGTTTGCCAGTATTTTGTTTAGTATTTTAGCATCTGTATTCATTAGAGATATTGGTCTGTAGTTTTCTTTCTTTGTGCCATCCTTGCCAGGTTTTGGTATGAGGGTTATGTTGGCCTCATAAAATGTGTTTGGAAGTATTGCTTCTTCTTCAATTTTTTGGAAGACTTTGAGTAGAATAGGAACCAAGTCTTCTTTGAATGTTTGATAGAATTCACTAGTATAACCGTTTGGGACTGGACTTTTATTTTTGGGGAGGTTTTTAATAGTTTTTTCTATTTCCTCCCTGCTGATTGGTCTGTTTAGGCTTTCTGCTTCTTTATGACTCAGTCTAGGAAGGTTGTATTGTTCTAGGAATTTATCCATTTCTTCTAGATTGTTGTATTTGGTGGCATATAATTTTTCATAGTATTCTACAATAATTCTTTGTATATCTATGATGTCTGTGGTGATCTCTCCTCTTTCATTTTGGATTTTATTTATTTGAGTCCTGTGCCTTTTTTCCTTGGTGAGTCTTGCCAAGGGTTTGTCAATTTTGTTGATCTTTTCAAAGAACCAGCTCCTTGTTTTATTGATTTTTTCTATAGTTTTTCTGTTCTCTAATTCATTTATTTCTGCTCTGATTTTTATTATCTCCTTTCTTTGGCTGGGTTTGGGTTGTCTTTGTTCTTCTTTTTCTAGTTCCTTAAGGTGTGAAGTTAAGTGGTTTACTTCGGCTCTCTCTTGTTTGTTCATATAGGCCTGAAGTGATATGAACTTTCCTCTTATTACTGCTTTTGCTGCATCCCAGAGATTCTGATATGTCGTATTTTCATTTTCATTTGTCTGTATATATCTTTTGATCTATGCACTTATTTCTTCTTTGACCCATTCATTTTTTAGAAGTATGTTGTTTAGTTTCCACATTTTTGTGGGTTTTTCCCCCTCTTTTTTGCAGTTGAATTCTAGTTTCAAGGCTTTATGATCAGAAAATATGCTTGGTACAATTTCAATTTTTCTAAATTTGCTGATATTGTCTTTGTGGCCCAACATATGGTCAATTCTTGAGAATGTTCCATGTACACTAGAGAAAAATGTATACTCTGTCGCTTTGGGATGAAGTGTCCTGTAGATGTCTATCATATCCAGGTGTTCTAGTATTTCGTTTAAGGCCACTATGTCTTTGTTGATTCTCTGTTTGGATGACCGATCTAGAGCCGTCAGCGGTGTATTGAGGTCTCCAAGTATGATTGTATTTTTGTTGGTTTTTGTTTTAAGGTCAATAAGTAGCTGTCTTATATATTTTGGTGCTCCTTGGTTTGGTGCATATATATTAAGGATTGTTATGTCTTCTTGATTCAACTTCCCCTTAATCATTATGAAATGACCATTTTTGTCTCTGAGTACTTTTTCTGTCTTGTAGTCAGCATTATTAGATATGAGTATTGCTACACCTGCTTTTTTTTGGGTGTTGTTTGCTTGGAGTATTGTTTTCCAGCCTTTCACTTTGAATTTGTTTTTATCCTTGTTGCTTAGATGTGTTTCTTGTAGGCAGCATATAGTTGGATTTTCTTTTTTAATCCATTCTGCTACTCTGTGTCTTTTTATTGGTAAGTTTAATCCATTTACATTTAGTGTAATTATTGACACTTGTGGGTTCCCTACTGCCATTTTATAAATTGCTTTCTGTTAGTTTTGTATCTAGTTTGATTCTTCTCTTTTGTTTTTCTATCATTTGTTTTTGTTTGTTTGTGTTCCATACTTCTTTCCTCTGTTGCTACCTTTTTTAAGTCAAGTGTTTTTGTGGTGGTTTTTTCAAGGGTGGTTACCATTAAGTAATGAAAAGGGTACCTACCATATTCATTGTAGTACCCTATCATAAGTATTTCTGCACTTCATCGTCCTTTGCTACTGTTAATCTCCATCCTCTCCCCCCTTTTTTTCCTTTGTTGTCACAGTTTAAGTTTGGTTTTATTGTGTTCTTGGTGGAGCTGTTACTTGTGGTGTTGTTTTCTTTTGTTCTTTGAATCTGGTTGGAAAACCCCCTTCAGTATTTCCTGGAGTGGGGGCTTTATGTTGATAAATTCTCTCATTTTTTCTGTATTTGTGAATGTTTTTATATCTCCTTCATACTTGAAGGATAGCTTTGATGGGTATAGTATTCTTGGCTGAAAGTTCCTCTCTTTCAGGGCTTTAAATATTGGGGTCCACTCTCTTCTAGATTGTAGAGTTTCTGCTGAGAAATCTGATGATAATCTAATAGGCCTTCCTTTATATGTTGTACTCTTCTTTTCCCTGGCTGCCTTGAGAATTTTTTCTTTGTCATTGGTTTCTGTCATCTTTATTATGATGTGCCTTGGAGTGGGTTTGTTGGGGTTAAGAAAACTCGGTGTTCTGTTTGCTTCTTGAATTTGAGTCTTTAGTTCTTTCCACAGGCTTGGGAAGTTCTCGTCTATTATTTGTTTGAGTATATTCTCCATTCCATTTTCTTTTTCTTCTCCCTCTGATATACCTATTATTCTTATGTTATTCTTTCTGATGGAGTCAGACAATTCCTGTAGGGCTTTCTCATTTTTTATTATTTTTGAGTCTCTTTCTTCTTCTCTCTGTTGTGCCTCAAGTTGTTTGTCTTCTATTTCACTAATCCTATCTTCAATCTGGGCTGTTCTGTTAGCTAAGCTTGTTACCTCGTTTTTCAGCTCGTGAATTGAGTTTTTCATTTCTGTTTGATTTGTTTTTATAGTTTCAATTTCCTTGGTAATATATTCTTTGTGTTCATTGAGTTGTTTTCTGATCTCCCTATATTGCCTTTCTGTGTTTTCTTGTATATCTCTGAGTATTTTTAAGATTTCTATTTTAAATTCTCTGTCATTTAGCTCCAAGGCTTCCAATATGTTAAGTCTTTTCTCCATAGATTTTTCCACATCTATTTGTGTTACCTCTCTTTCTTTTGTATCCATAATATTCGATTTCCTCTTTCTTATCGGCATCTGAGGGTGGTCTTGTTGATAGCACTAATTAGAATTAATAAAGAGTAAAAAGTAAAAAAAAAAAAAAAAAAAAAAAAGGTAAAACACCCCACAAAAAAAAACAGTAATAATTTATTATTTCCCCTGTTTTTCTTTCTTCTCTTTCCCTCCTCTCCCCTCCTCAGGGAAATATCGTGCCTATAATGGAGGGCCTGATTTGGGGTGAAGAGTTCAAGGGGCAAAAAAAGGGAGTAGGGACCTACTAAATGCAAAAAAAAAAAAAAAAAAAAAAAAAAAAAAAAAAGGAAGAAAATCTTAGACAAGCATAAGATGATTTGCTTGTAAGTGATGGTCAACTAAGAGATATAATGAGAGGGATAAGAGGGAACCAGAAAAAAGGACCAAAAAAGAATAATAAAGAAGAAAAAAAATAAAAATAATAAGTAAAAATCTGTTGTATTAAGTGGAGCGAAGACTAAATACAATGGAGACCTTGGGTTGGGAGGACCCAAAATGCCACAAAAATAAACAAACAAGAAAAAAAATAAAAACAAAAGCAAAAAAGAAAAATAAAGCCAAAAAAAAGCCTTGAGTCCCAAATTAACTAATTTGTTCGTGATTGAGGATTAAATGGGAGGAAAGTAAAATGAGAAAAGAAAAAACGAATAGAAAGGAAAAAATAAGAAAAAGAGAAAAACGAAGGAAGAAATAAAATAGGAAGAGAAAAAAAACAAAATAAAGCAAGACAAAAAAAAAAACAAAAGAGGAGAGAGTGAGAGTTAAGTGTTTTGGAGTATAACCTTAAAGGAGGGTGAGGATGAAGAAGAGAAATAAAATGTAACACTCATGGGTAGTGTAGTTCAAGAAAAGGGAAGCATAAGATGGGCAGAGAATAGAAGGACCGAGGTGGAGGAAATAAAGGCAATAAGATAGAAGAAACAAACAACAACAACAAAAAAAATTAGTGGAACAAGTTGTAAAGTCTGTGGATTTTTCTTGATTTTGAGAGGTTAACTTCTTCCTTTTTCTTTTCTCTCCCTCTTCCTGGTCGGTGACTCTGTACCCCAGGCTCTGCCCCTGTGTCACACTTAGGTAGGGATTTGCAGTTGATGGGGTTCTATGGCAATGTCATATAATTGGCTTTAGTCTTGCTGGTAGTCAAGGCTTGTTGGCGTTTGCAGGGTCCAACGATGAGAGAGTTTGCTTTCCTGGATTCTCTCTCCTAGTCCCCCCTTTCTGAATTAGCAGCCTGGTGATCCAGCTATAAGGCTGCAACTGCTTCTGCCTGGGGAGTAAGAGGCTCAAAGAGCTGGGAAATCCCCACTCTATCCCCACTCAGTGCAAGGCTTTGGGAAAGGCTCTGGCAGTCAGGGCCTCCAGTGTAATCAGGCGGGGGTGGGAGTCAATTGTTGTCAAGGTGACTGTTCAGCGCCTATCATTCAGTTGGACCTCTCAACCCAGGCTTTCTACACTTTGTAGCCTGTTTTTGCTGGGAAGAAGAGGCACTAGTCTCTGCTTGCGACTAGTGTAGTATAGATCTTATTATCTGCCAAGTCCTTCTTGTTAGCGTTTATCCCTGAATATGGAGGCTCTATCAATCAGAAGTTGCCCCCGCCCCTTTAGCGAGAGGCACTAAAAAATATCATGCCTCTTGTCTTGGATCGCTGAACTGAGAGAGATCTTATCAATTAGAACCGAGGGTGCGCAGATTTCATGGGTTAAGCTAATTTCAGTGATTGGGTCGCAGCTGTGCTCCCGAAGGTATTTTAGGCTGCCTGCGCGCGCCTCTCCCCCAACGCTTGATTGTTAGCTTGAATGGCTGGGTGAGGTGCCCCGCCCACGGAGAGAATCTCCCAAGCCTCTCCCGCTCGCCCTGCCGCTGGTGGCTGGATCGCATCAGGCGCAGGATAATGGCGCACCCTGGGTGTGCGGGCCAGTAGGGCGCTCTGGACGCGTGGAATGCCCAGGGCACGCGCGCAAATGGGGTGCTCCGGGCACCAGTGGCTGGCGACTCTCACTCGTAGTGCGCGGGTCGCTGGGAACGTAAGCGGTGCTCGCTCTGCAACCGGACCGGGCGCGCGCCCGGCGGCTCGCGGCGGCTCGCGGCGGCTCACGGCGGCTCGCGGCTCCCGAGTGTGGGCTGACTCACCACAGGCGCACTTCCTCGCGGCTTGAATGAACATCCCTGCGGTAGCTTCCTCCACACCCTCGTCTCTCAGATTCAAGTGATAACAGTCCTTTCGCTTTCAGTTTGTGTGGAATTCCGGAATGCTCCGAGGATAAATTTTTCTGTTTCTAGTTGATAAATTTGTTGTGATTTAGGGGAGAGCTGTCGGACGCGCTGCTCACGGCGCCATTTCCGTGACGTCACTCCGAGACTAGTTCTTAAAGGACAATAGGCCTTGAAATTTTAGTGAAGTTTATTGAAATTCAAGACATAATATTAATGGAGTCCTATCTCTGATAGGTTTCTTTTTTATAATTTTTATTAATTTTAATTTATTGTGTTTACATGGATTCAAGTGTCCCACTGAATATAACTCCCTTACCCCCACCCCTGTGTCCCTTTTAATACCCCCTTTGTCCCCCCTTCCCTCTAGGATTCGCTGTCCTGTTATCTATACCTCTGTGTTATGTATATATAATTTTACTAATCACTTTACCTTCTCTGATCCCATCTCCTCATCCCCCTTCTCTCTGACTACTGTACCTCTGGTCCCTGTGACCCCTACTCTGCCTCTATTCCATTCCTCAGTTCACTTTGTTCATTAGATTCCACAGATAAGTGAGATTCTATGATATTTGTCTTTCTCTGCCTGGTTTATTTCACTTAGCATAATAATCTCCAGGTCCATCCATGCTGTCACAAAAGGTAAGATTTCCTTCCTTTTCATGGCTGTGTAGTATTCCATCGTGTATATGTACCTTTGTTTTTTAATCCACTCGTCCACTGATGGACACTTGGGCTGTTTCCAGATATTGGCTATTGTAAACAATGCTGCAGTAAACATGGGGGTGCATATCTTCTTTTGAATCAGTGATTTGGTATTCTTAGGATATATTCCTAAAAGTGGGATAGCTGGGTCAAAAAGCAGTTTTATTTTTTAAATTTTTTGAGGAAACTCCATACTGTTTTCTACAGTGGCTGCACAAGTCTGCATTCCCACCAGCAGTGCAAGAGGGTTCCCTTTTCTCCAAATTCTCGCCAGCACTTATTGTGTGTTTATTTGGTAATGAGCGCCATTCTGACTGGTGTGAGGTGGTGTCTCATTGTAGTTTTGATTTGCATTTCCTTGATGATTAGTGATATTGAACATTTTTTCATATGCCTATTGAAAATTTCTATGTCCTCTTTGGAGAATTGGAGAAGTGTCTATTCAGTTCTGTTGCCCATTTTTAAATTGGATTCTTTACTTTCCTGGTGTTGAGTTTTAGAAGTTCTTTATAAATTTTGGTTATTAACCCCTTATCAGACGTATTGGCAAATATGTTCTTTCATTGTGTGGGTTGTCTTTTTATTTTGTTCATATTGTCTTTTGCTGTGTGAAAGTTTTTCAGTTTGATGAAGTCCCATTCGTTCATCCTATCCTTTATTTCACTTGATCATAGAGATAAATCAGCAAAAATATTGCTATGAGAGATATTGGAGAGCTTACTGCCTGTTTTCTTCCAAGATGTTTATGGTTTCATGACTTACATTGAAGTCTTTTAGCCATTTTGAGTTTACTTTTGTGAATGGTGTAAGTGTGTGGTCTAGATTTATTTCTTTGTATGTACCTGTCCAATATTCCCAACACCATTTATTAAAGAGACTGTCATTACTCCATTGTATGCTCTTACCTCCTTTGTCAAATATCAATTGACTATAAAGGCATAGGTTTATTTCTGGATTCTTTGTTGTGTTCCATTGATCTGTATTGTGGGTGGAGCACAGAGTGCATTCCTAGCAGCTGTGGCTGATGCAATGCTGTGAGAATACTCCAGCTCCCAGAAGCCTCCTGGGCATACCCAGGAAGGAAGCTCGCCAGCAATAGGAAATGACTTAGCACCAACCACACAGCTTCCTGAACTTTTCAGCCATTGGCTATGAAGGACATGCTGTAACATAGGCTGAACCTATCTATATAAGCTAGCTTACTTCCTGAATAAAGTGGATCTGCATCACTGAACCTGGTCCCTGGAGTCGGGTCTTTGAGTCTCCGTCATCCTCACCCCCAGCAGGACTTGTCCACACTGTATGCCTTTTCTCATGCCAACACCAAGCTGTTTTGAGTACAGTGGACTTTTAGTATAACTTGTTATCAGGAAGTGTGATACGTCCCACTTCATTCTTAATTTTCAAGATTGTTGAGGCTATTTGTGTTCTTTTTTGGTTCCATATAAATTTATGGAATATCCTATATCTTTGAAGTATGACATTGGTATTTTAACAGGAATTTCTATGAATTTATTGATTGCTTTGGGTAATATAGACATTTTAATGATGTTTATTCTTTCTATCCATGAACACAATATATGCTTCCACTTGTTTTTATCTTCCTTAATTTCTTTTATCAATGTTTTATAATTTTCCAAGTACAAGTCTTTTTCCTCCTTGGTTAAATTTACTCCTATGTACTTTATTTTTTTATTTTTTGTTGCAAAAGTGAAGGTGATTATTTCCTTAATTTCTCTTTCCGACAGTTCATTGTGCATGAAATGCCACTGATTTCTGAATATTAATTTTATATTCTGCCACCTTTACAAATTCATTTATTAGATCTAGTAGTTTTTTGACTGAGACTTTAGGCTTTTCTACTATATCTACAGTATTATGTCATCAGCAACTAATGGTAGTTTTACTTCTTCTTTTCCACTTTGGATGCCATTTGTTTCTTCTTCTTGTCTGACTGCTGTGGCTAGGATTTCCAGAACTATGTTGAATAAGAGTGGTAAAAGGTGGCACCTCTGCCATGTTCCTTATCTTAAGGGGATTGCTTTTAATTTTTGCCCATTTAGTATGAAGTTGGCTGTGGGTTTGTCATAGATGGCCTTTATCATGTTGAGGTATGTTCCCTGTATTCCCACTTTGCTGAGAGTTTTGATCATAAATGGGTGCTGTATTTTATCAAATGTTTTTTCTGCATCTATGAATATTATTATGTGATTTTTATCCTTTTTTTTGTTTATGTGATGAATCACATCAACAATTTATTGGTTTGCAAAATTGTACCAGCCTTTTCTTCCCAGAATAAATCCCACCTGATCATGATGTATGTTTTCTTTTTTTTATGTATTGCTGGATCCAGTTTGCTAATATTTTGTTGAGAATTTTAGCATCTATGTTCATCAAGGATATTGGCCTATAGTTTTCTTTCTTTGTAGTGTCTTTACCTCATTAATAAGGATAATGCTTGCCTCATGAAAGGAGCTTAGAAGTCTTCTCTTATCTTGAATTTTTTGAAATAACTTGAGAAGGATAGGTGTTAGTTCTTTGAATATTTGGTAGAATTCACCTGTGAAGCCATTTGGTCCAGGACTTTTGTTTGCTGGGAGTTTTTTGATAACTGTTTCAATTTCATTTGTTGTAATTAGTCTGTTTTGGTTTTCTGATTCTTCTAGATTGAGTTATGGAAGATTATATGTTTCTAGGATTTTATCAATATTGCCTAGGTTGTCCAATTTTTAGGCATATAAATCTTCATCGTATTTTCTTACAATCATTTGTATTTCTGAGATGTCAGTTGTTACTTCTTCACTTTCATTTCTAATTTTATTTAATGAGTATGGTTAAAATTTTATCAATCTTGTTTACCTTTTCCAAGAGATAGCTCTTGGTTTTATTGATCCTTTGTATTGTTTCTTTTTAGCCTGTATACCATTTATTTCTGCTCTGATCTTTATTATTTTCTTTCTTCTACTTCCTCTAGGCTCTATTTGTTGTTCTCTTTCTAGTTTTATTAAATGCAGGGTTAAATTGTTTATTTGAGATTTTTCTTGCTTCTTAAGGTATGCCTTTAATGCTATGAACTTTCCTCTCAGGACTGCTTTTGCTCTGTCCCAAATTTTTTGAGTTGTTGTATGTTCATTTTCATTTGTTTCAAGGAAATTTTTTATTTCTTCCTTGATCTTGTGATAACCCATTCATTATTTAATAACATGCTATTTAGCCACCAAGTGTTTGAATGTTTTTCAGTTTTTCTGTTATAGTTGATTTCTAGTTTCATGCCATTGTGATTAGAGAAGATGCTTGGTATGATTTCAATCTTCTTAAATTTATTGAGACCTGTTTTGTGTCCTAACATGTGGTCTATCCTAGGGAATGTACCATAGGCATTTGAAAAGAACGTGTATTCTGCTGCCTTGGAGTGAAAGGTTCTGAAGATATATATTAAAACCAGTTGATCTAGTGTGTCATTTAAGCTGGCTCTTTGTTAGTTTTCTTTCTGGAGGATATATCCATTGATGTTAGTGGCTATTAAAATCCTCTACTAGCCCTGGCCGGTTGGCTCAGTGGTAGAGCTTCGGCCTGGCGTGCAGGGGTCCTGGGTTCGATTCCCGGCCAGGGCACACAGGAGAAGCGCCCATCTGCTTCTCCACCCCTCCCCCTCTCCTTCCTCTCTCTCTCTCTCTTCCCCTCCCGCAGTGAGGCTCCATTGGAGCAAAGATGGCCCGGGCACTGGGGATGGCTCCTTGGCCTCTGCCCCAGGTGCTGGAGTGGCTCTGGTCATGACAGAGTGACACCACGGAGGGGCAGAGCATCGCCCCCTGGTGGGCAGAACGTCGGCCCTGGTGGGCGCGCTGGGTGGATCCTGGTTGGGCGCATGCGGGAGTCTGTCTGACTGTCTCTCCCCGTTTCCAGCTTCGGAAAAATACAAAAAAAAATCCTCTACTATTATAATATTGTTGTTGATCTTGGCCTTTATGTCCATCGAAATCTACTTTACATATTGAGGTGCTCTTATATTAGGTGCATAAATATTTACAATAGTTATATCCTCCTGTTGAATTGCTCCCTTTATCATTATGTAGTGACCTTCTTTATCTCTTACTATAGCCTTTGTTTTAAAGTTTATTTTGTCAGATATAAGTATTGCTACTCCAGCTATTTTTTCATTTCTATTTGCATGAAATACTTTTTTCCATCCCTTCACTCTCAGTCTATGTGCATCTTTTGTTTTGAGGTGGCTCTCTTGTAGACAGCATATATATGGGTCCTGTTTTCTTATCCACACAGCTACTCTATATATTTTGATTGGAGCATTTAATCCATTTACATTTAAGGTTTTTATTAATATGTAGTTGTTTATTGCCATTTTATTCTTTAAATCTATAATCCTCTTTTTTTCATTTTTTTCCCTTTATTCTTTTTACAGCAGGCCTTTTAACATTTCTTGCAGTACTGGTTTGGTTGTAATAAATTCCTTGAGTTTTTTTTGTTTGTTTGTTTGGGAAGCTTTTTATTTCTCCTTCAATTTTAAATGATAACCTTGCTGGATAAAAAAGTCTTGGTTGTAGGTTCTTGCTTTGCATCACTTTGACTATTTCTTGCCAATATCTTCTGGCCTCAAGTGTTTTTGTTGAGAAGTCTGATGTCATATTTATAGGGGCTCCTTTGTAGGTAATTAATTGCTTTTCTCTTGCAGCATTTAGTATTCGTCCTTTGTTTCTTAACTTTGGCACTTTAATTATGATATGTCTTGGTGTAGGCCTCCTTGGGTTCATCTTTAATGGGACTCTCTGTGCTTCTTGAACTTGTGTGACCTTTCCCATCATCAATTAGGGAAGATTTTAGCTATAATTTCTTCAAACAGGTTCTCTATCCCTTGTTTGTTCTCTTCTCCTTCAGAAACCCCTATGTTGTGGCTGTTGTTTGTCTTCACGTTGTCAGTTTTCTGAAGAGAATTCTTGATAAATATTGCAATTGCTCATCACTAGGTGTATATAGGTATGGTTTGTATTATATCATAAATACATATAAATAACAAAGTTAAAAATAGGCAAAAAAGATTTTAAATTTGGATAAAACAAATTAGAATTTGTGCATGCTTGCTCAGGTGTTGTTTTATTTATTTATTTTTCTGATTTTTAACTGAAGTTATTGGGGTAACTGATAAATAAAATTACATAGGTTTTATTTATACAATTTTATAATACATCATCTGTATATTGCAATGTTTGTTTACTATCCAAATTCAAGTCTCTTTTCATCATCATAATCCTAACCCTAAATATTTTCTAAGAAAATATTTCCTAGAATTACTATATAATCCATACTTTTGTAATTCATGACCTCTGGAGTAAATTATTGAAGGACACAAAAACAGAGGTCAGAATGGATTTTCTTTAGATATCTGAGTAGGAACAAGACATAGACTGAGAATCATTAGATATCTAGAGCTCACTACAGCTGTATTCTTAAAGCTTAGATCACAAGATAAGTAAGAGGCCTTGTACTACCCCTGAGATGAGAATATGTGTACTTCAGAAATGAAGGTGTAAACTTTTAAACTCCAGTTACTTTAAGGCTCAAAGGCTCTGCTAGAACCTATTACTGTATAGCTAGAGGTAGGTAAATAAAGTGTACATATACATGTGTATTTTACTTCACTTGCTAATAAGTCAATGTCATTTAAAAAATTTAATGCTTACATATACTTAGCATTGTGAAAGATAGTATGAAATGTCAGGAAGGTATAATACATGGCTGCTACTCAGTGCTGTAATCAGATTTCAAAACCAGGTCTTTTTGACTTTAAATCCTATGGTACTATACCATTTGCTAGGCATTTTTTTTACATTATTTTATTTACTTTAGGTCTACAAAAAAATTATTATTATTCATAATTTGTACAGAAACCTCAACCACTGAAACTGAAGAAACCTAGTTAGTGATATAGAAAATGGAAAAGCTTTTTTCAAAATCAAAAGAACTGAAACAATTACACTTTAATACAGACTTTTTCTTATACAGTTGTTATCAGGGTTCACTGGTGTTCATCAGATGGGCTTTTATGAGCCAGCGAAGTTGTTTTTTTTTTTTTTTTTTTACTTAGCTTACTTGCATTCTTTTTTCTTGTAATTCAACTCTGAAGTACTAGGAAAATGAACTGCTTACCATAATCATTAGTTTGAAAAGTTTAAATACCATCCATTTCACGCATGTTGTATTACAAGCTTTTAAAAAAGATCATCTAAAAAGAAAGAAGAAAGTAGTAGAGCAGTTTTTTCTAAGAAACATCAGATTTCTATCTTTAATTAGTTGACACAGTACTTGCAAAGTGTTTAAAAGGTGAAAAGCAGTGTGTAATTAAGTGTCGCCTTTCATACCAGCACCAATGGACTTTAATCACATTATAAGGTCATAGTCTGTCTATTTTACTATGCTGGAGAAAGAGCTTTTTTTTTTTTCTTTCTTACATTGTATTTCTTCAGAAGAAAATATAGGAAGAAATTACTTTCCCTGAGTTTTCTCTAGTGTTTCTTGCCCTTAAACCAATTGATTATTTTGTAGTTTCTGTGGGTTTTGTAATCTGGTTATATTTTCATATGCCTGGGGTTGGGGGTGCAAGGGAGCGTTATGACAATGAAATGTAAATGTACCTCTCTAATCCAGACCCCCACATACTCTTCTGAGTATTCTATATTCTACTTGCTGACTATAGGATAGCTGTCCATGACCTCCTAAAAACAAAACATGATTTGAACCAAACTTTCCACTCAGATTGTTATCCCTTGTCTTATTTTGGTCTAAGTGCTGCCATCCTTTTAACTCAGTATTATAAATGTGTAGTTACCATTTATCTCTTCAATTTCAGTTGTCTAGCCAGTTATTAAGTCCCGGACTTATTGGATTTGTTCTTCTTTAAGAAGACACCAGAGACAGCTTTGGTTGAAGTCTCCTGGCCACTTGTCCGCTTTCTGCCTCCTTTTCTTTATGTGAACACATTCTTACATATTGAAAGTATCCCAGATGAAGTTTTTTTTTAAACAAGGAATTCCATTTTAAATTACAAACAACATCCCCTTACACTGTGAATAGCGTTTATTATCATTATCTTATGATAGTAATGCTTTAATATTCTACCATAAGTGGAAGTCCTGCCTAAGAAAATCTAATGATTTGTTCAGGGAGATTAGATATTTTTTTTAAAACCAGTCAATTAATTATTTTGCAATTAATCAAGGTTATCATACTCTTTAAACTCTCATATTGAAAATTCATAATTAAAAATGTCATAAAATTTCAAGTAATTACTTATTTTTAATACCAATACCCAAGGACCTAGTGAAAATAATTAGTTCATATTTACATAGAGTTACGTATTTAGGGTAGAAAAAATTCTCCTCCACCCTTTTTGGATCTCTGGTTAGTCTTAAAAATTAATCTGACATAATGAAACTGGAAATATTGGCGTTCATGCTACCTGTGACCAATTCAGCCAGATAAGTAGAGCTAGGGCTTGGATCTTTATGGTGCTTTGTTCAGATGGCCAACAATCTGGGGAGACAGGGTTTACATCCCCAAATAGTTTCAACCCTCTATCCCCAGCCAACCTTTTTATAAGGGGAAGAAAAGGGTAGGTAAGGATTTTAGAATTTCAAGGGGGAGTTAACCAGATCATAGTCAAAGTTAATTGGATCATAGTCAGCAGGCGTTCCATCCTTGGAATACTGTATAATGGCTTTGCTTGCAGTCCCTTAGGGCAGTGGTCCCCAACCTTTTTTGGGCCATGGACCAGTTTAATGTCAGAAAATATTTTCACAGACTGACCTTTAGGGTGGGACAGATAAATGTATCACGTGACCGAGACAAGCGTCAAGAATGAGTCTTAGACGGATGTAACAGAGGGAATCTGGTCATTTTTTAAAAATAAAATATTGTTCAGACTTAAATATAAATAAAACGGAAATAATGTAAGTTATTTATTCTTTCTCTGGGGACTGGTACCAAATGGCTCACGGACCAGTACCAGTCGTGGCCCGGGGGTTGGGGACCACTGCCTTAGGGCACAAAAGTGGTTTACTCACAGATCTCATTAATTCATGTAGACCTGTTCAAGTATCTGAGTTCCCAGACAAAGCTTTTACTTGCATTAATCATTATGCCCACTGACCATAACCAAAGCCACCATTACTCAAGTTAAAATTTTAACTCTTGAGTTTCCTTTATCAATAAGACAGATCAATGGGAGAACAGCATACACATTTTATTGAATTTTTACAAGTATATGGAGCCTTCACAAGAGAATGCAGACATAACAAAGTGACTATAGTAAGAAGTTTTTATATCTTTAAACAAAAAATTTGTGAAGAATTGACAAGACAAAGGGGTTTGGGCTATAGGTAGTAAATGGTAAGGAAGTAACTAAGAATATAAGGATTAATTTAACAAGGTTTGTTTATGCAGCCTTCTTGGCCATAAATTCCCTGTCTCTGGTGATAAGGAGGGTAGTTTTTTACATGTAGCTATAATTCCTATAGTTATTTTAGATTTTGGTCTGTATTTACTTAAATAGTTTCAAAGCTTCCCGTTAATCATTATTTTATCATGCTATCATAGCTTGTTTATTTTGGAGTTCTTTATTTTGAGTCACTTTAGCTTTGATTGCAATTATCATTTAGTAGTTTTTAAAAAAGGACGGTATTCACCCCTGTGTTCACTGCCACATTGTTTAAAATAGCCAATATGTAGAAGCAGAGATGTGTTGTAGAATTTGGCACCTGAAACCTGTATAATTTTGTTAACCAGTGTCACCCCAATAAATTCAATTTAAGATGAAAAAAAATGACTGTATTTACATGCTTTGATTTAGGTAATGTTTTATTTGCTTTTTTTTTCTGAGCTAATTAAACATAATTTTTAAATCTCCTATTGTCTTGTTATCTCTCTGTTGTATCTATGTTTTGAAAAAAAAAATGTTTCACAAATTTGTCATCCTTTTCCAGTGTCCATGCTCATACAATCTCAATCTTTAAAATTATAGAATATATACTGCAGTTTACGTTTACTTGCTATATAATATTATTATCATTTAACTCATTAGCAAAGTTCTATTTTGGTTAAAGCTGTTGCAAATTCATGCAGCAAAATCTCAATAATCTCCCTTTGACAATATTTACATTTTAAAAGTTTTTAATGTGCTTTAGCATAAACACAGATCACAGACCCTTAAATGTTAGAAATTCCTTAGATATCATCTGAACCTTGAACACCATAAATTTTATTTTTTCTTACAGTATCATGAAAAGATTACCCAACTCCTGCTTGAACTCTTCCACTGATTTATAATTCAGTATTTTGGTTGAAATTCTTTTCATTTTGGAAAATTCTTCTTTGTTTCTCCACCACTTTATAAATTTTTTAAAGTGTAGTATTTAGTGGGCCCACAATGCAATCAACAGTTCAAGTGCTATAGAGCTGTTTATCTGAAACCTATGTGATCTTATTGATTAATGTCACCCCATTAAATTTATTTTCAAAATAAAAAATTAAAATAAAAAAAGAGCTTCAAAACCATTTTGAAATGTAAATCTAAATACCTTTTTAAAATTTTAATTTTATTTTAAAATTTTATTTTGTTTTGGTTTCGGGTGTACTTTTGGTTGTTGGTATTTCACTTAATAACCTATGTTAATTATCCAAATGGAACCCAACGCATAACACCATTAGCACACAGTGGTCTCAAATTCTTCATCTGGATCACTTTTTTTTTTTTTTACAGAGACAGAGAGAGAGTCAGAGATAGGGACAGGCAGACAGGAATGGAGAGAGATGAGAAGCATCAATCATCAGTTTTTCGTTGCGACACCTTAGTTGTTCATTGATTGCTTTCTCATATGTGCCTTGACCGTGGGCCTTCAGCAGACTGAGTAACCCCTTGCTGGAGCTGGCGATCTTGGGTTCAAGCTGGTGAGCTTTGCTCAAACCAGATGAGCCCGCGCTCAAGCTGGCGACCTCGGAGTCTCCAACCTGGATCCTCCGCATCCCAGTCCGACGCTCAATCCACTGCGCCACCGCCTGGTCAGGCTGGATCACTTTTTTGACAAATAAAAATTTCATTATTTTCTTTAGGTTCGTTAATACTGACTTGATCCATAAACAAATTAGCCGATAATTTTCATAAGAAATATAGTTAAAGCAGATATCCTGATACTATACTTGTGCAGTTAAAAAATTCCAAATTTAAATGCAGAATTTTGCATTTATTCTTGTCTAATTTTTTGGATGTTGTTTCAAACTGCCAAGGTAATTTTGAGTATTGGGCCCATCAATCTTCATACCAACACTTTACTTGGCTTCCTTTGAAAATCTGATAAAGATACCTTCGTGTATCTTCATTGTGATAAAGAATTATAAATTGCTGAATGAGACAGGAGCAAGGTCAAAGCCCTGTGGCATGGCACAAAGTCTTTTCTTTAGATGGATATTTAACCACTGGTTAACATGGATACTTCCAGCAGATTGGCTAGTCATTAATCCATGACTTTCCTCTAATGCAGTCTGAATCTCAGTGTTTACCTACATGAACCAATAAACTCACATTTTAATGCATAAGATATCTAAAATCAAGATGAATGATAATACAGAGAGCATTCTCACAGTATTAATGCTCCATTCTTAAACATCAGAAGATTTTTCCCCATTTTCTTCTATTTTTATTTATGTTTAATTAAGCTATTTTGCTATCTTCCCCAAACTACTTCTTTATTCATTCTCTTTACTCTCTGCTTTATTATCATTTTGAAGCATTCTAAATGGAAAACATAACTGCAGATGTGCTGACACATAAACATATACTCAAAGGAAATTATTATAATTTGTATGAAAATCAAGAACCATGCCTCTTTGGCATTAAGCTTCAATGATTTTTAAACATTTTAATATAGCTTTCTAAATAAACCAAAACAAAGCATTATTTCTAGCTTAAAAATATTGATCTATAGAAATGGAGAAATTGATTTAATTTTCTCCCATCCAGATGTCGCTTGTGAGATTTTAGCCTATGGGTAAAATAATAAGAAAAGATCAGAGTAAAAGAAATGGCAGGATGCTCGAAATTCTAAATGGTTTTAATAAAAACTTAGGATCTGTTACATCAAGTGCTATGAGCCTGTTCTAGACAGAAAAGAAAAAAAGCGATGAGTGAAAGACAAACACAGAGGGGTATTGCTTAATAACAGAGAATTATTTGGACAGATGGTAGATTCCATTCCCTGCTCCTAAGCGGGGGAGAAAAAGGGACTTTGTGGCGAAGAGTAAAAAGCTCTTTTCCACTAATAATAGATGACAGCAGGTCTGAGTATATCCTTAATGTTTGTCTATCTCAGCTCTATGGTTCTGAAAGAGAGTCCATCTAGGATGTATTGGCAGAGATTCCTTCTTTATACATTGAATAACAATACAGAAAAGAAACAGTTTTGAATTATTACATTAGAATTCTTACATGACTGCATATAATGAGTTGTCAGCATTTGAGAAATTAAGGGATCTATAAGTTCCTTCTCTTCGTGACCTGTGGTGCCCCAGGCATGAGCATCTCTGACAGGACTAACAAAGGACAGAACTGTGCAATGTCTACTTAAGGAAGGAAACCAATAAGCCAGCTCCTTGAGGCCATGGGACAAGGGTTTGTTCTCTAGAGCTCCCCAGCTCCCCATTTGAGGCAAATCAGCCCAGGACCAGTTAACCTCCTCTCGTCTTTCTTTAAGTAGGCAGTTCTTGAGTTGTTTCCTTTATAATAAAACTGTCATCATAAGTATAGTGCTTTCCTGAGTTATGGTATGTGAGTAATTTTAGTGAATTATCAAACATTAAGGGGCTTGTGGGAACCCCCCCAAGTTTGTACCAGTTGGTCTGAAGTGAAGAAAGTTTTGTTACAGACTTGTCCTTTTACTTGTGGGGTCTATGTTAACTGAGGTGGTTCATACCAGAAGTAAATTGAAGTATGTCAGTTGGTATTGAAACAGAACAAGGGTGAATAAAGATAAGTATTAATCATTACTTCTTCACATTTGATAACAAAACAAAGACTTTATTCTATACTACATTCAAGAATGCAGTGGGTCAGAAGGTGACCTTGGCCTTGAGCTCTTCCTGAAGGATATGTATGTACAAGCGCACGGAGTGAGTGTGTATATGAAATTGGAACATTTTGAACTGTATAAGTGATTCTAAGCTTTGAGTAGAGAGAGAGAAAAAAACTCACCAAGAGAACAGAAACTGAAATAGTTTTATTGACTTAGAATCTTTCTTCTTATTGTAAATTTATAAATATTAAGTCAAAAAGGAGCTTGTGGTATCACTGAATTTAATACCCTATTGTGCTGATGAGAATACTGAAGTCATCAGCTCAGACTGATAATTTGTCTGAGGTCACACATCTAATAAGGGTTCAGTTTGGACTGGATTCCAAACAGCTGTAAGGCTGGATTGGAATATACCCTTGACGTTTTCTAGTCTATAGCTCCAGCCACTACAGAAAAGGTTGTTCATATATATTCAACATTTATATATTTGTATTCTTTATGTAAATTGATAAGTTATATATAAATGCATTCTTACTGAATAAACGTCAAAGTTTCTTTCTCCCACAGCAATCACAATTATCTTGAGAAGAAGTCGTTCTTGCATTTTGGTGTGCGTTCTTCTCATGCATTTACATACATATAGTGATATATTGGTTTGGTTAAAGCTACTTTTCCATAAAAGAGTTCGTGAATACATATTGCTCTTTATTTTTCTTTTCACACTTAATGATAGATATTAAGCATATATGTGTCTCAGCATTATAGCTTTAATCCATTCGAACTCCTGAATGGATTGCATAGATTTAATTATGTAAACAATAAAAAGAAAGACAACAGTCATATCATCTAATAGAGAAAACTAAAGGAGTTTCACTTTCACTTTGTGTATGTCCAGGGCTTTCTTTTTATTTTTGTTTGCTCCCTGTCTTATACTTGTTCCCTGAAATTAACTTTCTCCAAATGTCTTTTATCTCTTTTTCTTTCCTAAATGAAATATATTTACAATTGTTGCCATTTGCAGCATTTTCTAACTTTAGCTTCTTTATATACTTCTGTATATTATTAACTATAAATCTAAGTCTAATTCTTTAGGTATTCTGATGAGAAAGGGATTTATCATCATTAGGATCAAGAATTATTCATGAGTTGCAAATAGAAGAAACAAAAAAATGATGTGCACTTTATTTGTAATCACTTAAAATGTTTTTTTTTTTTACAATGTACTTGAGCTGGAATAGCATTAGAACTTCACTGCATTATTTTCTAAATGTTATTTACAGATTTACAATATTAAGTGGTTATTCACTTTAGGAAAGATTAGAATATAAAGATGAGTTCAGTGACTGAAACAATCACAGTTCCTTGTTTTAATACACTTAATTTTTTTTGATGGTTGTGTCCCCAAATTGTTTGCCATGCTTATTAAGTTCTGATGAAGACTGCCTACAGTTCAGTTAAATTAAAAAAATGGAAACGTGTTTTTTATTGATTGTGATAGGTACCTTATTGCATAAATTATGACCTTCAAAGTTTATTGCATTAGTTCTTTTGTTTAGCATTAAGACAAGCAAATTTCAGATGGTTTGTAATAGGTCCAAAATAGAAACAGCACTTCCATTATATGAGTTTGACACAAACTACAAATAAGTGGAACATAATAGTAAACATATATATATATATACACATAATTCTTTCTAATTAGAGTAACTTTAATTTAAATGTTCCTGTTATATAGGCTTTTTTTTTAAGCTAAAGGAAAAAATGGTGATTTACATAGGCTCTTGCTATTAGTCAGTTTGCCAGTGACTAAAAAATGAGATTCATGTTATTGAAATAAAGTATTTTGATGTATATAAATTATCACATTTCTTTCATTCTTCATCACATATTTGAATATATTAACCTAATGCTACATTCACCACAGCCTAAATGTGAAATGGTGTGTCATGCCTGACAAGAACATAAGACAAAGGATAACAACAAATTTAATCAAATTAACATAAAGTGATACAAATTTCTCCTATAAATCTCAAGTTAATAATTTTGGAGTCAAGAATTTATGTCAGCAAATAATGAAAAGGTATGTATTTTACTTGAGTGATTATTTGATTTGGGACACAGATGAACAATCTACAAAAAAAGGTTTTTTTTTTAGGAGTGCTAACATCAAAGAGACTTAGTTTTTTGTTCATTGATCATTTTACATAAGATTATTTTGTTTTATGCCCAACACACTGTGATATAATCTATATACACTTACATTTTTTATTTTAATATAATAAAAACATATTGGGTAAGAAATGTCATGGCTTTGTGCAAGAGAATCTATCTTCAGATATTGTTCCGAGTTGGCAAGTCATTCTTTTACTCATGCACTCAATAAATATTTATTGAATATGTACTTTGAATCAGGCACTCTTTCAATTAGGATAGTAAACAAAGTATTTAAAAATTAGTGCCTTTATGGAACTTAGGTAGATAAAGAACAAACATTGAAATGAAACACTAGTAATATCTAAATTGTATTAGATGGTGAGAAATGTTAAAGAGAAAATAAGAGAAGAGGGATAGGTAATGTTGGGGAACTTACAATTTTAGACAACATGGCCAGGGAAATCTTCACTATGAAGGTAACATTTGAGCAAATATTTAAAAGAAATGGCAGAGAGAGTTGTAAGGGTATCTGGGGAATAATTCCTGCAAGGCTCTGAGGTGATCCTAAAGTTGGTGTGTTCAAGCAATAACAAGTAAACCACTGTGGCTAGAGTAAGATGGGGCTTAGATCAGAGATAGACAGGGCCAGGTTTTACAGAACCTTGCAGCCATGATTGTAAGGACTTTGGCTTATATTTGAAACGATGTAGGAAGCTATGGAAGTATTTTTGAGCAGAATAGTGACATGATATGGCTTAAATTTTAGAAAGAATCACTCAAGGCTGCCATGTTAAGTGTGAAACAGAGAAAGAAGAGGAAAAGCAGAAGGAACTAGTAGGAAACTTTTGTAAAAATCTAAAGAAGAGAGGATGGTGGCTTAAACCAAAGTAATAGAAGTAGAAAAGAAGTGGTTGTATTCTATGTTCAGATTAAAGGTAGAGTAGACTGGATGTACCAATGGGTTAGATATAGGGTGTGAATAAAGAGAGGAGTCAAAAATGACTGAGCAATTTGACCTACTGTATTTCCCGATGTTTAAGATACGCTCTTTTTTTTGAAACATTTGGAGTCTAAAGACTGGGTGTGTCTTATACAGTGGTTGTAAATTTATTTTACTTGCATTTTCTGCTTTTTTGCGCTTGTTGTCTTTTTTTCAAATTTTGGGCCCTAAAATTATGGTGTGTCTTATACATGGGGAAATATGGTATATAACTGAAACAATGTAACATTGAGATGGAGAAACCTATAGGTAACAAGTTTGGAAGGAGAAATCAAGAACTCATTCAAGGACATGTTCAATTTGAGATATCTTTTGGATATTAAAATGGAAACAGTTTAAGGAGGAGGTCTAGCTGGAGAAGTACATGTTGGAATTGACTATGTTGGCATAGACGGTATTTAAAACGACAAGATTGCATAAGATTACGTAGGAAGTGAAGGTGGAGAGTGAAATGAATACAAGAACTTAGACCTAAGATATTCCAAAACGTGGAATATATGGACATGAAGAGGAACTAGCAAACTGAATGAGAGGAAGGGACAAGAAGGAAGAAGAAAATGCAGGAGTGAAATAAAATGCAGAAGTGAAATAAAGAAAAGTGTTTCAAGTTGATATCAATGTTGCCAAATCCTGATAGGAAATGTAAGACGAGGACTGAGAATTAACCACTGAATTTGACAACTGACTTATTGGTTTTTTTCCATGGAAGAAACTTTGTTACTCTAACTTACTTGATTATACCAAGAAGGAAAAATGGTGACTCAGCGGAGAACACATTCTGATTAGAAAGATATATTGCTGCAGCAATATAGATTACTAGCAAGAATTTGTAAAGAAATTGAAATGAGGGAAAACTTTCTGAGAAATCGATAAAGACTAAATTATTAAAGATCAGATTTTAAATAAGTTTATTGGTAGGTGTCAGGACTTAGTTATGAGCAAGCAGCCAATAATCCAGTGCAGACCAGGTGAACAAGACAATGTCAGTATGGTTTATTTCATCTGGAGCTGAACTATTTATTCAGCCACACAAAATAAGGGAATCTTGATCAGCATGGGCATGGGAACTTAAAGACCTGCATTGGGGTCCTACTTCCCCTACTTTTTTAAACTGTGTGACCTTGGGAAAGCTGATTGCTTTCCATGACTTTTAGTGTTCTTGTCCGTAAAATTGGTTTACTAGTGTTGTTGTAAAATTAAATGGAAAAATACCTGTTTTAAAGTAAGTACTCAATAAATAATGTTACTATTATTGGGAGTATTTAAAATATGAAGGCAAGTTCATTACTTACATGATAGGTCATTATTTTGAACTGTTTAACACTTGGTTAATTTGATAACTGAGAAAGATTGTTTTACATCAAACCAATGTGTCAAAAATAGAGAAAATAAATTATAGTTCATGAATATTTATTAGTAGCTCAGAAAACAATGAGAAGACAACTGAATGTGTCAAATTCTGCTCTATAGTTAATGCGTGGAGCTAAAACAATAAAAGACATAATTCTTTAAAGTGCTCACAGTTGGAGTGAAATAATCTAAAATAATTATTGAAGTATGAAATAATAGGCCTGGAATAGATCTATACCTTCCAAAAATATGGGGGATGGTAATTAGATATCATTTCCAAAAGGATTGGTATTAAGCAAATTGAAAGTTTGCTTGGTCATTTTCCATGTACATATAATATATTGATAATTACTAATATGGTCAGGTTTATCTCTATCATCTTGCTATTTTTTTCTGTTTGTTCTTTCTTCCTGCCTTCTTTTATTCAATTATTTTAAAATTGTAATTGCTCTATTAACTTCTAAGATGTTTTTATTTATTTTTTTATTATAAATTTTTATTAATGTTAATGGGATGACATTAATAATTCAGGGTACATATATTCAAAGAAAACTTGTTTAGGTTATCTTGTCATTAAATTATGTTGCATACCCCTCACCCAGAGTCAGATTGTCCTCCGTCACCCTCTATCTAGTTTTCTCTGTGCCCCTCCCCCTCCCCCTAACTCTCTCCCTCCCTCCCTCCTGCGTCCTCCCTCTCCCCACCCCTGGTAACCACCGCTCTCTTGTCCATGTCTCTTAGTCTCATTTTTATGTTCCACCAATGTATGGAATCATGTAGTTAAGATGTTTTTCAATATTTTCTTTGTGGTTATTCTGAGAATTATAATTCTTTCTTTCTTTTTTTTTTTTTTTTACAGAGACAGAGAGTCAGAGAGAGGGATAGACAGGGGCAGACAGACAGGAACGCAGAGAGATGAGAAGCATCAATCATCAGTTTTTCATTGCGACACCTTAGTTGTTCATTGATTGATTTCTCATATGTGCCTTGACTATGGGCCTTCAGTAGACCGAGTAACCCCTTGCTGGAGCTGGTGATCTTGGGTCCAAGCTGGACCCTTTGCTCAAACCAGATGAGCCCGTGCTCAAGCTGGCGACTTTGGGGTCTCAAACCTGGGTCCTCCGCATCCAGTCCGATGCTCAATCCATTGCGCCACCGCCTGGTCAGGCAAGAGAATTATAATTCTTTAATGAATCTTCAACTTATTACAGTATATCTTGAATTTATGCTAAACTATTTTACAATGTATGAAACTTACAAACATATAGTCCATTAGCTCACTCCCATCTTTTGTACTATTGTTATATATTTTCTTCTATATAAGTTATAAATCACAAAGTATATTGTTGACATTATTGCTTTAAACAACTAACTTTCTATAAAGATGTTAAATATCCTCTACTATAATTATGCATATAGTTAACATTTCCACAAATCTGTAATTTTATCTGAGATCATTTTATTCAGCTGGAAGAATTTTTTTTTTTTTTTTTTTAGTAATTTTTGAGGTGTGGGTATGTTGGTTTGAACAATCTTTATTTCATTTTAATTTTGTAGAATATAGGATTTTAGATTGGCTTTTTTTTCTTTCAGCATTTAAAAAACATCCACTGTTTATTAAGAGAAGTGTTTATTACTGTCAAATTATTATTGATTGTCTCAATATATGTCTATTTTCTTCATTTTAAAGATTCTCACTTTATATTTTATTTTTAGCAGCTTATATATGATGTTCCCTGGCACAATATTTTTAAAATTTATTCTGATTGGTATTTGCAAAGCATGCTGAATCTTGTTCATTTTCATAAATTTTGAAAAACATTTTGGCAATTATTCTTTCATATTTCTTCTATCACAATGTCTTTTTATTGGATTCTAATCCCATGTTTGTTGTTGTCTTACAGTCTCTGGTGCTTCAGAATTAGTTGGTTTTAATTATTTTATCTCTTTGTTCTTCAGATTGGGTAATCCTATTCATCTGTCTTAAAAAAATAAACTAGACAATAGTCTTACACCATATACAAAAATAAACTCAAATGGATTAAAGAATTAAAGTCCTGAAACCATAAAATTCCTAGAAGAAAACATAGGTAGTAAAAAAAAAATCCTACTGAATGAGCAATATATTTGCAAATAATACATCTGATAAGAAAATAATATCCAAAATATATAAAGAACTCATACAACTCAACGTGGAAACAGAAAATAGTGGTTAAAAAATAGACAGAGGACCTGCCTGAATAGACATTTCTCCAAAGAAGATCTACAGCCTGGCCTGTGGTAGTGAATAAACCGTCCACCTGGAATGCTGAGGTTGCTGGTTTGAAACCCTGGGGTTGCCTGGTCAAGGCACATATAGGAGTGAGTTGTTGCTAACTGCTCCTACCCCATTCTTTTTCCCTTCTCTCTCTCTCCTCTTTTTTTTTTCTCTCTCATCTATAAAATGAATTTATAAAAAAAATGAAAAAGGAAGACATACAGATGGCCAACAGACTCATGAAAATATGCTTAACATCACTAATCATGAGGGAAAGACAAATCAAAACCACAGTGAGTTATCACCTTACAACAGAATGATTATTTGAAAAGGACAACAAACAGTAAATATTGGCAAGGACGTGAAGAAAAGGCAACCGTAGTGAACTGTTGGTGAGATTTTAAATTGGTGTAGCCACTATGAAAAACAGTATAGAGATTCCTCAAAAATTGAATAAAACTACTGTACAACCCAGCAATTCCATTTCTGGGTATTTATTCAAACAAAATGAAAACAATTCATAAAGATATTTGCAGTCTTATGTTCATTGAAGCATTATTTACAATAGCTAAGATATGGAAGCAATATATGTGTCTGTTGATAGATGAATAAAGAAGATGTGGTACATATATTCAATGGAATAGTACTCAACCATAAAATGGAGTGAAATTTTGCCATTTACTACAACATGGATGGACTAAGAGAGTACTATACAGAGTGGGACAAAAGTGGGTTTATAGTTGTTCATGTGAAAAATAATACAATAATTACAAAGTAGCAAAACAAGAATAAACTCTGTCTCATGTTCTCACAACTATAAATGTACTTTTGCCCCGCCCTATATTAAGTGAAATAATTCAGAGAAAGACACATATCATATAATTTTATTTACATGTGAAATCTAAAAAACAAAAGAAACAGAAACAAACTCATAGACACAGAGAACAAACTTATGGTTACCAGAGGGAAGAGGAAATGGCAGGAAAGACAGGAAAAGGGAATGGAGTGGAGAAAGATATATTTCCCAGGTGTGAAAGCAGTCAGCAGACATTACTCACCTAGAGAGGGTCCCTATCTCGGGATGTTGCCTTTTTTGGTGTCCCTTATTCTTTGATGACTTTAAAGAAAAGCATACTTTTTAGTTTTTCTGCTGTTTTCTTCTTATGGCTGGAGCAATATTCTTTTATGGGTTTCTATACTTTAAGTATAAGTAGACTTGTAGAATTTATTTGATGTCTTTAATAATTTTTTTTTTTTTTTTTTTTTTTGTTTTTTTTTTTTTTTCCATTTTTCTGAAGCTGGAAACAGGGAGAGACAGTCAGACAGACTCCCGCATGCGCCCCACCGGGATCCACCCGGCACGCCCACCAGGGGCGGTGCTCTGCCCCCCAGGGGGCGATGCTCTGCCCATCCTGGGCGTCGCCATATTGCGACCAGAGCCACTCTAGCGCCTGAGGCAGAGGCCACAGAGCCATGCCCAGCGCCCGGGCCATCTTTGCTCCAATGGAGCCTCGGCTGCGGGAGGGGAAGAGAGAGACAGAGAGGAAAGCGCGGCGGAGGGGTGGAGAAGCAAATGGGCGCTTCTCCTGTGTGCCCTGGCCGGGAATCGAACCCGGGTCCTCCGCACGCTAGGCCGACGCTCTACCGCTGAGCCAACCGGCCAGGGCGATGTCTTTAATAATTAAAGAAGTTGATAAACTCTTTTAATAAGATACTTTGACAATATTAACTGTTAAGCCTCAAATCTTTATTGAAAAAAGGTCTAATAGATACATATATTTATAAGCACGTTAAGGGTAAACTTTGCTGCATCAATAACAGGTAATTCTTGAGAAATTTTTACTATATGTCAACTACTATTTCAAGTGTTTTATATGCAACAACTCATTCATTTCTCAAACAATTTTATGGAGTAGTTACTATTACTATTCATTTTACAATTTAGGAAACTAAGGCACAGAGACTTTAATTAACTTGCCTAATCCTTATAGGTAGTAAATGGCTTTTCTGATACTTGAACTCAAACAATATGTCTTTGGAATCATTGCTTCATGGATGCACTGCACTGTTCCTTCATACAAAGTTTAAACTGATGTGCCATGGTAGAATGAACAGGTGGTTTGGAAGGAAAATTTTAAATCCACAAAAAATACTAAGGTTTTCATTTTGTATTTCTTATACTCACATCATAATTTTGGAACTTTAACATTTGGAATGAATTTATCATATGCTGAGAACATCATCTGTTTGTGTGTGTGTGTTGAGCACGTGTGTATAAATTATGAGAGGAGAATCAAATGTTCTTCATTTTAGAGAGTGCTAGGGATGGTGGTAGATGGTTAGGTCTCAGTGGTAAGATTCTGTAAGAAATTGCTAAAGAATGTAGGCAACGGAGTGAAGGAATTTGAAAGATACTGCATTGAGAGTATAACTTACATGGTTTGGACACCATGACAATGAGCTTAGCCCACTGTATGTTCCTTGGCTACATCATGCCATGTGAAGGCTATGGACAATCTTGCAATGTCAGAGTAAGGCAGTGTTTATAGAGTGTAGATGTTTGCATTTGAGAGACATTGTTCCAGAAGCTGTTCATAGAGTGGATTGCAACTGGAAATATTGATACAAGGTAGAGATTCAGTTTAGAGGCTATTTTTTCCAGATGGAAAAACAAGGCTGGGGTTGGATAGAAAACAAAGAAACCTTTAAGAGATACTGCAGAAAAGATATGCATTATTGATATGATGATAAAATTAGAGACGCTAGTTTGTTGTATAAGAATGATGGAGATTCTAAAATTTAATTTGAGGATTGAAATATTTCACATGTCATCAGCATATCGAAATAGAGATGTCCAATAGGCATCTGGTTATAGGGAGCATACTGACTGGATATATGGTTATCAGTAGCTTGAATGTACCATCTTTTGCATGCCCTCTGGGTTGGACTTGGTCTTGCTCTTTCCACTCTTGTCCCTCTGGTTCTTTCTCCATATAAAAGTCAAAGAGATATTTTAAATAAGTATCTGGAACATAGTGCCACTGGAATATAGTGCCTCTTTCTTAAATCTCTTTAATATACTGACTCTGAAGGGTAAGAAATGCATGCTCTCAAGAAATTTTTGAAAGGAGAAGAAATGTTTTTTGATTTGTACAATGAAAGTGGGGCTATTTTTTTTTTTTGTGTGTGTGTGTGTGTGTGTATGTGACCGAGACAGAGATTGGGACAGACAGGGACAGACAGACAGGAAGAGATGAGAGACATTAAATCTTCATTACAGCACCTGAGTTGCTTATTGGTTACTTTCTCCTATGTGCCTTGACTGGGGGGCTACAGAAGAATAAGTAACCCCTTGCTCAAGCCAGCAACCTTGGATTCAAGCCAGTGAGCTTTGCTCAAAGCAGATGAGCCTGAGCTCAAGCTGGTGACCTCGGGGTTTTGAACCAGGGTCCTCTGCGTCCCAGTCTGATGCTCTAGCCACGGTGCCACCGCCAGGTCAGGTGGGGCTAAGGTTATTTAGTGGGTGAGAGTCAGGAATTTTCCATATCATGAAATATTACAATGCTTGAGCATTTATATTTTAAAATTCATGTCATTTCAGTATAAATTACTATGGCTTTTTTGTAGTACCATTAAGGTTTTTAAAAAAGATTATGTATATATAGGAAAATTATATCCATTCTGTGGAATTCATTCCAGAGTAAGAAGATAATTTTATAAAATATTTCTTATAAAATATTACTTCCTAATTTTGCTCATCACTGAAGGAAAATAAGGAAGAAATAAGTATTAGTTCAAATATTATTGAGTTTTGGAGAGACATTCTAAATGTGGATAAGTCTAAATTTTTTTATTGTCTTTAATAAGATTTAATATTAATCAGTGTAGAAATAAATTACATATTTATTTCATTAATTTGTTTTTTTTATTGGTTTTAATTTATTGTGTTTACATAGATTCTAGTGTTGCCCTGAATGAATCCCCCCTCCCCCATATTCCCCTCAACATCTCCCTTCCCTCCTCCACATAGCGCACTCCTCTTTTCCCTTCAGGTTTATCATCCTATCATCCCCCTTCCCTCTGTCCTCTTTTCCTCTGGTCCCTTTGATCTCTCCTCTGTCTCAATTCTGTTCCTCAGTTCACATTGTTCATTGGATTTCTCAAAAGAGTGAGATCATGATATTTTTCTTTTTCTGCCTGGCTTATTTCACTTAACATAATAGTTTCCATGTCTATCCATGTTGTTGCAAAAGGTAAGATTTCCTTATTTTTCATAGCCCCATAGTATTCCATTGTATATATGTACCACTGCTTTTTAATCCCCTTTTCCACTGATGAATAAGTGGGCTGTTTCCAGATCTTCGCTATTGTGAACAATGCTGCCATAAACATGGGGATGCATTTCTCCTTTTGAATCATTAATGTGGTGTTCTTGGGATATATTCCTAAAAGTAGGATGGCTGTGTCAAAAAGCAGTTCGATTTTTAATTTTTTGAGAATTTTCATAATGTTTTCCACAGTGGCTGCACCAGTCTGCATTCCCACCAGCAGTGCAGGAGGGTTCCCTTTTCTCCACATCCTCGCCAGCACTTATTCTGTGTTGTTTTGTTGATGAGCGCCATTCTGACTGGTGTGAGGTGATATCTCATTGTGGTTTTAATTTGCATTTCTCTAATAATTAGTGATCTTGAGCATTTTTTCATATGCCTATTGGCCATCTGTATGTCCTCTTTGGAGAAGTGTCTATTCATTTCTTTTGCCCATTTTTGATAGGATTGTTTATCTTCCTGCTGTTGAGTTTTAGAAGTTCTTTATAAATTTTGGTTACTAGCCCCTTATCAGACGTACTGTCGAATATGTTCTACCATTGTGTAGTTTGTCTTTTTATTCTATTCTTATTGTCTTTAGCTGTGCAAAAGCTTTTTAGTTTGATATAGTTCCATTTGTCTATCCTGTCTTTTATTTCCCTTGCCCGAGGAGATAAATCAGGAAATATATTGCTGCGAGAGATGTCAGAGAGCTTTACTGCCTATGTTTTCTAAGATGCTTATGGTTTCACAGCTTACGTTTAAGTCTTTTATCCGTTTTGAGTTTATTTTTGTGAATGGTGTAAGTTGGTGGTCTATTTTCATCTTTTTGCAAGTAGCTGTCCAATTTTCCAAACACCATTTGTTGAAGATGCTGTCTTTACTCCATTGTATGCTCTTACCTCCTTTGTCAAATATCTGTTGTCCATAAAGGTGCGGGTTTATTTCTGGGTTCTCTGTTCTGTTCCATTGATCTATATGCCTGTTCTTATGCCAGTACCAGGCTGTTTTGAGTACAATGGCTTTGTGGTATAACTTGATAACAGGAAGTGTGATACCTCTCTCTTTATTCTTCCTTTTCAAGTTTGCTGAGGCCATTCGTGTTCTTTTTTGGTTTCATATAAATTTTTGAAATACGTGTTCTATATCTTTGAAGTATGTCACTGGTATTTTAATTGGTATTGCATTGAATTTATAAATTACTTTGGGTAATATAGACATTTTAATGATATTTATTCTTCCTAACCATGAGCACAGTATATGCTTCCACTTGTTTGTATCTTCCTCGATTTCTTTTATCAAAGTTTTATAATTTTCTGAGTACAAGTCTTTAATCTCCTTGGTTAAATTTACTCCTAGTTACTTAATTTTTTTAGTTGCAGTAGTGAAGGAGATTGTTTCCTTAATTTCTCTTTCTGACTGTTCATTTTTGGTGTATAAAAATGCCTCTGATTTCTGAGTATTAATTTTATATCCTGCCACTTGCTGAATTCATATATCAGGTCCAGTAGCTTTGATTAAGACTTTAGGGTTTTCTATATACAATATCATATCATCTGCAAATAATGATAGTTTTACTTCTTTTCCAATTTGTGTGCCTTTCATTTCTTCTTCTTGTCTGATTGCTGTGGCTAGGACTTCCAGGACTATGTTGAATGAGAGTGGTGAAAGGGGGAAACTCTGCCTTGTTCCTAATCTTAAGGAGATTGCTTTTAATTTATGTCCATTGAGTATGATATTGGCTGTGGGCTTGTCATAGATGGCCTTTATCATGTTGAGGTATGTTCCCTGTATTCCCACTATGATGAGAGTTTTGATCATGAATGGGTGCTGGATTTTATCAAATGCTGTTTTTGAATCTTTTGAAATTATCATGTGGTTTTTCTCCTTCCTTTGTTTATGTGATGAATCACATTGATTGATTTGTGAATATTGTATCAGCTTTGCCTCCCCAGAATAAATCCCAGTTGATCATGATGTGTGATTTTTTTCACATATTACTGGATCCGGTTTGCTAATATTTTGTTGAGGATTTTAGCATCTATATTCATCAGGGATATTGGCTTATAAATTTCTTTTTTTGTGTTGTCTTTGCTTGGTTTTGGAATCAGAATTATGCTTGCCTCATATAAGGAGCTTGGAAGTCTTCCTTCCTCTTGAATATTTGGAAATAGCTTGAGAAGGATAGGAGGTAGTTCTTTGACTATTTGGTAGAATTTACTTGTGAAGGCATAAGGGCCCTGGGCTTTTTTTTTTGTTGGGAGTTTTTTGATAACTGTTTTGATCTCATTTGTTGTAATTGGTCTGTTTAGGTTTTCTGATTCTTCCAGATTGATTTTTAAAATGTTATATGTTTCAAGGAATTTGTCCATTTTATCTAGGTTGTCTAACTTTTTGGCATATAGTTCTTCATAGTATTTTCTTACAATATTTTGTATTTCTGTTATGTTAGTTGTTATTTCTCCACTCTCATTAATAATTTTATTTGAGTCTTCTCTCTTTTTTCTTGGTGATTCTGGTTAAAGGTTCATTGATCTTGTTTATCTTTTCAAAAAACCAGCTCCTGGTTTCATTGATCCTCTGTATTGTTTCTTTAGCCTCTATGTCATTTATTTCTGCTCTGATCTTTATTATTTCCTTTCTTCTACTACTCTGGGCTCTACTTGCTGTTCTTTTTCTAGTTCCTTTAGATGCCAGGTTAAGTTGTTTTTTCAGCTTTTTCTAGCTTCTTAAGGCATGCCTGTAATGCTATGAACTTTCCTCTCAGTACTGCTTTTGCTGTGTCCCATAAATTTTGAGTTGTGGTATGCTCATTATCATTTGTTTCTAGGAATTTTTTATTTCTTCTTTGATCTCATTGTTAACCCATTCATTATTTAATAACATGCTATTTAGTTTCCAAATGTTTGGGTATTTTTCAGTTTTTCTGTTGTGGTTGATTTCTAGTTTTATGCCATTGTGATCAGAGAAAATGCTTGAAATGATTTCAATCTTCTTAAATATGTTGAGACCGCTTTTGTGCCATAACATGTGGTCTATCCTAGAGAATGTACCATGAGCTCTTGAAAGGAATGTATTTTCTGCCTCTTTAGTGTGAAAGGTTCTGAAGATATCTATTAAATCAAGTTGATCTAATGTGTCCTTTAAGTCTGCTGTTTCTTTGTTAATTTTCTTTCTTGAAGATCTATCTAGTGATGTTAGTGTGGTATTGAAATCCCCTACTATTATAGTATTGCTGTTGATTTAGCCCTTTATATTCATCAAAATCTGCTTTATATATTTAGGTGTTTCTATATTAGGTACGTAGATATTTATAATGGTTATATCTTCCTGTTGAGTTGCTTCCTTTATCATTAGGTAGTGACCTTCTTTATCACTTACTATAGCCATTGTTTCAAAGTCCATTTTGTCTAATATAAGTATCGCTACCCCAGCTTCTTTCCATTTCCATTTGCAGGAAATATTTTTTTTCCATCCTTTTACTTGCAGTCTATGTGCATCTTCTGTCTTAAGGTGTGTCTCTTGTAGACAGCATATGTATGGGTCCTGTTTTCTTATCCATGCAGCTACCCTTTGTGTTTTGATTGGCTCACTTAATCCATTTACAATTAAGGTTATTATTATTATTATTATTATTATTATTATTTTGTATTTTTCTGAAGCTAGAAACGGGGAGAGACAGTCAGAATCCCGCATGTGCCCAACAGGGATCCACCCGGCACACCCACCAGGGGGCGACGCTCTGCCCACCAGGGGGCGATGCTCTGCCCCTCTGGGTTGTCGCTCTGCCGCAACCAGAGCCACTTTAGCGCCTGGGGAAGAGGCCAAGGAGCCATCCCCAGCGCCCGGGCCATCTTTGCTCCAGTGGATCCTCGGCTGCGGGAGGGGAAGAGAGAGACAGAGAGGAAGAAGAGGGGGAAGGGTGGAGAAGCAGATGGGCGCTTCTCCTGTGTACCCTGGCCAGGAATCAAACCCAGGACTTCTGCACGCCAGCCTGACGCTCTACCACTGAGCCAACCGGCCAGGGCCTAAGGTTATTATTGATATGTAGTTGTTTATTGCCATTTTATTCTTTAAAGCTGTATTTCTCTTTTGCTATATTCTTTCCCCCCTTTGATCTGTTTACAACAAGCCCCTTAATATTTCTTGCAGCATTGGTTTTGCTGCAAGTTTTTTTTTTTTTTTTTTTTGTCTCAGAAGCCTTTTATTTCTCCTTCAATTTTAAACTATAAACTTGCTGGTTTAAGTTGTCTTGGTTTTAGGCTCTTGTTCTGCATTACTTTGAATATTGCTTGCCATTTTGTTCTTGCCTCAAGTGTTTCTGTTGAGAAGGCGGATGTCATTCTTGTGGTGGCTCCCTTGTAGGTGATAGCCTTTTTTTCTCTAGCAGCTTTTAATACTTTCTTTTTGTCACTTAGCCTTGGTATTTTAATTATGATGTGTCTTGGTGTAGATTACTTTGGGTTTCTCTTTAATGGAATTCTCTGTGCTTCTTGAACTTGTGTGACCTTTTCCTGCATAACTTTAGGGAAGGTTTCAGCTATGATTTGATTGAACAGTATCTGTATCCCTTGTTCTTTCTCTTCTTCAGGAACCTCTATGATGTGGATGTTATTTCTCTTCATGTTGTCACAGAGCTCTCTTAGAGTTTCCTCAGACTTTTTGAGTCTGTTTTCTTTTTCCTGCTCTGTTTCTGCACCTTCATTTATCTTGAATTAACTCGTTGATTCAGTCCTCAGCTTCATCCATCGTGCTTTTAATTTCTTCCATTGTGGTCTTCATTTCTGGTATTGTATTTGTCATTTCTGACTGATTCTTTTATTATTTTAATGTTCTTTTTATACTTTCTATTTCTTTATTTAGTTGTTTGTTATGACCATCTATTGTTCTAAGATCTTTGAGCATCCTAACAATCATTATTTTAAACTCTGCATCCTGTAATTTGGTTATATCTGACTCATTCAAGTCCTTTTCTGGGCATTTCTCTTGATTCATTTTGGTTGCATTTTTCTGCCTCTCATTTTGTCTGTGTATAAAAAGGGTGTGACCACTGGAGTGAATGGGTGTTGCCTCTGTGTTCCCTAGTATGTCTTCAGGCTTGCCACCCCCTCTGCCACTGCCCTGGGCATTTGGGTATCGGCATTGTCAGCATGGGCTGGCTGCCACTGTCGCTGCTGTTTCTGCCTCTCCTCCACAGGAGGGGCTATTCTCACATGCCCTGGTCTACAAGCCTCTGCCTTTTCCCCATCTCCGTGGGTGGGGCTGCATGCCATGCCCTGTGCTTGAGCCTCAGCATCGCACTGCCGGCAGGGGTGAGTACCTTTGCTCAGCCACAGGTCTCCACCTATTTCCAGGCTTTTACCACACCCTCGCGGGCAGAGCTGTGCTGGTGTGTCAGGCCACAAGCCCCGGCTCAGTGGGCCAGGCGGGGTTGTGTGCATGCACTCAACCATGGGTTTCTGCTTCTCCCTGCCACAAGTCCCGGTTTTGCCAGCCTGGAGTGGCTGCACTCAGCTATGGGTCTCTGCAGTTCCCAGGCTTTCGCCTTTCCACTGCAGGTGGAATTGCAGGTGGGCCTGCATCTGGCTGGACCACTTTTGTGTACCCCATGTGCCTCCACAGGGTGAGATTTAGCTCATGCCGGGCCTTAGTCGTGGAAGGCCTGGCATCTGACTCCACTGATTTGACCGTGCTTCCATGTCCTGCTGCTGCCCGCCATCAGGCGAGCCCTCAGCAATTTGGGTGGGGGTGCTGCTGCTCAGACATCAGCACTCAATGCTGTATTCCTGATGGCTCCCTCCTTCTAAGCGACTCTGCTCTGTGTGCCATGGAAGAGATTGTTTGGCTGGTGTCCTGCTTCCCTTTACTGGTTTTGCTGTTTCCAGGGGAAATATTCACTTCAGATTTGGGGAGTGACTCAGCCCAGGGGTTAGGGTGGCTGTCCCTCACAGTGTTTCTGCCCTGTGCCTCCTAGATTACACTCTCTTCCTGGTACTCCTGTCCTCTCCTCTCTCCCCATCCCCTGAAGCCCTGGGTGAGTGGTTGTGAAAGAGGTTTTCTGTGCATTACCTTTATGAAGTATCCTGGGTTTCAGAAATCTGTCTCTTTCTCATAAACAGTATCCTGACTTGTTTCGCAGCTAAATACTATCCATAAGCCTCTTCTAGGCTCTGGGGCTGCAGGCTGGGGCTTTGTTCCTGGGGCCCAGTGCCCTCCCCTCTCCGCTAAGCTCACTTCCACCACACGAGTCTCTCCAGGCTGTGGTTTGCTCCCAGGAGCCGGGCAGCCCTCCACGTTTCCACTTTTCCTACCAGTCTAAGTGTGGCTTTTTCAGTGTTCCTTGGTTAAAGAGTCCTTTTAGTTTAGTCCAAAGTTGGTTTTTCTAGATGATGGTTCTTAAAATTAAGTTGTAATCCACTTTGATCCTGGGAGGTGGAAGTTGGTACACCCACCTACTCCATTGCCATCTTGCCCCGATAAGTCTAAATTTAACACAATAAAATTTAATTTTTGAATTCTTCTCATTATCATGAACAAGAATGAATACAGGGCTGGGTGCCACCCTTAAGTAAATCTGAGTTAAGAACACAAGAACTGTCATCTTGGGTCAGACATGACCCATACAACCTCAGAGAGGGGCACCACCTTGGAAATGGTAACATCTGTGACATCTACCTGTGATGTTAGGTTGTACCATTCCTAGGTTCCCATGGTAATATATAAGAATGCCATTCATAAATTTGTTGGAGCTGTTTCTGAATCTACTTATATTTTTGCTCTATACTACATTTTGGGAGGGAACTCTATAAGTTTACTTCCAACTGTCCTAAATAGTGTGTGCTCAAGCTGTGTTAAATGGTTCCTGGGACAACTGTCCCAGAATTTAGATAGTTGCAGAGATTCACAAGAACAGTGGCTCCCTGAGAGCATCTATGGGACATGACTCTACCCAGTGATTCTATAAAATGGATTCTATGGTGAAATATATTTGGAAAACACTTTATATTATGTCCTTTTCTAGGATAACCATGGTCTTCAGCACACTCATGATCTTGAAGGAGAGGAAAAGTTGATCACAAAACCTCTCTATGTGTAACACCCTGCAGAGCAGTTCCTCCACAGGGAAAATGGGCCTTCCAGTTTAGGAGCAAACTTTTGCAGCTTTTTATATCCCTGTGCTTACTAAGGGAAAGCTGTCAGATGATCACATGCAGAGCATTTTCTATTCTCCTAACCTATTTCTAATGTAGATTGTTGATTCTGAGTGGTGAGACAATGGGCCAATGAGTCTGTCACCAATATCAAAGCAGCCAAAAAAATGGGGGATTATCGAAAGAATATGGGATTTAGAATAATTCATGAGTTGGAGTCCCTGTGCCATTATTAATTGTAGCTGTGTGATCTTGGAAGGATCTCTTGGTTCTCTTGAGTTTCCTTATGTATGAAATGGGGACAATAATGACAGCTATTTATTACTAGAATTGATTTTGAATTATATTTATTAATGTGTATGTACACTTGGCAGAATGTATTGGTTATTTTTATATGTTTAAAATATTGGCCCTGTCTGTTTGGCTCAGTGGATAGAACATTGGCCTGGTGTGTGAACATCCCAGGTTTAATCCCCAGTCAGGGCACACATGAGAAGCAACCATCTGCTTCTCTCCCCCTCCCTCACCCTACTCTCTCTTCCCCTCTTGCAGCATAGGCCCCACAGGGGTTTCCAGGTGGATCCTGGTCAGGGTGCATGCAGGAGTCTGTCTGTTGCCCTTCCTTTCACTTAAAAAAATTAATACATTCCAAATAATAAGATCAGGTGTTCTAATTAGTGAATCAAATTATTAAACATACAGTAGTTGCCTGATATATGGTGGCACAGTGGATAAGGTATTGACCTGGAACACTGAGCTCACTGGTTTGAAACCCAGGCTTATCCTGGTCAAGGCACATAGGAGAAGCAACTACTATGACTTGCTCCTTCCCCCACCTTCTTCTCTCTCTCTTCTCTGTCTAAAATCAATAAATAAAATAAAAAATACAGTAGTTGTTTGTCTAGGTTTGAGTTTAAAATGATCTCTGGTGCATAAATGTATAAAGGGAAAAAATATCCAAACCTTCCTCTGCAAAAAGAAAAAAAAAGCATCAGAGGTTAATAACTGTGCTCTCACTGCCATAGGTGCAGACATTAGCCCATTCAGTGGTGACACAGCTGGCCCAATTTAGCACTCAGCACCTGTCTCATCTCTGCTCAGTTGAAACTCACAACACAAAGAGCAGCTTCTGAAAAAAATGCTCAGTTGAAACTCAATTTTAGTACCTTGCTGAGATAATGTTCCCAAGAGTTTAGGTTCACAAATAAATAACATATTTCACCATTTTAGAATCAGCAAATAGGATTTCAATCTAGTTTTTGTTAAAGTATTTTTGTACTTCCTTTAAAGGAAAAAAAGTGGTTATAAACAGAACTCATATTTTTCTCTCCAAATCCCAAAAGCAGATACAGCCATAGAGCTCTTCCTAAGTGCTCAAAAACTAGAAAGTCAAAGAAATATGTTATTTTCCTGATATAGGTAATTTAAGGAAATATTCTTATGTGCTGAGTGTATAATGAACATGTAGTTAATAATGAGTTCATAAGACAATGCTTATCAGCAGAGGCTTTGCCATTTCAAAATAAAAATGATATAAATTCACTAGCACTTAGAACACATATAAGTGTCGTAGGCTACTGCTCAGAGATAAAAAATATAACATCAATCAAATGATGAAATGATGCATGTCTTAGAGGATGCTCAGGGCACAGCCCTATGCTTCAAGGCATAAAATAAGGTGCCCTTACATTGTAGAAGCTGGACTTGAATTAGCTTTGGAGAGGTAAATCTGAAAGAGAAGCTTAGGCATTATGAAAGAACACCACAGGGAAAAATGGTGGAAAGAAAAGACAGACTTATTTTGTTTTATTTTTCCTGATGGCAATGTTGGTAGTGTTGTTCTTGGTGATGGTCATATGTGTGTAGAAATAAAATATGTTTTTAGGACCCTAGTTTCAACAACTCAAATGTACTTTGTGCAGCAGGTAAATTACATGATAAAGAGAAAAGGATAAAAGCTATAAGGACTGTGATGTAATGAGCATACATACCTTCTAAAGGAGTTCAGAGTATATTTATTTTATTATTATTTATTTTTTTAATGAGAAAGGGAGAGAGAGAGAGAGACAGATTGGAAGGGAGAGAGATGAAAAGCATCAACTCATAGTTGCAGCACTTTAGTTGTTTACTGATTGCTTCTCATATGTGCCTTGATAGAAATGAGGAGAAGGCTCTAATCCAGCCAGTGACCCCTTGCTCAAGCCAGTGACCTTTGGCTCAAGCCAACGACCTTTAGGCTCATACCAGCAACCATGGAATCACTTTTATACTCCCATGTTCAAGCCAGCGACCCTGTGCTTAAGCCAGTGGTTTTCAAAGTGTGTGCCAGGGTGCACTGGTGTGCCCTAGAACATTTTCAGGTGTGCTGTATAGTATTCCAGAAAAATACGTGCCTGTTGGGGACCAAAAAACCAACAGGGTTTTTGGAGTTTAGATTTTTTGGGGACAGAGGAATGGGGAATTGGCTGGAAGCTGACAGTCTGCCCAACCCCCCACCTCTCTTGCCTGATTAGGTTGCAAAAGGCTATTAATCTGTGGTGCAGGATTGCTTACACTACCCCTCATGTTACCCAGAAAGACTGGAGGCAAGTTTCTCCTATCCTTTGTTTGGTGTAAAGTTAAAATGATATGTATGGTGGGAGTTTTTTGCACTCAACACAATTAAGAGTAAAAAGAGGAATTCTTCAATGTATTGATGAGGAAATGAGAGTTTGCCTTTCAAATATATGTCCAACCATTGAAGAAATTGCTAGGACAAATCAGGCTTATGTTTCTCATAAACACAAGAATGAAAAAACTTAACACATTCATGCTGGGACCTGCTGATTTTACTAAATCTTACTAAGAATGTATCTATATATATAAAAAGATAAGTTTTTTGTAATTTTTTTATTTTTTAACCCCTCTTTTTTTTTTACAAATTCTAAAAAGCATAACAAAAAATGTAACAAAAATGTTTTTTAATGTTAGAATAAATTTAATTTTGTTATATTTATTTTGTTTAATTACCATAAAAGCATGCTTGGACTCTATATTTTTTCTTTAATATTTGACTTAATTTTTAAAGCATATTTCTCAGAAATTTGTATATAGTGTGCCTACAATTTGTAGGATTTTAAATGCACCCTGACTTCAAAAAGTTTGAGAACCACTGGCTTAAGCTGATGAGCCTGAGCTCAAGCTAGTGATTATGGGGTCCTGTCAATGATCCCAAACTCAAGCCATCAACCCCACACTCAAGTTGGTGAGCCTGCACTCAAGTCAATGACCTTGGGGTTTCAAACCTGGAAGCTCAGTGTCTCAGGTCACGCTTTATCCACAGTGCCACCACCAGTCAAGCGTACATTTCCTTTTTGAAAACATCATGCAGCCCAAACAAAACATCTGTAAAGGGCTCAAATACATATCTTGGATTGTAAACTCTAGGCAAAATTTTAAAGTATAAGGGTTTTGGAGTCAAACTGTAAGTTCAGTTCCTGTTTAACCAGTCTCGGTGGTATGTTTGGCAAGTTATTGACATCTGAAAGTCTCATTTTTCTTAAGTCTAAATTGTAAATATAGACTTACCCCATAGAATTATTGTGAGGATATTATGACAATGTATATATATATAATGTGTTTAACAGAAGGATTAGCACCTAGTAAGCACTTAATAAATATTAGCTGTGTCCACACACACATATGTAAGCTATATGTACAAATGATAATTTCCTTTTTTGAATAGCCATCTAGGGAAGCTAGCTATATACACTTTTAAAGTGGAATTTTATGGCATATTATTTTGAGTGTATTGATGACAGCAAATTTATTATTTTTTTAGAGTGGGAGGGAATTTGGTTGTTGAAGAATATCGTAAGTCCTTTGAAGTACAGATTGATGAATAAGATAATCAAATTGGGTAATGCCATTTTGATGAAATTTAAGCTAATAAAAAGGAAGAAGAGTTGGGGCACAAGAGGACATGTAGAATGGAGATAGGAATTCACTAATAATGGCTCATAAGTATTGTGTTGGGTTTCTTGCTCCATCATATTCTTTTCTAGAACAGTATCTTGACGTTTGCATGTTGGAGAACCCAGGGGCTCAGTGATCAAGCTTCTTCTCTATCTTCACACTCTCTAACCGATCTGATCCAGTTTCATGGCTTTAAATACATTTTGTTTGCTTAACTCCTAAACTTATATCTTCAGCTAGACTCTGTCCTCCAGGTTTTAAACTTAGGTATCCAACCACCCAGTTGACACCTCCACATAGATATTGAATGAGCTCCTCAGACTTATGCCAAGAAGAGAGCTCCTGACATTCACCCCCTCCTTTCCAAACCAGTGTTTTTTGTGTTCTTTCTTGTCTCAGTGAATGGCAACTCTGTTCTTCCAGTTGTTCAAGGAGAAACTTTATTTTTCCATTCCTCATATCTAGTTTATCCCTCACATCGGGTTCATCAGCAAAATCTGTCCAGTCTACCAACCCTGGGCCCAAACCACCATCATCTCTCCCCTGGATTGTCACAAAAATATTTCCTGCTTCTATTCTTGTTCTCTTCCTAAGCACATTACCACAGTAATTCTGCTAAAATGAAAACCTGGTCATGTTCCTTCTCTATGGCTTCCCATCTGACTCAGCTGCTTACCAGGATTACCAGCTTTCCATAAGTTTTTCCTCTGTTGAACCTTTTGAACTTCATTATTTCTCTCAGCATTTGTTCACACCTGCCACACTAGCCTCCTTGCTGTTCCTTGCACACACCAGGAGTTACTACTTCAGGACTTTGTTGTTGTTCTTCCCTCTCTCTGGAATGCTCATTTCCTATACATTTGCATGACTAATTTTCTTACTTCCTTCAGGTCTTTACTTAAAAATCATCATCCCTGGTTACCTCATTTAAAAGTTTTATTCCCTCCCCCATACTTTCTTTTTCTGCTTTATTTAGATTTCCTTAAGAAATTGTTTTACTATCTCTTGCTGTAGAAGGTAAACTCCATGAAGGCAGCAAGTTTCATCTGTTTTATTTATTATATTCCCAGTGCCTTTTAGATGCCTGGCCCATATTAAACAGTAAGTATTTGTTAAATAAATGAATCAATGAATCAGTTTTCTTTTTCGTTACTTATAAAATGATGGGAACAGGGAAGAGATAGGCAATGAGGAACAGTGGTGAAAGCTCTGGGCTGGGAATCCAGGCACTTGGATTCTTCTTCTAACTGTGCTATTAAGTAGCCATATAGTTTTGGGCCTGTTGCTTTACTTCTATAAATCATGATATCTTCATCTGCAAAATGATAGTTAGTTGAGACAGATGGTTACTAGAATCTCTTCTATCTCTGGGGTTGTGTGACTCTTATATAATAAGGTTATATATATATAATTTGCTTATAACAACAAAGACCGGTGCTGTGTTTTGGACCGACTTAGAACTTTCTAGCCAGTAAGGGTGCATTCTGAGCTTAGCTCCAATATTCTCTCTCTTTGAGGGAGGACTAAAGTCAGACAGTGGGTAGAAGAGAGGTAATTTCCCAGTGTTGATTCTCAGCTCTCATCTAGCATACACACTCCCTTACTAAGTTGACAACTTATTTTACATTAATTACAGTAATGCTGATGTCATAATATCAATTTATATTTTTTATAAGTATTTCTACATGTATTTATTGCTGTCACACTATCACCATGCAGAAGATGAGTCAGATTTTGTCAACATCTCCATTTACAGACATTGGAAGCAGAGAGCCAGAGGGTGATTAATTGGTATTATCAGAGAAAGTTTGTAGCAAGTCAAGACCAAAATCACATAGCAAGAAGTATTTTTTATAAAACTAATAGTCATAAGATGTTAAAGTCAGAGCTGGTAGCATTCTTGCCCAAATCTCTCAGTCTGAAATGGGAGGTTGTTTAGAAACACTTATAGATGTTTCTGCAACTTATGGAATACCCGAGATATCACAAGATTTTATTGCAGAGTTGAGGTTTTCAAGCCATATGGAGTTGAGATAACAGAGATTCTTGACTCTGGACTTTATAAGATAAATACCCCTTCTCTTCTCTCCACTCAAATCATGTGAAGCTAATGCTCCTACCCAGGCATTTTACCAGAGCAGCAATAAATGCTGTCTTCTGAATTTCTGATCAAAAAAGCAAATATGTGGAACAAATATGCTTCATTATTAAGCAGCCCAATAAGTTGCTCAGCTGAAAGCAGAGGTGGGTGACAGCAGATATAACTGTACAGATATTAGCCAACACAGGCTTTTTAAAGACAAGAATCCAAAATTAGCTTTGGAGAACTGGGAAATTTATCATGGCATAGAAAGCATAAACAAATTAATTTTCCAGGGTCAATATTTAGAATACAATTGAGCTCACATTCAGATATTTTTCTGAGACCAATTTGAAATAAGCCCGTCCTGAGTAGATTTGGCTTTTGGTACAATGGGACTTAGAGACAGGGGTACGCTGTGTAGGGTTTCGAGGTCGAGTATGTAGAAACTACAAGGTTGAACCATGACTCTTTGCTGGAAAATCTGGAGAATGGTTTCTAAAAGCTGGATTCCTTAGTTATTATTTTAAAATACCACAATTTTTGATAACAAGCTCAGATATATCACACTATGGAGAAAGTTGAAAAATCTGAGTATATTTAACATAATGTATGCAGTAGTCTTGTACCTTAAGGTAGGAAGTGTCAAGGGCATACACATTATAGGACTATTTATAGCTGGAGAAACTTCCTGGCAAGGGATCAAATTAAAACTTCCTCTTGGCCCCAGCACCTGAGACAGAGAGAGAATGTAGTAATCAAAGCAGTCTTCTGCACATTAAGTTCATGTTAGAGCTGCCTAAGCAGGTAAAAGCTATCCCAAAAATTAATGATTAAAACAGGCTGCAAGCATTTTCCAAAGCATATTAGAATGAAACAAAGGTAAAGAAGAATTTTGAACAATTTTATATACCAAGACTGATCATGCTGAAAGGAAGTAGCATCAATCCTAGGGTAGCATAGCACAGAAGTATTCAACAAATCTGGTATCAAATAGAAAGATGGTCCCAGCTGAACCAATTGAGGTTGTGCTCTTAGTCATACTGGCTCAGTGTATTCTGAGGAGCTGAAAGTCAATTTCAGAACCTCATTGTTTATTATTTATATTTGTATATATATATATTTATCTATGACTATGAGTTTCATCATTCCCAGTGAGTACTTCTGACCTACTCATGGTCATCAGCTAAAATAACTCCTCTAGGAATTGTTATATTTATCTACTTGAACTAGGTGGGCCCTGAATGTTCTTGATAATTGTGGAGATTCTGACATTTAAGAATGGTGTATTTGCAGGGCTGATATCTGTCCCAGTAGTAATTCAAAGTTTGCCATTCTCTGGGAGATACTGGTTTGATTCCCTCTCTCCATACATTGCATCTCAAATTATATGCTCCAGAATAATCATATAAATTACAAAGTATTTATAAACATTCTCATAAACATTTTTATATTCTTACAAAGATGGTTTCCCAGAAGCCATAAGATGCAGATTAATATGTCTTTTTAGTACACACACAGGAAAGAAAACAAACTCTTTTGGACCAGAAACTATGGTTACATACAAGCTCATGTATCAGAAAGCCTATTTACAAATCATCATTTCTCTTTATCAAGACCTAACTAAAACTGATACTGAGTTAGTTCTTCTACCTAGCTGACTCATTGTCCAGTGGATAACACAAATCTGACCATGTTATTCATTGGCATAAAACCTCCAATGATTCCTCATCACCCATGGAATGAAGCTTGAAATGAAGTCCATCACAGACCATACGAGACTTCATCTTCTGCTGTCCCTGCCCTCACATTTTACATGTTAGTGGCAGTACATTGCTTCTGGGTCTTTGTACACAACACAATGTTTATTTTCTCCTTTCTTTGGTTTATGCTCTTCTCTCTGGAATATCATCACCTCATTTTCTTCTGACTATTCATATTAAAGCTGCATTCAAGCCTGAGTGGTGGTGGTGCAGTGAATAGAGCATCAACTTGGGACATTGAAGTCTCAGTTTTGAAATCCCAAGACTTGAGTGTGGGGTCGCTGGTTTGAGCATGGGATCATCGACAGGACCCCATGGTTGCTGGCTTGAGCCCAATGGTTGCTGGCTTGAAGCCCAAGATTGTTGATTTGAGTCCATCATTGCTGGTTTGAATAAGGGATCATTGACTTGGCTGGAGGCTCCCCCCCCCCCCATCAAAACAAGCATAAGAAGCAATCAATGAAATCTAAGGTGATGTGACTAGGAGTTGATGTTTCTCATCTCTCTCCTGCCTTTTCTGTCTCTCTGTCTCTCTCTTTCTCAAAGAAAAAAAAATGCTGAGTTCAAGTGTCATTTCTTTTAGCAAGCCCTTTAAGATACAGCCACTCCTCTGTCCTTCCCCACTTCTTTTAGGCCTTCGGTTCTCAACTGTTTGGCTGAGGTGCCCCTCTGAGTACCCACTGGACTCAATACAACTCACTATAAAACACATTTTATTTATTTATTTGCTTGTCTCTTCCAATAGACTCCAAGGTGCTCGAAGGCAGATGCTCTATATTTCTTATTAAATAGCTCATTTTTTTCCCTAGCTCAATGTTTGGTATATAGCAATATTAACTATTTATTTAATTGAAATTATATTGTCATTCAAAAAAATAGCAAACAATCTTAAGAAGCCTAATACAATTTGTTATTATCTAAATCTAGCAAGAATGATAACTTGTATCTGGTTTAATTTCCATCCACCTGGGTTTACTATCAAATTGGCAAACCAGCACTGCAAAGAAAGCAAGAAATGAGGAGTCAGATGAATGAATTATTCTCATATACATCCTCAGATTCTTGATGTCCCAATATCTTCACAGTGTTTTCAGGATAATAGCTGGCCTGGCCAAAGCTTAACCATCAACATACCTTAGCAAATGTGGGCAGAATATAGCCACAGCATGCCATTAAATTACAGAGCAAATAATATCTGAAAAGAAATAATTATGTGCAAAGTTCTCTGCTGCTATGGGTCTGCCACAAACCACACAGTTCCTTTACTAAAGCTGTTCCATAGCATTATTCATGTGATTGACTATACACATAGAATTTGGCAGGACCATGTTCCAGTTACAAATATCTAGAACTAAAATTAACCCCTGACTACAGCAACTAAGAGACATTAAATAAAACCTTCAAGAAAATAATAAAATTTCAGGTTGTAATTACCGAGATTTTATTTGAATACTTTATTAAAAACCATAGGAATATAAAGAAAGGCTTATAGATAGACCGTTCCACATGGCATGAGAGAGAACATTTTGCATGTTAGGAAACAGTACTGCATATTTGTCTTTTTTCCCCCCCAAAAAACTTGTTTTTGTGTGTTTGAGGAAGATAAGTGGTGACCTCTGGTTAAAAATCTATGCTTTTTGAATGTATAAATCATCCCTTTTGGGATACTTAAAATACACTGAAGTGCATATTGTAGATGATGCAGTGTGATTCATGCTGTCTCATTGGAATTATATAGGCTTTTTCTATTTTTAGGCTAGTTCCGGTCTAGCCACTCACTAGACCATTAGTAATTCTATTTTGGACTTCTGGATGGTTAGGAAGGTTGAACAAAGTAAGCTGGAGAATTAGACTATAGGATATCACATGTATTTAAAAATTGATGTCACAGTGTGTTGGAATTTCAAATCTTCATTATTTTTTTCTGCCATCCTATCAGTTTATTTCCTTTTCCTTCCCAAAGAGTATCTTCCGCTCTACTGCGTTTCTTCGTATCTTTTCCGAATGTCCCGAGAACTTGCTGTACTTGTTTCTACTTGTGTCCTTTTGCTCACGCTCTTCTCTATTACCTGGAGGTTTTTTCCCTTTCTGTTTTACCTATTTAAGGCCTGGGAATTCTTCAGGTTGCAGCTCATTTGCCACCTCCTTCTTCTCCCAGTGTTTTTCAAGTTTTCAAACATATTTACTTCTCTCTGTTTTAACTATTGTCCATTTTGCTTATTTTACCTGTATCCTCTATAGCAGGGGTCTCAAACTCAACTCAGCATGTGGGCCGCAGAGCAAGATCACAGCCGTTCGGCAGGCCGCACTAGGTCTACAAAAGGCAACTGTTACGCAACACTTTTCTCACTGCAGTTGAAAACAAAAAAAAATCAGTACAACAAGCACAATCGTACATGCAGTTTACTCAGTGTCACAAAACGACCAGAAACTGTAGTTTGCATCACAACTACTGTTAACTAAGCTAACATCTAGCTAGGATGCTAGAGAAATGAAAAATACAAGTAGGCCCCTAGGCTTACTTAATTTTATCCAAAATATTTTGAACTTCGTGGATTAGTCTGCGGGCCGCACAAAATTGTTCGGCGGGCCGCGAGTTTGAGACCCCTGCTCTATAGTTATAATGTATTCACTGTTTCAGGTGTATGTGTTGGTCTTAACGAATCTTCATAGTAACTTCCATACTTGAGATTCTGATTCTATATGGTCTCCTTAACCAAATAGTAAGTTTTATAAAAGGAGAGGTTTATTTTTTTGGTACCCCATATACTGTTTAGAACAAAACAAAACATATAGATGCTTAATTAGTATGAATTACTGAAAGAATTGAAATTGCGTAAAACCTAATAAAACATCTACTTTAACGAAGACATAGGTGTTCAGAATGAAACTATTTGTACTCAACTAATAAAATTGGCACTGATATCTATTATTTTGCTAATCTATTATACTTTATGCCCATAGAATAAGAAAATGACTGATTAAAATATTATACAAATTTAATTCTCATCAGTAGTCTATATGTATGCTAAATTCTAAAACCTACAGCTTACATTAAATCATAGAACCATAAAACCAAAATTTTGGACTAGTATTCACTCCTGTATTTGATTTTACTTATTTTCTCTTCTGAGCGAATTTATCTGGGAAAGGATAAAAAAAATCACAAAGGCACAGGGCAAGAAACTATAAGGAGAACATTCTCTATCATAGAAGATGAAATAGGACAACTACTAATTTCTGCATTGGAAACTGACTCTAAAGTTTTTGACATGTTTGAGAGTTGCAGTAAATGGGTTTATTGGTTCTTTCTCCGAATCATATCCTATGTTAAGCCTGCTGTTCCTGGGGGGGTGGGGTGGGGTGTCTGAGTTTTTTTGTTAGAGAAAGATAGCCAGCACATTAGTACAGGTTTAATGCTTAAATGTTATGTCCTCCCTGTCCTTCCCATGGACTTCTTTCTCTAAACAGAGTGTCTCCATGCAGACAGCCTAGTAGCTGGACAAATGCGGTATCAGTGGCCAGCTTTGTTTTTTAGGGCTTATTGTAAAGGAGGTGCCAGCCCAGGAATACATTATTTTGCATTGTTTCCCATCTTTCCAGCTCCATTTACAGTTTTCCTTACCCTTGCTCCCAGGTGACTGTATGCCCTAAATAAATCTTTAGAGCTTCATCCTGCCTCTGGCTGTTTTTCCAGGGAACTTTGTCCAGACAATATAATAATGACTTGTTTATATGATTTTCCCTTCTAGGAGACTGTAAACTCCTTGAAAGCAGGAACTATGTCATACTTTTTGTTATATTTGCCTCAGTACCTGACATAAAATAAGCCAAATTTCATGTTCATGTAATAAACTTCTACATGAAAATATAGGAAATCATAGAATAAAAATGTTCATTGTCAACCGGACACCTTCTTAATATTATTATTATGTAAGCCTTTAATCTTAATGGCTAATATTTAAAAATCATCTTTTTTTGTAAATGTGCTATTTGAATCATATAGAAAGAAAGGAAAATAAAATTTTACTAAGCAGATAATTTAAATCTCCTGTGGTACTTTTTGCCATTTTGCTGTTGCCAACAGTGAGACAAAAAAAATGAACCTTAAAAATTTAAAAATCTGAGCCCTGGCCAGTTGGCTCAGTGGTAGAGCGTCGGCCTGGCGTGCAGAAGTCCTGGGTTCGATTCCCGGCCAGGGCACACAGGAGAAGCGCCCATCTGCTTCTCCACCCCTCCCCCTCTCCTTCCTCTCTGTCTCTCTCTTCCCCTCCCGCAGCCGAGGCTCCATTGGAGCAAAGGTGGCCCGGGCACTGGGGATGGCTCCTTGGCCTCTGCCCCAGGCGCTAGAGTGGCTCTGGTTGCAACAGAGCGACGTCCCGGAGGGGCAGAGCATCATCCCCTGGTGGGCAGAGCATCGCCCCCTGGTGGGCATGCCGGGTGGATCCCAGTCGGGCGCATGCGGGAGTCTGTCTGACTGTCTCTCCCCATTTCTAGCTTCAGAAAAAAAAAAAAATTAAAAATCTGTCAAATTATTTAAATATTTTAGGATTTGGCTGTCTCCTAAAGGTAAAGGATAAATAAATATCAAGTATTAAGCATGTAAGAGCTTTGTTAGGGAATAAAGGCAGAAAGCCCATTATGTTCATGAAAAAGCCTAAATAAGCTAAAATAAAGCCAGATTGGGAATAAAGCAAAAATCTCAGTGCCTTCTGTTGAATTTACAATAAAGCACATATGCCAAACCTTCATTTCATTTAACTTAGTTCAACTCTAAACTTGAACAGAGTACTTTAAGTATTTTCCAAATTGAATTAATTACAATGAAAGAAATCTTTCAAGTACAGATAAGAGAATGGTGGGAAAGTTGCAAACCCAGGGTAATTTATGGTTGAGATTATATCTTGATCATGAATACTTTATGTCTGGGGCTGTAAGACCCCAGTGTGAGCTCTGTGTGACTGCATTCAAGTTGGGCAAGATTAAACAATACGCATATTATAGGAGTTTGCTCCTCTAATTTGAACATTAAATGTACCCTTTTAACTTTTATTTCCAGCTTTGTTTCAAAGAATATATTTAGATGTGTCTGAAAGTGTTTTAAATTTTAGGATCTCACGTTCAAGCATTTCAGAAAAATATGATGTTTTAAATAAAAAATGGAAATTAGAGAGGTCCAGATGGGAAATAGGAGGAATAAAAAATGTCTATTTTATTGAATCAGATGATTTGCATGTATTATCACTGGATTTTGATAACAATTACTCTTTTAGAGTAGGTAAAATAGTTCCCACTGCATACCTGAGGAACGGAGGCTAAGTCAGTTTTACTTTGAGGACCACCCAGTCAGTATATGGTAGAGCTAGAATATAAACCCAGGCCAACTGATGCCAGAGCCCTTGTCCTATTAGCTACATCAAGCTGCCTGTTTGTCACTAACTGTTGCCCCATTCTCATCCATGTGGCAGCTGTCCATTTGCCGGCCTTTTACGCTCTATCATTGGGTTCTAGTTTTAAAAAAAAAACTAGACTGGCTTGGAGAATTTGCCCAAAAGAGTGAGAAGTAGGGCTTGGATATTGTAATGTTCAGGATTCTCCAGAAAAATAGAACCAAATGAACCATCATAAATACTGTAGTCTGTCATCATTGGATGTTGTTAAGTAAATCATCAGTGTCTTCAGTATGATCCTGGTTTTAGTAGTAAAGTAAGGGTGATAATTGAAGTCATGTCTTAAAATTCTGCCTCTTGTTTTTGTCTTTGGTTATGGGTTTGGTACCTATATTCACGTGATTTTTATTCTGATACAGTATAATGTTAAGAACCATAGGTCAGTAACTCAATGAAGGCACGTAGATATTTTGGAAAATCTACTCAATTATTCAGTTTTTTTAAATGCTTGTTTTATAAATGTACTGCTATCAAAGTATTCATTACCAATGGAATGTCCAGTCACCACTGATAAGCAAAGTGTTTTGTTTTCTAAGATGGGAGATGTCATATATATTGGAAATGGTCTATATATTACAAAATATCAAGCAAATAAACACTGAGGTGCTATTATTTAGTGTGTGTTTTTCTGTGTGTGTGTAAATAACATTGAGTCAAATATCAAGGTATAATTTTTTCTTTTATTTTACCATACTTTCTTTACCCTTTTAAATTTCTTCCTTTAAAAACAGAAAATATCATCATGCAGAAATTTCACTTCAGTTTCTGAGCTCATAGGTCACATTGCTTTTATTTTTCACTAGAATCTCTACCTGGCTCAGTAACCAAGGTAACAAATCCCTGGTTAATGATTCACAAGAAATTCACTGTGGAGGTGGCTTATTAGTTTTTCCCCCCAAGAGTTGGGATAAAAACCTTGCTTGTGACTTTTTAAAATCTATTTCTCCTTTCTCTCTTACTTACAATTCAGGCAACCTGAAATAAATTTAATTAAAATCAATAGACCAAAATACCCAGTACCTTAAACTACTATTTTATAATTCACAGTACTTGTACATGTAAATATGAAATATTAATGTTTAAGAGTATTTTATGACCTTTCAGTTTGCACTTTTGATATGCGGATAGAAATAAAAAAATAATTTTAAAATGGTGGTTTTTATGTATACTCTGTCATAAGTGAATCAAGAAGAATCAAATAATCTGAACAGAGAGATTAAACTCGCAAAATTGAAGCTATAAAGTCATGGACAGGATGTCTTCACATGCAAATTTTACTAAACATTCAAAGATGAAATAACACCTATCCTTCTCAAAATATTCCAAAAAATTCAACAGAAGGGAACACTCCCAAGCTTATTTTATGAGGTCAGCACTATTCTAATTGATAGGAATAATTGACATCATTAAAATGTCCATACTACCCAAAGTAATTTATAAATTTAATGCATTTCTTTTCAAGATAACAATGATATATTTCAGAGAACTAGAACATATATTCCAAAAATTTATATGGAACCACAAAAGACTTCAAATAGCCACAGCGATCTGAGAAAAAAGAACAAAGTTGGAGGTATTATGCTATCTGTTATTGAGGTATAGTACAAGGCTATAGTAATTAAACAACATAGCACTGGCATAAAAACAGACATATAAATCAATGGAACAAAATAAAGAGACCGGAAATAAAACCAATATTATTATTCAATAAGTATTTGACAAAAGAGGCAAGAACATAAAATGGTGTAAAGACAATCTAGTCAATAAACGGTTTTGCAAAAATTAGACAGATACATGCAAAAAAATGATACTGACAACCTTCTTACACCATACACAAGAATAAACTCTAAATGGATTAAAGACTCAAGTGTTAGACTCAAAACCATAAAAATCCTAGAAGAAAACATAGGCAGAAACATGTCAGATATTTCTTGCGTCAATAATCTTTCTGACATATCTTCTTGGACAAAGGAAACAAAAGAAAAAATAAACAAATGAGAGTACATCAAACTAAATTATTTTAGCACAGTGAAAGAAACCATCAACAAAATGAAAAAACAACACACTGAATGAGAAAACATATTTGTCAATGATAGATCTGATAAGGGGTTAATATCCAAAATTTATAAAGAACTTATAAAACTCAACACCAAAAAAAAAATCCAATTAAAATATGGGCAAAAGATCTGAATAGACACTTCTCCAAAGAAGACATACAGATAGACAATAAACAT